>NC_090861.1:1980000-2600000 GCF_024217435.2 Syngnathus scovelli
ATATGTCATGTCCGTGTCAAGAGTGCTGAATGGTTGAAGGATTGCAAGCTGAAGGACTAAAGACGTCGGATTCGTGGGCAGTCATAAAAGGAAGGATCTATTTGATATATTTTTGAGGGCAGCAGAAGTTCAGATTGAAACGACTTTCCTATGAGACTTCAGTGTTGACGTCCTGCTATGGATCTCAAAAGGAGAACACGTTGGACAAGATTTTCTGTCCATTTTTTTATGTTGCTTATAATGTTCAGGGTTGCGGGAAACTCCCGATGGCCACCACGATCTTTTCCCATTATCCTCACATCATACCGGCGTAAACTAAAGGAGAGTTTTAAAAAATCTTTCTTCGATCCATGTTGGCCTCTTTCTTCTTCTTCTTTCTTCTAACACTGACTAGATGAAAGCAAGGGAGAGGTGAGTTGAAATACGACCATCCAAGAAATGGAGAGAGACAGCACGAATGAAAGTAAATGTGCTCTCCAGCTCGGCCCTCACAATATCTGCCCGGTCTTGCGGAACGTTCATCTCCTGACTCTTTCACACACTCGCATGCACGTACACACACACGCACACGCTACAACTTTGACATCACCTGTGTTGCTTCCAGTTTTCCCCATGTTGGCCTTTGTTCACAGCCAAGGGAATTAACAGGCCTCCAATGTTTCTGATTTAATCAACAGATTGTCTACCTTGCTTAAATGCTATTCGGGGAACGTGATTCACAAAGCATGCCAATGCTTTAACATGAAGACCAAGGCTGTCCATTTTTGGGTTGCAATAAAACTTTGGCATTCTTCACCTTCAATGTATTGAGTAGAAAAGATAAAATGAGCACATGTGCATCTCACCAATAAAAGACGATAAATCTCAATACATGGGGTCCAATAAAAATGGAAGCAGCCAGTTGGAACAGCAAAAACATTTCTATTTATTGGCCTGACTACACATTTTAAATGAGCAACCAAACACAGATGTGTCACAAATTTGCACTGCTCAGTTTTGATGGATGCCATCAGAGTTATTTGTTCAAAAATGGGATGTTCGAGCAACCGCGGAACGATTGTGCTATATCATTCTGGGATATTTTTGCAAATTTTATTGGAATGTACTCACAAACGTAATTAACGCTCTGAAATTTGTGCCTGTTTGGTTCAACACAGAGCTATTATTCTGCTGTAACACGGGTTAATTGAACCTTCTGGCATCTATCTATTTATATGCTCTACTTGTGTCACTGGGATATCTGATTTGGAGAAAATATTCCAGAACAAATGCCGTTCTATCATTTCTGCATTGACTGTAGGTAAGACTGATGAGATATTTCAGCGCCTTCTCCCTGGCTGTATTCAAATTTGGAAAGAAAAACGATGCAGGCCGTATCTGTGTGCTGTACCCTGGGAAAAAACAAAACAATGCATAGCGCCAGCACGCTATACGAGTATTGGTAAACAACCTCTCTAATTAAACTAATTGATTTCACACACCTGGCTAAGCCACCATGATGGATGGAGTGGCCAACGTTCTGTGCATGCAAATCGCATTTTAATTCGTGCCTGAGCTGTACACACAAATACAGTATATAAATATACATACACATATTGTGCATTTTTGTCTGAAAAAAAATGTGTGCCTCAAAATCTGATACAAGTTTTTCCCCGTAGCGAACTAATTGTAATTTTTCTGCAATGCTCCAGTGCATTGGTAGGCAACTCTGGTTAGCAAATGACAGGATTGTTATCCAGCTTCTGCAGACCTTGCTAATTATCTGACCGTTTGAATCAGTGTGCCGCAACATAGAGAACATGCAGGACAACGACTCTCGAGGATTGGAGTTGCCTACCCGTGGTCTAGTCTTCTCCTTTTCCAAAATGCAAAGGCGCCCCTCCCTGCGGCCATCTTACTGTGGAACACAAATTAGGCATGACACGTGCCTTCAGAGGGCGCCACGCTTCTCACACCCTCATCTAGCAAAATAGTGCATTTTAATTGAACATCCTCAAGCTGACCCCACGCGCACATGCGGTGACAGATATTTTGCGGGAAAGGTCGTCCGCTGTGTGGCACAGGGGGCTTCACACATGGCTGCTGCTGCTGACACTAAAAGACAGGGGGGGTTGTATCCCCTGCGTGTGTGTGCTACGCTGCTCACGGTGCCGCTAATGAAATGAAAAACAACAACGTTAATGAGCATTCTTCAGATATATCAATCGCGCAACGGGCGTCTTCATCAGAAGCAAACAGATTGGGGAAAAAAATAGCCATTCACAGCACGTCACTTGAAAGTTCACTTGCTCGGGTCATGCTGTGGCCGCAGAAATATCTCTGCTATCTTTGTAGATGCGGAATATGCATACATATTTAATCTCCGTGCTCTGCTGCCCTTTAGTCCAGCTGGAATTGTGGAAAGAGGCAGACAAGTCTATGTCTATGTCAGTGTCTATGTTAATCATTTTTCTACCTCCAAACTTGTCTTTCCAACCCCAAGCAGGCCTCACTGATGGTGCACGTCGCCCCCTGTGATCGCCCTCTGGTACTACAATCATCACAGCCAGCTGTGGCACAATTAATTTCTCATTAGTGTGTAGGCAATAACTATCACGCCACTTTGTTTGCAATTTTTTTTTTCTCCGTTTGCCAAAGCAGACCCCTACCCTCCCACCGCCCCCCATCATCATCACCGCCGCCACCGCCATCAGCGATACCCTGCTGGCGGGAAGCGTTCACGTCCCCACCGAAAGCAAACAACAATTAGCTTCCTGTTGACACAGTAAATGGTAGACAATGGTGTACAAATGAGCTCCTGCTGAGGAACCGACAACAGGGACTTTCACTTTAGGAGTTGCTTAATTAAGCATCTTCACTTCTTCATTTGTTGACATACAGCCTTGTATAGTCATCACCTTCGAGAGGTTACATAATTGATAACATCCCGACGACAACGATTTGCGTCTTCGCTGCACCGTCTTTGTCGGCAGCTGTATTTTATTTGGTTCATCGTGCTGAATCGACGATTTGGCCTGCGCTGTAATTTTAGGTTCAAGTGTAGCGTGACGACACACTTCACGCTTCACTGGATGTTTCGATGTTTTAGAAGTGGTCCATTCCTGAAGGCCAGGGACAGTGCTTCGGTCAAATTTTGTCGACTCCAGATTCGTTATTTAGCCGTTTCAATAAGCAAGGCCTGCTAGTTGAGTCAACATTTTGCAATTTTTGGATGGGAGTTTTGTAATCATCTCGGAGGGTGATTTCTCAGGTATGATTTTAGGCTCCTGCAAGATTTGGGGTTGCGGTCAGTGCAGACGGCGACTTTGATCGATCGTCTCTCTTCGCGGGCGTTAAAAGCGCCATTTCAGCAGCGGCGGCAGCCTTCGCAAAATATCCCACGGCTCAGAGCGTCTGCTATCTGCTTAGAGAGCAGATGGGCATATAATAGAAGATTGTGCTGGCTAAATTGTTTTGAGAAAGGAAAAATGGAGAACGCACCGACCCGACACCTGGGGAACCACGCTATCTGATTGTATGCCGAGTGGCATCATAAAGGTGTGGCTTTCCTGAGGCAATTACTTTTAACCTTATTTTCGGTCAGAAGAGTTATCAATATATGTGTCATGTGATGTTCATATGGGAAAGTAGTTCTAAAACTTTTGAAACAAAATAGGCTACCGTCTAAGAAAAATACTTAGTTAAAAGTAGTTTAAACAAATAACGCATTGCTCATACTGTATTTTTAATTATTTTATTATATTTATTTATTTTCTTCTTAGCATACTGAGGCAAAGAAACCCCTTCACAACAATCTTTACTAAACAATCTCCAAAAAATAAATGTCAGACACAAACAATCTGAATTGGCAATATCCTGAGAATTAAATTTGATCTTACATTTCAAAAAATCCTGTCCAGTGCACATTGGAATAATTATCAGTATTATTTTTCAAAATGATTTCGAAACTCATCGATTTGATTGCTGATACAAACTGTCTGAATTTAAGTGTTTGACTTTGGTGCCCAGTGTTTAATTAAGGAGAATAGCAAAATAAGATCTGGCAAAAAAAAATAAAAGTGGGACATTATATTCACGGCACACATTAAAATGTATTTTACAAGCGTGCTGTCGTAATCCCCCTATTCAGCCATGTCTTGCGTTGGAACCCCCACCATGAACATTTGGGATTAGGCAATAGTGTCGTCTGGACACACACTTGAGTGTCAAACACTTCCATTTTACTGGCTGGCGGGGCCCCCCCTTCCCTGCCGGGTACGAGCGGTGGGCAAAAATGGCGACTTGCCGGCGCAAGCCTGGCACCTCTCCAGGCCGTGAGGGTAGCAAGCCTGGCAGCGCAGCTCGCTGATGGACTCGTTGAAGCGGTTGGCCAGCATGGACAGCTTGCTGCCGTGACACAGCGAGCACGGCGTGCAGCCCGAGCCGCCGCAGAGCTGGCAGCACACCGGCTCCTGGACAACATGGCGGGGGGCGGGGCGGGGACATAGAAGGGAAAGGAAGTTTAACATTTACAACATCTGACCCTGACCTTTTGCCAAAAATTTAAATACACCTCAGGATAAGCTTGTTGCGACTTCCAGTAATCAATTCTTTGATCACAAAGGTGAAGAAAATGTTCAATTTAAACTTGATTAGCGCCTGTGTCATATTTTGGCGGTGCAACAAATCAGAAGTGACAGACGCTTGAGAATGATGGCAATATAGCAGCACACACGATGAGACAGACTGGCAAATATGGAGGAATGAGATTAGCCTAACACACAAATGGAGGTAATAAATACTCCTGGCAGGGCAGAATACTTTGGATCATTACCTGCGCCTGTGAGGTTGCTTTGCGCTCGGCCTCCTTCGCACGCCTCCTGCTGCCACGCTCACGGGCTTGCGGATAAACCTCCGGAGACGCGGGGGGCGCCGTCCCGTGGCGTATAACGTCGGCCTTCCTCGCAGGTGCTCGTACGATTCGCAGGTTGCTGGTGTAGATGATGATCTTTCCAAAGTCCAACACCGACTGAGAGCAAAGACAGATTATGCGTCGCATTATTTTCGATCTATTTACATTGATATGGATTAAAATTAAAAGCAATACTGTCGAAGACTTCTTCCTGTGACTTATCTTTCTTTTTTTTTTTTTTCTCTCTCTCAGGGTGCAGATATCTGCAGGCATTTGCATTTTTTTTTCAAACATGGCGAAATGACAATCAGATAAGGGGCACTGTGCTCCGGCCGAGCCTGTCTTTTAAAAACAGCGAAGGGGAGTATAGAGGCGAGCGGTCATGTCTGTGAACCTAAAATACCGCCCGTGTATAAAATCCACATTTCTGTCCTTCACTGATAAACGGGATAAGAATGTCACGTCTCAGCCGGCGTGTGGCTTTTTTTGTGCGGCGGATGAAGCTGACACTAAGCCACCGAGCCTCCTGACATTGTCGCTAAAGTGTCGACTTTGCCTTGGCTCGTAAGTTTTTGTTCCCTTCGAACGGAAATTTACTTAAATTGCACAGGGATTCGAGCCCCTCCCCCCCAGCATCTTTATGAAACATATCAGCTGTTTATTATTGTTGGGTTTCGTTTTTTTTCTATGTGGGACGCAAACATACAAGCGTTGCTACAATCCGATTATAAATCCTTTCATGTAATTTACATACAGTAAATCCAATGAGATTATGCGGCAGAAATAGTGAGATTTTTTTTTTTTTAAATACCATGAGAGGAATTAAAGGACGGGGTTTAAGGGTTACATAATATAAACGGTCTTATCGGGATGTTTGGAGGTCTGAACCGCCCAATGCTCTTGCTAACCAAAACAGCAGCACAGATGAAGTCAAGTGCAGATACGCTGACGGAAACTCAAATGAGCATTAATGAGAAACAATTATGATCCTTCCAGGAGTTGTTGTGAATACATTTCAAGTCAAATCACGTCGCGACTGAGCCCGCCGCTTACTTTGGGGTCTCCATCTGTTTGGTTGGTGTGGCCCGCAGGAGCCTTGTAGCCTCCTATGCCTCTGTACACGTTGATTCTCTGGGCAATGAGCCCTGTTGGAGGCTCCACACCTGGGTGGGCGCACAATAACAACATGTTGTCACGCTACTCCAGCTTTCATCCTCCAACACAACATATGGCCTTCAATTAGCAATCAATCCCATTCTTTGTTTTTAAATAATTTTCAAGAAGCTACAGTCTGAACGCACTGAATAGCCTTTGAAGAGCAACTTTCCTGGCAGGAGCTCTGACCAAAGCGAACTTTTCCAGCAGAGGCCTTCCCAAGCAAACAAAAAAACAGCTATCAACCCACCCTGCCGTTCCGATGAAGACTCCTCAAAGCCGCACAGCTGCTCCATCTCCAGGTGGCTAGGCGCTATCTTCCCGTGCGGGAGGAAGCTGTGAGGGTACTTCTCCTCAGGGCTGTCCAGCTCCTGCCCGTCCTCGTACACGTGCTTCAGGACCCGGCCGCTGTAGGACGACGCCAGCTTGAACCTGACCTGGCGGTTTGGAAGCAGAGTACGAGCTGTCAAGATGCGCAGTGCCGAGAAGATGATCCGGAAAAGCTGAAGGGTTTGATCTATTATGGGAGACGCGAGTATAGGATCAGAGGGTGTCGACGGAGAGGCAGGCACGTTTATATAAGGCAGAGTGGGAATTAAAAAAATAACATACACTGACTAGTTAATTGAAAAGTCAATAATTACATTTTAACTGAAACAAAAACTTGAATGAAAAAATCCTCAACCAGCCCACTGAATTGTAACATTTGCCAAATAGCAATTGCACATGTGATTGTGGGCCCGAAAGCACACACTGATGCCAGAATACATTTGGTTCACCTTCTGACAGCCCGACACGAGCAGCTTCTCTCCAGATAACTCACCTTTCTGTGCTTGGCGCCTTCATGTCGCTGACTCTTTTTTCTCTGGGGTTCCTCCATGACGTCTGCTGGGATGCAGAGAGCAGGCGGGTCAGTCTATAAGGTGAGAACGTCAGCATTAAGCAGTCACCGCTTGCTGCGATCAACGGCAAAAGACAGCACGAGCGGGGACGGACCGGAGTCCTGCCTGCTCAAGAGCTGTGTGGACCAAGGTGGGTGGATTGAGCCCTTATTTTTCTGGTGGATGAGTGAGTTAGCGTGTGTGTGTGTTTGGCGTGCCTCCTGTGCTTAACAATGATCTACCATTGGCCCACTTTTATTGGTAAGCACGTTAAATTATTCACACTTGGATCGGGTGTGCCAAAGGGCGGTGAAGAAACCAGAAGCTCTGTCATCAAATAGTTATGACTGCTTGAATAGAAGCCTGTGTGCACGTGTGTGTGGATATTTGTGTGTGTGTGTGGGAGTTGTTACACAACAGAGGACAGCTTGTCAATGGAGTGGGGTGTCTGTGTGGTATTGTAAATATGTCAGCAGGACTAATATTAGATATACCTACACTCTAGTATTATGAGAACATGCAGTATTGATAGAATTGAAAATATTTCTTGTCAATTGTGCTGCTCCATAATATTTGTCGCTCGACGCAGAGGATCAAGACTTGATTAATTGTTCATTTTTGTCAGTATAAATAAAAACAGAGGCTAACACAGAGTGTTTTTTCTATAACAAAAGCACGGAACAAGCGAGCCGCTCATGCAAAAACGGTGTCCACGCAAGCGCATCACGTTTTGAGTCTATCACCCCTATCAACATCCAACGTGACCCTCATCCATTCGTCGTGTCGTGCACATCGAAAGTTCAGCAGGTGCACGTGTGCATATGTGTCACTGTCTGGCCTCAAGAAACGTCTAACATCAAAACTTTCTATTCTTTGGGGCGTATTCACTATTTGCAAAATGTCAAAAGAGAAGCCTGACGGAAGTCTTTGCTCAAGTGCTCAAGCAAAAAGCTTTAAACAGTGCCTTGTAAAATGACAATAAAGACAGCCAATCAGCTCATCTTGTATTTTTGTCAGGCGTTTCCATAACAACACAGCTTGTTTTTTTTCCCTCATATGGTTTTAAGCTTCATTGTGACTCATTTCCACTCCGGGCTTTGTCTGTATACTTTTCATTGTGTAAAGCATATAAAAAGGCAAATGGGGAAAAAAAAAAAGGCCCCCGCTGTGCTACTTTGGGGCGTGTTCTCAAGAGTAAAACGAGACACCCGCAGTGTCGTGGAAGAAACTGATTGCGAAATAAATATCTGTTTGACAGTGTCTCTGCATATTGAGCGTTGTTTTCTTTGAAATTGTCTGTCCAGTGTGAAATGAAGCCGACAAGTACTTCTTGTATGTGACTATTTGGTACATAGCGGAATCAAATCATGTTGTACATGTTCTGAATTGTGAGGGGAATATAAAGCATGCAATGTCACCTTTAAATGCATTTTCTGTTGGATATTATTGGATGGTGCAGGTCTTAAGGAATAAAGTGGCCTCCTCCCCTGCACCAAACTTCACCTTCCGACGCTGACTCTGCCTTCAGGCTGCTCAGTGGTAGCAGGGAGGGATCTGAGTGAGAACCAAGGGGGAGTTGAAAAGACTAATGGAAAGCGGGAAAGGAGACGGATGACACGACGACGGCCACCAAGGAGAGGGAGGAAAGGGAGGAGTGATGAAGAGCAGATTGATGTTAGAGAGCGTACGTGTCTGATATCGTGTCACCAACACCGTGAATATGTTGGGTAAAGAAAAGCAGAAGTTTTGACAATATCAAATAAAAAATAAATACCTCAGGACACATTTTGCATTGCGCCTGTTGTTGTGGTCAGCCGAACACAAGTACCGCTTTGACTATATAATTTTGTTCAGTATAAATTATTGATTTATATTATTATAAATTAAAAAAATATATAGTGAAGTCCAAGCTAAAAGAGTAAATATCATGACAAGATTGCTGGGCCATTCAAAGAAAAATCTGCTCCACGGCAACTTGTGAAGTGGAACATTTAAACGTCATCATCTTAATTAGTTTGTCAATCAAAAACGAAGGCAGATAGCAAGCTAGCGTTTCGCCGGGGGTGGATTGATGGCTCAATTAGCTGAAGGGTGCTACTCGTGTCTTTTCAACGCACGCAAATACGAATCTAGTGCCGAGTCCTCTCGTAAACACTCCATTCTAACTTCTATTCCATCTCAGGACTGCAAAAGAAGGCGCATTGTCGTTGCCATGGCAACTCCGCATCGCCTATTTTACTGCGCTGTTATTGCTTGCTCTTTTCAACATTAGATCAAAAAACGATTTTCAAGCTTACATTTGTACTTGATCGGATAGTTATGTCATGACTTCATCCAGCATAGATAAACATATATATATATATTTTTTTTTTTAAAGGATCAAATGGAAAAACCTAATTACTTTGCGCAAACGACTAACCTGGAAAGGCTGAAATTGTTCTAGCTATAAAAGATTGTTTAGCACTGTTGGCAACAATGAGAAGATGTCAGAGCTTTAAATAACTGGCCTCACACGCCTACCCCGTCTGTCATGTGGGATCTGAGGTGCGGCGGATTCTTTGGATCTCATTTGTTTTACAGTCCATTTGATGCACCGGGAGTCTTATTCTTCACTCTGTCTGACTTGATGGCTTCTCACTTTTAACACCCTGCTTCACTGCACGCTCATGACTGTTTGTTTGCTTGTGGCTTTATCCGTCTTTTTGTCTCGACACCATTCTGTCTTAAGGATTCTTTCTGAATCCCGCTTCCCATTATCTCTCTAATAAAATAGCCGATCGGCCCTGGGTCACCCGATCGTTTACAGTACGCGTGTCCACATTTATTTGACGAGGAACTATATTTGCTGAGTTGGGTGGGTTTCCAAAAATGGCCCTAGAGATAGAAAGGTAGATTGATGGTTTAATGGATCAACCCTATTGGCATTCGTGCCTCTCACATAAGAATGTTTGCTAGCATCAAGGACAAGACTCTGTAATTGGATCTAAGTTGTGAGAAATTGTGAACACAACAAAGTCTCTTTTAAATGTGTTTTGCCGCCTCGTCGCATTTGCTCGTGGTGCACGCAAGTCAAGTGTTCTTCATCTGAATGGAATGCTTTAATTTAATGACCTTTCCCGTGCATGTCAGCGTCGCACAAATTTCCGCATCATGCATATGACACCTCCGCCAGTCGGCTTACCCGACGCCTCGCCGCGCTTCATTGTTTGTGTCTGCCTTTGAGTGACGGGTCATCCTCTGAAGAAGCTCGCTCGCTAGATTGGACATGCTTGCGTGATCGCAGCCTGTGCTCGTCTTTGAAGGAAAAGGCAAGGCCGCTTGGTTCGTGTTTATATTTAGAGATTTTAAAGACGTGTTCAGATTCTGCATACTTGGAGATGTTGGTGCTCACACATGATCAGGATAGGTGGACAAACACATCAAGAGCCCAACAGATTGATGGATTAACAGACTGTCGGGCAATAAATATGATCAGACACCTGTCTGTCATTTGACGGACAGACAGGTGGATAAAATGCTCGGTGGACAGATGGACCAAATGGTGGACATATGGACGGACAGATTAACTTTTATTGTCCTGTCCAGCTGTCCGTATGGACACCACAGTCCAACACGGACAGGAGACCAAGGCACGGACAGCAAGAGAGGACCTCAGCAGGCGGGAGGATGGAAAAATCATTTGCGAAGACCTTTCATCATCACTTCTTGCACCCTCTTGCCACCTACACGTTTGACACTTAGGAATTCATCGAAGCCTTTGACATGCAGTATGAAGCGCACACACACACACACCGACGGCTGCCCCTACTGGATGAAAGAACACCTTCATCAATGGCGGCTGTGTGTGCGGTGGACACGAAAGCATTATGCAACACTTACCAACATCTTATATGAGGCACGGGTCATATGGTAGTGGTGGCAAGGACATTTAATGCGGTGCGACGTATTGCAAATGGCCGGCAGGGTTTGCTTTTCACACTCAATGCTAACAAGGTGCAATCAGGCGGCAGGAAAAGATTCAATTAAGACAGTGAAAGAGGAAAAGGTGGATTCTTTTAAAAAGTATAAGAAAAAAAATGGTTTCAGCAAAAATTCTCCAACTAGCTGAGTTCTTTTTGAAAAGGGTGGCAGAAGGAGAAGATAGAAAAAAAAAAAAAGGAAATGTTCTTTTCCTTGTCAAAATATTCCTTTAATGTGTGACAGGAGAGAAAATGAATGTTGGAAAATGTAAAAATGCTTGTGTTTGCTTTTGCCTGCAGGCCCTGTCACTGACTTAACACCATGTTTTCCATTTGGGCTTGTGGGATGGTTTGCTTTTTTTGCTTTTCTATCCTGAAGGCTCGCTCGTGGAACCTTTGTTTGCACAGAAAAAAAAAATCTATTTCAATTTGGACTTGCTTAGGTCA
Source organism: Syngnathus scovelli (assembly GCF_024217435.2). Classification (NCBI taxonomy): domain Eukaryota; kingdom Metazoa; phylum Chordata; class Actinopteri; order Syngnathiformes; family Syngnathidae; genus Syngnathus; species Syngnathus scovelli. The sequence continues at coordinate 1,991,334 of NC_090861.1, forward strand.
TAAGGGACACGCCGCATCATTGAGCCGCTACAGGAAAACCGCTTGCCGACAACTTTAACTACCTGCAATTCATCACCGCAATAGGGACGAGGTGGGTTCAGAAAATGGTTGCACCAATGAACAAATTTGGCTAAAGTTGGCCTCTAGGATCCCCGAACACAAGACCCCCTCGGCATCACGGGATCCCCCAGCCACCCAAGACTTTACCGTGCTGCAGAACAACAAATGGTCCTCACGGAATGAGCCAAAACATTCACTTTGAAGCCGTCACATGAAAGGAGTGGAAATGGCACCTTCAAAAGAGACTTTCTTCCCCTCTGGTTTTCTTCATATAACTGCAGCTTGCCTGCAGAGACAAAACGTTAGTTAGCGCTTAGCTGTGAGCAAGCAACTCAGCTTTCACTCAAATCAAATGCAGTTTTAACATGTGAACCTTCCCTATTTATTTGCATCATGCATCCTTAGACGCAGCAAAAAGGAATGCACAAGTCAGTCAATTTACTGCAAGCCCAAAAAATAAATCCTATCGATAAATCAATGAAGCTGTCCTCGGTGCGAAAATACTTTCTAATTACGCCTTGTTTCCCTCCTACCCCCCCATCCCGGTCTCAGTTTCATCTCAGTGTCTTAAACTACCATTTGCCCTGCACGAGTAATACGGTTCTGTATATGAGAGTGCGGAGTGTCTATATACTCCACTGAATAGCGAGTCGCCCCAGTGATCAAAGTGATAAATGTGCACCTCGCCTTCATTATTTCGCTGCTGTCTGAACTCCATTTTCCTGCTACTTTATTCTGACACAACTGTGAATGGGAAGCATACTAACTTGGAATATTCAGTAGAAAGATTAGTCAGCCTAACAGTGACTGAAATTAAAATGAAATAAAATCAGACTTAATACCATCATATGAAATTTAATTATATGACAAGAATGAGACTCATTTTATAGTCGTGCTAGAAGTAAAACATGTTTTTTGCAAAGCGTGCATGCACACTCAAGAAGCTAACTTGTGCTGTCCTTGTGAGCACAACCCTTGACAGGCCACTCTTATTGTGAAGATATTTTTATGGGGAAAATGCTAATAGGATGAGTGCTTTTCTTCTTATTGTAGTCTGTGTGTGTGTGGCAAGTTCTCAAAACAGCAAAACTGCATCGCCGTAAATGATGGCGGCATAAGCAATGCCAACTGTAAGCTTTACTAATTAAAATCAGGCCAAATAATGATAACATGCCAGCTCACTTGCGAATGAGGACGAGTGCTAAAGAAAAATTGATGAATGAATAATTTGATAAAAAAATGAGAGTGGCACTTTGGCGTACATAACATCTCTTTGTCGCCTCATCATCTTTCCAGCGCTGGTGGGTGTGCAACTTGAGGCCCCGATGTGCTCCCTCCCCTCCCCCTTGGGCTGTATTTTGATTTCATCTGTTTGCAAGTGGCAAAAGAGTGCAATCGCATTAGAGAGATACAGCCTCAATTACTCATATACACACATTTCCCCAAAGGGCTGTTTTCTATAAGCCCGTGTACTCCACACACCATGCATCGGTGCGTTTTGATGCTGAAAGTGCAGCAAGTAATATGAGCGCGCTCGTTTTATGGCCCGCCTGCTGACTTTAGATGCTCCAGGACAGCTTCAAATTTTGACCTCTTCTCCCACTGGGGGAATCTGGATATGACCTTAGATCAGCACACTGGACTCACTACTCCCTCTGGGCAGCTTCACGCCCTATAGTTATTATTGGAAAACAGCATTTAACTAACATCTGCAGCAAGACTGCCCCCTGGTGGCTTACGGGGCTTTTTTTTCTTCCCCTTGGATGGCCTATGTATCCCCTTTTACAGCCAGTAGAGCTGGGAAACGTTCCCAAGCCACAGTGGGGGCAGCTGGCATTACCCAAAGTGGGGGAAAAATAAAAAATAAAAATAAATACTTTCCCCCCCCATGGCCCATTATTTGCCTTTTCCCCCTTGGATGTCACAGAAACATGTTTCTGGACGGTAAAGCCTTCACTGGGGCCAAAATCTAATCAACTTTCTGAATTCACAGAAAAGAATGTTAGAAATGCAACTTTCTATGAATTAGTTGCCAGGTAGTCAGCCACGTCCAATAAATGGTAATAAATGCCACGTTTGCCCTTTGAGCACCCAACCGCTTTGTGTATAATGATGTTTTCACGCCCACACGCTGAATGCTTGTTGGCTGGCATTTTCAAATTGAGGGAAGGACAGCAATCAGAATTAATAACATGATTGAACGCCTGCAGGGTGGGGAAGCAGGCGGAGATGCGTTAAGGCACACCACTGAAAATGAAAATTCCATTTATTATCAACATGCTGTCCAGCAGATTGTCACTCCAGTCGTTTTTGTTACTTTCAGCGTGTCTCGTCAGAGGTCGCTCGGGGCTTATTTTTTATTTTTGGCATGATCACTGGCCACAGCAATATCTAAAGTGGAGATGCCAAAACATATAGCTTTCTAGTTGACACATCCCAAATTAAAATAAAAGGGTGTGCACACTTGTGCAACACCATTACATTGTTTTTTGGTGGTCTTTCCCTTTCTCAAAAAGTTTTTTTTCCCTCCAGTACTTACTACAAGCTATTTATCAAAAGATTTGATTTGTCTTGGTGTTACTTTTAAATGACAAAATCCTGGTATATTAACTAGGGTGTGTAGACTTTTCATATCCACTGTATTGGCTCAGCAGATCCACACTTTACCTCGCCGCTATGTACCAGAGAGGAATTACATTTAATGTGTCAGCTGACCTTTGCTGTGCAGGACAAAAATCAAAAAAAGCTCAGCCCTACAAAATCCATAAAGCATTACAACGCAGCGGCCGCAAAGATTATGAGGCTCATATCTCTGGACGTGCAGTAAAATAATACAGATAATATCTTTTTTTTTTCCCCACTTGATGAAAACTATGACAAAAACCAGAGAAAGGTGATTATAGCTGTAAAGGTTGCAGATTTATTGTGTGCACCCTTCTAAAGTACTTGTCTTTCAGAAATTTAAAATATATTTGTTAAACAGTAGACTGCCCACTTGATAACCGAATAATAAATCAGTTAAAATAAATAATTAATAAAAAATAAGTTACCCAAATGAGGAGGAAAAATTAACAAATGTAATAATAATACTTGGTTACCACTGAGAAGACTTAAGTGCATGCAAGCATCTTTTTTAAAGAAATTGTGAAGGTGTACCTAATTAAGTGGCCAAAGCAGGCGTCCTTCAGGGGGCCCTCCGAATCAACACTGCTGAGAGAGCGAGTGGAATTCGGGATCAGGTCTGGCGGCGGTCCCGGTCGAGCAAGCGCTATCCAGCGCGGTGGACACGTGGTACGTCTGAATCCCGGTGCGCCACTTCATCTCCCGTGCCATTTGACACACGGCCAGGGAATAACAGCAACACACGGTGCTCCAGTCGTCGCACATGTTCCCCTGTAGAACATCACACAACGAGGAACATATTAGTATTCATGATCGGGTTGTATAATAAGCTCCTCTACAAAAAAAAAAAATTCGACTTATATATAATATATGATGAATACTTGCACATGACACATACTCGTATCTTATAGCGCTCCCTGAACCCGACTCTCATGGCGAAGGTGGACCCTGGCAGAAGAGGAAAACAGAGACACTCGCCGTAGTGGTTTGCAAGTCTCAGGTCCAAACAGCATGGCGCCACAGCGCCGACAACACCTGCTTGGGAAGAACACAACCTTAGGCCCTATATGGAGGACAACATACAGATGATGAGGGACTGTACATGTGTATTTATCTCCGCAGATGTCAAATAGGCCACTGCTCCAGTCGCCGCCTGTCTGTGTGATGGTGGTGACGGTCGTCCTGGTAACGCCCAGGCCGGGCTGAGTGAGCGCCGCTACGCTCGTGTAAGGGAAGTTGTTTGACTTCCAGTTTGTGTCACTTCCTGTGGGGAAACATCCATCGCCCTTCCCTGATAAAGATGGCCTACAATGCAAGCAGATGAAATTCTGTTAATCACAGGATTTCATTCTTTTTAGTGTGCAAGTATATGACACTAGCATGAGCTTTGAATTTGTGGATAAATTTTTGACAAATATTTATTTTAAACACACACAGAGACTGGCGTTAACATGAAGAAATAACATCAACACAAAACGATCAGTGGTAAGAACTCATCCTGTTGTGTTGTAACAATTTGAATTTCTAAGTTTGGTACAATTTAGATTTTTTTTTGCGTCATTTAATTACACATAAGTACGAAGGACAACTGCACTTACTGCTGTGTGACAATGGTCTGCTCCATTACAAAACGCCGCCGGCATGCAGAGAGGAGAGTGAAGGCCGGGAGATGACAAGGAGGAAGAAGTGCATGTCAGGGGCAGATAAAGCGGCTTGGCAAGAGAAAAAAAAAAGTCTTGGAGAGATAAGTGTGCAAGTTGGCCTCTGCGCTAAATGCTGCAAAAGACACATCAAGGTAATGAATGCATTGACATGACCTCATATTCAACAAATATGTACTATTTATGATTTGTATTTCCTATAAATATAGTTCAAAACAAATCCCCTAGAGATATTATCACTTATTGTTTTAATTACAGAAAAGAAATACTTTATTTCATATCTTATTATGACTTTGATGTGGTTATTGCTCCAGTTGAAATAGGTTACACCAAATGACATGAAGCTATAGAAGTCAACAAATAAATTGGCCAAAAATTATTAAAAAGAAATGTCATATTTCACAATGAATATTATATCGTATTTGCGAGTGCTTTACAAACCTTTTAGCTTTGTCACAAGGGTTGCTTGGGGTCAAGTTACTGATGAAACATCCTGTTTACAGCCATTGTTTCCTTTCTTCAAAATAAAAGTCAAGTTACGTAAATGTATTTATTTCAATAGCCTTAAAACAACTGGGATTAGAAAAATAGAAAAAGCACATTATTCACACAACCTATTTTTCACTTTGCACTGTATATGATCACGAGTCAAATATTTTTCATAGATTTGAATCAGGGCCACATGGGGATGGATGTTACTCACAAAAAAAAAAAAAAAAGCAAGTAAATGCTACACTCACCCTTGGGCAGGAAAAGAAGAATTGACTCCGACAAATGAGGTGCAGGCAAGGAGAAAATTGACTCAGGGAGAAAATATCTACAGTTCACCTGTAAAAAAGGGATTGTTTCATTATGTTGACTGTGACGTGACACTTTTTTGGTCATAATGCATTTTTCATCATCCATGCAGTCTCCCTTTTCAGTTCACTCTTTTAGGTTTGGGGATCTAAGTGCATCTAACCCATTAGAGCTGCTCCGTATCGTCATGGTAACAAAATACATACTCACCATTAGCCCAGCAGTGCGCGTGGCAGGAGGATGAGAGTCGCCACAGATGTAAGATGGTGGGATGTAGGGGAAGAAAAAAAAATCTGGGAATGCTGAACATTTTGTTTCACATGTTTTATTATTTCTCTGGAAATAATAATTTAAAAAAAACACGTTAGACAAAAAGCACCTCTAGAGACACAACAGGAGGGACCGTGACGTTTGACCTTGGATGAATAAAACAAGGCAGCAGACATAATTCCGTTTGCAGATATCAACTTATGATGGCCTGTTGTGTCGCAACACTTCATGATGACTGTGTGTTTTTCAATTAAACCAGGTAGGCCAGGGTGTCACCGATGTCCACACTGAGGTTGTTGTCAGCCACAGTGACTTTCTTCTCGTCCAGGTTGATGCTGAACACGGACTGAGGAGAGATGAGGACTTTGCCCAGCTCCTCTTGTCCCAGCACGGGTACCCGACGGGGTCCCAGTAGGGGGTCTTCGTACCTCATCAGCTTCACTTTGGATAGATCTGGTCGGAGGGAACGTGGCAAAAGGTCAGGGGTGAAGGAAATTTTGATTCGTGTGCCATGATGTAGCTTGAAATAGCTGAGATGAAAACATGAATTTTGGATCGTGTCCCTTTCAAACATCTTTTTCGTCCAGATGTTGTTTTGGATCTCTAACCTTTGATGAGTCTGTTGACCTTAGCGAGTCTGCGGATGACGTTGTCTCTGCTGTCTCCCTGCCTGATGTCGAGCTTGGTCGAGAAGAGGCCGTTGCACGGCTGAGGATTGACCAAGGTCACGCAAACTGCTGGCTGTCAACATACAAATGGTCCATTTCAAATTTAAGGCGAGCGCACGGAACCTTGGGAATCACAAAAACGTCCTTCACGCGAGCGGTCACCTCGGATCTGAACACGCAGTACGGTTGCCCCGGGCAACAGTCTTCCTTCACTTTGTCATCGGCCTCGGACGCGAACAAGATGTCGATCCCCTCCAGCTGCATTAAGCATGAAAATTGAGGAAACACGCTTAAAATTCTTTCTCATGCTTGTTGACTGTGGAGCTGCAGTACGTCAGGCATCTTTGAAAGTCCAATCAGTCTGGTGAAGTGTCGACATACCTCGAGGGAATTGGTTAGGTAGACCAGGTTCTCCATCAGAACTGCCCGCTCGTCAAACTCCAGCTCGAGGTCCAAAACCCTGGGCCCGTTTTTTTCAAGGTTCTCCTACGGAAAGCCGCATGCACGTGTGATAAGTTAACCACTGGTGATTGGACTCGCTCGTTTATAGGCGGACAACTTAGACTCGATGTATCTCAATTCGGGATTAAATTGAGTCTTACAGCGCAGTCTGAATAAAAAGAAAACACAATTGAGAAGTACAAAATAGAGATTGATGAAAAGCAAAAAAAAACCCAAAAGATAAACGGTCACAAAGATTGGAATAAACATTATGTATGGATTTTTCCTCTGTTGGAGATAGTAACTTTAAAGTCAGCAAGAAATTGGCGACTTGGAAAATCCAGCGGAAGATCAATATAGCAGTTTTGTGTTTTTGTCTGACACAAGAAGAGAAAAAGAAAAGCTTTTCACAATAAAGTGAGATGTACACTTTAAAATAAACACAAAAATATTTGATTTTAATTTAATTATAAAATAAATGAATGTGTATTTGCAAAAGGGTTCACATTGCTCGCCACATTAGGATTCCGAGCAAATGGCCTGCTGCTGCAGTGTTGATGCCGTCCGTACCTTGATCATGGCAACAAAGGGCATGACTCTCTTCATGTACTTCTTCAGCTCGGGGAGTGCTCCCAGCTCGCCGGCTATCACCTTGTTGTCTGGAAGGACGCCATTGTTGCTCTACACAAAGAGGACAAACAAAGACGCAATGTCGGCGTTTGTCTAACGCGGCATGTAGAGCATGTGTGTGTCTGCGTCGCTGACCTTGTAGTGCTTGCCCAGCAGGGATAAGGCGCTGTGTTGCCATGTCGGGTAGCTCTTGGCCACATAGATGGTGCAGTGTGAAGGTTTGCTGGGGGGCTTTGAGTCGCCTTTCTGCTCAAGGAAAACATTGCGTACATCCAAGCACAGATAGGGGGCAGTATTGGGCACTTAAACATTTTTGGTTCAGCACAACTGAAGTCCGTCTGCATTGTACCTTATTTTTCGGGGGAAGCAGGTACGCTTTGAGTCTCAGTCGGAGGTCGTGCGCCGTCTCCATTAGGTACTGAGAGGAGCGCATGAGAATCTCATCCACTGGACCGGCGATGGGCCATGACGCTTTTGTCACAGATGTCGGCTGTCGGGGGGAGGAGATGCAAAACACAGCAGGGTGAAACTGTTCGTGCTCATTAGCGTTTTAGCCGGTGCAGGAAACGGTCGTTGCTAGATGATGACGGAAAAGACACATCTTCAGCACAGCGGCCTTCTTTTGTACCCTTACCGTTAAGAGTGTTGAAAATATTCTTGGCCCTCGGTGTTGTCAGGTACTCAATTTGACACCAGCAAGAGAAAGCGTGTGTGTGTGTGGAGACAAGCTCCGAGTGGTCCCAGCCAGGAAAAGCGTTAGAAGTGGATTAAATAAGCCGGTGTGATGGTGGCTGTACTCATGAATATATATTAGCGCAGGTCTTTTAAAATGTCGCTTTGGTGCCCCCGCCTTCTTTTAAGTGTACAAAAGGAGGTGGGTGGAAAGGATGAAAGTCGGCGCGCCAACTATTCCTCAATGGAGGTGGCAAATATGCAAATTTTTTACCTTGCCCAGCAGACCCCAGGTGTACTCGCACAGGTGTGGACATATGGGGGCCAGCAGCAGCGTTTGTTTCTCTATGAACTGGAAGACCAGCTCTTTGTGCATGCCTTCAATCGCCAACTCCCTGTACTTATCTTTGGCCGCCTGGAGGACGCATTCATCATATTAATAACTGGATGGAGCTTTTTTTGGAAGGGGTAAACAATTGTAAATTGCTTGAGAAGATTTTATTTACCTGGAACTCAAAGAAGCCACACTTCAAAGCCTCTTTGAACATCATCCTGATATAGTGTTGCTCCGTCTTCAATATTCCGGAATTCATCTCGCTGGCAGAGATACAAAAATCCTTTAAAGTTTCGGCTCGGGGGTTCTTTAAAAAAAGAGATGTTTTCGCGCAGCCTCTGAAATGCTTCCCGACTGGCTTGCTACCAGCTCGAGCGCCTCACAATTTATTTTTACTACAACGTTTTTATGAAATTTTAACGGAATATGACATGATGGGTGGAGACTGCAGTGCACCATTTTGTTTTTTACTATAGTAATCCTACAGAGCGCAAAATTAAATATGAAGTGAAGCAATTAGGAGAGGAGGACAACAAACATTTGAGAATCTTTTGCTCCGATTGTGTTTACCTGGCAAATACGCGGTCGTTGAAGGTGTCTGCAGGTCCGGTCCTCAGGTTGTTCTGGTTGGCGATCATCTCCTTCACCCACTCCAGCCAGGTGTAAAGGCGCAGGATGCCGGCATCCGCCATGGTTTCCACAAAGTTGGCATCCTCCACCGTGTCACCTGCGTCAGCCAGAGCCAGACGCATACCTAAGACAGAAGAAGAAGGTGGTTGACAACACTATGGGGCGTCGTTGTTTCTCAAATAATGGCTGCCAGGGACTTTTTTATTTGATAAATTGCCAACAGTCATGGAAAAATACATAATAGATAAGACCTATGATGCAAACTATGATCCAAAAATCATGTAATGTGTTTTCAACATTACAAATAAATGGTTTCAATTGACCAAAGCGCCTCCCACAGTGCCTCCGACGCACACAGCATTGAGATAAGCCCCGCTGTCCATCAGCGTGGGGATCACTATTTGAAGAAAGGTACTAATTCCTGCGTAGGTAAATATGAGGACAAATGACCATCTCATTATTGGCAAAATGGCTGTCAAATTGAGACTCCTGCAAATACCCAGCAGACACCACTATCAGCTAGGAGACATCTTCATCAAGAGATGCCTTCATTACGATAAAGGTGGCATCACCAGGATACCAGCTTGTTTTTTTTCTCACACACTTGATTCCACAGCTGTCAAACTAGCCGAGCGCAAAGCAACAATGAACAGAGGGCCGTCTTTCGGGCCCTCTGTCTCCATCTCCAGGTGGAAGCTGTCAGTCAACGAATAATAATAAGAATAAAAAATAAAAACGCTGCAGTGATGAAACGCATGACACTCCGCCTACCGTCTGCTGAGAACTTTTTGATGGCTTGGCTGAGAGTGAGGAAGTTTCCGGTTGATTTGGACATCTGGTAGACAAGAAAAGCAGATGGTAAGTAACGCCAAACCCCAAAGTTTCACACAGAGAATTCAATCAAAATCGCTTAGCCGTGGCGAGTTTGTATGATTAAATATGACAAATCACGCCATTAGGATTTGACGCACCTTCTCAGAATTGAGGAGCAGATGCCCGTTGGCTCGCACAGCCTGTGGCCACTTCCCACTGTGGAAGATATGTATCAATGTGCGCTGGAGGTGAATACTTTTTGAAAGCTCTATGTAATGAAGACAAGCTCACCGGTCGTTGGGCCACATGGCCACGTGGTTATAGAGGTAGTACGACAAGTGGTTGGGCACCAGGTCTTTGCCAGACACGCGCACGTCCACCGGGTACCAATACTCAAACTCCCTCTTGAGCTTCTGAAGATGCTCTTTTGGGATATCCGTCTTGGGGAATGGGGACGTTTTGAAAAAGATAAAGTCCCACACCTCCTTGGTCATCTGTTGTGGTCTGAGACACACATTAAAAATGAATACATGATGAAGTGTAAAATGTGGTGGTGTTTTAGTTCCCGCCGTGATGACTTACTTGATGCCCAGCGGCGAGGCCCCCTGTCCGCTGAGCACGCCTCCCTGGAGGAGGTGGGCCACCGTGTAGTAGGCCATGTAGATGGTGGAGTCCGAGAGGGACTCAATCAGCCACTGCTCGTCCCAAGGCAGCCGTGTTCCTATGGCAAGCAAGCGCAAACAGGTGTATTAAAAAAAATAAAAAATAAATGCCAGCTGCAGTGCAATTTTAATAATAAACCGTCAATCAAGAATAATGGTAAACTCGGCTGAGTACACATACCAAGGCCGTAAGTCCGAGAGCAGGCGTGCTCCTGCAGCCATGCCAAAGTAGCCTCAAAGTTTCTCCTGGTCTCATCACAAAATCTATGCAGAACGGAATAGATTTAAAAAAAACAAAAAACAAAAAAAATATATATTTTATTAAATGAATGGAGCGCGTCTTACGTCTCCAAAGACTTGAGGGCTTCGTTGGTCTGCTGCTTCCAGTCAGCATCGCCGTAGTCCAAATACCTGCGATACAAACGACCTCGTTTGAATCTCCTCAGCTCTAGAGTTAAGTGCAGTTTCTGTCACTTACCACTGATCACAGAGGGCCACCACGCACTCGTCTGCCGAACGCGACATGACCTGTTTTTCTGGCTCCATGTAGATGCAGGCCTCGCCCTGAAAATCAGAGATGCAGGCTTTGGCAACATTTTGGGGGCGATACAAAGAAATGATGCTACCTGCTGTAAGTATCCAGGAAGAGGCCACAGACAGAGCAAGTCCTACCTTTTCTATCATCATCTTCTGGATTGGCTTCTTCACATCCTGGACCTTCAGCCCCTTGTAGCCGTCAACTATCATGATCTGAGGGAATTCATTCATCATGTATTCTATCATCAGCTACAGTACAGCCCGGACGAGGTGGACTAACCCCTTCATAGAATCCCTTCAAGTAGACTTTCTCCTTAGCCTCGGCCAGCTTCTCCTTGTCATTCTGGCTTTGGATTTTCAGCTCATCGCAGACCAGCGGAGCAGACAGGTTCCCATAGCCTGGAATGTCTATGATGGGGATCTGAAATAGAGAGACACGTATAGCAGCTTCACAACTACAATTGATGGGTTTAAGATGTCGGAGGAGATGAGCTTACCGGCTCAAAAGGAAGCACCATCTTGTCCTCGATTCCATACTTCTCCCTCAGGGCCTATGAAATATTCATATTGGGTTTTTGACGACCGAGCTTGGCTCCGATGAAGCATTGATGTGTGTAGAAAGACGCGCAACTCACTTGTTTTTTCTTGATGTCCCTAAGAGCAGCGATGTCATCGGGGGCGTCAGAAGGCACGCTGGTGACTATTCCTGTGCCTGATGGAAACCAAACAAGTGGGGGGGGGGAAGTGTTACATTTCGGGAAACGTTTGAAGCTATTCGCCGTCGCAGTACACCGTTTGCCTAATTGCGCATGATGAGCACCCGATGGACATTTTCAAAGTGGGAAATGGTAAATAAAGCTGCTTGGGAATCTACGGAAATGTCAGTGCACCAAACTCATCCGCGTTTAGCACACCTCATTGCCTTCGCTAACCTTTAAAACCAAGTGAACCTGAGGGTAATTAGAAGTTGGATTTTGACATTTTAACTTTTTACAAAATGAAAAAACCACCGGCGTGTGAGCGTGAATGCTTAATTGTTTGGGATTAACTTTCTCGTACCTTTGTCCTCCTTGATGGTGAGCATAGGCAGAGCGTAGATGATCTTGTAGGACGTCAGGGGAGCGCTCAAGGCGCAGCCGAGGATGTCCTGCAGGTATAATATTTGGAAAACACTGTTGGACCAGCTTCAGTAAAAAGCAAATGCAAATTTTACAGGGCACCTCAACCGCTTTGATAAATATTGGCTCCAACATTTGCGTTTCATAACATACCTGTCCCAGTAATTCCATGACCACGGGGACCACACCATTGTCCTTGGTGAATCCCTGGAAAGACATGTTCCTGGCAGACCTCCTAGTACAGATGAAGACATCCCCGCTGGTGGTCTCAAAGGCCACGTACTTCATGTCGGGCCTCACCCAGCAGTTGGTTTGACCGAACATGGTCTCTGGCCTCAGCGTTGCGGCCACCAGGTAGATGTTCTTGCCTTTTATGGCGCTGCAGGGAGGACAGAATCAATGCCGTACTTTGATTTTAACATAACGGAAGTTTGTTACCTGCTGTAAAAAACCTTGGACTTGAATTTGGCCGTGTAGGGCTCAATAATCTTCATCTTGATGAGTGTGTACTCCTGAGGTCCAACTCCCTGCAAGTGAGGTGAAAATAACTAATTAGGATATATCTTATATATATATATATATATATATATATATATATATATATATATATATATATATATATATATATATATATATATATATATATATATATATATATTTGGTTTTCATAGCACCGGGTAAGCGTACCTCTCCTGTTTGCCTATCATGGTCCATACATGGTTGTCCATCCTTGGGGGAATAGATGGTATACCTGTAAAAATAATATTAATATAAGCTGACATTGAACAAACGCTGATTGTTGTCATCTCACCTTTTTCCAAAATTAATCTTTTTTCTTTCCTTCAGGGTGACAAACTGCCAGCGGACAAAGGAGTCGTAGAAAGGGTTCACGTCTGTAGTGATGAACGAGCGCCGCCAGTCCACCTGGGAGGATCACACGAGACGTTTAATAACCTTTTAATTTGTGGGGGTTTTATTTTAATGCAAAATATGATTTTGTACCTTGACCCCCATCATTTTGAGATCTTTCACAGCCAGAGGAGGGAAATACTCCAGCCAGTGTTCAGCGTTGGCAAACTTGGCAATGTCGTGGTCATTCAGGCCTAGAGACCTCATGATGTTCCACTGGAAGGTGGCTGAACCAGATTTGGCAACTGCTTTACTCTAACAAGACAATTACATAACGTCAGAAACTGAAATGAATGACATGTTAATGATAGACAATTCTTTGTCGCCACCTGGTGGACACTTACTGCCAATGGTGTATGTTGAAGTCAAATGAATTAAATTTTGACAAGCAATGCTTTGCCACCGTGTTGTGGCACTAATTGGCAATTACGCATAGAATTTTGTTATTAATGGGAATTTTGTTATTAATTGTCCAAGAAGGGAAAAGGAGGCATCTAATCGAGGCAGGTGTTTGTCTCAACTGGGTTATGCCTCCGCTCAAAGAGTAATTGGAACAAGTAGACACCATCTCAAAGTCAGACCTTCTTCCCCTTGGCTTTGTCCTTGATGATGATTTCATCACACGTATCTGGCTTCTCCTTCTCCTCTTCCTCCTCGTCTGGAAACTGTGGTGGATTTCCGTACAGTTCCATCTCCCGCTTGAGCTTGTCTGCACAAGCCTTTGGAAAAAAAATATTAATTTTGTTATGGTTGTTTTGCAATGTCATGTATGAGGCAATCTTGAGGACAAACACTCACTTTGATTGGCATGCCTGTGCAGTGGAGACCAAATGGGAAAAGGCACTTCTTTCCTTTCAACATCTGGTAGCCAACCGCAAACTGAGACACCATAAAGCACAGGGGATTCATTTCTATGTTCTTTGCCTTCTTAAATAATAGCAACTTACCTCACACTTTGACAAGCTGAATGTGTGACCAAGATGCAACCTCCCGTTCATGTAAGGGTAGGGAAAGGTGACAAAATACTTGTTTTTGCTGTGGAATAGAGGGAAAAGTATGCAACAATATTTCAACGTGACATTGCACATCATTTTTTCATTTTTGTGCAAATTGACGCCCCGGCAAAAAAGCATTATGTAACTTAAAGCTCGTCTTTGGGAGCTTTAACATAAAGGAGCTACTTACTGTGCACTTTCCCCAATTGTTGTCGCTGCATCATTCTCAAACGTTTTGATTTTCTCCCATTTAGCCTGAATTTCGAGCTCAATCTTTCTCAAAAAGTCCAACTTTGCCGTTCCCTTGCGCTCCTGGAAAGACATGGTAAGCAAGATGTACATAAACGTAGTGGCAGCTAGAAAATAAACAATGGGTCTGTGAATGGATCATTTGTGAATATAAAACTTCAGTGGCGTTCTTTAGTGTAGGTTTTTTGTTGTTATATTACTTGGACTACAAGTCTTTTACTAGCTAATTTGCTAAAGCTATGGCATGTCAATGCAGTGCAAAATGCTAACGCTTGCTCGCTTGCTATTGACACATTCTTTTTTTTAATGGGAAATCACTGAAGAATAAACGTACCGTCATTTTTGCACAACCGGTAGGTTATTCCGCTGCTTCGTCAAAAATAAACTTAAGCGCTAGACAAGAAGCAAAGCCAAGGGAACCCACGCCACCGCTGCACCGGGTGATGACACCAAGACCCTTGCAAGGAATTCTGGGAGAAGAAGTCCATAGACTGTCACATGCATAACACTTGCTATTCGGCAAAGTTAATATCTTTTATTTTAGCTATACAAAACAAGGGCAAAGTGTTTTTTTTAAATAAATAAATGCAGGTCTTCCGAAAATATTTTTAGTGACATGGTTGGCTAAAGACGTAATTTAAATACCAACGTCGTGCAGCAGTCATTCTTTTACGACACCTCGAGTGAGTTAACATAACGTAAAGTGTTTTAGTGCGACCTGCCAGTTGAGACCCAAGGCCCCGAAAGCTTCCAAATTTATAGACGATGAAAGCAGGCGTTTCGGGGCTTCGTTTCATTTTTTAAACCGCGTGATCGTCTTCCTCACCATGATTATAGAGAATGTTGATGCTCTCAAGTCGTGGCTGGCAAAACTTCTGGAGCCAATGTGAGTGTTTGAATTTAAATGTCATTTAGCTTGCACGCTACGTAGCTAGCTCGTGTGTTAGCATCAATGAGGGGGAACTGCTAGAAACCGATCGCTTGCTATAAAGAACATTTTTGACTTTCCGTTAAGTGGGAAATATCATGTTCGCTATCTTTCTTGCAGTAGTTGACCGATTAAATTATGTAAGTCAACCGGATCCCGAGAAAACAACTTTACTCTAGCACCCCTCCAAAGTGCAGCACAGCATGCAGCCTTCTGTTTGCAATTCTAGAAGCTCTCTTGCAATCATATAGATGCAAAATGTGTATACATGTTTCAGAGGAGACGCTTGCTGCGAGTGTTACCATAGTTACCATCTCTGCATCGTCAAATAGATGGCTTAAATTACAGTTTATAGTAAGCATATAAGTTGCAAACTTTAGACACGCACACTCAATAAGATCTTAAGCAAACATACGTTGCACTCAAATACTAGGCCTCCGAATCAGCATAATAAAGTGTTTACTTACCTTAATTGAGCCAGAGGAAATAAGTAGATTCATCAAATCTTCATAACAAAGTTAGTGTCAAATGTGTCCAAGTACTTTGGAGCATCAAGTTTGATCATGTCTTCGTTCGCAGATGTGATGCTGACCCCTCTGCGTTAGCCAATTACGTTGTGGCTCTGGTGAAGAAGGACAAACCAGAGAAGGAGCTCAAAGCGCTGTGTGCCGATCAGCTCGACGTCTTCCTACAAAAAGGTATTACTTGTTAACACCGCTTGACTTGAATCTATGATTGATTTAACGTGTTATTACAGAGACTGTCGGCTTCGTGGATAAACTTTTTGAATGTCTGACGAGCAAGATCTACCAGGGGAACCCTATTGCTAAAGAAGCTCCAAAAGAAGTGGTTAACGTTCCTCCAGCGAAATCAGATGCAGCCGAAGTAAGTAGGAATCACGTTCTCTGGTTCCATTTTCTGAACTTACCAAGAGAGATAATTGCTTTTTGTTGTTCTTGTTGTAAGATCGAAGCTCCAGAAGAGGAGAGAGAAAACAGACGCAGGAGAAGTCCTCTGAGGAACCGCTCTGACTTCAATGAATCTAGGTTTGATTTTGTCTCCTCTTATCTGAGACTATAACGTGACAGGCAATATAATTGTGCCCATTCCCCGACCGCACAGGAGTCGCGACGACAGGAGGCGGGACGAGCGCAAGAGGCGGGACTTTGATCGTCACGGCAAGAGCGGCGGCGATTCGCACCGCGAGCGGGAGCGCCACGAGCGGCGCAGGGGGAATTCCCGCGGGAGGAGCAACAGCCGAAGCCGGAGCAGGAGTGGCAGCCGGGGGAAGAGCAGGGGACGAGGTGAGAAACAACAACAACAGCAGAGGAAGAGGCTGTTTTACGAGTCGGGTGAAGTTGGAATCATCTCGATCAAATGTGGACCGCTTTGCATGTCGCTCATATGGGCTTCAGCCACGCAGGCTGGAATTTGCCTTATTCACCTCAAGGTTGGTTTGTGTGACGTGACGGGGTATTGTCTCCGTTCAAATCCGTTTTTGCCTTTCTGCCAGACTTCAAGTCAAAATTCGAGGTCGAGCGGAAGGACGCCGACAGCTACAACTCGTCCACCGCGGGCAGGCCCCAGCAGCCTCCTCAGCTCCCGTCGCCGCTCTTGCCCACCCCGCTTCACCCATTCTCGTCCACCGCCGGCGGCCCAGGACCCGGCGGCGTCCCCTTGGCGACGCACGCGCACATGCCTGACGGCACTACGGACAGCTGGTCCGGCTACTATGGCAAAGGCAGGCAAGACGGCGTCGGCAAGCCGTTCAGCAATAAGAACCCTTCACGCAAGCAGCGGTGCAGGGATTACGACGGTAAACATACAGCTACTCTTTTCATACTTATCAGTGTATTTTCACTTTGTCTTTAGATAAAAATATTTTGATACTAAATGCCTAACTCTGAATAAAAGGGTTATATGCAAAGAGACCCCGCCACTATATGATTCTACAAATTGATGTTTCCTCGTGTCATCTTAAACTGTTGTACCATACGTGCATTAGCCTTTTTCTTCATACCACAATTTGCCCTTAGGGCTTATTGATGGTTATGTTTTTCATGGCTAATGACCACTAATGTTGATCACTCTGGCTATCGTCCCCAGTGGGGGAAGGCTCAAACACCTCTCCAGAGGTAAGCGGAGTTAAAATATCTCACGCCCCTGAAGGCCAGTACTCAGCCACGAGAGATTGGTCTTCTTAATGAGACCGTGAAGTAAATAATGCCTGGTTTATCCTTCTAGAACCAGACATCATCGCCCCTCGTAAAAAAGGTTTAATTTTGTCTATAGATGCCACAAATTGAGGTCAAAGCATGTAAATGAAGCTCCTCAACTTATGCCAACATAGTGCGTTGAGCCCAAATCATGATTCTCTCCTCCTCCCATGCAGAGAAAGGATTTTGCGTCCGCGGCGACCTGTGCCTGTTTGACCACGGCAACGACCCCCTCATCGTGGATGACGTCAATCTTCCCAACATCATCCCGTTCCCGCCGCCCCCTGTGATACCCCCCGGCGGCCTGCCCATGCCGCCGCCCATCACCGAGCCTCCCCCATCACTCAGGATACCACCGCCACCAATGCCGCCCTACAGCCAGCCGCCGCCCCCTGGCGTCTTCTCGTTAGCTGGTGAGTGTCTGTCTGTCTGTCTATCTACCCGTCCGTCTGTCTGTCTGTAAACGGTTTAACTCAACACACGATAGCAGAACAAGGAGCTTTTTCCCCCGTATTGCCGAGTTCGGTGACAATAAAAAAAAAGGCAACAAGTATGTGAATGAAGGGCTCACCCCGGATGAGTGAAGGACTCGCTGTTATGAGGCATCAGCTTGGGCTTGTGTCTCCGTCAGGACCCCCTCCACTGATCGCAACCAGTGGAATGGAAACCCCCAACCACCAGTCGGCGATCACGTCATCGCCTTCAGTCGGGCCGCCCGGCGCGAGGCTACCGCCTCCTCTTCCTCTTCCTCTACCGCCTCCTCCCTCGTCGTCGTCGGTGTCGCTCCGTCCCCAGTATATCCAGTCTGAATGTAAGCAGGTTGGAAGTTTGTCATGGGATTTCCCCATTCATCGCCCATATAGCCCACTCCATTTTTTTTTTGTATGCATATCTTTTTTTTGTTGATGATTTGCATTGTCAGCAGGCTGCAGTGTCGCCTGTTGACCTGAAAGTGGCAGTGCAACTTTATTTTTGTATATTGTTTTGCTTTCTGTGAATTAGGCTCTCTCCCCCCCCCTTTCCTCTTTTCATAAATAAGTCAAAGAACTTTAATGCACTTCTGGCTTCCAACATAAATTAAAATGATTGTCAAGCTCCAAAACCTAATACAACCTGACTGCCCAAAAACAACGCTGACGTAAAACTCATTTTCATCTTGTCGAATGTATTGAGTTTTTTTTTTCTTCCACCATGCATGCATATTGTTACTGTCCAATGAAAAACATGCATTTGCAAATTTTTTTTTTTTTTTTAATAGCAATTCCAATTACATTTTTTTTAACATGGCAAAATTTTGAGAGCTTTTCATTGGACAGCATTGATGTGGTTGTTTGGCAGCATCCTGTTCATTGTGTTGAGTATCACTTACTTGAGAATATGTTTGCCTCAGAGTTCTCTGCCGTGACCTTCCTGTGTGGAGTCCTCCTGGATGTATAAAGAAATGTTATTACTCACGCCCAAATCTATTTCTAATTTCAAAGCGCCTTTTTTGTTTTAGATAACTACGACGCGGAGGGCTACAACCCGGAATCGCCAGGGCTAACCGGAGCGGGTCGGAACCAGTATCGTCAATTCATTCCCCGAGTCCAGACGCAGCGGCCCAACCTCATCGGCCTCACATCCAGTGAGGGACAAGGCTCCAGAGGTGCCGAGTATTAACCTTCTCAGTATTCACAGAAGAAAGCGCCGGATGGTAGACACATTTCAAATGAGATTCGATTACATTTTCCCCCTTTAGCCGCCAATATAGTGATCCAAACGGAACCGGCCACGCCCACCAGCACACCAGGAAGCAACATGTCCAGTTTCAACTCAGAGCTGCACAATAGGAAGAGACCCATGGGGTCTATGACACTTGAGGGACCCACGGCGAAAAGGCCCTGGATGCTCAAGTAAGAATTGACTTTTTTTTTTTTTATACAAAAACAATTTTCAAAATTTCAAAACGATTTCATGTACCTCTCTCTCTTGGTGTCAGGCCAAACTTCAACAACAAAGGCGGCTTCCCGAAGAGGAACTTCTACGTGAACACTAAGCTGGAGGTGTGGAATATCCCGCCTGAGCTCAACACCATCACCAAGCTCAACGAGCACTTCAGCAAGTTCGGGACCATCGTGAACATTCAGGTATCATCTGAAGCAAAAGAAATAAGAGTGAAGAGCAGACCTCCTTCAAGGATTGAATGAAATTGATTTCATCCATCCAGGTGGTGTTTGGCGGCAACCCAGAGGCGGCGCTGATCCAGTTCACATCCAACGAAGAAGCTCGCCGGGCCATGTACTGCGTGGAAGCGGTTCTCAACAACCGCTTCATTAACATGCGCTGGCATCGCAAGAACATGCTGGGGACTCACCAGATGGATCAAGGCGCTAGCAACCAGGTGCCCGGGTCCACTTCCAACCTCGGGCCGCAGGTAAACGCCCTGTGATGGCATTAAAGTGCTGAAAGGGCTGAATCAAATCATCTAAGCATTTGACGTATTTGTTCGGCAGGGGATCAAGCAGCACAATCCGGCCGCGTACGTGCTGAACAAGCATCGGCCGCCGGCGCCAGTCGGCACGACAGGCGCACCTGACAACGTGAACCCCAATGCGGAAGCTGTCAATGTGCGTCTTAATAACGTGCCGTCTGCTTTATTTTTTCCAGTAGAATGCAGTTTAAAAAAAAAATAATGGTTCAGTTTTACACAACACGAAAAGGCAATAATATCATTTGTATCAGGAAAGTTTGAAGCAAGCAGCATTTTAAAAGTAAAGTCTTGTTCGTACCACGTCTCCCGGCGATGACCTAAATTTGTTGCCGTCCCGTCTCGCTGTGCGCTGGCACTTAGGTGGCGCCGGTGCTGACAAACACCCAGAAGGGCCCCTACACTTCCGCCCCGCTCAAGCCGTCCTCCAAGTGCCTTGGGAAAACGGCGAAAGCACTGGAAGCACAGGAAGCCCTGAAGAAGAAACAGGCATGTTGCTTTATTTTTTTTTCCCATTTTACGAGGATGACGGACGTGATGGCGTTTGTTTCCGCCAAATGCTGGAATTTGCTGTAGCAGTTTAATGTCTTATACGATGCTGTTTGTTTTCTTTCAGGAGGCATTAAAACTACAGCATGACTTGCGGAAGAAGAAGCAAGAAATGTTAAAGACGCAGATTGAGTGGCAGAAGGTGAGGATTATAATTGCAAACCAAGACATGTGATGTTCGAGCATGATAATGTAGCAGGGTTACATTAAAAAAAAAACATGGCACAACTTGTATTTGTCATCAGGCGCTGATTAACCGTCTGGAGAAGAACCGGGGGATGAAACCAGAGGAACGAGCCAACATCATGAAGACACTGAAGGAACTGACTGAAAAGATTGCCCAGCTCCAGAATGAAATGAATCCAGCCTCTCAGGTTTCTAAAGCCAATCACTCCCAGCCTAAGACCAAGACCGATGTGAGTCTTCAAACTTTTGTGAAATTTAAGCGCTTCAAAAGTCATCAAAGTAGAAAGCGGATACATGCTAACATGGCACGGCTTCAAGTTAAATGCCCCCCCCTCACTCATTTCTCACGTGCAGGCCCAGAAGGAGCTGCTGGATGCTGAGTTGGACTTCCATAAGAAGATGATCTCTGGAGAAGACACGACAGATCTCAAGAGAAGACTAGGCCAGCTTCAGAAGGAGGTAAATGCATGCACCATCTTCCGTCACGTTTTATTTTCTTAGTGGTAATCTAAGGTTTGAGTCACATGATCGGAGGGGGGGCAACCTTTCAGGTTCACTCGAAAGAAAGCACTTTAGTCATCTCACCTCACGCTGGCTCCACACAGGCCCTCCCGCTGAAACAACGCAGACTAGGCTTGTCATAACATCAGCCGAATAGGAACACCGTTTTTGATAGTAACACCCAGCCTTAACATGTCTCACCCATCCCTTCCCTATGGGTTCTAAATTAGCTAGTGGTTAAAAAATGCATAACTCCCCTTCCCTCCACACCACCATCTCAGCCCTAGCCTATCCTCCCCATGCACATTAAAAAAAAGCAGCCACTTTAGCAAGCCCAGAGGAAGAGCTAAATGCTAACGAAGCCCAATCAGACACTCAACGCTCTCTCGCACCGATGGAGGCCATCTCATTAAAGTCTAAGCCGCCGGGAACGAAAATCACAGGCGGGAGCAGTAAGAGGGGGAAGGAAGCGCAGGACCAAATGGACGGAAAGGTTTCGGAGAGGTGAGGAGGAAAATTTGGAGATGTGCGATGGGACGTCTAATGGAAAAGTGAGGGCAAGATGACGAGAACCCGAGGTCACGTTGGGTCAACATGTCATTAAGAAAAACAAATAACCTGCAGGCAGAACATTCTGGAATGAGGAAAATTTGCTTTTTTAAAGGAAATGTTTACCTTGAATTATTTTCTTTACCAGGCGACGCAATTGGGCATCCTGCGATCCCCGACGTGTCGAGGCCGGGGCAAGGTGCTGCCGGAAGGGGGCGCCATACGTCCGAGGGGCCGCAGCGGTTCCGTCAACCGCATGGTGGTGGACCACCGGCCCAGGGCCCTGTTTATCATGGGGGTCACCCAGGAGGAGAAGGAGGAGCTCCAGTCACACTTTGTGGTGAGAACATAACATGATTGCCTTTAAATGATGATATTTGTTAGTTGATAGACATTTATTTCTTTTTTTTTTGCTCATCATTAGAAATTCGGTGATCTGGAGGAACTCCGTGACCAGGATGCTACCAGTGTCGTCATGACTTTCAAGACTCGGAGCGAAGCCGAGAATGTATGTCGCGTTAGTCTCTCTACTTTATGGAGCCAACCAAAGTTATTGCAAATGATCTCTAAGCTATGGTTTGAGAAGCCCGGAGCTAAACTTCCTTTTTCTCATTTCCATATTCCAGGCAGCAAACCAGGGAGCCAAGTTCAAAGGTCGCATTTTGCAGATTTCCTGGTACAAGCCTAAGACGCCCTCTGTCACGACCGAGCCTGAGGAGGAGGAGCCCAAAGACGACGACAAT
This sequence comes from Syngnathus scovelli, assembly GCF_024217435.2. Classification (NCBI taxonomy): domain Eukaryota; kingdom Metazoa; phylum Chordata; class Actinopteri; order Syngnathiformes; family Syngnathidae; genus Syngnathus; species Syngnathus scovelli. The sequence continues at coordinate 2,013,542 of NC_090861.1, forward strand.
ACGGTAAGAATTATTTTGTTCAACGAGGTTGACGCTGCGCTGCGCAACTTTGAAGTGAGTGCAACTTGGAGAAATTTCACTTCAGCTTCGGTCCTCCGCGGCGCTTCTTAATTTTTAAACCCGCCGAAGCTCTCAACGGAAATGGAGTCGGAGTGACACGACTGTCAGGAGGAATCCTCTCTCGTGCTCAAGAGCTTTTGAGGCCATAGTCGAGTAGGCTCTTGAGATCTTAGGGTGCACCCCGTGATGTCACATGACACGGGGAGGGTTCATCCTTCTAAGAATGTCACTACACGCGTCGATGAAGTCCAAACACAATTTGCGCTGTGGTGCCGGTTGACCTTCAAGTTGGTTCGTAGGAAAGAATATAAGTTACTAATGTGCTTTGGTATGGCTGTATCAGCAGAAGGAAGGTCGCTCCTATCTGCCTGGCGAGGAGGAAGAAGAGGAAGAGGACGACGATGAAGACGACAAGTACGAAAGCAGATCTTGGAGACGATGAAGGAAATCGCCAGTTCAAAGAACCGGGAAAAAAACCCAGTACTCTTTTTTTTTTTTTCCTTTCTCCCCCAGTATTTTCAACAGTCATTTTAAGACTACCATTTGGTTTTTCGAGGAGTCCCTCCACTCAAAATAATCTCACTTTTGCTGAGAAAGACGAAGGTTTGGTTCTTGGAGATAGTTTAAGTGTGCTTACTTTAACTGTCAGTAATGCGCAACCTTTGCATCTACTGTGAAAAGCTATTTTTATACATGACTGTATTTAAGATTTTCGGGGCGGTGGACATTATGGTCTCTGTTTAAAGACCACATTTCGTTTATTCTTCTAACTCTTACCTGCTTCTTTATTTGGATGATCCAGAGGCTCCCATTCAAATCACTTTTGCAGCACCTCTTTGCACTCCAAGGTGTACTGCATGGATAGCTCACCCAAAAATATATTTGGAAATTCTGCAAAAAAAAAAAACACAAGGTGTTCATGAAATATATTTTCGCTATTTTCTAAATTTAGGTGAACTATGGAGGACTTTATTAAACCTAATTGGACCACCGTGTCATCATTTTTTTTTTTTTTATGTTCCCCAACCTCTTTCTCAAACAAAGTAAAAGAATGACTTAATCATACATAAATATATAGACAGATGTTTGAATGTAAAAAGACCTTGATTTTATATATATATATATATATATATATATATATATATATATATACATATATATATATGAGAGAGAGAGAAAATAAGAGTTTCTTTGCCTTAGACCTGTCGACATTCAATGGATTTTTTTTGTGTGTGTAAATTTTGTACATTTGCTTAAAATTGGTTAATGTTGAATTTTTTTTTTAATTTTTACAATTTAGTTTTGTTATTTTAATATAATTTAATATACAGTTGTCCCATTTCATGAAATATGTCCCCCTTGGAGGATTCCTAGTTTCCTCTTTTACTGTATCAAAATTCTGTTTGCATAGTTTACAAACCTGATTTCATTTTTTTTTTTTTTTTTGGGGCAGTAAAAACATTCAACCAAAAGAATATTTATATAACTTCATGCATGTAAATACACTCACTGTCCTTTGGAAGTCATCCTTGCACCTTGATTCTTCTCTTTCTCTCACTTCTCTAATCTGTTCCCTATTGGTTTTAAAAAGGACAAAGTTACTGGGTTCTTGTATATTTAGACAAATTTCTCTCTATCCCACTTTTTTGTACTTGTGTGTGTGCTAATACACCGTAGTGTAAAAAAATGTAAGTTTATCGGATAATAGTTTTGGATTTGTTACTGTTTACGATGTATTTTCTTCATGTCATTTTGTTTGTAAAAAGATGAATTTCTAATTTACAAGCATGTTTGCTTTTGCCAATAAAGACGAAGGAATGGGCTGCTTGCGAGGGGAAAAAAAAGGAAATGAAAAGAGAAAAGAAAATATTACAATTTGATCTTGGGCTAAAAAAAAAAAAAAAAAAATACAGATAGAAAAAAAAAGTCATTGGCAATTTTGAGGAAAAGAAAAAAGAGCAAAAGCATTCCAGGAAACATCTTAAAACTGCTGTGTTGTCTTGTTATTTTGCACTTTACACAGTTTTAGGCGAATAGAAAACCAGCACTGATGTAAAGTCTCCACCCAATATATATGCCGATTGTCTTCACTCACCAGTATTAGGCACAACTGACTTGATTGAAGTCTCTGAGCCAACTTGGGACGCTGGAATGCCGTGCCCCACCTCGGTCTTATTACATCGAGGAGGGTCCTTCAACGTCGCCGTCAAAACACACCATGACAGCTCCCAAACAATGCCGGGTCAATAATAAATGACCCTGGTGCCTGTTAGAAGGGGAGATAGTGATGGTGAGAAAAGGCATTTTATGCTTTATTCAGGCTAAAATGGCGCTTGTGTGTCTGGTAACACGCAGTCTCAGTCGAGCACTAGAGGATTTCAACGGGCAGCAAATGTCACACGGTAGATGTACTACGTTGACTGTGAATAGAAAAATAGACCTTAAAAGTTGTCTCCAATCAGAAAGCCATGATGACTGTAATATAGTACTTGAAAGTCTGCTGCCTCTTGTCACCAATGTAATGTAATATTAGCCTTGGCCTGGTAATGGATGCCAGCCTGGGCGCCATGCTGCTTGATGCATTATTGACTAGTTAAAAGAAGCAGACTTGAGCAGTGGGATCAGATAGACATACAGCCACATCACCTTTTGCCATTATTTGGAATATTCAAAGAGATCAGCACCACGGACAGCTCCCATACCACTACAATGAGGGAATGCTATTTATCAGTCATGAAATAACCATGCCCTGCAATTGGCTAGTGTCCAGTCCTAAGGTGTACCTTCACCAACAGACTCCAGTGTAGAAAATAGATGGGGTTGCATAAGTGTGCACACCCATTTATGTGGGGAAGTGACTGGATACAAATTGTACCAATCACATTGGGAGTCAGCACACATCTGTCACAATTTAAAACAGCTCTGATTAACAACAAATGAGGTTTAAGCTGTTCTAGTAGGCTTTTCGTGACATTTTTTTTTCTTAACCATCAACCTGTGCATGGCTGTTAAGTGATTTTACCTCGCTCATGCACACAGCTCCACCTGTTGTAATTGTAGCTGAGTAAAGTGCAAGAGGAGGGAGGTGAAAAAAGACGACGAAGAGGGGGGAGGGTGAGAGGGAGGGATTGCTGCGGGGGGGGGCAAAACAGACGCGCTCAGTCCAGAGCGGGACAACTTGCAAAGAGAGAGCTAGGACAACGAGGGCAGGAAGAAGACACAAAGATGATGATGATGACCATGGACGGCAAGCAGCACTTCGGCCTTCACGAGGGCATGCGCAGAGTGTGCGGGCAGGGGCCTCAGGTAGGTCGACACCTGGGGGGACGGAGGGTGATGAAGGCAGGAGGGCGGAATGTGAGGGGGTAATCACGGAGGGAAAAATGTGTAAATGTGATTTGACATGACTTTGTTCCATCCGATACACACGCCTTCCTCCTCTCCTCCACCTCCTCCTCGCTTCCATATTAATTTTTATGACCCTCCTCTCTGACACAATTCCCCACTGACTCCCCCATCATGCGCGCTCCTGCTCGCAGCTCCAGGCCAATATATTGGGAGGCGGCGTGGAGGAGAGCCTGCTGGCTCGAGCGGAGGCTCTGCAGGCGGCGGCTGACAGCATCCTCGTCTCCCAGGCAAGGAGAGACGCCAGCTTCCATACCATGAGCGGCGTGCCCTCCTGCACCGCCGCCGCTTCCTCCTCCTCTTCCTCCACCGTCTCGTCCATCATCGCCTCACACCATCACCACAACTTCCAGAACCACCAGCTGGGACCCAGCCTGGAGGCCGGGGACCTTCTGGAGCACCTCTCCAGCAGCCTGGGGATGACCGGGATGGGCGCTCCCGAGCCGGGCGTGACGCACCATCACCAGCACCCTCACCACCATCACCACCACCACCACCTCCAGACCATGGGGCAGCTGCACCAGGCCATGGCCGCCATGGGCCACCCGCACCCGGCCGTGCCGGCGCACGGCGACGTGGAGTCGGACCCGCGTGAGCTGGAAGCCTTCGCTGAGCGTTTCAAGCAGAGGCGGATCAAACTCGGCGTAACCCAGGCGGACGTGGGCTCGGCCCTGGCCGACCTCAAGATCCCCGGCGTGGGCTCCTTGAGCCAGAGCACCATCTGCAGGTTCGAGTCGCTCACGTTGTCGCACAACAACATGATTGCGCTCAAGCCCGTGCTGCACGCCTGGCTGGAGGAGGCGGAGGCGGCTCACCGGGACAGGAGCGCCGCCGCGCCGGAGCTCATGGGGGGAGGGGGCGGCGGCGGGGCGGACGACGCCAGGCGGCGGAGGCGCACTTCCATCGCCGCCCCGGAGAAGCGCTCCCTGGAGGCCTACTTCGCCATTCAGCCCAGGCCGTCGTCGGAGAAGATTGCCGCCATTGCTGAGAAACTGGACCTGAAAAAGAACGTGGTGCGTGTGTGGTTCTGCAACCAAAGGCAGAAGCAGAAGCGCATGAAGTACTCGGCCGTACATTGACTTTGAAGGCGTCATCAATAAATCAGCTCGCCGCCGCTTCTGATGACGCGTTCTTCATCAACTCATAACAATGAGAATCTCGTTGGATTAAATTAACACGGCAGATCTTCACTTCTGATATTTGGGATTTTTCTTCATTTTATTGCACTTTTTCGGGAGGGGTTCTCAAAGGGGACATTTTTCCAAACAGCACCCCGTAACGTTAACTGTAAATTCAATTAATAAATCAATTGACAATTTTCATTCATTATCAATTGACTCGATTAATCATTTAGGACCTTGTTAAACTTTCTGCCTCTGAACGGTAAATATTCTGCAGGCCAGCATGAAAGATTATTTTTGTTGAACCAAGCTACAGCTCGCCGACCCCAGTTTGAGAACCCCGGTTTTTGAAGCATCAAAACGAGACTCGTGAAACACTCGATTATGCTTATTATAAATACACCAGCCACTTTATGTCACATTCAGGGATATTTACGTCACTTTAGAAATAATACAAAATGGACTGTTCTATGTTGAGGACCGAATGTGCGCTTGTTGACATCACACGTCTCTGTGCAAATGTTACTGGATGTGATCAAACACAAATGAATGATTGCCGCGTGGATTGTTTGAATTATTTAGAACACTATGTTTTATGATCTTTTCTGTTCTTGGAGCATTGTAACAAATGTTTATGCATTTTCCAAAAGCCAGCAGATCTAACGGAGCACTCGTCAGTCAGTTTATTAGGTTCACCTGCGATATAGAAAAAAAAAAATACAATTTTATTCATATAATATTTCAATGGATTTTTTTAGGGAGTGATTATTGTTGGTGTATTTGGCATGTGTGCCTAATATTGTGGCTGGCGAGCATATGTGCACACACACAAGACAGCACATCATTGAATGAATTGCTGCACCTTTAAATTTCACTTTTTAAATGGAATAAATGATTGGTTATTTTGTAAAAGTTATTTGTGCGACTTATTTGAAACCTGCTGGGACTAAATTATATTTTTCGTAACTCTTTCACGGGCAACTCACAGTTACAATACATATTTGGCATATAGATATGGATATATCATATTAATATTATAAAATATGAAGTTAAAATCCCATTAATTGGAAGAAATATATATACGGACAAATTAATATGCGGTTGATTGCATTTACTGTTTTAATCATAACTAATTGTTTTAAAGAATATTGTATTGATGTTTTATTTTTGCATGAGTTAAGAAGTCTGGACTGTTCTGTAAAAAATAGATAACACACACACGAACGCACACACACACACACACACACACACACACACACCCTATGCTATCTATTTTCAGAATCAGCGTAAATTTGCATGGCTGTGCGGAGGCGTGTTGCACAGGATGTTTGTAATTTGGCAGATGGGCGCAATTTAAAAAAGTTGATCAGATTTCTTCGATTTGGAGCAGGCTAATGTCAAAACAAGAATCCAATATGGCGTGCTCACAAAATCTTTGTCCAATTCCCCGTCTTATTAGCCAAGTGGGGGGGGGGGGGGGGGGCATCAATAAGAGGTTAAACAGGGTCTAGGCCGTGTGAATAATGGATGGGTTGCTTGAAATGAGAAGCGACCGTGCTGGTAAGTGGAGCTGAAGGCGTACGCGTTTGGGTGTGTGTCATGGGGCGACCGAGGCGCACTTTAATTATTTACACGGCCGGTTGTCATGCAACAAGATTGCATCGAAATGTTTTTTTTTTTTTTTTTGGAGGAGAAGCTGTCAACTTCTTTCAAATATTGCAGAGAGAGGAGATATTGACCAAATGTTGATTAAAGTTGCTAGGGGGCAGTGGGCTGATATTTCAGGGGTGGAGTAGGGTAAGGGAATGTAAAAGTGCAGAGCGGAGGGTGAGTGTGAGGGGGGGGGCACCCCCAAAATCAATAATTCATTCATAGCCAGCAGCAACAAATGAGAATGAGGAAGACAGCTACCTCGCTACTCTATTAGTCATCTTCTATCACCATCATGACAACTCACTATCAACACACACATAAATGCACACGCACACATGGAACCTGAGGATTGGATGATGAATGTCTTCTAAATGGAGATGCTGTCCATCTGTCTGGAGCGCCTGCAGAGAACATCTACAAAAAACAGAAAGCAAAACAAAACATTTGATTAGCTCTATCATCCAAACATGCAGCACACTGAGATGTGTTTCTTATATTTCATAAAAAATAACTTGTTGAAAGTAAGTTCTGCTGTATCAAGTAACGGAAAAAAAGTTCAAAACTAAACAACAAACTATTTTGTCATAGTTTTTCATCTAACAATAAAATCTAGCTCAGTCACCTTAAAATAACTGTGCAATGTTTTTTTTAACAATATTTTGCTCCATAAACACGACGTGCAAGGAATTCCCGCATTCCAAATCGAGTAGGAGGAATGTGGGAATGAGGATATTAAAAGCGCTCTTGCTTAATTCATCCGGCAGGCCTGCAGAACACTACGATCCACTCCATTCATAATTTAAAGTGTTCTCCATTATCAAAGTGCCTTGAGGAATAAGATTAGCCAGCCAGAAATAATTCACAGTGGTGTGATTTCTTTCTTTTTTTTTTTTAAAATCAAGTCTCAACAGAAAGTAAGCACAGTGAATTATCCTCTCCAAGAAAATGCGGGGATGGAAACGGGATGAGGAAAGTTGAAGAGGAAAAGGAACGCAAGGAAAAAGAAGAAGTTTGGCATTCCATCATCTCGACTGTCCAAACTTATCATGCACTTCCCGGCCGTCTGAGACAAAGATGACGCTGACCCGGGGTGACAACAGGGAGTCCCCCGTGGGACCCTCAGCCACAAGACAAGTAGGCCCCCGCGTCTTGCGTGCAAAGAGAGAGGCAGGCTGACATGGTCAAAAACACAGAAAATTTACAGGTGGAATATCAAAATGTTTGAAAAGAAAATTTATTTCAAAGGAAAAAATTCTGGACAGACGACTACTTTCGTAATAATCATGCTCCGGTTGAGTCTCACAGAGAGAGAGAGAGAAAGGAAGAGGGACGAAATGTTACAAAATGGTGAGCGGAGAGCACAACAATGGCAGCAGCCGCTTCCCTCCCTCCCTCCTTCAGTCCGCTTTCTTTGAAGACTCACATGAAACGCAGAGTGGAGGCCCCGGGAGGACGGCCCCTGGCGGTTGCAGCAACACACCCCACCCCGCCAAGCCCGCCGTCTGATCCCAGAGGCCCCGGGCCCTCGAGTCAGCCCTGAGGCTACTGGACCAAAAGCAGCTGACTGCACACCAAAAGAGAGAAGGAAGATTAGAAACCAAACATTAAGATATGTAAAGATCGTATTCTGAGCATCCAACTATTTATGTGCTTAAAAAATATCAAGTTTGTGGCAAACATTGGAGAAAGCTGGCAAGTCAACAGATGGCGCAAAAACTCAAGGTGAGACTCATTATGAAAAATGGAAATTTCAGTTCATACACAAATTTAAGCTATATTTACCCCCAAGAGATACAACATGGAAATAAAAATAAGAATATTTTAAATCTAAGAGAAAATCATTTATCTAATAAAATCAAAATATTTCTAATTCAATAATCAGTCAAATAAATCAAATTGGATGAACATGAAAATAAATCAAAATTGACAATTAAATCCATAAATGATACAAATTCAAATAGATAAAAATAGGTCATTAGATCATGCACAGCTCACTTGTGAAGTTATTTTGTTTTTTTCTCCCTTTTGAAGTATTAATGAGCATCACGGTTCACACAGTGAATTTGGCGCAGGGACGTGAGCATGGAGAGTTTGCGTCCGCTCCAGCCCTCCTCCTCCTCCTCCTCCTCCTCTCCCGGCTCATATAGAGCTCACATTGCATCACATCACCGAGTGACGGCTGCAAGAGGGAGCAGAGTGCTGAAACGTGTTCGTCCCAAACAACTGTGCTTCTCCAACTCGTGTATTTCTGGGAACGGGCCGAGAGTGCACCCGCGCAAGATAACGGATTCTAGAAGACTTCTTTGTGGGCTGAATACTTAAACTGGAGCTTATTTATAATTGATTACATCTTCAGAGGGTAGGGAGCTAATAAACAGATTAGCAGCTCTATAAAAAAGAATGTTTTAGTGAGCATGGGCGGTCATTTCCATGTGTTTTGTGATAAAGGCTAGACGATAGATGCAATCGAGACTGCGGTGGTTTGGTGGTTAATATTCTGGTAAGGTGGAGATTTCCAGTTGAGATAATTACACAGGAAGATTAATCCAACGCAAAAAAATAAAAAATCTGCTTTTACATCCCTTACGTTTTTGTAAAGATTGGATTTTATTTAGCACAGCTGCACACCCAAGACATTAAATCATGACACCAAAGAAGGTAAATCTCAAATTGGAACCAATGGAGACACTTTTGTTACCTCTTGTCAAGAGTTTCGAAGTTGACGGCTGTGTCTGGTTAAAATGAAATGAAATAAAAACATAGTCAAAGCAGGGTTTAAGAAGTGATGACAGTTGTCAGAAAAAGCCTACAAGAAAATCAAAACTTTTATTTGGGGTTAATCGGAGGTGCTTACAATGTTACAGGTGTGAATTTGTGCACACCTGTGCAACCATATTTTTCTTAGTTGTTTATTTTCCCTTCTAAACTGAGTTGTACATATTGGAAATAAGTGAAAAATTAATCATTTTGGTTCATTCTAAAATACCCTTTTATCTTTTGTTTGTGAACCTCTGATCTCACTTATACCATAAAAAAAAAAAAAACATTCCAAACACATTTTATAAATGCTCAAAAAGATTTTATTTCACTTGTTGGGAGTACATTAAATATGCCACTTAAATACACAGTATATAATAAATAGATGAATTCCAATGATTTCGACTGCAGCAGTTTGAAGAGCTCTTCAAGTTGATGAAGTAGCAGTTTTGTAAACCAGGGTGAACACATTTAACGTCATTCATTTTCAAAGTGACCTTTGCGTCTATTGCGACGCCCTGCTTGTAATTGTTGAAGGCATGGCGGTGCTCGAGCTGCGCATGATTTTGTATCGGATGCATTTGATGAGATCCTCTTTAAGAAGGGGCATTTGGTATTTGTTGCCCGTCGGTGCCACTTGCTGCAGCACATCTTTGCATTGAAACTGCAATAAGAGAGAACGGTCAGTGATAATAATCATAATTCGTTAAATTTGTATTTTTCAAAGACCCAAAGAAGCTTGCGCAAAAAGGAATCAAATAAAAACGGGACAGTCAATGTTATCCTTACTTCTTTCAGACGAATGTACACCTTTAAATGTCTTGCAATCTCCTCGGTCTCTTTTGTTTTGTTCAGGAGCTCGTGAACTTTGCAGAAGAACTTGGCCTGTTGGGGTAAAAGCACAATTGCTATCAATATGAATTTTATTCTTCCTTTTTTTTTTATCCATGTGCCTGATCTCATCCTCACCTCACATCTTCCAATGCCTTCCGCCAGATGTGTCAAACGATCAAAGTCTCCCTGTAAAGAAATAAAAAGTTACATTTAAAAATCCACGCACCATCAATGTAGCGTATTTTTGATTTAATTACGGTGGACTGAAAGTGCGCTTCTCTTACCGTGGGTAATGACATGTTGCTATCGAACAAGTCGATGACTGGTTTGAGTTTATGCTCGGGTTTTTGGTGGGTCGGCTTGGTTGAAACTGGATGGCCCAGCGAAGTTGGATGGCCCAGCAAAGCCATCATCAAGAGCGTCGCCGTCATCATCATGGTCATCATTTTCGCTTCTGATATCACCTCGTCGGAATGCGCTTGAATTGTCAGCTACTAGTTCGTTGTGATGCATCAATCGCAAGCATGGAACTTATACTACTCGTTCCCCCCACCCCCTTAAAAAAAATGCTGCTACCCTGCAGTACACCGGAAATAAGATTTAGTTGATTATTTCCCTGCAACAAAATGAGATAGTATGTTTCTTTGAATTTGTGTGTCATATTGGGTCAAAATATTAGAAAATAAGCACCTGCGCATATTTCTTTTCCCCCATCTCTTCCCAGTATTAGAATGACTACCGTGACTTGAAGTTAAAAGCGGAATAACATTCACACCATTTAAACATTTAAATGTGACCATTAACGAAACATATGAGCTCATTAACATTTTTTTGTAACAATATTACTGATATTCTGTACACATATAGATATATCTATATTCTCACATTTTCCACACAGATTGCAGCTTGCAGGAAGTTGTTTTTTTTTTTTTAATGCAAGAAACTCAACTTTGTATTAAACTCACTGGTACTGCTAACAATGCAGCGTTCTAAAGCCATTCAATCAATCAACAACACTTTGATACAATACTCGAGATGCAAACTTAAGTCATTTCTCTGTTTTTGGTGAATTCAGAAAACCTAAACCCGACCAAAAACATTGAAATTTGATTTCTAGAATAACCTTTGTTTATATTTAGGTCTTTTCTTGTATAATGAACAAACCTAAGTGGAACTGTAAATGGTAACGATGAAACTAGTGTTGCGGTATACTCAGTGTAAATAGGAAGAGAGAGAGCTGATACTGCACTTGATGATCTCAGAGTTCTGTTCCCGGTTCTTGCGGATGCGGTAGAAGTGTTCGATGTAACTGGAGCGGCCCAGCAGCTCCACAAAGTCCTCGTCGTGCGTGATGATCAGCAGCTGGAAGTTGCGCTGGCGGGAGCGGCTCTTGATGATTCTGTGCCGATGGGAGAGGAGGAAAGTTGCGAGTTGAAAAGTCGCACATGGATGCTGCTAATGACAATAAAGTTCTCCATTTTTTTTTTTTTTTATCTTTGCTGATATTGCTGTTGGGATCTACAACAATGCGCCACATATTTTGCACATATAACATTTTATGGTATGTAAACTCTATATTAGTGGATATTTTTAGGAGGGGATTTTCTCTGACAGTTGGTAGTGAAGCTTTTTGAAAATGTTTCCCTTGGAATTATGGGATCATTTGTAAGGTGTGTGCGCATGTGCACCGACTCGATAAGGGCGTGTGCCAGCGACTCGATGTTTTCTCTGTCCAGGTTGGTGGTGGGCTCATCCAGTGCGAGGATCCCGCAATTCAGACAGAAGGTCTCCGCCAAGGCAAGACGGATAATAAGAGATGCCAACACCTGCGAGCGCACGGAATCAGACTTATGATACACAAAGTACACAAAGCTATTAAAAAAAATCAAGTAGGTACCTTCTGGCCAGCACTGGAGCGCCCCCTCATATCCAAACTGGTATCTCCTTTTATCATGACGACTCGATAGTTGTAAACTCTTCGTCGCGCTCCGGCAGAAGACTCATCCACGTCCGAGCGAATTTCTACATACTCAATATCTGGGAAGAGAATTGATTGAGATGAGGATGGACCAGGGTCATTTTATTTCTAAAATGCCATGGTGTGCAGAACTGTTGTTCTGAATGAAACAATTACGACAATTTCACGCTTAAAAATAATGATCATATGCTGTGGAATTTAACATACCTTGTCCTCGGTAGGTGCTCCGCCAAAGGTCTCTGATGAGTTTGTTGATTTCATCCATCTTCATGCTGTGGTACTTCATGATGGCTCTAAAATTAGGCAATTGCATTTTTTTCCCAACTCCATGCTGTATTTGTTATGAAGGATGAGTGGGGGGGAGAAATGGATGGATGCGTGTGTGTCTATATATATGTGCGTGTGTGTATTTAGTTATTTATTTGCTTATTTATTTGAAATGCAAAGTTACGACATCTCATCCAAAATTGCTGATAAACGCTTCTGAGAGGATACCGAACGTGATTAATTGTATATTATTCCATAACATAAGCTATTTCTATTTGCGTCATTTTGATAAACGGTAAACCACGAGGTTGATAAAGGTGATAAAAAAAAAAAAAAAAAAGCAGCTGACTGAATATGGTCTTCCTGTGTTACTCGAAACGTGGTCAGACTATCAAGTGGAAATCAGCTGCCTTCTTCCGAGGCTCATATATGGGCCCTGAAGAAGCGAGTCATGACGAAAAAAGGAAAAGTCATTATCAATCCGTCTGATTTGCTTACAAGGCAGAAAGAGTTGGTAAGTTTTTTTTTTTTTTTTTATTCCATACAACAAGTAGTAGCTAATTCTTTTTGAAGTTTTTGAATAGATATAAATAAAATAATGAGTATTGCGAACAATGTATTTTTTTTTTCCTATTCAATATGAAGTACTAAGACCTACTGTATCGGCCACATGTTTTTGACATAATTTGTTGTTAAAGGCCAAGTCGATTTTTTAACTGGGCCACACACCCATCATTCCTTGGAAGGCAGCCAAGGGGTCCTTGCTCTTGCTATTGATAATGCTGACGAAACAGCTGACTCAACCATGCGGGCGTGACGGAAATAACACTTCCACTGTGCCATCATGACTGTCTGACAGCGACACTCTGCCCCGTAAAATCCCTGTGACCCTTTTGTCATCTACTTTAAGTTTTTTTTTTTTTTTTACAGATTTATCAGCTGCTTGTACTTAGTGACATTATTTCTTTTCTAACTCCAAATACTTGTTGAGTTTTATAGTTTATACATTTTCATGAAGTGCTATTATACATAGACAGAAGTACAATTCCAAGCATTTTTTTGTAAACTATTCACATATTCTCATTTTTATGTTCGGACCGAAACAATAAAAGCATTCAGTTGGTGCCGTTTTGGTGGCAAGGAAGTGATTAGTGGAGCTTCGTTTAGACAAAAGTGGTTCTTTGTCACCATTTTGTGCCATCTTTATGACAAGCAACTAAAAAAAAAAAAAGATAAATTAAGGTGCGGCGTGTCACGCTGGGTGATAAAGCAAAGTGTCACACTTACTGATCGAGGGCTGCGTAGTAGAGTTTCAGGTCTTCGATGACCAGCTCTGTCGTACGCATTGTGATCATCTTGTTTTTGTAGCGCTCGTCCGCTTTACCGTATTGGTCTTCTCGCAACTCTTTTCTGAAAGCGATACGTCAAGTTTTTTCGCACAGACAGTAAAGGCGATGACGGCTAGCTCGGTAGCATAGCGCAGCTCACTTGTGATGCAGCAACTCCTCCTCGAAGCCTTTCTGGCGACCGAACGCAGTGCTGCGGTTATTCTTCAGCTCCTCCAACTTGCGTTCGGCTTCACGTCGTTCTCTGCAGGAGCACGGAAAAGAGTCGAAGTGAGATCCCCGGATAAAATGAACTGACAATGATTTATTTGGCGAAGCACAGATGAGGGCTCTTACTGGCGCAGTTGTGTCACTTGCATGTTGCCTATTTGTTTGCAAAAGGCCTCCCGCTTAACCACAAGCTCTCTTAGCTCTTCAACACGCTTTCTTAGGGTCAGGTTGTCCTGTAACCAGCGCTCTTGCACCTGCCATGAGGGAAAATACACGTTAAAGTTCCATTTAACGACTCCCTAACACAGTGTATTTTCATTTTCTGAAAACAAAAAAAATACATCGTCTATCTGTGCATTGACAGAACGATTAAATGTGGTTCCAATAAAATTAAAATTGTATCTCAACGCACACTTTTTATCACATTCTTTGGGTAAAAGATTATGTGTGATATTTATAAATACAAAACAAAATAGGTAAATATGTGCCATGGCTAAATGTCGGAAAACACTGCACCGTTGGACTAGTTTACATTTTGAGTGTCGATGTCCTGACGGATGTTTTCTTTCTCTTTGCTGATCTTCTCTTTGTGACGTTCAGCCACATGGAGCAGCGTGTTGGTTTCTTGAAGTTGAGATTCTTTTTGCTGCAACGACAGAAAAAAAAAAAAACCCAATGCTTATCTGTAGACTTTGAGTATCTTGGACAGGACTGATCAGTCGGCTTTTAAGGGTCATTGTTGTAACATTGAATGACTGACCTCCTGGTGTTCATGTTTGCCCTCTTCAATATACGCGCGGATGTGCCCTTCCACGTCGGAGATGGTCTTTATTTTCTCTTTGATGGTGTTGATCTGCCATTGACAAATGGTGAAGTAGATAAACGTAAATGGACAAAGACTTGCGAGTAATCATGCATCCACCTTTTCCTGTCCTTCCTCCTGCTTCTGCCTTCGACGTCCCATCATCTCCTCTTTTTCCTGTTGCATCTTATGCAACGTGGAGATCAGCGGAGACAGCTGCTCCTTCGCTTCCTGATTGTGGTGAGAACATGGCATTTGGTTGCTTTGTTTTCTGCTAAGCCCGAACGGAAGAAAGTCGAATTTCGGCATGGCAATGAAAGTACCCGGATGTCCCTGGTTAAGGTCTGATTCTCAGCGGAGAAATCAGCACGCTGCTCCTCCAGCTGCTGCTGCTTCTGCATGTCGCTGCTCAGTTGGAGTTTCTCCGCTTTGGTCTCGTTCACACAACTCTTCAGCATCTGAATCCGATCCTGCTGGTCTTGGATCAGCTTGCGTTTCAGATCCATCCTGCTGGATGCTACGCGGTGGGGGAAAGGGGTGTCAAGAAGTTTTTCATACTTTAGAGGCTTTTTTTTTTGTTTTTGTTTGGTGGTGTGCCTTGGCTCATTTCATGTTTGGAAACATTGAGCGATCTTAGATAATCTTACTAGTGTCTAATTTGAGCTGAGTCTCCTGCTTCTCCTGACTGACTTGCTGGACGGTTCTGGTCAAGTCTACTCCCTGGAGTTTAGCTGCGTTCTGAGCTATTTTCACCTCCACTTCTTTTAGATCCATCTACAAAGAAGAAGAATTTTGAATTGTCACAATGACGTCTCGTATGTTCCCAGAAGCAAACGGGAGAATCGTACCAGGAATCTGTCCATCAGAGCGATGTCCTGCTGACAGGCCTTGACGGTTTCCTCCTCTGACATCAGAGCATCAAGCAGAGTCTCCTGTTCCTCCACATCTCTTTTCAGCCTCTCAATATCTCTGTTCACACTCTGCAGTCGATTTCGCAGCTCAGGCAACTCATTCTCCTGTAACTGCACAATGGACTGCCTGCGGGGACAGGTAAACATGAACGTAAAGTGCTTAGGAGGAAAAGTAAGGATGATTGGAACTGATTGCTCAGTAGATGGACAGCAAATTACTCATTGATTCTTATGGTAATTATTTCTTGAAATTCCAACAACCACCTTCATGCCACAGATTGTATTTTACTTTAGAGCTTCCAAACTTCTGTGCATATATTTTTATAGGTGTTTTATTATAATCTCACGCCATCTAGTGGACTAAACCATTCATTGTTTTTAGTTCAACCAATTTGCTTACTGGCCAAATTTTGCCCACAAGCTTTATTATACATATTAGAGTTGACATGTTATACCTGACTGGTCTTAGTGTCACCATCTCATCTCTCCTTCTTTCCTTCCTCTTCAGGTCCTGCTCGGTGTTCTTCAGCTTGTCTGGAACCAGACGCAATTTGGATTGCATGTCGCTGATGACCTCTTGTAAGTCCGGCTCGGATGGGAACGTTCGCTGGCAGACGGGGCAGCATGGCTCCCTCTCCTCGGTCAGCTGGCTGATAAACTGGGTGTAGACGGCAGTGGCTCCAGCAAGCATGGCTAGAAGAAAAGAAAAAAAAAACTTAATATAACTTTTTGAATTTATTTGCATAAATGTAGTGCACACGGCAACCTCTTTGTTTGGAAATTTTTTCCAGGTCCTCTTGTAATTTGCTGAGGTCCTGCTCCAGGTCTTGACTGCCGCAGACGTTGAAGAACTTTTCTTCATCATTTGTCAACTGCTGCTCCTTTTTACGGAGCTCAGCAGCAATGTGGCTCTTATTCTGCTCGCTGGATGCCAGGTCCTTACTGTGAAATCATAACAGGCTCGTCATGACAAAGTAAGGTTCAATAACAAGGCCCAAACATAAACAGAAAGGAACCTCCAAAGTGGAACTGCAATGCTAATTGACTTCCAAGGTTTTTTCATTTCAAAACAATGTCTTCATGTACAATAGAATTACTTGGTTTCTGACTCAAACCATTTGAAATCATTATAAAAGGTAATGCTTCCTCTACAGTATTAGTGGTGTGACATGAATTTTGAAAATGATAGGACTCGCAGTGCTCGACTTTGAAGGTTCCGATAATGTGATAATTAGATAACCCACTTGAGTTTGGCGAGTTTGTCCCTGGTTCTGTTTATTTCCTTTGACTTAGCGTAAAGCCAGTCCTCCAGTTCTCTTTTGTTGGGAAAGTGGCCCAGCAGTGCCACCAGTTCATCGCTATGACGTGACTTGATCTTGCGTACCTGCTCCTCTTTCGCTTTCTACAAAATCAAAAGAAAAGATGGACTGTTACAAGGGGAAACAGCAGGAAAGATGAGGAAGGATGACAAATGTCACCTTGTCCTTAGTCAACATGTCCATTTGAGTACGTGCTGTTGTGTGCATGTTGAGCACGGCCATCTCTTGGTCCAGCTGCCTCTGTGTGCGGTCGAGCTCTGCCTTTTCTCTCTGGAGCGCCTCAACCTCGACCTTCAGCCCCTCTACGTTGGACGTCTCGAGGGCACTCTGCAGCTCATGTTCCTGAAAAGACAATAAATGAGCTTGGTTGATGTTTTTTTTTTTTTTTTTTAACTAACTTTGGAAAATGGACAAACTCACCGCTTTGGCCAGCTCGCTTTCCAGCTCGTGCATTCTGCCGGACGAACCTTCAAGCCTCTGCAGCTCAGTGTGGACATTCTGGAGCTCAAGCTGCTTCTTTAGCTGCATGTCTTTTTTCAGTTCGATGATTCTCTCCAGACCCGTCTTCTTATCCCTGATATCATCAATTGATTGTTGTTTCTGCTGCTCCTTTTCCTGCATGTCCGCCTGGTTTAAGGAACGAGAGGTGAAATGTGTGACTCATCAATGAACTTGCTTGAGTGGTCTGACTTTTTCTTACCATAACCTGAGCAACTTTCATTCTTTCCTGCTCCAGTCTTTGAGTGACATGACGATGGAAGCTCTGGAGCTGAAGAGTCGTGAAGGGCGGCCGGTCGTAGCCTTCCATCTCCAGTTGGGACGACAATAAGCGGACCTGCGACAGTGAAACGAAGGTCAGTCGCTAGGCTCTCTCAAGAACCAGGTAGTTTGCTTTTGAGCGCTAGGATTTGCGCTCACCTGAGTGTCACGGTTCTTGATGTTTTGTGTGTGGCAGTCAGACTCTACTTGGAGACGTCCTGGGAAGACCAGAAGACATTTTACAACATTTTTAGCCACTCTTCTTTCTATTCACAAACCAAACTGTTGTGGTTTTCTTTCCGTCTCGTGCTTACGTACCTCGTTCCACTAGGAGCTCGGACTTTTGCCTGTTGAGTCTCTGACACTCTCTGTCGGCTTGCTCCAGCTGCTTCTGGCAGTCCTTCAGTCTACTTTCCTTCTCCCTTACGGTTCTCTGGTGGTTCAGGTAAGCCTCTTGCAGCTGCTCGGTCGAACCCTGGAACATCTGCAAGCAAACAAGGACTACAGGCTCAAAGCTATTCTAGAGTATTTCAAATTATTTTTTTATAATGTGTGACATTTTTTTTAATTAGACCTCAATGAATTGTACTAAAGTTTTAGATGAGTGTTCATTTCATGGTTAAGTGTTGCACCTTTTCCATTGTTTCCTCGAGCTCCTTGTTGTCCTCCTCCATCTGTTTCTTCCTGCTGTCCAATACCTTGATATCATTGTCCAGCTTCATCACCTTGCCCAGTTTCAAGTCGATGTCTGCCAGCTGATTCTGACAATTGAAAGAAAAAAAAATACAATTACTTATTTATATAGCGTGTTATCACTTTGATTTCAAACAGCGCAACAGCACGCACTTCCAGTGGCTCGATTTGGCTTTCCAGCATCTGGACACGGTCCCTGGAGGCCATCAGTTGATCTTCTTTGTAGGCGACAAGCTCTCTAATCTGCTGGGCCTTCTCTTTGTTCTGCTTCAAAAAGTGCAACTCCACCTGGCACTCTTTCACGGTGTTGCTCTGCTTGATACGCAACTGACGCATCGTCTCCAGAGCTTTGATGTACCTTGAAGGTGATACGAATGTCAAACAAACATCTAGTGGCAGTGAGAGGGGTGAAATGTGCAAATTAGTTGGCTTTACTTGGTTGCAGCAAAGATGGAATCAAACTTTTCTTTGAGCGACTTGCCCTCACTAAGTGGCCAGTTGGAATCATCTTGATGGCAGAATATGACGTTATTCAACACGGGCTTGGAAACGCCAAGTGCAGAAATCATCTCGCGGTCTAACTCGCCACACTTGGATGACAAGCTCACCTTTTCACCATCCCTGGATGAACGCATGTGGAGAATGAGCATAGATTGTTTTTTCTCCCACGCTCCCAAATCATGCATGCTAGGTTGATTGAAGACCGGAATAGGCTCACAAGCCAGGTTTGACATGACTTAAAAAGTCAGGACTTACTTTAACCGAGTAATAACCTGCTCTAAGCTTTTAAAGGTGTAATTCTTCGTCTTCTGGGTACACGACATGGAACGTTGGATGGCAATTTTGTCTCCGTTGACATCAGAGAACAGAAGTCGAATCTGTGCCCGCACGTCTGTTTCGTGGGCCTCCTGGAATCACATGTTGATGAATGCTCACATTAGAATTTAGGGAATGCACAACATCTAAAAATAATAATTCACCTTTGGATCATGGACGAAAGCAATTCCTTTAGAACCTGGGGGAAGGTCTCCTGAAGTTGCATACCTGAGGCACTCAATTATGGTCTGAAACACAACAAAATATATAGTGTACAATCAATTCTAGCTCCAATGTGTACTCTTGAGTGTCTGTGAAAGTCGGTACCGTTTTGCCTGCTCCGTTGGAACCAACCAGAACCGTAAGGGGAGTAAAGAACTCGATTACTTGTTTGTCTTTGTCTTCAATTCCAAAGCTTCGCACCCCCATGATGCTCATTTTGTCAATTTTAGACATGTTTGCTTTCTGCAAGAGACATAAAAAAGAAGCAAAAATGAAATTCACCTGTAAAGGTTATTATGCATTTTGAGTTGATCCAAAAATTTCACCTGAAGGCCTTAACTTTTGCGAGGAGTGTATAAATCTGTTTTGTTCAATTTTACTGGCTTTTGGGGTCATGCGCGACCCCGGAAAGGCACGTGGCTTCAAAACGTCACAACGAACCATACAGGTATAGTTACAGATACAGGTAAATAATAACAACAGACATTAACTATACTTTATTAGAACTGTGTAGACGTTTTAGGAACCCACAACTTGTCTATTTAAGCACGAATTACTTTTTAGACCTTTCACGAAAGTAATATACGCGGTAAGCTAGCTAATAATATTACGTAGGGTTACGCTCGACAAAACAGACAAGCAACAATAACAACAACAACGTCAAAGCATTACATAATGCATAATAGAATAATGTAAATGGCCATTTCCTCGTATTTAACTTGTCTAAAGACGCATTGTGTCACCAAAACACACCTTTTTGTCTTGGAACGTGCCTTCACGTTTAACAGTTCTGAATCCTACGTTTCGCGCTGCATGGGTGATGACGTCATCACGCAAGACGTTCGACTTCCTGGTATGAAATGCGCAACGTCAAGCGTTGCGATTTTATTTACTTATCTTGTTTATATTTATTATATTTCTATTTTATTCTATTTTTTATTTTATTTAGCTTAGTAACTAACTGAATATTTATTCAATCTTCATTTACGTGTGTATTTATTGTTTTAGCTAATTAATTAACTAACTGGGCGTTCCCTTGTAACAGTGCTAGCTTAGAAAAGTGATAATTCCAAAGAATTAATAAAATTAAAAATAATCTACGGTGCTCTACAGTGTACTTGTCAACATGTCCAAATTATAAATTACCTCAAGAGAGCAGTATTTTTATGTAATAAACCACCACTGAGCTTTTAAGCTACTGTAATAAGTGTTAACCCCCCCCTCCATTTTGATTTTTTTTTTTTTGTTTAATTATTATATTACGTTTCACTGTTATCTTTTCACATGAACTTCCTTTTATGCTAGGGGCCTGTTGTTGACCACTCCCCATAAAAACCTGGCAACATCACCTCCGTGACCCCTCATCTGTTCTGAATGAGCCAGCACATGAAGGCGAATACGCCAAGTAAGTTCAGCCCAGACAGCCGACTTGAGAAGCAACACGTAAGTGGTTGCTTGTTTGATGATGTTTTGTCTTTTTTGTTTGTTGATTTTTTAAATTATATTATGATGCAAAACATTCAATGGAAGACAAAATGAAAGAAGAAATGAAACAACAAAAGCAGCAATTCTTAAAAAAAAATAGCATCAGTTATTGCAAATCACATAGATGTCAGACTATGATGAAAGGGCACTTTTACAAATCTTCCTAAATGAAAGCAAACATGAGAGATCAAAGTGCACCCCGAGAATGTGTTCAGTGGTCAATAAGAAAAGCTGCAATTTCACACGCTAATTTTATTCATTACTACCAGAAGTTAATTGTCATGTCACATTCATTGTGAAAAGGTCAACATGCAGCGAATGAAGCACCAAAAAAAGACATATCCGCATCTCTATTCTTTTCTACTCCTATTCTATTTTGTTTGCTTTTTGGAGCAGACATAAATTAGCCTGCATGGCTGCTTGTCTTGTGTGTGTGAGTGCGTGAGCCGGCTTGTGCGTTTGTGTTTGTGTGTATGTGTCTAACGTGGTCTTGGTTTAAACTTGGGCAGCTGCACGCATAGCCTGGCTGGCTGGGAGCTGTGGGGAAATGTGGGCGTTGTGTCTGCCAGGCCTCTTACACTTGGCTTGTCGACATGCATTACTCTCTCTCTCTCTCTCTCTCTCTCTCTCTCTCTCTCTCTCTCGCTCTCTCTCTCTCTCTCTCTCACACACACACACACTCACACACATGCACGCACTTCTCACGACACGTGCCTCGTCATGACACGTCATAGAAGCTCACATGCAAAGGCCTGGAAAGGCAGACTTTGGGTTTTTAAAATAATATACACATTGATGAAATAATGCACACATGCACGCACAATATTAAAGTTGAAATACAATGAAAATATTTTTTTAATGTTGAGTGTCGTAATGTTGGTTGGCAGATTTGTGCAAGGTAAGCAGAGCTTTCCGATGAGCAGCTCGAGATGACCCAATTTCTCTTAATTGGTCCAAAAATCATTATTTATTTTCCATACTGTACAACAATAGTTTCTAGTTAGTTTGGGGTGTTTTGGAAAAGGTTCAAATGATCCCAAATGTCTCTAATAATTCAAGCTTTAACGTCAACCTTATTATTTCTTATCTACACTCGATGGCGCCATTGAGCCACGTATTTTTAGAAGTTCATGTCAGGCCACCAAGGTGCCTTCTTTTGCAGCATCCTCGCTCCTTTTATGACGTATTTAGCAATGGAATAGCCACTTGTTATGCGCTCTATTTTAAAAGTGCATGGGGGGAATGACCTGTATTTATCATTTAAATCTTTAAGCCATTCACCAAAGAGTGATTGCTCAGTCTTTTTCTCACGCAAGTTTCATATACGTAAACTAAAAGTGTCTCAGCTTTGTAGTATGTGGTGTATTTGTGTGTGTGTGTGTGTGTTTTTTTTTCTTGACGCCCTCCCCACTCCGTTTTCTCACCCCCTACTCCCTCGCTCCTCGCCCCCTCGGATGGTCGAAATTGTGCGGCAGCGAGCAAAGAGAGAGATGCGCGCACCTCTAGGCGAGCCTCCACAGTTAGATTAGTCCACGCGTGGGTCAAGACGGCAAGAGAGGATCACCTCCTCAAAAATACCCCCCTACACCTCCAAGAAAAAAATAGTAAGGAGGAATCAAGAGGAGCGTCGCGAGGAGCGACTCCCACAGAGAAGTGCGCACGCGTGGGTGCGAGACGCACTCTCTGCGCTGAAGAATGCTTGCCAGGATGTCGGGAGTGCTCTAAACAATTTCATTTGATGGACTTTATTTTTGAAACGGATTTTCCAACCACCCACGGATTGCACAAGAAGGAAAATTCAAAAGGCAAAGCTGTCATATTGGAAAGTGACCTTGATGGGGGGATTATGTGATCCTGATGCTGTCAACCTATTGCTTTTATTCTTCTGTAACTTTTTTTCCAACCTTGTGGAAACATCGGCATCCTTTTGCCAACCTGCGATGAAACAAATATAACCGACAGCAGTGGTGGGGTTTCGATCCAGGTGGCCGATATATTAAAGTGGAAACGCCTGGAGTACCATTAAACAAATCAGATAAACGCAGTGCGAAATCCGTCGATAGCCTTTATTGACGAGGGACTATAAAAAGCTAATGACCGGACCTGACAGCCAGCATTCAACTCAGCTCGACAGCAAGCGCGCTTGGAAAACTTTCCCAGAAGGTCGACGCTAACGCCAGGCTTTTCTGTGCTCTTTGAATGCACCGTGTTATGAGCGCCCCCGCTAATTGAACCGGATAATATGCGCCGAACGTGCGGCGAGTGCTGATGCCCTGATAGTTGGCAAGATCCTGACCACCAAAAACCAGCATGGCGGTTCTGACCAGGTACCTACGGGCGACCCAGGTGACTGGGGAAGCGGCAAAGGGACGGCCGACCTTTCAGTCCTGAGATCCGTCTGTGGAGCGGCGCAGCTGCAGCGGGCCGGGGGATGTGATGGGGTGACGGCTCACGCCCCCCCTTACCCCGATCCCTAAAATCCCACCCGCCCCGCATACGGTCTGGCTTCAACAATGGATCAAAATTTCTCGATGGTTCGAGACGGCAGACAGCCTCTGCCTGAGCGTGACTCGTCCAAACGGGTTTTGACAGGATGCTTCCTCTCCCTCCTCATCTTCACCACGCTGCTGGGCAACACGCTGGTGTGCGTGGCCGTCACCAAGTTCCGCCACCTGCGCTCCAAGGTCACCAACTTCTTCGTCATCTCCCTCGCCATCTCCGACCTCCTGGTGGCCATCCTGGTGATGCCTTGGAAGGCCGCGACGGAGATCGTGGGTTTCTGGCCTTTCGGCCCCTTCTGCAACGTATGGGTGGCGTTTGACATCATGTGCTCGACCGCCTCCATCTTGAATCTTTGCGTGATCAGCGTGGACCGCTACTGGGCCATCTCCAGTCCGTTCCGCTACGAGCGCAAAATGACCCCCAGAGTGGCGTGTCTGATGATCAGCGTGGCGTGGACGCTATCCGTTCTCATCTCTTTCATCCCCGTGCAGCTGAACTGGCACAAAGCTCAGACGACCAGCTACGTGGAGCTCAACGGAACCTACCCGGGCGAACTGCCGCCCGACAACTGTGATTCCAGCCTTAACCGCTCTTACGCCATCTCCTCGTCGCTCATCAGTTTCTACATCCCCGTGGCCATCATGATCGTCACGTACACTCGCATCTACCGCATCGCCCAAAAACAGATCCGGAGGATATCTGCCCTGGAGAGGGCAGCGGAGAGTGCCAAAAACCGTCACAGCAGCATGGGCAACACGTCCAACATAGAGAGCGAGAGTTCGTTCAAAATGTCGTTCAAGCGAGAAACCAAAGTGTTAAAGACGCTCTCGGTCATCATGGGGGTGTTTGTGTGTTGCTGGTTGCCGTTCTTCATCCTCAACTGCATGGTTCCCTTCTGCGAAGCCAACCTGCCGGACGACGCCAACGACTTCCACTGCATCAGCCCGACCACCTTCGACGTGTTCGTGTGGTTCGGCTGGGCCAACTCCTCGCTCAACCCCATCATCTACGCCTTCAACGCCGACTTCCGCAAGGCCTTCTCCATTCTGCTGGGCTGCCACCGCCTCTGCCCTGGGAGCAACACCATCGAGATCCTCAGCATCAACAACAACGCCGGAGCGACCCTTCCCAACCCCGGTTGCCAGTACCATCCCAAAAGCCACATCCCAAAGGAAGGCAACCACTCGGCGGGCTGCGTGATGCCCCACAGCATCTTGTGTCAGGAGGAGGACTTACACAAGCTGGACGAGATGGAGGTAGGTGTTGACAACAACGCCTTGGACAAACTCTGCCCGGCCATCTCGGGGAATTTAGACAGCGACACGGAGATCACTCTGGAAAAGATCAACCCCATAACGCAGAACGGACAGCACAACGCCATGTCCCGCTGAACGCTCGCAACGGACATCTTGCCTGACGGCGACATAGTGAGTGTTGTTACATCCATCACCCGCAGGACCTTCGGCCCGTTGACAACTATCCACAAGAGAGAAAACACAATCCGAATGTTTCCGAGTTACAGGCACTTTATTCCGGCTAAACGCACTGCAAAATTCTGACGTGTGATTGCGTACTTTTGTATGCATCCTGTACAGTATGGATTGACTTTTAACAGTATTATAGCGCAGAAGATGTAGAAAACGTTAGCAAAATGTGTTGTCTAATGCAGTTGATATCTGATTCTATTTTTAAATTGCAGTATAAACATGGCAGTTTTCTTTGGAGAGCCAAAAGATTCGGGTTGGACCTGCGTTTTTGACTTGCTTGCCAAGGAACCAAAGTCGGAATTCAAAATGGAGGAGGCGGGAGAACAACCTGTTATTTTTTTACTTCAAGTTTGTCTAAACCGCAGGAATGACAATTTGTCGGAGGGCGATTATGACTGTCGACGTCTTCTGTAGACGATTTGTAACTTTAGTAATGACACAAAGTCGATGCAAAATTTATCTTCCCGGGCCACATAAAATGATGTGGTGGGTCGTATCTGGCCCCCGGGCCTTGAGTTTGATACCATGGTATCTCACAGTGAACCCCCGCATGAAGTCATCTTGTGGAGTTTATAGGCCATCATAAATTTGTGGGTGGAGTTTCAGCGGATTCAATCCATATCCACTGCAAACACAAGTTGTCTAAAACGGGGTACACACATATCGATTTGTCACTGCTGTGGCGCCCAGACTGCTGTTGCAGGTGAAGCTAGGCTAACTGTTAGCTTATCTTTGTCTAGTTTTATTGTGGTGAGTGACTTGGGAGGCACACACGGTTGCTCCTATAATCGTGTTGTGTTCAGGTTGTATCTTGATTGGCTTTAGCTTTTGTTTCCTTTTAGGTCACAATCACCCAACTCGGTGTTGTCCATCAGAGATTATCGGCACGTGTGTACCCCACTTTGGGTTGGGATTTCTAAGTATCTCTGAGTGGGTTCCTCCGTCTTGCTTTTCACCAGGTATAGATTTACTACCTTGAAGGCTCACTCTTCGAGCGATTAAAGTCGTTCTGTTTTTAGCAAATACCATCAGTACCCCCCAATGGAAATCTGCAGATTGAAACAAAGCATCAACACAAACCTCCACTGGAGATGGAGGAGGAGGGAATTGGAGTGCACTCAGATTTAATGAAAGTGAAGTCGACTGACCTTTTTTGCCAAACGTGTAAATATCCGATTTGTTCAATTGCCTGCGCTATGCTCTAGCGGCCATTCTGTAAGCATGCTGTGCTCACATCACAGTTGGTGACCGACCGACCCGTCAGTGCGGGTAATTTGTCATTACACCTCATGCAATGTTAATAATTGACATCAGCTTCTTAATTCAATTGAAGTGGCATCAAGTAACAGCTCAGCAACACCTTCTTCTGTGAGCATTCCATTTATGCTCTGATCTGATTGGTTGAAATGTCTTAGTGGTTTGCGCTGAGGGCGCCACCTGTTGCTTTGGCAAGCACTGCACAGCCTTTTATTTTTAAATGCATTTTTGACTAGTTTGTACGTCGACACTAATGGAAATTGACGATAAGTAGTTTGTGACTCACTAGCGCCCCTGGAGGTACTCAAAGATGGCTCCGGCTTCTTACCAAAATCACACATTTCACAAGTAGAGGTGAAAACAGGGAAGTTCAAACAAATATGTGAAAGCCAAACCAAAGTTAGGTTTGATGAAATGACAAATACGTCCCTGCCCGTCCGTCCAAGTCATAGGGGAATAAAAAAAGCGCTCGTTGAAACTCTTGCAGGGGAAGAGAAAGACAATCCGATAGAAAGCGATTGTTCTTAAACGAAGCGTTTGATTTTCCCATGCTGGAAAATCCAATGCTGTCCATATGGGCAACGTGGGGAACTTGTAGCTCAATATGTGGCACACAAGCAGCTCATTGTCCTCTCTGCCTTGTCCTCTTCTCACGCTGTTCTACTGTTGGCTGAACACGAGTTAGCAGGCATCTGCTGTCAGCTCATTTCAATTTCAAACAGCCCTAATTATCTTTCAAGTGCCACTACATCATGTTTCTTTTGACGCTTTTTGGGGGGGGATCTGATGCTTCCCCGCAACTGACCAGGAACTACAGATGTGTGCAATTATTGTGTCAGGATGGACGGAGAAAACGCCTCGGAGAAGGTTCCCTCCTCCTTCTCCTCCTCCTCCTCTTCCGACTCGTGCTCGCTCGCTGGCTGGCTGGCTTTTTCTCTTGGCTTCCTCTGTCGCCCTGATGAGCATTCCAGATGTTAACACGACTGAATTTAATATTAAACAGACAGGGCCTACTGTTTCCTTTCTCTACTCGGAGTCACGGCACCGAATCAAAGCTCGTAGATCATTCATGTAGAACTGTTGATGCTCTAAATCACCGCAGACGAACGTGAAGACGTCCGGAGCATTTTAATGCTGCCTGTGAGAAATCAAAATGGAACCTATCAATGAAGTCAACCTTTTTGAGCGAGGTTGTTTTAATTTTAAAATGTCCCTGACGCTGACTTGCGAGGAATGCAACAATAATCTTTTTGTATGTTTTTTTTTTCTTTTTATTCTGTTCCAATTTCATTTGCTTTACTATCAAATAAGAAGTGTGGGTTTCAGGTGACATTCGGTTCCACTCATCTCATTTTGGAGGTCAGAAATTTTGGACTTTTTGCGCTTGTGAGTAAGTGCATCAATGATCCATTTAGAATGTTTTGTTTCCATTGTTGTACGATGTCACTCAAGCCACATTCTTTTCCATTGATTCGATTCTATAGGTCCGAAATTGCTGACACAATTTTCTGGAATGTAGTAATGATCTTGTGCCATGTTTGTGGCCCCTTTTTGTCCAACTGTAACTTCATTGCACTTCTGATCAAATATTCCGTTTCGTTTTTTTTTTTTTTTACGTCATCCAACATTCTGATGTTTGGTAACCGCAGATGAATTCAAACGCTTGTTTGTATGCATTTTTCTAAATGCACCTGGAGCTGCGTGTTTGTCTCCAGTGTATTTTGGCTTCATGTTAAAGCCCCCTCGAGGCCTCACCTTGCTAACACGGTGAGTCATCCGCGCTCACGTCACCTCCTTTGATTCGAAAGATGGCCGACGTCAGGCCGACGCCCCCTCGAGTAACATGTTCTTTTTCATCAGCCCGCATGTCCTCCGGTTAGGAGTTAGTGACGGAACAATGTCTCCCAATGAGAGTTGACGTTTGACGACTTAAGCAAAACGACAACTCTCCTCCTCGGCGTCGTACGCATTCCTGCAATGCAGGGGCCAAAGGTGAACCACTGGAATTTTGTTGTGTCAGCTCATGTAAAAAAAAAAAAATAATAAATCTCAATGGCAGTATTGTACCATGATGTTTTAAAAAAACAAAAAAGTTTTTTTTTGTGACAAACACAAGTGCTTTTTATCTTAAAAGAAACCTTAGCTTGTGCAACAAATGCCGTTTGTCTTCTCCGTTGTTTGTCCGCCAGATGCAAGACGGCCGATGTCTATTTATATATTTATTTACTTGTTTCTGGTGTTCTTTCATGAAAGTTATGTCAAAGATTATACTCCTCAAACTTATTACTGTATTTAGTTTACGGTTTGTACAAAGATATACATAGATGATGTGCCCTTCTTGTAAAGAAAAATAAACATGTATGGCTCTTTTATTTTTGCAGCCGTGTTTTGTGAATCGGGGTTAAGGTTAGAGGAAATGTGTGTGTGTGTGTGTGTGTGTGTGTTGGACCTTTGACACCGCGCGGCTATCGAAAGATCACGTCGCTGCAGTGGATCAATGTGGATTGATTTGGAACTGTGACGTATTTTTCTTTTTTTTTTTTTTTTTTTTTTTCCCTCGGTTCCACTTCCCTGAGCGTGTTGTCCTAGCCGCCTTGTCTGTGCATTTACATAACTTGACAGCCACTTGACAGCTGACACATCTTCGCCTCGCCTCGCCTCGCCACGTCGCCCCACCACTCCACCGCGCCCGGCCGGCCGGCCTCATTTGTTACTTGAAATGTGGCACATGCTCACGTTTGCTTTTCTGTGGATAGATGAAGCGGAAAGGGTTACGAACGGATGCTTTGCGAGACACTCGGCACTTCTCGCGACACTTTGCACATTTTTTTTTCATCTGCCTGTGCCAAATTTTTTATTTTTGTTTGTACTGCAACAAAATGACAAGTGATAGGTCTGCAGATTATTTGCAGCGGTCAAATGAATAAATAATGGCTTAGAAAATTTGAAGTTGGATTAACATCATATACTGCTGAATGGATAGGCTGCCAAATCCCATACATGGATATTTAGGCAATCCTGAACATGGAGGTCAGAGTGGAAATACAGTCAAGGTTAATGATAGACTGCAGGCAGATGAACAAACACACACACACACACACACAAACGTTTGTTCTTGTGTGTGTGCTAGCATGCCGTAATGTGCTTATGTAACCACACCAGCACCACCTCGGCTCTTTGGCTCAGTCCAAACACAGTTTATTCCGGAGTCCTGAGCATACGACACACTATATTATTATCATAACTACATTATTTTACATTGCTTCTTCAACCGACATTGGAAAGACAAAATGGCGGTCGATGGCAATTGTTATGGGAAAAGGCTGTGTTCACAAACACTACAATAAAACGCTTATATTTTTTCCTAAATATTTTTGACATATTTAAAGCATGCAGGAGGGGTAAGACCATTTTAAATAACAATAATAAAAGGCTTCCCTGACATTTCTAGATGGTATCCCCTGCGATCACTGCAGAAAAAAAATAAATAATGGCAACCGCGGATGGAATTTTGTGTAATGATAATCAGGATGTGTCATCTTAATCAGGAACAGTTGATCATCTATCACGTATTGACGTGCCTGTGATAATTGCCCGCCTGCGGGGTCAAACTGGCCAGCGGGGGGAAAGGCACCAGTCCACATTGCCAGCTGATTGCATAATTTACATTTCTAACCTTTTGCCGTTATTAGACTGAGTTCTAGTCGATTCACACAGCTCCAACACAAAGCGTGTGTTTTTTTTTCCCCATAGGAAAAGAAGATAATTTATTGATCCCCAGATGAGAAGTTGAAGCGACAGCTATGCAAGGTAAAGCAACACAACAGCAGATTGGTTTCAAAAATATAGATCTTTCAATAAATTATGAGACAAGAGAAAAATAAAGCTTATAAAAAATCATCCTGGTCCAAAGCTAAGATAGGGAGGAGTCATTTATTTATCAGGTTTGCTTTGGTGATATGCCATTCCCCTTCTGGAGATATGCTCTTAAAACAAAACAAAACAAAAACCATTTTTGGAGGGCCTCCCTTCATTGTCTGGAGTTAACAACACAATGACACAAAAGTGGCAGTAAACAACATTGTTAAGCAAGCTTTGCTTGTGTAAGCAGTAAGTGCACACAAGCGTGTTCTTCACCTTGCAGCTCCAGCACAATTTCTTTGCTTCACAATTAATTGTCTCTGAGCGACATGCTATATATATATATTTATTCTCTGCAAAAAATATGGCCTACCTCTGCATACTTTTTAACTTCCCAAAGACTTTTTACTAGTCGGACATCCATGCCAAGAATTTTTTTTTTCGCTTTTGCTCATGACACAGCTAACTCATTTGCAGTGATCAAAGCTGTCTTTACCTCATCACCGGCCGTGACTCTATTGATCCGTCGTGGTTGTCAAACATTCTGGAAGCCGAGCGATTTGCCCAAAGACACTCCCTTTCTGTTTCAAGTGTCTTGTGGGACTGAGAGCAGAATCGATGGCGCGAACAGACACAAAGGGATGGCTGTCATTACAAAGCTAAAGATTATTATTATTATTATGCCCCCCCCCCCCCTCAAAAAGTAGGATACCTGTATGATTGTCCAGATCTTATGGGAAATGCCTGTGTATGTCCATTGATCTTTCCTATCCTGCCCTACATCTGTCAGGATTTCTTCTAAGCCCCTGTGCCTTATTGGAGACCTTTGACAACCCGCCCAGTTCATCTGTCCACCCGAACAACCGTCACTTTTCCATACCCGTCTATCACCTGTCTCACATTTACATTCCTCCTGGTGCTCATTCAGCCTGATTGCATAGCAGGTCTAACACACACACACACACACACACACATGCTAGAAGAGCCTGGCAGCAATATGGCAACCGGGGAACTGGGAATGCTAATGAAACGCGACCACTCGCAGCGAAGTCACCGAAACTTATCTCAACTTTGGCGCCGCGGGTGTGAGGTGACTACTGATGCTTGTGAGGATGTTTCCGACATCACCTCTCCAAAAAAAAATGGTCTCATTTAATTGAAAAGAATCTCATTAGGGACACCTGCACAATCGAATGAGATTTATTTGTGAATGTTAAATCGCACTTTATAAGATGGTGAAAGAAAAATCGAGAGGTTGCATCGATTGAACTGCAACACAACAATAAACCCCACAGGTCGTATCGATAAAAACCACCGGCGTGCATCGACAAGAATCTGATATTCTTGTTGTTTACAACTTTTTTAATTTGCCAATTGACTTTTGTTTCCATTTTTTTTTTAAATACACCATCAGATAAAATATTTATGAGCCAGTCATGCTTCTAATTGATTTCTTCGACTACTCCGATCAATGGCAGCCCGTAGATGCAGAAGATAACTTCGTGATATCCAAAGCTAACAGGTTGTTGTAATTCAAACTATGATCAGCTTGAATAATGAAACCGTGTCTGTGTGTGTTGCGAAACCGATCCAGTCAAAATGATTTCATTTCCGCCGTTCGCGAGAAATGGACAGCAGATTATCGAGCAGAGACCATAACAAAAAAATAGCTAGTAGCTAGCGTTTGAAAATTTGACACCACTGTTAGTGTGCTTGCGTGACCTATTTCTCATAGACAAACGCTATTCCAAGTTTGTGCAAAAAAGGTATAAACAGAGTTTGGGAATGAGACGCCACCCTAGGCATTTCCTGTTTGGAATAAATATGTCACATGAGACATGAGATGAGAAGATGTGGGCGGATTCGCATTGTCAACACCGGGCTCATCTGTGACACTTTTCAAACTGGATATCCTTCAATTGTCCGTGGTTACATTCGTTTTCAATAGCGCTTGGTTTGGAAATTCAAACTCTTTGGTATAAACGGGAAAACAGCAACCATGCGGATTTTCAATATTGCCTAGAGAGGCTTGAAACGATCTAACTTTCATTGACTTGAATTCTTGACTTCAATTTGTTGAAGGTGAGCACTCAAACGTTATTTATCAAGGTGGCATTGACTCTGCTAACAAGCCCAGTCGTGCTTTCCCAAAGAATTTATTTTCATGTCATCCTCTTTATCTGAGTTCTCCAAGCAGAAAGAAGAAACGGTGCCGCCACACACACACACACACACACACCTTTGGGCGGCTTTTTGCTTTTCTCAAGCTCCATTAGTATGTCAGCTATTCAACGAGACGCTTCTTTAAATAAAGACGAGTGGCGTCTGGCCGCCAGTTCTGCATTAATCCTGCCGAGCGGCCTTAAAAAATAAAGACGGAATGGAGTAAGGGAACAGATCTTTTTTTTTTTTTTCTCTTCATTTGAAGATGCATTTTCCTCTGAGGACATCAATCAATTTAATTGCGGAGTTCCCAAGTCAAGAAATAGATTTTCAGTAGCATTAGGCCTCATTTGGGCAGTGTGGGGCTGGAGCATATTGGGAAAAAAAAGGCTACTAGAACATCTTAAATTTATTTGGGCTTAATCAGAGGTGTTTTAAATGACGGAAGATTTAATGTAAGCATTAAAATGGTTGAAGCTCAGCCAGATTATTAGGAACAGCAGTGCCCAAAACATTACGTAGATCCAAAATATTAGGTGCACCTAATAGTGTTAATACTTACTGGTTAAGGAAAAAAATAATAATAATAATAATACAAATCTGAAATGAAAATCGGATTTGCCCAGTTATAAGGCGGACTTGTTCCGATTGGTCACACGTCTGGTCACGTCTCCTGGGATCTTGAGGAATGTGTCTTTAATTGACCTGTCTGTGAACATGGATTCTTTTTTTGGATCATTGGATGCTCTTAGGTCATTGTGAGTTCCCTTCAGACGAGACTGTCGTGGGAACTGCAAGATCCCATCAGTGGTCCCGTGGGAAATCCCACCGTCACTATAACATGTTTTCACACTCCCTCACTCTTGCTGTCATAATGGAATTTCTGTCCTCCAACCTCTCAACTGCTGTCTTTCAGTCCTCCTTCATTCTGTGAGGGGTTTTCATTTTTATTTAATCAGTCTGATACCACCTACTAATCCATTACTGGGATACATATTAAGTACTTCATGATAATATTACAACGTTCCCTTTGGAAAAATGGTTTAAAACGACATTCTAAGGACTTTGTGATATATTAATCCACATTACCGGTGGCAACCATTTGAGGTAATGTATTATATCAGCTTAGCTGTAAAAACTGAATTAATTAATTAAGCCCAGGGGTGATTTTGCAAATCCGCTGTGAAGAAATTTTTATTTTTATTCGTACAGCGAGAAAGGTTAATATTCAATTTGGTGTCCACCTTGTTCATTTGAAGATTACTGCTTGACATTGAGTTGCAGCATCAAGGATCGTTTTTGAGAGTTATGATTTGCTAATTTGTTTCAAGTGTGTACTGCAATAAAACGAGATGGCAAATTGAAAAACAGCAGCGGGTGGCTTATCACCCACTTTAGAATAGAATGAAAATATGCAAAGAGCTATAACTATCCCGAAGGAGAAATCCCAGGCAATACCACTCAATAAAATAAAAGTGCATAGCGGAGATGAACTTTTTGAGTTTGGAGAGAATCATTCAAGTGACCTGAATATAACACTTTAAATCCTCAAGATTGACGGAGCTTCTAGAAATCTGCGAATGGATAGGCGGGGAAAAAAAAAATAGAGGGAGGGAAAGCGAGGCACATCCAAGAAAATTGCTTTTGGCAGCCGAACATGCTTTTGCCGCAACTTTGAGCTGTGATATAATCCAAAATGACCTGCGACTACGTCTTGAAGGCGTTGCGGTTACTGTTAACGTGCAACATCAGCTAATGGGATGGCAATCTTACTCAGCGGCCCTTAACGTAACGTAATAATATGTCTTATTTTCACAATATCAATGACAGGACATGTCCAATCTGCTCATTTCAATCCAGAATTAAAAAAAAAAAAAGATGACGTGTGTCCTGGGTATAAAACAATGGCCGACAATGAAGCCGCGTGAGATTTCTCCCAAGCCTATTCCATATGCATGAAAGTGAACAGCTGTTTACTCAGTGTGCTACTGCTCTGTCCAACAGACAGCAGATGGAGGTGTCCATTGAGGCCAAGCGGAATGATCCCAGAAGATATCTTTTTGGACTTTTTTTTTTTCCCCTCCTCCATAGAAAGCTATTTATAGCAAGGTGCACATGCCATCAATTTGTTCTGTGTCACCTCCAACAAAGCAGTATGGATAGGACCTTCTCTCATTATCCAAAGGAGGTCCTTATACTGGGAGTTGGAAGAACTGGGTCAGGGAAAGAATGGGAATACCAAGGTTGGCTTGGATTTGTGCTTTTTTTTTTTTAGTCCATCCAAGAGAAGACGACAAATCCACTTCCTTGACTTAATGAGACGTCTTATGTCAGGCTGCTGCTTACATCCAATTGGGATATCGCTGCCAAAAGTCATTTAGCAATGATTTTTTAGACATCAAGGTGTTTGAAAGCCCTTGGGAGGATTTCTTCATGGTATGAAATTGTGTCTGATATAAATCAACAGAGGTAGCACATTGGACTCGCAGCGGGCGCAGTTAATTCGTTTTACTTTCATTTGATGTGACTTGAGCATAATGCTGCGTTGGATTTTCCCCACGCGGTGATCCGGTCATCTTCAGCAGTGGGAAAGTAAAGTCAAACAACAATGTAGGCGAGATCCGAGTGACTTCAAGTGATCTTGCTCCGTCGCTCTCATTATATTCATTGTGTGCCTGTGAGGTGAGAGAAAGAGAGAGAGAGAGAGATGTAGAGCAGAGATATATATCTTGGATGAGGCAAAACCATGCAAGGCAAAAGTTGTCTGATTGCAAAGACGTTTCTTTTGGATTCCTGATAAAAGAAGCTTCACGGATTATTTGGGTAACGATCAAGATTGTTCTCAGGCTCCTGCAGTTGAGCTGGAATATTGCTATTTGGTCATTTTGCTGCTCCTTGCTGAAATATTTTCCTTGCTCCATGTGTGGCCTCTGAGAGTTTTGTGAATGTTAGAGGTGCAACCTCTGCCCACTTGCAGCAGATCCCGGAGGTGTAGTCAGGGTTATGTTCTTTATCTGAACAAGGTATAGGGGATGATGAATGGGCTCCACTTGCTCTGCTTCACATGGACGCGCACAGAAGGAAACGCATACCTATATAGTCCTGCTTTGGAGGACAAAGCATTGACCTACATTTATTCCTGTAGATGCACAGAATGCGTTGCTTCAGTCTAAAAATATTTTTTGTTGACTGTTTTCCAGGGCGTCCATACATCATTTGAATTTAGGTGCACATGACACCCGGTGGAGTCAAGGATGGGAAAAGTAGTTCATTTACCCGACTTAGGCAGTTTGGGTGCAATTCCTTCTCAGGGATGAATAAGGAGTCTGGAAGTCGACGATAGCTTCAAGCAACAATCGCCATATTGTTATGTTCGGATGAAAATTACGGGAAGCACCATCCCGGCCGGGATCAGCACGCATCCGTGCTTTCCTAAAAGCTTAACTTGGCATTCTGTAAACGTGGCGCTATAATGTATCCTCTTATTTTAATCCACACAGGCTTTGTGAGCTTAAGGAGGTAAAGTCTGACACCGTTGGAATGAATTAACATATGCTAAGTGTGAAGAATACACGTCCTCGGAATGATTAAGAGACCTGCAGAATGAGTCAGAGTGAAAAAAAAATCTATTTTGATACAAATGGGTTTTGAAATCAAATAGATAGGCTTGCCTGCACTTACATTTTTGCCTACTTTAACGAACCCTTATGACTTCTTTGTGAACACCTGGCCAATTAGTAGAATGCAGAAAATGGCGGCTGTTAAACAGAGCACCCCCTACTGGGCCAGTTAGTGATCATCAGGTTTATTTTATACATCTCCTGGGTGTATCGTGACATTAGGCAGCATGGTGAAGTCAGCTGAGGTCTACCCCCGGCAAGTAAAAGATAGCCTGAAATAATCAGCAGAGCAAATTTTGGAAATGAACTCTTTGTAATTACAATAAATGCTTAAGGGTCCTTTCTTCTCACCAGTTAGCTTGCCTGGTGTACTATTTACTATATGAGTCCGTGTTCCAAATGGGTCCCTTCAGCCTCGTGAAAATGAATTTAGTCGTGTTGCAAGTATCGAAAGTGTGCATTTCTGAGGCATTTTATGCAAAAATGACTTTTTTAATAGCCTGGATACAAATGCTTGAGTCTCTGGAGGGTGTGGCTACACATCAAGTGTGAAATGAAACAACCAGGAAAAATGTGCTTATACACTTGGTGGAAATGTGTTTGAGTTAGCCTGGTGTCCACTTTAGCATCACTGTTGACATGTTTACTAGTGTGTTAAGTGTGCAGAAATTGGGGTAGTTTGATAAAAAGTATGTCACAGACTTGTTTGGGAAGTGTTGGATAAAATGCAGAAAAGGCTGGACATTGTTAGGTTGAACTGAAGGACAGGGCACAATGAGGAAAACATGTTACACAACTTATTTTGCCTCATTTCCATCCTTTCTTTAGGCCCTTTTCCCATCCAGACAATCTGTCTCTCCATTCTGCCTCTGTTGAGAATCGCATCATTACAGTTAAACGACTCCCACGGTGTAAAACGGTGATGAAGTTAAGAATAATTTTCACAAACCATCAGCTAAATTCTTTAAAAAAAAAAAAAAAAAATAGTTTTCAGTGGTTTTTTTTTTTTTTTGGCAGTGGCAGACACTTCCGCTGGTAGTGCTAATGTGACATTACGGGTGTTGCCTTTCGTGTTAACTGCACCGCCAGCTAGCAAGTCGGCGAGCTTCCTTTTTAGCCTATCGCCTAGCCCGACGCTTGGCGAGGCCTCTCGTCCACATGTGGAAATAATGTGACATTCTAGACCTACCGTCCGAGTGGCTAGGACTACACGAGCCACCCCTCGCTTTGACGTGCCCTCCAGGAAAAAAAAAGAATGCTGGCTAGATAGTGTCACTTTCCATTACGGCCCACGCCTGCCTTCCTAAAATTAGAGGGGACGCCAGTGTAAACATTAGAGGAGACCTTGGAATGACTGCCATCAGGAAATGAAATATTCAGAGGAGGTTGTTTGTGTCCCCACACCCCTAGAAAAGCACCCACAATAAATCAAGTCAAAAGCAGATCATATTTTTTGGTTTGGTCTCATTTATCACTCCATGTAAAGAGTGGGAAAGCCTTTATGCTCAAGGGTTACATTTATATTTTAAAAAGGTCAGTCGGTCTTTTCAATACCCAAACCAAGATGGCTGCCAATGCAAAACGTAGCACTTGTACTCTAAATGAGTATTTGAAATGGCAAAAATATCACCAGAATCCTAAAACTCCATTTTATTCTTCTTGGAGATGTTTTTTGAAACTTAAACGGAGACAGACAAGGAAAGCACTTTACTAAAAATTGTTTTGTGTATGTACTCCTTCCCTCCTTGTCGGCATGCAATATTATTACCAGGATGTTATTTCACCTTGTTTTCCCTGCAGAATTAAGGAACAATTTAATTAACGCTACTCGAAACAATCTGTTCTCGGGTCAAGCTATAACAACTGTTAATCAGGTTTAATTGCTTATGGCAGAATGGAGGAATAAAAAAAACACATTTTAATGACTGACCAGCCTATATGAGCATAATGAAAAGTGTATGACGAGAGAGAGGGAGAGATACAATGAGTACAGGGAGATAAGTGTTAACTGCGCTGCCAATATATCTTTCTGCTCGGCATTGTGCCGCGCTGTGTGCTAGCGGTAATCAATGTTTGGCACCGGTTATTTGTGGAGTCGTATCCTGGCATAAGGATACCGCAAGGTCAAAAGCACAATGTACACGAGGTTACAGCCGCGCTGGCCATATTGACGAACAGATCGATCGGTGCGATCTATTAGACATGAGATGTTTTAATGCACAGATGTGCGTCAACTTGCAAATTGAGATGTGCTGGATCGTGAACTAATGTATAAGCTACACCATTTTGTACCTTTCGCTTGATGAACTTTAATGAATGATGAATAAAAAAAACATTGCAAACATAATAGCACCAAAGCTAATCAGCATTCATCAATGCTGACATTCAAAATGGGTGTTTGTGTATATAATTATTAGTTAAGTGACAAAATGTGACTATGATCCAAAGGGAATATGACAGCTGTCCGCCTCTTGGAGTGTAAAGTTGCTTGGATGAAGAATTAAAGTCACCGTCCATCATTTTTTTCATCCAACCTCTATTGATGATAATTAGAGCGCCTTGCTCAGCGGGCCAATTATTGCATGCGGCGCTGTCAACATGCGAGATTTATTTTCGTCACCTGCTAATTCCACGGCATGGCTTGTTCACTAGGTGATGGGGGACTGCTGGCGAGTGGGGGAAAAAAAACAGCGCTGTAAATACTGGAGGCCAGGAAGCTCACACAACGGAAAAGGTAGGGCGAGTGTGTGTTTGTGTTTGGGAGAGAGATGGATGATGAAGAGCTGAGCTAATGCATCACACACAGTGTCGCCCTGCATCAAAATAACATTATCATACTGCTACTGACAAACTGCTGGCCTGATACCCCCCCCCCCCCCCCCCCACCACACACACACACACACACATTTTCAAGAATTGTGGGAAGTCAGCTTTTGCAGCCCACCTGGCTTTTCATGCAAGTCACTGCGAGGTGAAATGTTATTTGCGCTGTAATATAAAAATTCCCCTTTGTTGACGTTTACCAAAAGTCTAAGCCCTTGTTCATTTTGCGGGAATGAACTTTTCTTGACTTTCTTAAAGCTATTTGAAAAGTGCTCATAGTATAGTACAACATCATGGTGCAAGTGTGGTCCTGCCAGGGAATGGAAGGAGACTCTTTGGTTGGCCTGGATTGAATTGGACTGTGGCCACTCCCACAGCAGCGCAGACCTCCTTATCACCATGTATTTTATTGATAAACCATTTAATTGATTATTTTTTTCATGCTCATGAATTGATTTTTTTGCATAATTTCCCCTGAATTTAATTAGGCTCTCGGAGGACTGCAACGAGCTGCGCTACAAGAAAAATATTTCTCACCCCGGCAGCAGTTTTTTTGGTGCGGTGCCGACGAAGCGCAGCTGCTTTGTCTGATAGGAATGTCTGATTTGTTTTGAAGAGCGACAGCATAGTTGGATATACTTGTAACTAGTTCTCCCCTAAAAGCTAAGAAAAACTATCAACTATTGATTTGCTGTCGGTGCACGTTAGTGCTCTGTGTCACTTGGCTCATGCGACACCCAAGTGAGCATGGGGGACGCCAAATTCGTTCTCTGGTGACTCTCTATGACAGCTGTGTTCCAGCGAATTAGTATGTGTGAGAGGGAGCGATTGAATGAGGAGTTCTTTTAGTGCTAGCATGAAACAAACCAAGTTCATCTAGCCTCCCTAATATCGGTATTGAAACAAGATGTGAGACAGCCCGGGGACGCCACTAATAACACATATTTAACATCAAACACACAGACTTATTATTTGCGACTTAACTGTTAAGGACTGAAAATACTAGATTTAAGTAACCAATAAAAAGCACCAACATGAGTCATATTGGTTCAATCATTAGAGGTAAGACTTCAACAGAAAATATTACATTTTGTCTCATTTTATCTCTTGTTTTGACAGTTTCCACCATTTCCTGTCCTGTGGGTGGAGTCAATCAACCAGATCCCTCTAGTCATGTGCTGCTCAGGTGTGCTTCCTTGTCATTACTTTCCTGTTTTGCCCAACATGTTGTGGTGAGTCATTTCCTCTGTTTGTTTATTTTTGTTTAATATACTCTGTTCATTTAGAGTTTGAATGATTCACTTTTTTGGAGAATACTACACTTACTTTTCTGTCTTGCTTGTCCTGCATACTGCTTGTGTTTGCATCCAACACTACAAAACCCCTCAGACAGAAATCTGGTCCTACAGATTGAGCACAAAGTTATTATTTTGTTCTATGAAATGCAACAAAGGGAGATGCATGCACCTCCTGCCATTTAATCAATCAGCATGTTATTGTTCCACATATAACTTTATGTTGCTAGCATAGAAGGATAGATGAACACACAGAAAGGCTAGAGACTATTAGAATCCCAACCTTCAAAATTTGGACCGATATGTGACTCCCCAGTTGACCCTCAGCATCATAATAATGTTGCAATATCTTCTGGACGTGTTCTTTAATGACAAATGGCATTTCACTCACACATTTCATGTGACAGGTCGCCGCCACGCACATTGAAAGCTTGTGACATCAGGGCGGTGAACTACCGTGCGCAGAGCTGAGGGTGACACGATTCTTGCTCCGACTGTCTCAGTCTGTCAGGTAAGACCACCGAACATTTAGGTCACTCATCTGCACTGGGATGACTCATTTTGTCATTGGGACTTGGTATAATTACGTTGACAAGCATTGGTAGTTATACTGGCATTATGATGAGGAAAAAAAATAAATAAAATATTTAAAAATAATAATTAATTAAAAAAATATATATATATATACACACTACATATCACGATCTGTTTCTATTTTTGTCTGAACATGTTGTGTGACCTTTGGTGCCAGGATGTGTGCCTACAGAGGCTATGTGCCACAAGCTCACTGACAGCCACGTGCTTGGGAGTGTGTGTGTGTGAGTGTGTGTGTGAGTTGCTGTCTGTACAGATCTAACATCAATGCCATGGGAAGAATAATGCAGTCAGCACAACATATTTGCGTTTCTTTTACACTGCTCTACTGTATACTGTAGAAATGGGAGACGCAAGGGTAATATAAACAGACAGGCACAAAGACTTTCCCAAATCATTCTGTAAACTGCAGTAATATTAGCCATTTTTTACAAAGGATAAATATATGGGTGGGTGTTAAATTGTCTGTCTACATGCGCTGCTCCTCCATTTGTGATCAAGTATCTCGTTCCACTAATGCTATTCGTCAACTTATCTCATTTGCTTTGTGTGTTAGCATTAAGCTAGTGAAGTCTTTAAATGTAATATTCTTTACAGTATCTTTGGATACACAGATCCATCCATTCATCCCTCCAGCCACCCTTTCATTAATTCAGTGAACAGCACATATTGCACCATCTGCTTGCAGCGCCTTGCAGGATTTACATCAAACCGCAACGTATTAGCCACATTTTTGGCCGCCGCCATGTTATCAATGTGCTAATGGAGCAATTTAAGGCTCGGCAGCACTGATTGATGCAGATGGGAACAGGAGGCCGCAAATGTTGCGCTTGTCAGTTAAATTTGCAGTTTAATGTTGAGATGGCTTCATCTTCCTCCAGCTTACGAGCAGAAAAAGAACCGTAAGCCGGGATTTCCATGAAATGCCGCGATTTAAAAAAAAAAAAAAAAAACATCCTCAGGCTGTGCGTCATGGCAACCTGCTGTGCTTGAGCAAAGTTGTCGGCGTCCAAGCATCCATTTTCAATCACGCTTGTCCTCATTAGTTTTGCAGGTGAGCTGGAGTCTTTCCCATCGAGCCAGCAGCGTGCAAACATGAGTGTTGAGTGCATTTTTCTTCCCCCCTCGTCAATCATGTGCCAAGAGGAAAAAACAATAGAATAGTTGTGCCGTATGAGAATCCCGGCGCCACAAGATGGCAGGTGATCAGGCAAACAAACACAATTAGCCCGAGCGCAATGTCACCACCATTAATTATTCAGGAGAGCCAAATGTCAGCGCAGGCATATTCGAAGCGACAGATAAACTTCACAACATTATTTGTCCGGCTGCATGTGTAATAGAGTTGCCTTGAGCTGCGAAAGTAATGCATCTCCTACAAGCACCGGCTAATTAATTTTACACCGCAACGGCGTGAGTCATCGTCGCCATCTACGTCACATGTCCTTTAGAGAAAAGTTAGCAAACAATGTCGTGCTTGGTTTAAATTCTATTTTTCGAATTTGGGGACTTGACACCAGAGCTGCAATGATCACTCCGCCGCGGCATGTTGGTCATTACGGCCAATGTCCACCTAGCTTGATACGTCAACTCGGTTAAAGGCGCTTCATATTTACCGTCTAAACTAATCGCTCCCTCAAGTACGTGCCGACACTGCAAATACTCCACCAGGCTTTTGTAATTGGACCAAAGGGCCCTCGAAAACAACGCTAAAGCATATCTAGAGGAACATTTTGTTTTGGGAACAGGTTTTGACACTTTTCTTTAAATAGGGGCTCCCTTGGTAGCTTTCATGCGGCACGTTTTGACTGGACCAAGCTTGCCGCCGCCGCTGCTTAGAATCGCTGGTGTGTAAAATTGCCTACTGTAGATTTCAAAGGAAGACATTTTGCCTTGCGTGGTGCATCTAATTTATCCCGCAGTGTTTTCCGCTTTCTGAGTATGAAGTGAGATTCAGCCGGCCGCCGCCGAGCTCTACCGAGACTTGTGGAATTTATATTGTTTTGCTATAGAACTTTGTTAAATTTATGATTTCACGTGTACATTTTCTTTCCGACAAGTGGGACGCTTTTGTAACATACTGGATCCTGAGTTTTTTTTTTTTTTCTGTCAACATTCCATCTCTCATAATGGAATGCATAATTGCTATGACTGATAGTGTGTGGATGTCGAATTGAGATGGGGAATTGGTGCAATCCCACTGTAACGCTCTCTCAATCTTCATTGTTGCGAAACTAGTACCCCCCCCCAAACATCTCTAGAGTCTTTTGCATGACTATTTCTCCTACTGCTGAGTTGTGTGGTGGGAACATCTACAATTCAAATATTTACAATGCCTTTGAAAGATGTGTTGTAATAAGTTTGTGTTCCAGCCCAGTGGGGAGGATATCTTTTTTTTTTTTTTTCTTCTCTCTAGTTCAGCGTGTCATCGTGCTAGCTGATATCACATAACATCATTATTACAGCTGATACAATTTGTCTCCTTGAAATGAGATTAACTGTTTCAATTTAACTGTAAGTGAATTTATTCACAGACACAGGTGGCATTCTTTTTTAGCATGTCATGGTTAACTTATTTTAGACAATATCAGAAGCACTAATATGATGTATTATTCATTCATTGCAGTAGTTCAGTTCAAAAGCAAAACTAATATATCTGGACTCACTAAACCTGGATAAAAGAACACTTTGTACTAAATCTAAGATTATTTTTAAATTGAACTACCGAAGAAAATGAATATTACATTTTTTTCACTGAATTATCGCCACAAGGCTTTTTTGTCAAAACCTCTCATTGGGTTTCATAAAACGGTCTTAACTGTTTAATATTTACCGAATTTAGTGGTAATCTTGAACCCTGCAGCCATGGTGAAACCAAATCAAAAAGTATTTTCCAATCTAGCATTGGGCTTGTCCTCGTTTCTGAAGATTTGGATTCAAGACGACGGTTTAACGTCTGCTATTGATGTCGAATTAAGCCAGGTTACGTGAGAGCTCTTATTTTTAAATGCCCTTCCCTCTGAGGCGGCACAAAAAAGGGCAGACTTCTCACCTCCCTGATGTATTTGACATGAGGGGCCTACTAAATTATTGTTCCAATTATTGATGCGCTCATAAAAACGTCAGGATACATTTCTCCTCAAGGAGCAGACCGGCTCACGTTTTTTTTTTTTTTTCAAAAAAAAGCATTTCCAAATATTTGCTACCATAAATGTTATATAAAAATCTAGGAATATTTCCAAACAAGTGGAACATTTCTCACCCCGTCCGTTCCTTGTACCATGCGTCATAGCCCCCCTAAAAAAAAAAAAAAAAAAAAGAAAAAACGGTTTTAAAAATAACACCATCACTTCACATCAGCTTCAACCTAGCGACCTCAAAGTAATGTGTACATTATGAAAGAGCCTCTGGGGAGTCAGAGAGTGCTGAAAGTAAATTCTGCATCATGCTGTCTGCCAGGACGTGTGTTGCGCTCCAAAACGTGAGACGACATTGGCAGGAAGGGATGAAAGAAAAAAAAAAAAATGCATCGCTCACATCCCATTCACAAAAGTGTA
The DNA here is from genome assembly GCF_024217435.2 of Syngnathus scovelli. Taxonomy (NCBI): domain Eukaryota; kingdom Metazoa; phylum Chordata; class Actinopteri; order Syngnathiformes; family Syngnathidae; genus Syngnathus; species Syngnathus scovelli. Next base: position 2,057,339 of record NC_090861.1, read on the forward strand.
TTATTATTTGATCCACCGTGCACCCTTTCCGCTTCCACTTGATTGCATCCTAACACCCTCATCAAGGGGCTTGCACTTGCCCGGCTCAATTTACCATACATCATTTTCCACTCGGAGTCTGGTAGAGCTGTTGTATATCATCCATCTATTTTTTTTAATTGTCTTCATTAACGGCTATAAATAAAATAGGACCTATTGTAGCTGGCTTAGGGCAAGAGGTGAGGTACAAAATGTTCCTGGTATGGCCTCCTTCACGTGTCAATGCTCTTTCTCTTTCACCTGTGGGCTGGTTGCTTTCAAGACAAATCACATTAACATCCCAGATTTTTTTTTTTTCTTTTTCAGGGAATAATCGAAGTTTCAGGAGAAGGTGAATTTGAAAAAACCAAAGTGATATGTTTACTGCATATACAAAGGACTATCATAAAGAAATCCTGAGAAAGGTCAAAAAGCGAGGCGGAATCTAATGCAGTGAGTCACGTCGCTTCCCTGAACATATCAAATGGAGGCGCACAATATTGCGGGGCCACATTACGTGAACCGGAATGCTAATCACGGTTAAATATGTACGTTCGTGTGCAGGGAACTCATTAATACCATGCGCACAGACTCCGCTCTTTAATTTACTCTCCATTGCTTACATGCTTCAGTAGGTGCTGCTATTTTGGCTAGCATGAGAGAATTCATTTGAATTAGGAATAAACCAAGATGGCTTCCGTGAGTAAACACGTCAGTGACATTTGAGAACAAACAGAGTTGAATTCTTCGCACATCGCCTTGTGTCAACCTGCGAGGTCATGACGGTGTGATGTCATGTGACTGTAACACTTGGCAGAAACACCTGTGGTGACCTTTAGCTGACGGTAATTGCTTCATTAGCTCACACGTATATAGACAGCGCTAGCCAGTTTGCCACCAGACGCCGGTGACGACACATGGCTCCAACGTAAAGGTCAACGCGCTGCAAGTCTCCATACCGGCCGACACAACTCAGCGGCGGTCAAGAGCCCCGGCTACTCGGCACAGCTGCTTGCGTGAATTGTTGCCAGACATTTCATGTTCTGCCTCATTATTCATTCACTGCATGTCCTCATGCAGGCACATTTGACAGGTGGGTGGAGATAGTGTGGAAATCCGCTCGGGATTAGAAATGTAGAGATCTGATACTTGGATGTGACACTTTAATTGTGTCCCACTGACTTTTTTTTTCTTTTTTTAATAGCACTCAAGGTCATTTAGGATTGATGGTTCAAGTTTAACATGGCTTAGCGGTCCCTTTGAGAACAAAATATCTCGTTGTAAATAAAGGTATAATTACATAATGTTTCAAAATGAAGCTAAACTCCATTAAAATATGCTTAAGTATGCCATCCAGTCTTCTCTAATTAGTGTAAAATAAACTACCTCTACGTTTTGTTTTTCTTTTTTTAATTTTTTTTTATTAATGACCTAAAGAAAACCAATTATCTCATGCAATTAAACACTGAAGGTGCACCCGACCAAATGAAGCTTTGTTTACACTGATTTGCATAAAAGGTCCTTGCGGCACAAAGGACATTCAGTGAGTAATAGACTGGAGTAATTTATGCCCTTTCAAGATACACCCACCTATCTTGATAGCGCTGCCTGAAACAGTCGAAACATAGATTCATCTGGTAATTTATTGTTTCATAAAAAAAAATGTCTCTACATAGGAATGCTGCCAAAGTGGAACAGAGCAACATCCGTCAATGTCGAAATTGGAAACGCGGTAAAATAATGACTCGGATGAATCGCGCCCGTCGAGACGGCAGTGACCATGAATTGCAATCAGGAGATGGATTTCAGAAGGTGTAGTTGTTGTTCGCAAATCTATTCAGATAGATCTCATGAAGCAAATTTGTGTGCTGAAAGAATTTTATTTTTGCATCAAGGGAGGTTTATTTACTCCCGCTTTGGATATTTGGAGTGACAAAGGGTCAGTTCTATTTTAGCTGGAAGAAACAACGCAATCCTCCTCATTTTCATTCGAGCCTCAAGAGGATCAATGCACCATGGAAATACCATGGCCTGCTTGAATCGTCATCCAATATGTGTTTAGTCTATGACTCACTTGAAGAAATGATTGCTTGCACTAGCTCTTTTTTTCCCCTCCCCGGCCCCCAGGTATGGTGCAAGCTGAATTAGTTTTGATGTTGACCCTCAGGGGATCATGGAGTATGGAGAGAGGCAAAATATACGGTGAATGTAAAACATATATTTAAAGTAAAGTTTCGGGAGATGATTGCAATGATGGTGCTATTGTCAGATTCGATGCACTCTAAAAGCATTGCCAGTGGAATAGTATTTCAGTACATTTAACATGATGTTGCTTTCTTCTACAGCACTATGAAATTGTGTTTTCACACATGGCTAGTTTATTTAATAGCTGGAAGTTGCATTTTATTTGTCTCTTTTTTTTTTTTTCTCTCCGTAGTTCATATAATAGCACCAATCAGATTTCCCTCGGTGCTTGCTTCTTTTCATCTGTCAAACCGATGCTCCCATTTGCATAATTAGTCTTGACCTTAACTGCGATCTATCCTTGGCTAAACTAAACTTTTTTTTTTCCCCCTTTCCACTCAGCCGCTGTTCAATCAGGCTTGTTTTTCCTCTGACCTTTTTCAAAGTTGAGTATAACTTCTTAATGCAGGCAATTCTCGCCAACAAATAATTACATTTTGCCCACGTGCCGACCACCACATGATGAATAACGACTCGCTTTTCAGCTGATGTGGCGTAACCACGTGTTCTCTCCTGCATTTGATTACCTGTCCTCATCTCTGATAAGAAATGATCACCAGAGGCGCCATCTCATCGCACCGTTTGACATTACGAGAGACTTTTTAGCTCAGGGCCACCTGGAGGTTTGCGGCGTGCCGTCGGCTTATCCAGAGGTCGTCGCCTTTACTCCATCTTTGCCGCCTTGTGAAGTGTTTCATTCATCAGAGTGACAGTTTATTTCAAATAAGGTGACATGTTACAAAGAAACCTTCTGTTCTTCGTCAATGGTCAAGTCAGTCAATGTTTTACATTGTATCTAAAAACAATTGAGTAAATCATTTGTAAACACATTTTTCTTCTGCCACCACACAGATCGTGTCCACCATGACTCGGAAGCCATTTTCAAGCAACTGAGGAAAGTCGCTGAAGCATTCTCAAAGGTAAGCAGAGCTGCAATGCTGCACAAATTAGCCATACGGATTTTCAATCCTCTGTAAAAATTTTCGCATGCGATTAAAATGATTGCGAGAATAACACAGAGATTTTTGGGTGCATGGTAGCTTGACTCAGCAAAAAAAAAAAAATTAGCAAATCCCACAAGACTGGAGCAATCTGTCTTCTCGCCGAAGGAGCTTCCTCCTCTGGGTAACTAACTGCCTTTTACTGTACCATCTGCAGCTAGCTCACTAGCGTGGCTTGACTGGCTTTATCTGTGCCCTGCAGTTGTCTATTGCTTAGGTCCAACAGGCTTCGTGCTCTCCCTTTGCTTCTCTGTAGTCCTGTCAGCACTCACATTGTTTCCTAACAAACAAAACAAATACAAGCTTATCACAATCCTCAGCGATGTTTTCGTGTTTACGTTCAGCTGGAATGCTTTTTTTTAAGCGCCCTGTGCAATATTTCCTACTCGCCAAGGCTGTGAGCGTTCAAAGGAACACTACTTCCTCTCTGAATTCAAATGAGATGATTGAACACCAGAAAGGCCGTCCTAGCAGAGCCAATTGGCACCGAAATTTTCATGAATTGGGATTTAGTCGAGATGTGCACATTTGTGACATGAGCTTAACTTGGACGTTGACGTCATTTTAGACTGCGTGTGTGTGACTCATCACGCAGAACATCATACGTGTGCCACCAATCATCTAACCAGCCTTCGACAATAGATTGTCATTAATTACCTTCCTCTCCAGCACAGTAAGCCGACCCAACCCCCCCGAAGGCGGTCTTGTATTAATCACAGAGAATTAGAGAACTGCCCTGCTTACGCGAAAGAACAAGCAGTCAATTACCGAGAGATACTGAGTCTAAATTTGGAAGCCGGAGATTCTTGTCCGCAAGGCGCAGCAGGATGAATGAGCACCGGAAGGCTCCCGTGGGAAAGAAAACATCTGCCGGCCCAAACACGAACCAGGCGGGTTGTGCGTGTTTATTCGGTCTCCTCGGGCCACGGAAGTACAGTATGAAGCCCGATAAAGCTGCGGCTGCTGCACGGCTCGTGCTTTAAAGTCTGGGTTAAGCAAAAAAAAAAAAAAAAAAACGCCAACGCCATAGCAGAGTTCATGTTGTCGGGTTCAGCAGTTCATTTGTGATTTAGGATTCTTCTCCATTTTCTTTCTGTAGCGAGAGGAAGATTTGAATATGACGTGTTCCATTTTTAATCAATTCAGCACAGACTTTCGATCATTTACATATCTTTTAATAAGTTTCCTATTGACTCGGGGGTAACTTTTAAGGTTCCAAGTGTGTCAAAGTAAGTTTCAGCCGAGTCCCAGGCTTTTGAAAATAGCGCTTCATCGTCACTGTACAACCTTCCCACTTTTGTAAACACATCATGATCAACTTTAAGGAAAAGTTAGTGTCCTAATTTCCCCAATGAAAGTGGAGCACAGGTGTAGTTTTAAATGTCTTGGTTCGAACAAAAAAAAAAAGGACTTTTTATTGTTCAATAAGAAGCTTTTGTACCATATAAATGGAGATTATCCATAAAGAATAACTCAAAATATAATGTCTGAGGTCAAGCCGACCAGCTCTTTTTATGTAAGAGACACTCATTTATTGAGGCACCACTGCCAAAAACTAAATGGATGCAAAAGGGAGAAAAACAAGCTCGGAGTCAGAGAAAGGCTAAATATAATGATGCAGACAAAATACGTGAATGTAAAAAACTCGTAATAAATGGCTTGTTTGTTCGGCAACCGCAGTGGGCGGATGTCTGTTTAGTTACAGAAACGAGGCTGGCCACTTGCCATGACACTTTATGAAGTTAGCGTACAAAGTGGAAGGACGGTTGACGTTTTTAATCATTTGAATTCTGTATGAAAAGCATTTTTTTTGAATTAGCAACAACGCAGAGAGAGAAGCTTTAAATGATTCATTCCGGCCGATTAAAGCTTTTCAGTTATACAAGTTCTTCGGATTCGCTTTAAAAAGAAATATTGAAATGGAATAACACTGGCCTTGCTCGAACAGTTCAAAGCGTGTTCAATGTAGGAACTTTTTTTTTTTCCCGTAACAAAAATCATACTGTTGAGTAAAATGATTTGTGGAAAAAAAAGGTTACTCTTTATTTCTCTCCTCGGTATTTAAAACTACTTAGGCAGAGAGAAGGAGCAAGAAAAGCAAAATGAACACCATAATCCAAACGTTGATTAATATATCACAGCATATGGTGGCACTCCCAAGATGTTTTGCAAATGCATTTCATTGTCAGCAGGATCAAGATGATATTGGTAATTTAATTGCACCCCCACTAAGTGCTCCAAGGCATTGACTTGGCACCAATGTCAAATGATTCCCTTTTGATTCGTTGCCAATCTGAACTTGCTGAAAATGCTGAAAACAAAAGAAAAAGTTATTACTTGCCTTTCCTGAGGTAAGCTTGGCTTTTCATTTTAGTCTGTGCAAAAATGTCCCTGCTTTTTAGGCACACTTGAAAACAACAATTTTTGGAAGAGGTTAAGTTCTAATTCTCAGAACGCCATTCGTTAACGTGGAAAACCTCGAATGTCACTTTTAATTTTTTCTTTCAAGAGCGATAAAAACTTTTCTACAGTGACATATGACATAAAAATTGATCTAAAATGTGATTCCCAAAAAATGAAGCACAATTTAATATAAACTGTAGCAGAGTATATTATATTTTGACAGTTTGAATGGACTCCCGTTCACATCTGCGTAATTGTAGCTTTCGCTGACTTATGACTCGTTTGTTTCTCTCAGGTTGTAAAATTCATCTCAGTACATTTTCAAATCATCACTTTAGAAGATGACATCAGACTGTTATTCGCAAGGGTGAAAAGTGACAGTAATTTCATTTTTTTTTTTCTTGTGTGTTGGCGGAAGAGCATCAAACAGCTGCAGCTCATTCAAAAGGCTCCAGCTGGCTTTCTGACCGGAACAAGGAGATCAGAACATGACTCAGTCCGAAAGGCTGAATCCCAGTCAGATGTAGATTAGAAAGTTTCACTCCTAGTCGATGAATCACAGGATGAGCAAATGCTAATTTGACACAGTATCAACTCAGTAGGTCTTCAGAAAATACAATATATGACATTCTAGAGAGAGTCAATTCCACAGGGGGGACATTTGTTCCTGGAAGTCGATTTAATGTCGCACAAATGATCTGATTGCGCCAATGTGATGTTAGATTGACGAGGACCTCAAAGGATGCTCTGGGGGAAATGGTTTGTCTCTTCAGTGAGATGAGACGCTCCAGCAGGATTCTTTTCTATCAAATTGTTTGTGACCTCTACCGGTGCTTTTGCTGATTGGTGAATGCACAATGGAGCCAAGTGGCCATTTCATTAAACTTTACTCCTGGTTGGCTCCTTAGAATAGTCTCTTAGAAGCTCTTCACATCTGTCATGTCTTATTCCATCCTTATATTTTACAAGTCATTGTTTTTTCAAAATGGCTGAACGCTTCCCAATTTATCTTATCAATAGATCAAGTCAAGTCATTGCAGACAATCTGCTCTCAAGCATCTGTTGATACTCGAGTTTGGTTATCTCATTTTTTATTCATGAAATTAATGAGAGTCAAGATGTTCTTTGGCTCCACGCTGTTTCTAAAAAAAAAAAAGTGACCATCTAGATAACCAGCAGATTCATTTCTTCTCAACAAGTGACGCAACATCCTTGTGATTCTTCTATTATCCCCGCACGACCGTCTGGGTAGAAATGAAAGTCGTCGCATTTGTAGTCACAGCAGGATATGAAAGCTGCCGACATTTATGTTTTGTTTGAAGAGGGAGAGCAATTAGAGCAAATTGCCAGCGTGAGGAGCCCTTGTTGAAAGCCATATCAGCTGACAACAAGGAGCAATGCGGCATTAGATCATTGGTGGCCAAGAGGGTGTATCCGTGTAAAAGATTTTTTTTTTTAATTATTTCCAGGCAACACTGGATAAGAAAATGACAAAGACGGACCATAATAGATTGCTGCAATTATTATTTCCAACGACAAAAGCGATCATTGCAGTCACTCAACACGGCTCTCGATGAACTGCAGTGGTGGCCCATTGGACATCATATGCGTACGCCTGAGTGTTGTCATTAAGGCTCATGGATTATTCATGATTTATTCACAGAGAAATTAAGGAAAATGTCAACCTTTGCAAGGTTAAGTGAAAAAAAAAAATCTCTGCACGTTTTTTTGCTGAATCCAAAGAGTTTTGCGTTGATGCTAGCACCAAACCAACAACCCAAATTAATAACGCTTCCAAATCAACAAAACGTATGCTAACTAATTCGCTAGTAATAGAAACGATCATAAAGCCTCACATAAAAGACTGTCGTGCTTAAATGAAGTTCCCGGTGACACTGGCAGCTGCGCGGCTTGGCTAAATGAATGCAGGAACGCGGCCAGCACGGCAATGGCGGAAGTGCATAATGACAAGCATTGGGTTAGGTCAAACACAATGGCTTGGCATTTGGAGGGAATTAAAATACAATGCCGTAAGGACAGGGGCGCTAGTTAATTTGGGGGAGAGAAGCCATTTGGCCGTTATCAACTACACCTGCAGAATACAAAGGTCGCTAGTGATTCATGTTTTATACGGATGTCCGAAAAGTGCTTTTCATATTACTATGAAAATATTATCTATTATATATTTAGTATTTTTTTCTTTACTAATCTGTTGGTTTAGATGTGAGATTTCAACATTCAGATTACTTCCAAATACAAAATATTTTAGATTACCTCTAGAATTTCACAAAAGTTTATAAAGCTCACCAATTACTCTTGATGTGCCATCATTTTGATGACTGTAGTTATTTTTTGACGTGTACAATCCATCATTAGATTTGCAATCTGACCCCTGACCCCCAACTAATGCCAGAACATTTGGACCACCTCATTCTTTCTATTCTCACAAGCGCATCCCAGATGACAATCGATTGACAATCTGACTAGCATGTGAACTCCCCTTTGCAGAAACGCTCGCCCTATTTAATGATTGCAGGGCATTCTGCCCACTCCTGGAATTCCTCATTTGTATTCCTCCTTTGCTCTGGGTAGAATAGCGCTATCTCAACCTCGCCGCTGACCTCAGATGTGTCACCAACTCGGCCATAGAGCCTCCTACAATGAGCCGAGATAAAAAGCTCATTCTGTGTCGCTATGCCGCCACTACTTCATTAGCTGGAGTCTAATCTGAAAGCCACAGAGGGAGAGGGCGGAGGGAGGCCGTGTTACAAGTTGTGTGGCCGACCGGCCGGCCGGCCGGCCGCATGTCTTTCTAGTGTCTAGTTAGAAAGCCATTATCGGGGCACAAAATGGCTGCACCGTGACAACTTTCTTGTTGTGGTCTTACACGTTGAAATTGAAAGGCTAGACGAATTGACTGTTGGAATGGGATCATCATAGAACAGTTAAGCGTGATTGAAAATCTGCTTTAGTGCCACAGTTGGAACAAAATCCGGTCCGAGCGAGAAACCCCGAAGCACATTACAAATAATTTACAACATGCTGTAAATCTCCACACTTTTCTTCATCTTAGTTTCTCTTTGCTTCTTCATCAGGTCAGAATTGAGCATGGTGGTGTGCCTAATGAAGTGTCCATTGTGTATATTTTGGGGCCAGTCACGTCCCTCAGCATCAAAGTCTACCATCCTCCCTTCGCATCACTATACACATCCCTGCCCCTCGCCCTTTGCTAAAAATAAACAGCAGCGTAGCAGAAAGTGTCAGCCAGTGCCACAGCCGTGTTTCTCCTCTCGGTTCTTAGGCAACTTCCTGGAATAGAATTGCGTTGGACGCCGTGTCGCGAGCGAAAACTGTTATTCCCCAGAGACCTAACCGCTCTAGTGACATGCTAAATTGAGGAGGGCTAGTACTTAAACTCATGGATACGCACAATCAAGCGCATGCCGGCGCCAGACAAATTGAAAGTTTGCATTTGAGAGAAGTTTGTTGCAAATTGAGCCAGATGTTCTGCAAACATACGCCGGTAGAGTCACTTGCTGCACAAAACGTGATTTCTCGTCGGACCTCAGGATACAGTTAAGGAGAGCGCGCAAGTGTTTGGGCCGTATATCTTGCAACACCCGTGGGCATCTCCTCCGATGTTAACATCTCTTGTCATGTTTCATTGCCTCTTTGAAAGGTCACACGCTGCAAATTGCCATTGCAGTGCTTATGAAAAAGCAGGAGGGGGAAAGGGGCCCCGACGGCATTTGCGGGAGTGACGGCGCCACCCTCGGGACATGGTGCGTCGCGTGAGCTTGCGCTGACTCAAAGTGACACATGACTCGCTCCGTCCATTCTGACTGACTGACAGGCCCTGCCCCCTTGCTCTACTTCCTCTATATCTACGAGCAGTCATCTCACTTTTTAGATTTCACCTTGTGACGCTTTTAGCGATGGAAATTTGAACACAAACAGTGAAGTCATACATGTAGAGAGACAATGTCAAATTACTCAAGCATATATTATGGCGGCTTACTCGTTGTCAAACTCTTCTTTGTTTGTCTGTATGACAGTTATACTGCCCCTAGTGGCTGATTGGCACACAGCAGAAGGAGCAGCATTAATTTTGACATTCTATTTCTTTATGTCATTGCTAAGTTGCTATTCTTGACTATAGATAAATTTAGTGCTGTTTTCCATTCTGGTTGGGAAGCCATTAGACAATGGTCATTATGAAAGAGAAGGATGACAACTTCCAACAGATCTTTGTCTTCTTAATAGCCTCTGTAGGCTATTTTCTGCACTTAAACGCTAAAATTGCTGCTCATCTGTTCTGTAGTGATGAATGCACATAACCTTGAGGCAGACAACACCTGAAGGCGATGAAATGCATCATGGGGGTAAAAATCATCCTGCCACATTTTCTTCTGTTATTTGGAAGCGGCAAGAACTGATTTAACAGCAACATTCCCCGGCCGGCCCTGCTAGACATTTATTTGGAGCGCTGTAAAGTTGAACAAATGTAGCCATTTATTCACGTATTGGCTGATGGCTTCATGAGCTTGAACTCTTATGTTGCACATAATATATTTGATTGGATGATAAAAAGCGCCGTATTCCTGCCTTGTTAGACTTGTCCTTCCTGTTTGAACCCTCGGCTCATACTAGGCACATCCAGCCATTTGTCATTGAAAGATTAAAATGTGAAATATCTCGAGGTGACTTTTTTTCTCAGGTTTATAATGATTTGCAGAAGCTGTGTCGCTATGGCAGGAATGTCAAACTTGACCTATTTTTTCTTCACTTTGTCATGCAAATTGGTGATATTAGTTTTAATTATATTTGATATCACCCGTGCAGTTCCACCCCCCCCCCCCCATGGAAAAAAAAAAAAATGTTCGATTGACTGACTCTGGCCTTCGATTTCAGTCTTCCACAGCCACGTTTAATTTATCCGCTGGCACTCTTGAAGCCCTGCGTGATAACTCGCCTCAAGTTATCGCCTCCAGGTCGGAATTCCCAGCTGCCGCCTGTTGGACTGCGGGTGATGTTTGACAATGAACAACTGCGTGCCGCCTGTAGCATCTCGGCTTAAACACACGCTCTGCTCTGGCTCACCCGGTGGGATTCCGCTCTGGAAAACTGCTGCACATCGTGCTCTTATGTCATCATAGGGAGTGCTTGGCGGAGCCCTATTGCTTTATGACAATAAAAACAAGTGGAAAACAGAGAGTGATGTATGTACAGAGTAGCAAGAAGTGTTTTCACTGTAAGGTAACAAGTTCAAATTTTCAGCAAAAAATCCTCATGGAGATTTAAAAACATCTATTTCCTGTTCTATGGCTATCGTTACACTTTTTCCTTCCTTATATGTTGGGCAGCCTTCAAATCGGCTTTGGTGCCTGACCGCCTATTTATTGCCTTTGAAACCATGGCATCATTGGAAATGACAACTTTCACATGAAAATCCAACGTGTGAATCTATTTTTAGATCATAGCCTCGCAGCTATGTTCTCACTTATCATATGGCTCGGACACATGGCCGCTTCATCAACCCAACGATAGCGTGAAGGGTGTTGAAGGTGAAGCCCACTCCTACTCAGACTCGGGAGATGCATCCATTAATGTTGCGTTTTCAAGACGGCTGGATTGAGCCAGTGGCTTTAGTAGGATGGAGATGGCGGATTATTGTCACCTCCTTATTGATTTGTCAGGCAGCACTCTTTTTTTCATTTTTATTTAAATGAAAGTGGTTATATTTGATGCATTTCAAAGATAGAGATGAACACTGAGTGCATGTAAATTGAAATAAAACAAATGACGACAACACAAGCAGGCATATTGCCCAGTAACCAGATGTTTGGACATAGGGCAACTACATATATTTTTTTTATTAGGCCCACTGTACCGCAAATCAAATGTCAGGCTGCCCACCCACCCTTTTTTTTTTAAAGCTATTTTAAGATCAGCCAAATAAGAAGGCTGTTTTTTGCAATTATTTCCAGTTGCCTTGGTTTGACGGCGTCTCAACTCTGTTGCTATAGTGGCACCTGCTGGATAAAACATGTAGCTTAAAAGTCACCCTTAAAAATAAACCCTTTTGCTCACTTCCTTTCTGTTTCACATATATTTTTTCCTCTCTCACAATTTAGTGTTTGTGTGTGTTTTTGGCTTGCGGTGTATTTTGCATTTTCACCATAACTTACTCCAGACAACTTCTGATTTGATTGTCTCAGTTCGGCTATAAAGTGACACACGCTGCTTATGAGCATAATTGCATGTGACGTAAGTGCGTCGCCATCTGTTTTGGGGCTAATTAAATCCTAATTAAGAGATCTAATTGGATAGGATGACGCTCTCATCCTGTCAGCTCATCCATTCTTTCATAAAACGCTGTTCAAATAATTCAGCAAATTGCTTCGCTGAGAGCTTTCTGGCAGGCCGTGTCTGAGTTACAATGTGCCTCTTTAAAAATATATTTTGAAGACAGCACTATTTACGTCCTCCGTAATAACATCGAGCGACATGGCCCAACGTAACTAATCTGGACTCACACCCGGTGATTGACGCTTGCACACAAACTACCAACTTGCTGCAATTGAAAATCTACCAGCTTGGTGTTCTTCTTGGAAAAACAACAATTTGAGGTGTTTGACTTTGCAGGGCTTGAGACTGCAACCAATTTGGTCGCATTTGCATCAGTGCTTCCAATGTCAAAGTTCGTCTAGAGCTTTGCTTTGACGTCTTGTCTGGCTATCAAATGAAAAATGGCTGAAAGGAACTTGTCATTGAGAGTGTAAATGTTATGTAAAAGTAGGCCAGAAAATCTGAAAGGCTTGCTCACAGACACATTATGGGAAAGGAATAATAATAAGATCTTCGTCATCCTGTCTGATGGCTAAAACCTCGTCATTGTTTTTACGGGCCCCGCCGTCTTGATATCAGTCAGCAGCAGGAGCATCTTTTCAGACTTCTTATTCTTTTTTTTTTTTTTTTTTTTATCATGTGCTATGGCTTTGAAGCTCACACGGCAGCAGCAGCAGAGGAAGCCTCTTTCTTAAGTTATCAGCAAAGCACAAAAGACAGATACAAAGCGTGGTATTCTTCAAATTGCATGGAAATGCTCAAAGGCAAAAAAAAAAAAAAAAGTTCACAAAAAAGTCTTTTTCACACCCTCAGATGGCATCAAGCCACGCTTTATAGTCTCTCCACGAGCTGGTCACACCCCCAAGTCGTCCAATACTGAAGCCCAGTCTCCTGAAATGACTTTTATAAATACAATATATTCATCCCAGCCACTAGAGGGAGGTAGTAGGCGTTGACACACTTAACAACCACATGCTGTGCTAATTACTACCAGAGGGCCCACTAATGGCACTAACAGAGCTTGAAAAATCGATAGTCTAGTGGTGAACGCTTCGCCCTTTGACATTGGACACCCCGAAAGAAAATGACGCCTCTGAACCTTTTGCCGATTTAACAACAGGAAACCTCGTAAACGTGCTGTTGTCGCCCGTAAATAATTTCCTCGTTGCTTTAAAGTCACCCGGAAGTTTTATTCTGCCTTCAGTTAGAAAACAACAATGCATGTCCCCAGTTTACGCCGTTAATGTAATGAGACTTTGGATTTTGGTACCAGAGATTCAGTCACATGACTTGACTCAAGTCAGACCCAAGTTGGCTATTTTAGGGTGATCACAATGAAGTGGTGCTGTGGAAGCAGATCTGCTCAACTTTCCATAACCTGATGTTTCGACAGCAAAACCAGCTGATATGTAATCAGCTCTGCTGTTTACAGTCAAGTAGTCTAGTCCGATTACTTCAAACATCGATTTCACACAGTCGATCATTTCGATTCATAACACCCGAGATTAATGCATGATGCTTGTCCTTTTGTGCGAAGAAATCATTTGAAGCTTTACGGTCCAATGTTGTGGAAAACAGTCATGCAATAATTGTCCAGTTATTCATAATATATGATGAGCATGTGTGTGATAAATGTCGTATGGGCTTTTTATGAGAGTTCCGCTAAAATTTTATTTGGTTTTAGAATTGATGGTGTGCCTGAGCAAAATTTATCGTGGGTGTTATATTACCCAATAAATGTTTGGAACCCAGTAGACCGCGTTACAATTTTGTCTCACAGTTAAATTCAATTTATTTTTCTTTACTGTGCAACTTTTGGCACGATGAGCACTTGCCAAAACTTTAGGTGAAAAAAAAAAAAAAAAATCTGGCCTCCAGTAAGTCCTCCTCAACAGTAGTTGGCGCTATACTGCGGCAGTTTTGACAAATTGGCGTATCATCCATCTATTTATAAAGAACGGTCGTCACCATTTCTTGTCATTGTACATCTTTAGTTTAACAGATCCTAAAATTCCAGCCCTAAAATAAAATTAAGAAATATTTAATAATAAATATAATCAGTTTTTTTTTGTGTTTTCTGAACCAAACATGAAAAAAAAATTACTGAGGCCGATATTTTAGGAAGGTAACGATATTTAGCTTTGTGATTACAAAAAACTAAGTCGAACCAGTTGAACAGGAAGTGCAAACGGGTTTGACAAACCATTGCGTGAAATTAATGCGCTGTTCAAAGGACTACAACACACACATGGAAAACAGCTACAAAGACACAGGGGGTTTATTTTTATACTCACATATTTTTCCATACAATGCATAATTACTATAATTATGGCTTCACTACTGTGTTGGTGATGGTCGACAACCTGTTCTGACTTGTGTACAAATTCCAGTTACGTCTCCCCCCATAGGAACGGAACTCCATCGTAAACCGAATTTGTATTGACCGTGTGAAACAGACAACACTTTTTTTTTTTTTTCAAGCAAACATTCTGTAAGGCCTTATTCAATTTCAACAAAAATGCATGCAGCATAAACCGCATAGCATAACGTTGACCCTTTAAAAGGATCGTTTAAGAGCCATAAAAAATATACCACTCGTATACTGTGTCCTCAGTAATAATCATAAATATATATATAAAAAAAAAATCACTTGTACAATCCCCACAATTTCCGAGAGAATAAATAGAATTAAGGCCACCGTGTTGTATTGCTGGGGTGGTTAAAGCTAGAATGAAAGGTGGAATAAAAGCAGGTCTATTAACATTGACTTTTATTTGGTCTTAAAGCTTGTTGTTTACTGTACGGTGGATTTTCAAGCTATCATTTCAATACACAGGCTACATTGTGACATAATATTGCAGCACTGAGGGCTACTCGAGGAGATGCAGCATCATTAGGAGCATGAAGAAGAAGCAGAGAAGGTCCCCAAAATAGTTCCAGTGAGACGTGTTGTTCCCACCTGTTGTGTTTTAGAAAATATAATAGTGCTGTTTTTATTCGGAAGGATGGAATAGAATGATGGCATTTCTGTTCATTAAATTGAGAAATATTTTTTTAAATAAGTGACGAGCGTCAGTTTTAAAGTAAACATTAACTGGAAGTGAGTTTGAAGCAATCACCCCTTTTTTTTTTTTTTTTTTTTTTTTGGAGTACTGTATGAGTGACAGCTGCTAAGAAGTACATATAAAAGTTGAATAAATTCAAAACATAAAAAGGGTTCAAACAATCTATCTTAAGGCCCTCGTGGACGTAAGGCACATTTGGCTATCAGTTCAGAGTCCAGTGCAAGCGTGTAGTAAACGAGCTGGTGAGCGAGACATCATGTGAGCAAGCGGCTCGTCTGAACCGTTTTACAATCCTCACCATGGGGAGAATAAAAGATCTCCTTGTGCGCCTATGAACATGTTGAAAGTCCGTCCGGCATCCTCAACGCGTCCTTCCGGAAGTCAGTGATACATGCCGTAGCCCAGGGGAGCGGCGTACAGTCCTAACGGCGAAAAGGGCATCATGGCTCTGTGGTGATACGCCGAGTAGGACTGTCCGTACAGAGACATGGCGCCTAGCGTCAGCGGCAACCGGAGGCCGGGCTGAACCAGCGTCGCCGCCGTCGTCGTGGATTTAACCGAGGCGGCCATCTTTAGTTTCTCCAGCTCGGCCTCCTGGAGCCTCTTGGCTTTGGCACGACGGTTCTGGAACCAGATCTTCACCTGGGTCTCGGTCAGGGTGAGGGAGGAGGAGAACTCGGCCCGCTCGGCGATGGAGAGGTACTGCTTCTGCCGGAACTTCCTCTCCAGAGCCAGAAGCTGCGACGTGGTGAAGGGCGTGCGCGGCTTGCGGTTAGACTTGTGCTTCCTCAACTGGCAGGCAGGATTGACGTGACCTGGGGGAGAGAACCAACAAGTCAGTCGAGAGTCAACAACCAAAATATTTGTACACCTGTACAATCCAATCATGTTTTAACTGTGCAGAACGTGACAGCAGCGGCTTCAGATGTCAAACTTTTTATCTGGATTTTTTTTTTTTTTAATGCCTATTCTGTTATTTGTAAATGACCGATTCATCGTATCCAAGCAGACTTGGAGAGTGTTATCTCTCATAGCAGGTCTTGGTGGTGCGTCAGCTTGCTCTGTCAAAATTTTTATTATAAACCAATAATTAAATAAATATGTTTGAAATGTGCATAAACAATGATGTTCTTCTTTTGTATGTCACTGAATATTTTTAGCTTTGCTTTTGAGGCTTCTTGTTGTGACTTCAGAGTTAGTCACTCACATGATTTGTTTGGCCCAGTTTTTTTTTTGTTTTGTTTTACGCAGGATACCCTTGCTGGTATTTTGAATCTTAGTGCAAGTGTACCTAATGTTCTTTAAAACCACAAATGATGATTCTAGATGATAGTTGTATATTCACATTGAAGACTAATTGGAACTGGGCCTACTCTGATTGATACAGTTTGCGTTGTCAAATTTTCCTCAAATATGACTTAAGTCACAAACTGAGCAAATATATGTGATGAGCAATTTAAAACATCAAAGTAGAGAACATCATTTGCGTAAATAAATAAAAGAATGTTGAAGTGCTGACGCTGAACTAAAATGCAGTGAAATGAATTGACTGGAGAATGCAGGAAGATTTGAAAGTCAAGTTTACGGAGGAGATAGTTTTAGAATTTTAATTGCTCTGTATAGGTAATGGATGAGTCAAAGTTGTCACAAGTTTGAGTGTCACTTGTTTTTTTGTCACGTGCCCTGTTAATTAATTTGAGAATGCTGTCATGGAAAATATGGAATAATAGAAAACAAAATGGGCATTTTGATGTGATGTATCCAGATTTGGAATCAATTATAGAATTGAGTTGAACTTGGAACAAAGTTGATTTCATGAAAAATGGGGATTTTTGTTTTTGTAGAATTTGGGGAAAATATTATAGTAAACCTGAGATGTTCTGGATGATGCTGGTGAAGAAATGTGGACATTGAAACAATAATATATATATATTTTTAAATTGTATATGTTCATATGTGACGATGACAACTCACGAGATTGTGAGGAGAGCATCCAGTCTTCCGGCTCGGATGTTTCAGACTTGACCGGTGACGAAGGCGCTCCCGGGTAGCTCTTCCGGGCCTGCACGGCTGCATCCCCCCCGCACCTGTAAACGGAACCCAATCCTGCAGGCGATGATCCTGATCCAGGCTCTGTCTTGCACCGAGTGGGTTCCCCCCCGCGGCTTTCGCTCGTCGTCCTCCCAGACATGATCGCCTCCACGCTGAACGGATGGCGATGCCGCGGAGGAGAGCTTTTCCTCTCCTCCTCCGACGAACTGCCCCCAAAATCCTTCGTGCTCTCCCGGGTAGTCGTCTCCATAGTCCCGCCTGACGAGTTGGTCGTGCTCCGATGAGCTGCGCGTTGTATTGATGCTGTCAAGTCAAGTCGCGTGTAGGCGTTTGTAAGGAGGCAGGTCATGTGACTTTCGACCAATCGCGTTTCACCAGGATCTTGAGCGCCTCTTCAGGGAAGGCTCCCTCGGTAAAGGCGGATGTTGTTTTATGAGCCGATGGAAATTGAAAGAAATGCTTTTATCATTAATAGTAGAAGCCAGATGTAGCTCGAGATTGACTTAAATTAAATTACATTGCTTTTTTTTTTATCATGAAAGCAGTGCAGGACCTCTGCAGTGTTTACATGTAGGGCACCAAAGCACACCTTTTACATAAAAAAAAAAAAGAACCCCCTAAGCACGACCAAATCCGGAGTGGCCTATTTGGTGCAATGTGAAAATTCCTGGTGGGCAGCCAGGAGTCACTTGGCGTTGAGTCACAAGAATAAAATATCTTTAGATCCCGGGGTGTGATGGTTTCATGTTGCATTGAGATAATCATAATGGGACCATTCATCAAGTTTATCATCTTAAAATATAAACAGTCCAGTATCACTTTATAGCATGAAATTTATTACCTCATTATGTAACACTGAACTCATTTTATTTTCTGATGTTGCAGCGATACGCTTCCATCATTTTGCATCTTCGTAGTAGTTTTTTTTTTATTTTTTATCTTAGTCTAAGTCGTCAATGTGTTCAAAGGATGTTTTAGATCTATTGCAATCTCATTCCGCTCCAGTGATGGATTAGCTCAGTCGCTAACCTCATGACACCGTATGTATAAACACAAGCACCACGCGGTTAATTCAGGGGCATTACACCCTCGGATGCGGCACAGATCCCTTTTCTTCTTTATCTCAAAGCAGTTTGTTTGTTTTATTAGCGTGACTTTTCTGTTAGGGCCTACTGGGAAGTTGTGTGTTAATCTGCATTGGAAGCGGTGTGTCACACTCCAATTGCACATTAAATGGCATTGCTGAATTGAAGATTTACGCTCCACGCTTTGAGTTTAGCGCCCCGGCTGGGCTGGACGCAAACCAGATGAGACGTTCACATGCCTCTGTGTGGCTGGCCCAGTCATCCGTGATGTCCTATGATTCAGCGCTATTTCACTTGAAACGGCTCCTTGTGACCCATATGAACTAAGTCATTGTGGCAATTTTAGGTTGTCAGATAAGAAATTCCTGGCAGGGAGGACTTCACACTTATTTCCACAGTTAATTTATTTCGGGATTTTACACAGTAAATGTCGCATGTGTTGCATGATTGTTTTGTTAGAAATCCCCGGGCTATTCTTTTTGGAGCAATCAGGCCCCTCGAACAATAATCAATACAAAAGAGCCTGGTTGACTTCCAAATATTTTTAACTTCAAAACAATCCTGACATCACTCACTAGGCCACGCCCTCTGAAGGCACAACATTACTCTTGTTGTGACTTCTGGCTTGTCTTATCGTACAGTTTGACAGGCTATGAATATGTCCAAGCCTGGAGAATTATTTAACTGTGGTGTTTTTCAGTGACTCTTCCGTGTTGGAAAGCGGCGGGAGGCCATGTTATTAAAGTGGGGTGATTTCACAGACAATCAGGGGTTTGTGAAGGCGCCAGTGAGCGGCCAGATGAAAAGATCAACTCCTCAGGGGAGAAACTGTTGCCTTCCCCCGCCTAACCGCCCACCCGCCCCAGCAGCCCGTCCCTCAAGTGTTCTGCTTCTCTTTTGCCCCACAGGCACCTTGTCATTCATGATTCGCATAACACGAGTTCCAGTGGCGTATTTCTCCACCTTAGCTCGTGTTCATCTAATTGCATTTTTTTTCCCCCCCACATTGGCACTTGGATGTTCTTAGATATGTCCCTAGGCAGGCAGGCATTTTAAAAATGATTTCATGTTTGAACTTTTGATTCAAAACTAAATCAATACAATGGCTCAGTAGTACAAAAGAAATACCAATAAAAACAACACTACAAAATAATCTGACACCAAAGCCATGACCAGCACCTCTTTTTTTTTTTGACTTGGCTAAAGGACAAGCAAGCCAAAACAACTGATAAAAGGCTTGAACAATAAATGATCGAATGATAGGGGATCTCCGGGATGTGGCAAAATTACCCGCACATCCCACTTCCTTTCCTCCATAATATCACTTAAGCTACGATAATAGCGAAAGCAATTTGTCTGAACATGTTTGTGTGTGTGTGTGTGTGTGTGTGTGTGTGTGAGTGGGACGGAGATGCCTGGGAAGCTTCTATGCGGGTCGGGCACACCTCGGAGCTTTGTAATTACAGCAGGGGCTTTGAAGTGGTGGAATGTTCGCTCGGGATAATCAGTAGCCTGTGCCGCGCTTGCACACTATTTACATTTCCATTAGGATGCCCGGCGGTGCCAACGCACTGGCAGTGCCTTTTGACAAAGGCTGAGATACGAGCCATCATTTTGGGCAACAGTTCAGTCTTCTCACAAACATCCCTTTGTGTTGTACCTGTCACTTCCAAAATTGGTCACAATTTCCATATTTCACCAGTTAACCGCACTGTGGCAAAGTCAACAGACAGACTGGTTTCGTGTTTCCAACTTGCTCTCTCGAGACTCCAGTTGGCTAAAAAGTGCATCAATGTGGCAGCCGTGTTAGCATATTTTTTTTTAATCTCTGGCATGTCATCCTAGGTGACTGAGGTGGAAAAAAAAGGAAGCACATGAACATGAGCAGATGCAGTTCTCCTCCCAAGCACCAACAAGGTAAGCTTGCGATGAATACGAGAAGATAAAAAAAAGAAAGCATTCGTGCGGCAGATGTCATAGCCCGGCCTCGGAGCAATTGTGTTTGATTTATTGACATTTATTTGTCAGCATCTCAGCATTGGAAAACAATCCAAAGATTGCATTTTGTCATTATATTGTGGCTTAATGTTGTTGATGACATTCATGGTGGTCTGTTTAATGGTGATGGTGGTATCCCATTCCGATTGCTCATCCAACCCATTTCAAACATTTTCACATTTTGTTCCCATCTCATTTCAATTAATGCAGACTCTTTGTTGTTTATTCCCAACTCTTGCAAAAACAAACTCATTTTGTCACAATACGTCACCGCCACCCACATTTCTGGTGATGACTACTCATTTTTGTCTTCCGGGGGTGCGCCGGTGCACGAGAGCTGCATATTGAATATCAAGCTAGCTTCAATTCAAAGTCAAGTCAGTCGTGACCTCATCATGATAAAAACTCAATTATTGATCATTGTTTTTTTAGCAAGCTGCCGTGGTCATCCAAACAAAACGTACCTTAACGCACCGTTACTATAATTTGTACTTTCGCTCCTCGCTCACTCTCTCTGAGCTTCCCAAGCCCTCGGAGCTTCTTCCTAATGCACACAAATAACTACCTTGGAGGCTACAATGGCGCCATGGCCAATTAGCTGTTAAAAAGTACAGACAGCTCTTTTCAGCGACATGAATGATTGAAGCCCATTTTGCTAATAACAAGAGAAGGAGGCGCTTGGCTCAACGCCCCCGGCCTGCGTTACAACATCTAACCAGCTGGCGAGTCTCGGAGCTTGTTTTTTTTGGGGCGGTAGGTTAAGTCACCGTCGAGAGAAACGAGGCTAAAAATTTGGGGTGATATCTCACCAGTCAAGGACATATTTGACTTTGAAGAAGTGACACAACCTGTCATCTTTTTCATTCATTCCTTTCAAGATCTGACAAACTCACAGGACAATTCATTAGGTACAGCAGCACTGTTTTGTACTGTTGTTTAACAAAGATAACAAAAATGTTCTATACCTCCTACAATTGGCTTGACAATTCCCCTTTTTTTTTTAAATACAGGTTGAGCT
Organism: Syngnathus scovelli; assembly: GCF_024217435.2. NCBI lineage: Eukaryota > Metazoa > Chordata > Actinopteri > Syngnathiformes > Syngnathidae > Syngnathus > Syngnathus scovelli. The sequence goes on from NC_090861.1 coordinate 2,078,571, forward strand.
AGATTTACGATCCAGTGTGACACCTCCCTTACAAACAATAGAATTGAGAGCAGCGGTGCGTCACCAATTGAGCGAGAGACATGCGCATGCATATCGTATTTGACACGACAATCATTGATAGGTCCTGAAAGGTCGGATTGATTTGATTTGACTTTATTAATTCATGCTTGCAGTGGAGCCAAAAAAAAAAAAAACCCGACTGAAGAAACAGCAGAACTTTACAATGACAATATTTATTAACAAACAGGGCCATTATGGGGGCCTTTGAAATGTTATAATTGTTTTTTATGTGCTCGTGTGTGAAAGTTTTTGCCTCACATTTGCATTTCAAGCAACTGATGAACGGAAAAATCCACCACTTTCCCAGCTTTTAATAATTATTTTCCCCACATCATTCAAATGACAAATATAATAAGAAGGGAAGGGTGGGATGTCATTCTTCAAGCTAACCACAACATCCTAGAGCTACTTAATGAAAACGAGACATAGTTGACATTTTTTTTTTCATAATTTAAAAGAGTTCCCAGGTGTCTTAACATGTCTGTGAGATGATTTTTGTCGAAAGAATCCATCCGATTAGATTATGAAACGTTGACTGTTTCGTTTCATACTTGGGGAGGATCCAACTATGCACAATGATCTCGGATACTTGCTAATCCACGTTTTTTTTTTTTTTTCCCCTCATTAAAGTTGGAAAAAAGGCACACGCGTGCCAGATTGGACACCACAAAGACACATAAAGGTTAATATGGGCGCATAAAAGCGGAGTCATGATTCAAGACTCCGTCCGACTTTATTGAGGGAAAGATGCGGGTCACAGGTTAGAAAGCGAGCTCTGGCGCAAACACACAATCCCTGGTGATCTTTGTTATGACCTCGCTGCCGCCTTTGCACTGACCCGTCCCTCCGCTGAGGTCACAGGCGTCTTGCCCGGGCACTTTGAAGTGCAACAACAGCGGACTGGTAACAGACTGATTGGTGGCTTGGCAATTACTGAGATGCCGGTTTAATTTATTTGCATCACCTCGGTGCAGGAAGAGGGAGAGAGAAAGAGAGAGAGAGAGTTAATAGTCCTCATAAATATTGGTGAAGGATTGGCGATCTTGCTTCGTGGCCTGCTTTCTTTTACAAATGATTTGTTTGTTTTGCAAAAAGGTCTTGCTCCAGTTCTGTGAGAATGACATCATGATAAATAACTGATGACAATATGCGTTTAAAATGTTTACCTTGAGATTACAATATGACTTGAATTATATTACGATTTGCATCGACACAGAACGTTATCACACCGGTGTGAACGACAACAAACGCTTCCTTGACTCGTTCGTTCATGTAAAAAGAGACACGTAAAATAATCTCTTTTTTTTTCCAAGTGTTTCTTTGGACATTTGAAAACTCTCCCTCCTTAAAAGCCTGGGATTGTTCATTGCACAAATGATGTGCCAGAGTCTCTGTATTTATCGTTTCTTGTGTTTGTGGATCGCTTTTGACTATAACTCCAGCCAGGGTGTTGATGAACAGAGATGGTGAAAAGGTCCCAATTTAATCGATTGAATATATTGTGTCGCTTTTGTCGCGTCTGCTATTACAATGAGCTAAGCGGCGTGTATTTAATAACTTCCTGAGCTCCGCTTGAGGTTGACTTCGTTTAAATTGCACATAAACAAAATTGTGTTTGAGAAGCACTTAAAGCCTGTTTACTTCCCTTGTGGCGGCGTTTCTGCGCACTAGCCATCTGCCTGCTCGCCTCAAACATGACTGACGTTGTTTGTCTTTGCGGTAATGGCTGGCATTATGTTGAATTACTACTCTGCTCGAGTACCAGCGGTTCCCTAAAAAGGACCCTACGGCACTCCCCGCCCCCCTCTCCAGTGCCTTGTTACAATCAATTAAGTTGATTACAAGCGCTATCTTGACCACTTCAAAGCGAGGCCATTACAGCGAGTCAGACTAGCTGTCTCTTTGCTTGTTTGTCGCCGCCATGTTTTATGAAACTTTTCAGGTCGCTCGATATGCGGTTAAGCCTTTTTTTTCCTCACCACTTTAAATATAGAGTAAAAATAGACAAAGATCATTAATTTGTGATTAAAAAAATCTAATTTGACCATATTAGGGGATTTCTGCCAGACAGCCAAGCTACAAAATAATCTTCTGCCTTTAAGGGGCGTGGCCTAGTGATTGACATTTGGCTCTACTTGGCCGAAAAGTCGACGTGCGAACATCAATTTGTGCCATTCGATAAGCTAGTACCTATTTGTACTTTATGACTTCCCAGCCCAATTGTCTAAAAAGGTCAAATGGGCGACAATAGGATTAATTCATGAGCTGGAGGACAATCGGTGTCATCTGTTGCCTTTCAAGTTGACTCTTTGTCAGGTCACACAACAGGTCAGACAATAAAACGCAGAATGGGAATGCAGAAAAGTCGGAGCGAGACGCCGAGTCTAGACGGAGTCCCTCCCTGATTGCTTTGTTGTGTGCCATGTTGACAGGTAATTACCTCCACAAACGACAGGGAGCCCTGTCAAACCTTAGTCGAGCTTGTCTTGCGACGAGGATGGCAGGAAGATGAATCGAGGAACGCCACCGTGCCTGAATTTTGTCACGCTCATGCAGAAGCCCTTCCTAAAAATAACTCGCTGGATGTTTCACCATGAAAACACACCGACATGGCCACTCCGATAAGAAGAATGCTCATACCTAGCCTAAAAATAACTGGAGAAGCATTCAAAAATAAATAATTTACGACCATTTTAAAGGGGGAAAAAAAATCAAAATTTTAGAAGGATCTCATAATATGAGCCAGGTAAAAATTGTATTCTACAAAAACAGGGGAGGTGTCATTTTTTGACGAGATATGTCATGATTTACTCGAAAAAAGCAGAGGACAAAAGCAAAAAGACAAACATGTCGGAATTTCGTGCCAACAAGCCTCAAGTGTTGCTACGTGCCAGGAAACAATCTCTTCAAAATAACCAGGCTGACATTTCATCAGAAAAACACATCGAGGTTCACAACACCACCATCATTTATTCAAACTTTTAGGGTGGTCTCATCTTTTAATTGAGGGGTAATTAGTTAGTGGATGTGTTTATAGTCTTATAACAATTGGAAAATAACTGTCAATCATCTGTTTGCATGGGTGGCATTGAGTGTCTGTGGTGTCGGGCTGGATGGAAATCTGATTGGAATTCGCTCCTTGACGCAGCCAAACCTCTTCAAAGAGGCCACAAAGGGAAGATGACACATTTATAGTGGGAAGTTCAACGCATACAATGCTGTCATGCCTCACATCAAATTGTATTTGTACGATTAGCCAGCCAAGCAAACGCTTTTCATTCTTGGAGGCGCCGTAAACTAATCTATGCTAATCCTGTGCTAAAATCATGATTACACTTTAACATTCTAGGCCATGAATATGATAATCAATCAAATGATAATTAGTAAGTACAAGCGTGACTGCGGTTGAATTGCCTGAAAACGAATTTGCCGCGTCAGAATGTCGCATGCAACTGCAAAATATAGGAATGATTACATTTTGCTTTTTTACATACTGTAGTGGATTTCCCTGGAGAACATCTCGGTTCTTCATTACAACTTATTTAACTGGAAGGACTTTTTTTTTAATTTTTTTTTTTCAAAGTGAGCCAAATAAAACGATCAAATGTGACATTTGAGTTGAATTAGCCGGCTAATACGACATTTCTGACAAATGCAACCTACTGCGTTATCTTGACTTTTTTTTCTCAGGCCTATTTGTGCGTTCACCCTCCTCACCGCAACCCACATGAACTATCATGTAGTATATCCATCTCATAAATCACAGAAGTTAATTAAAATGTCCTTACTAGCTTGGTATAAAGAGTGCCACTTATCTGTTGCTCTTTATCAGTTGGAAAACATAATTGGCGCTTGTACACTTGATGCTGACTGGAGGTCACCTGACATATTATAAATCATTATTTGCTTGCTGTCAGGAACAAGCTGCTGACTGAGCACTGTCATTTCCCCCCCCCCCCCCTCGCAAAGTTTGCTAAGGCCACACTTACAAGAAAAGAAAAAAACACTGGGTGTTAATTAAAGTCTACTTTTTCCACGTTTTACAAGTTATTTAGGAGAAAAAAATATGAGGGATAAAGTTTTTGTAAGAGAGAGAACATCACAAACAAGAATAAACTTGCAGTTCAATGCCTTTCTTGTGTGCCTGCCTTGGCCACCTGGGGGCAGTATAAGATACTGTTCATTGAGATAGCTAAACTTCAGCTCATCAGTGCGGCACTAATAGAGTGCTGAGGGTAAAAAAAAATGGGACCAGTTTAGTCTGTCTGTCCTACAGATGTTATTTGGTGCTAGCAGTGAAAAGCTAAGCTATGTGATATTTATAAATGTAACCCCAAGGCACCACTTGTTTATCATGTCACATGAGCACATTTGTGTTATTATGGGATGGGAAAAAAAAATCCCAATTTTACGAGACAATATCCCCTCTTCTTTTTTTCCTCTGTTGTTTTTGAAAGGCAAACAACAGAGGGTCAACTTTAGAGGAGCGTCCCTCCCCAGTGGTCTCTTTTACGCTGGCTCAGTATTGCTTTGTCAGCAGCACGGAAGATTAACCTCCAAATTGCCGCGGGGCAGCCCAACTGCCTGGTTGCCTGGCTCCGCCCTCCTCTCGGCTTCCTCCCGGCCCTCTCACCAACTGACTCCCTCTTTGGGAATTCTTTCGTAACAAGCGGCGCCTCCGTGGAGCCCCCTGGGCATTAGAGGGTTGCGAGATGTCCCAGAGAGCGCTAATTACACCACTCAGGTGATTTAAGGGTTCGGGAACACGCTGACCTATGCGTGGCACCCCCACTAAACAAAAAAATAATAATACACGACACTCTCACTGTGTTTTTGTGTATGGAATTTGGCACCCCAGTCAGTTCATCGTTGGCGCTTTTGTTATCCCCGGCAGTTCCGATGTTTGGATTCCCTGGAGAGAAACCCATAAAATTATAAAGCTTGTGTTGACTCAGTATGAGCTATCACTGTTCAAACTGACTCTTGGTTGAAATAAGCACATGTTTAATTGCTTATTCATACAAATGTGCAGGAGCAGCACTTGAGGTCTAATTACTTTAAATGACACATAATTAAATAGATAAATACTTTTGAGAAAAGCTTCAGGTGTGTTTGCACTCCCTCTTGGCGATGTTTTTTTTTTTTTTTTAAACGTACTTACCTGACAGCTCAACTCACACTTTGGCAGTACCAGAAACACTACATTGCATTAAATAATAACCGGCACATGCTTAAGGGTTGGGATTTTACATACCGATTACTCACGAGTCCATTGTTGTTTCGACCAGGAAGTCAAACATTGATTAACGTTTTTGTATTTATTTGCTAGTTAGTCAACAAGAAAAACTCACCATGCAAATATTGTACAAAGTGTCACACAAGCCATTCTGTGACTTTTACTGCAAAAAAAAAAGGTTATTCCTTTTTAAGTATCTTTTATTTTAGAGCTTCACTATGCAATAACTTTGTTTTATTATATTGAATTATTAATGAGTATATTCAACTTTTGCCTTGGCTCCTTTGTGATCACTCTTATTGCACTTCAACAACAGCAATAGAGAAGAAATAGTAATCACGCACAAAGGTTCGGAGAAGACGGCCGTGACAGGCTGTAATTGAGCAGACAGAGTCAATAATGGCGTCGAGGCGGCCTCTCCACCTCCTGCAGACACTCTGGTGACACGGGGGAATGTTTCCCTTTAAACAAGGTCAGAGCTAATGCTGCTTAATTGGAAGGGGATGTTCCTCTGGCCTTCAGCTCACTCCAACTGGCCCTCTTATCGTTGCCCGCGCTTGCTTTAACAAGCTCCGACGGCGCTGCTGAAAGACACTTACTGTCTCGTTTCTGCGCGAGGTCCAAGAGTGCCGCTGGCCATCACCTCCTGCTGCTGCACTGTGAATAAACCAAATGAAATTGTTCAATTCAAACTAGTTCTTTTTTGGTTTCTCGCTTGGTGTCCTCGAAAAATGCCACAAATAATCCAGTAGTGCCTTAGAATAAAAATATATTTCATTCCTTGACTATGTATGTAGCTTAAAACACGTGTAGGACATCAAATCATCTTTCCCCATTGAAATAAATGGGAATGCTGTTAATCCGTTCCATCCATAAATTGTTTTTATTAAGTTAATCATTTGTAAATAAATAAATAAATAAATAAATACTGTAATGTCATAATTAAAAAAATAATTTAAATTCCTCTTGGCATTGTTCAAAGAACATTGAATTATTAACATTATTTTTTTTTTACTTCAAGGGCTTGCAATTAGCATGTCCACCTCAGTTCTGAGGTTTTTGGTTTGAATCTCGGCTTGCGCGTTCACACTCTCATTCCAAGCGTATACAATAGAAACACATTATCCAAACAGCTTGAAGCAAGGCTAGAAACATTTGACTCAAACAAAACCCGTTCTACAGTACTTTTGATAAATGACAACGAGTCCCACTTCTCCACATGCGCTAATTACATAAGTTGCCCTGCATGAAAGGTCTAATTAAGTAGATAATGATAATGAGGTGTTGTCACCAATTAAAGTTCAAATTTGTATTGCAGGCTTTTAAAAATGATTTGTGGCTTTGGACACAACAACTTTGAGCGACATGGCTCACTTTACAAATCACTGCATGACACACTTTCACACACATAAGGCATTATTCCAAAGTGTGATAACTCACCCCGCGTGGGCCTCGACCTCGTGTGTGTTTGTGTTGGCTTCAATAAATTAGGAACTTATTAGGCCTATCCCATTTCTCGCAGAGAACCTCAGAGGGGAAGCGAGGATTTCGCTTCAAAGCCTGCGGCGCGGCTTTCTTCATGTCGCAACACTTCATATTTCACATCAACTTGATGGGCGCAGTTTCAGGGGTCATATGTCAACCGCAAGTGTTAACGCCAAAGGCATGGAAGCTAATTACAAGTATATATGTGTGTGTTCAAGTCGTGCGTGGAAACTTTTGTCACACACACACCGGCATTCCCGGAAATGACAACGACCAGAGGGGTTACTTTTCGACAGGTCGTAAAAATCTGCATTTTTGTTTTTGTTTTTTACAACCCAACTATTAGTGCCAGAAAATGGATGACATTGCAAAAAAAAAAAATTGTATGTATATATATATATCCCACAAAGGGGATGTGTGTGTGTGTGTGGCATTAAGAATCCATTGTGAGCCTTTTTGTGGCGCCTCTGTCTGAAACTGTCCCCTTATGACTTTGAGACCACAACGTTAATGAAAAAGAGTCTTTTCATTTGACACTTGGGTTGTTTCTTAGCTTCGTGTCGACTCTGTCTGGCACACAAGTGTGGCATTCATTGTGCGTGTTGTGGCTAGACACTGTCAGTGCGTAAATATTGATTAAGGCAGCAGGATATGATGGATCATGTGTGAATGACACGACTTAATAGAGAGCAAAAGAGTCGAGGACAGTTGATCAGATGTCGCTGAAGCGGATTGGATACAATGGGGAGGGAAAAAAAGTCATTGTGGGCTTTGGCGGCCTTGACAAAACAGTGGAACCTGATCTGTCAACCTTTTAACACGTTCACTCATAAAAAGATGGCACAATGAGAAACCTGTTTGGTGTCTGTCTTGTGACACTCACATATTATCAAGCCCCTGGAAAGTGAAAATACACATTTTATGAATTTGACACACTGAAGAAAAGAGTTTTTAACCCTGGCAAATTTAGCAAAAATATTTATCCCATCTATTTTCTCTCTGTCCTATATCACACTCGTATTGCATTACATATGTTAATCTATTGCATCAGCGCCCTCCTCTGTTCAAACCAGTACATTACAGCCGCAATGTATACTTTGCGCACTCATGCAAGTTTCCATCCTCCAGGAAATTACTCCTCGAACAAGATGCAATAAAAGGGGACTTTAATAAGAATACCTTTGATTATCCCAATAATTCAAAAACCATCGAATGATATTTAAATCTGTTTTTAAAACATAGTTCATCTATTAAATGGATAAAAACATTTAGAATAGGATAGAATAAAATAGTGCTGTATAATATTTGACTTGACTCCCACTCTATTGTATTTAAGTTGGCAAAAACAGTCTATGATTAAATTGAACATAAACTAAAAAGTGATGAGCTCATGGCTCTTTCTGCTGTGCGCCTTTTGGCCACATAGGGGCAGTATAATACACTCATGCAGATAATGGAAGGTCATTTTCCCTCAACTATAAGTGACTACTTCTAACAAGCATGATAATAACTTAAATGTGTGCAGTATTATACAATACAGTTAGACCAGATTGTGTTGGTGCACTAAAGGAAATGGCCAGTTTATAAAAAGGCTTTCTTGTTTGTTGAAATGGCCTCTAGTCTCTTTTGTTTGGTCTTAAAAGACGTTTGTGTTCATTCATTCCTCAGTTTAGTAACATTGCAAGCATGATACAGTAGGCGCTCTATTCAAGTGTCAAAGTGTCCCTTTTGCGGGAAACAAGTCTTATCAGCACCTCAAAATCAAACGGTAATTTCCCGGCAATAGTAACTATTCTGTAAACACAATTCCAAGAAGAGGTTACACAATAGAAAACATTCTGGGGAAATTAGAAGCTGTGTACTAAAAATAATGGCCGTATTGGTCTCTGGTGACGCAAGATTTTTATTTTTTTTTTTATCTTATCACATGTGGAACTTATGCTCCTTTTTTGTAGATTATCTGGTTGCCTCGGTCCATCCTGAAGTGTCGAAGGCCTAGCGAGGAGCCCTTTATGATGCATTCAAGGTCAGTGGTGATTATGCATTTTCGCAGCATGTCCGGTCCCAAATCTTCAAGGTTGCACAAATTCAGGAAAACATCTTTAGCATTTCACTGATGAACCTCGTCTAGTCACATCACACAGATGTATCACCTCTGACAAGATACACAGTGAATAGAAGAAGTCTACACACCCTTAGCACTGAACTAAGCAGACTTAAGGCAAAGCTAATTGACTCTGATAGAAATGATTGATGGTTCTACTCGGAATGCAGGGGCTATTTGGAAGGTCCAAATATGGTCCATTTCCTGTTCAAGGGGGACCCGCCCAACTGGAACGTCCCTGCTTGAGGACATATGCATAAAAATAGACTCCTATTAGAATTCAAATAAAGTGAGGTGATATATGTATGTACACACACATATATAAATGATTGAATTTTTTGCATGACTCCAGATTAATGACACCCCAGGGATGGTTTCCCTCTCGATGTCAACCCCGCAGCGTTGTCAGTATTCTCTGATTAGCTCCTCGCTTCCTTCCTGAGAAACATTTCTCATCATGTTGAAAATGACTGTCATTTGCCTCCTTGTTGCCATGGCGATCACAATACCAAGCCGCAGCTCGGAATTGAGTTTCACAGCGATGGCGTTCCGCTGCCTCTTCCCTTTCTCTTCTTTTTCCTCCTTTGGGTTGCAGACGCAAGCAGTGCCAGGGATTATCCTTCTATTTCTATTAGTCACGCAGGCTCATAAGCCATGTATCACTTGGAAGATTTGTGTCAGCGCCTGCATCCGCCAAGTGCACACACTCTTCTCATTATTGGAGGATAGAGAGGTTTTAAGGCTGGCGTGAAGTGCAATAATATTCTCAAAGTTTGGCATGTTTGCTGTCAAGCCGTTTGGATGCCAGGATTCTTTAAATGGCGCTGTTGAATATCGGGGCTGCACCCAAATGCTGCGTTCGGTAGATTTGTTGATTTAGTCCAACTAGCCAGCCAGCCCTTTTCTAAAACCTCTTTCATTAAAGTTACTGGTCATGTATTCTTTATCCTCTGTGAGAACAACTACCATTAGCGCCGCACTATTGAGCTTAGAGGAGTTGAGATCGCTCATTGAACGTATTTATCTGGCTTGTACTGCCTCCTTGTGGCCAAGAGAGTAGGATATTTTGTTGAGGAAGGAATTTAACTCTTATCTCAAGGCACCTTTGTGTATATTTCCTCAAATAGTGTCGAACCCAAGACTTCCCAACTCATTAAAAATACGAACCAATTTCTATCGCGCTGTTCGTAATAACTAATCTTTCAATTCATCTTGAGGCAATCGGAAGTGGTGCATGTGGGAATCATCCAAATATGAAAGCAGCCAGCTTCAAAAGGCTGATGCGGGTTTGTTGATGTGATGTCTTCTCCACACTTCCGCTGGGCCGTGAAATCCAATAAAATCCTCTGGACAAGGCTTACTGAGGGGTGGAAGAAACATTTTATGGAGCCATCTTCACTATGGACCTCTAGCTTTAATAATCTGTTGCCCACTTGTTTCTCACTTTAATAACCATACCTTTACCTCAGTGCAGCTCAACTGCTTTGTCTCTCTCAGATTACCTTTCCTCATTTAGTAGGAGAAACCGGAAAAGCAATTTCATATATATAGATATGTATATAATGCAGTGATTTTGGGCGTCAGAGGACTCTCAATGACTTTGCACCACAGGAGATATCGAACATGCGGCATCGTGCGGCAACAGTAAAAGAGGATAATGCATGTGTGCACATCTTCAGCGGGAGGGGGGATTGCCGTACGTACACAATAGAGGTCACTTTTTCATCTAGAAGGAAGTACGGTACAGTAATCACCTCTCTCGCTCACGGGAGGAATATAGATGAGTGCATTCAGATGTGTGTGTGTGTGTGTGTGTGTTTGACTACGAATCAACACTCTCAAATTGATGGATAATGCAAACAGTCAATTTAACGAGGAATGGTAATTAGGATTTTACCGCTGCATTAGCTTAGGATAGCGATCATAAGCTACACTGCACTCATCTCTAATGCCTCTACTTAAGTTCAGGTGTTAACTCCAACTTTATTATCTTAGTTGGTTATTCACGCTAAAAATAACGGTTGCGGTTATCCGGATAAGTTTGGTTATTATTGGGTGATGGCGGAGAGAGATCCTGTCAACTGTTCTCAAGAGTGAGTGAGAGTAATTGCATCTCCATAATTCCGCGCATTCCATCCATACAATGGCCGCAACTGCTGATTTTGATCATTAATCACCGATCAAGTGTGCCGCTCGACCCAAGGTCAAGCTTCCCCCCCCCCTTTTCCTTCAGATATGACCGACATCTGACCATGCATGGATTATCCTCATGGCCCACTTTCTCTAGCCAACATTCAATCCAAACTAATACAAATCTTGTGAGCCTGTGTATGTTTGCCAGCGTTAATGATTCAAAGAAAATCATCTGGACTGTCCTAGAAAAAAAAAAACACACTTTAATATCCTAACCATCGATTCATATTCAATGCAGATGATTATGTTGCGCGCTTTGCTCGATGTGAGCAGACTGTGCAACCCTTAACCCAGACAGCTTGTTTTAAATAATTGAATAATATCTTGAATTTTAGATGAGTAAAACTGGCTCGGTGTTTTCTCTTACTTACACGGCACACTGAAAGTAGGCCAAAGACGCACTGCAGTGAAGCATGCAGGTAATCCAAAAGTCAAAACCAAAAAATGACTAAGACTGAAATTGGCAAAAAAATAAAAAAAAAAAAATCCTGTTAATGAAATAAAATACAAAATGAGAGTAATTAAAAAAAAAAGGAAAAGTTGCGGCCAAAAATATTGGGACGCCAGGTCAAGCCCGTTGGTGATGCATAGACAAATGACACAGACGCGTTTCTCACGGGTCACTGCATCGTTTTATTGGGATCGTTTTGAACCAAGGTAGGAGGAGGGCGGCGGGGATGCACCCGGGTTCATTACAGGTATGGCTACAGTACGCTACCGACTAACAACATCACAACAGCTTATAGAAAGCACTCCACCACAGAGCAGATGCTGCAAAATGAAAAGCTGCAGTCATAGTAAATCTGAAAATAAACACACAGCCAATGAACACGTTTCGGCAATAAACACTACCTGCGTTGGTTATTTTCCACGAACAGCTCACTGTGTGTGTACTGTAGTTCCACAAAAAAAAAAAAGATTTTCTTTTCCCCATATTAGTTTACCTTCATTTTCACATCCAGTAAAAACAACACAGAGAACTTTGTTATTGATACTCTGTTGCTAACCAAAACAGCAGCAAATGAATTAACGCGTGTAGTTGTAAAATTGTGTTATAAATGTCTCCCTCAAATACACGCCTCTATTTTCCAACCTGCAAATGGCTATCGACTGGCAGCAACAGCAATATGTAAAAAAAATAACGATAATACTACTACAAACATTGGCAATGATTGTATTACAAAACAAAAAATCAACAACAACTACATTTCTTTGTCGACTTGAGGGCCCATAAAGTGAGATAAGGGGATGTGTAGATGCACAAATTAATCACGTTGAGAAGGTTAAAAACTCCCCAGAGGCGTCTTTAGATTTGATAGGAAGTCAAACAACAACACCAGAGAACATACTTTGTCCAAATTTTTTAGGAGGGGGCGGGGGGGGCATGCCTGAGGTTACTGTACAAATAGTATACAGTACAAGAGGAGATAGTAGACAGCGGCTTGGGTGACTAAGCCACGTACAAAATATCCTAACGCTACTGTAAAAAATAAATCGAATGACAGTCAATAAATAATAAGTGACCAGGATGCCGTGTGTGTGTGTGAGAAAAATGCTCCTCAGTAAGAGCAAATGGAAAAATCCAAATGTCTGCATGCACTCTACAAGCCCTACTGGCACGTGATACACTCGGATGATGTCGACATGGCGTGCGTGTGTCTTGGCGTTCAGTGGGCATCGCCGCCGCCGCCACCGCCGCCGTGCGGAGGCTTGGCATCGTGTGGCTGCCCCCCACCGGGCAGCCAAGGGGAGACAGAGTGCGAGGTGGTCTGCTTGGCCATGCTGTAGTGGCTGATCACCGTGTAGAAGCGCCCTCTGGAGTTGGCGTCCTGCGCGGCGTAGTAGGCCTCCAGCGAGGCTGGGATGCAGCGTTTGTGCTGAAAGCAAAACAAAATGGCTGGAGTCATCAAGGTGATGCCGTGTCATTTCCATTTTTCTGTATAATACGGTGTTGTGTGTCTCCTGAGTGGGCGCACGCTTTCTTTTTTTTGCTCAATATCCAAGTGCAGGTAATGATAGCTCCCCGCAGAGACTCCGAAATAGATTTTAGATTCCACCTTTACGAATCTTTGACGGTCAAGGTGACACAAAAACGGTGCCACAACACAAGTTGAGGAACAAAAAAAATGGGGAGCAGAGGAGAACGATAATGCTCAGCAATTTTCTTTCGGGATGATAATCTTTCGCTTCGATCTACAAGTTATTTAACAAAAGCTTGCGAATGATGAATCATTTTTTGAAGCAACAAAATGGACTTGTCTGCTAATAGGAGAGGTCGTTTTGGAAAACAGATAAAAGTTTGGTCTAGCTATTTTCTCGTAAATGTTCTGGATGGGGATTTTGGAATATATCACTGTGGCATGGGAACAAAATAGAATTGAAAATGTATATGTATCGAGACTTGTTCTTTTTTGTACCTTATAGAGGAATCCGTCTGGGCAGGCGTGGTCATAAGTGAAGGCTTTGTAAACCACCAGGAACACGATGCAAGCCAGGAAGGCCAAGGCCAGGATGATCAGGATGGTGACCTGCAAGCACCAATCAGGTCAGTCAATGTGTTTTTTTTTTTTTTTTTTAACCTCCCATAATGTGAAGACAAGTAATGTGTGAATAAATGCATAGGTAATTTGCACTCGGGGCTTGCGCATGGTCTCGCAGGACAAAATGAAAGTGTGCATGTGTCATTAAGTGTCCTAAGGAGAAATCAACACGCGTGTAATGGCTCGTCTTCTCATTACCATGCAAATAGAAAAGAGTGCAGGAACAAAAAGCTGAACTCAAACCCACTGACTCTTTTGTAATCTAATTAACTTGACGACTCCAGTGACCAAGGTAAACAGCCACTTTTGAATGTAGCGCTTATGTTTACATTTTTCCGTATAATATAATAATACAGTACACCCCAAAATGGATATCAATGCAAATGAATGGGTATTATTGATTTCTTTTTTATGATTATTCGTTTGTCTGGCAGGCTGCACATGCTGTTGTCGGGAAGATTAACATAAAAAAGGGGATTTGCTTTCAGTTTGACACTTTGATTGGACGCCTGTGAAATAGCATTTCATTTGAATTATGCAAATGAGGCCTGGAAGGATATGTGTTTAAAAACCGTAGCGTCTGCCGACTCGTGACAGCTTTGCTTGTGTCGTGCGCAAAAAAATCAATAATAACAAGAATTGCCCTTCCATTAAATTGTAATTTCCTGCCTCCCACGCTCCAATTTTTGGACGTTCCGATTGGCCGCTCCGCTCCGTCGGCTCCCCCCCCCCCTCGAACATGTCATAACAATTAGGCACGCCGGTGATGCTCGGAGTCCATCAGCGTTATTCCGCCTGACGCGCGCACGCCACCCCAGCCGCAGTTGGAACGCATCAGCACATTTTGGGAGACTTTAGGTCAGTTAGCGTCGAAAGGTGCGCCTGGCACGAAACCAATTGACTTGACGGGGAAAAATCGTCTCATCATCATCGTGATGAGTTGTTATCCCCTTTCACAGCATCTTCCGCCGCCGTCGTCTTTTGTGTCATTAGCGCTTCTCAACATGCCACCGTGCAGCATTATCGCTCCCGAGGCGGCCCTCTTCCTGTCGCTCCTGATAACAGACGAGCAGGAAGAGGTTTGGGACCGGGAACCCTAACGAGAGTCGACAGAGGCAATAAGGAGCGCCGGGTGCGTGACGCTTGATGTGCCTGCCGGGTTGGGTGGCGACGGGGAGAGATGTGCAGCTGCTTCAAAAAAAAGAATGTGGGGGGGACATTGAAGGGAATTCTTCACGCTTATGTTATCGAGAGGAGAAATTGCAAACCACCAGTGACAAATATTTTGGCAGGCATAGAGTAAATCCTCAAATATGGCTCTTAAAAGTTTGGACGAGCTTGGATTATGCAGGTGTTCCTAATAATGGGACTCTCCATCCCTCTTCTTTGCCTGTCAGGCTGAAACCCGCCACCCACATCCTCTCTGACAGGCAACGTAGAAAAGAGGGGGGCTAAGTCACACACCCTCGCACAAACCGCATAAGATTTAGTGGGAGGGAGAAAGAATACATTTGTAATATTAGTCACAATTTAAATTATAATAAATCTTGACAAATGACATGATGGCATAAATGAGGTCTTCTGAGGACACGGTTGATATGGCGACGGTAGCGCAGCTAAGCTAAGGTGTGTGTGCATATCAAGCAAACTGCTTTGGGTGACCTTTTGTGTGTGTCTGTGAGGTGATTACGCCGCAGACGCCGCCATTACACATAAAGGTCGCTCAAAGTGCACCCGGGTCATTAAGAAATGATGCCGTTAGGAGCCGAAGCGGCAAAATGACTAACGGTCACTTTATTAATTACCGTAACAAAGTATTTGTGCTTTTTTTTTTACTTTCCAGCACTTGTTGGTAGTCATGCTGCATTGGTATTCAACATGTGTCCTTTGTGCGTGTGTGTGTGTGTGTGTGTGTGTGTGTGTGTGTGTGTTTGGAAGCCATCTTGCTTGTTTGGAGCCATTAAAGATGCAATGTGACATTAAAGGCTGAAAAGCGGCCCCTTGAGTGGAATTGTAAAGCAGCCGCTTGGCAGCATGTGCTTACTTTAAAGCCAGACAGATGCTAATCGTGCTAACGTATCCCAATTACAAGATTACGCTTTGCTGCAAACCAAGCTCAAATAAAATAGGAAAAGAACTCAAATAAATGAAGCAAACGTAGTCAATGGTTCTATCGCACAGATCCATTTGATTGGCATTGAATCAGCTGGGCTGTGTTAACACCCACAACGGAGCAACCCGCCCTTTTTTAAATCTATGATGCTTGCTACTCTACTAGCCTAACTGAAAAGTTTATCTTTTATTATTACTTTTGACAGTGGTACTCTTACTTTTGGCTCCTCGACCGACCTCTGGCATGTGCCAACGTATTGAAGGCTGCACGGAGATAATTATACTCGCTGGCTTGCGATGAAACTTTTTGTTTTTGGCAAGTGAGCCAAGCTTTTTATGATGCTGTACAAAGGAAGGTCAGTGTGGAATGGAGGACTCCTTTAACTTTTTAGCTGAAGCGTGTGGAACGAGAAGGACGTTTGAGATCGCAACGTGTCGGTATTGAACGTCAGCCGCCGCTTCCTTTTGAGGTTGATGCGAATGGCGCACAACAGAAGCCATCTGGACTTAATTAATCATCTCACATTTCGCTCAGCACACAGCCACAGGCCCTTGTGATTTATCTGTCTGTCCGACCCTGAGGAGCTGTCCGTCCATCTTGCCCGTCTGGCAGCTGACAATCGGGATGTCTTGACTGTGACAAATGGCTTCGGTCAGCCTTTGCCGAGGCGGCTTGACCTAACCCACGCCGCGCTAATATCCACTTCTCAGGGTACTCTCGCTTCCTCACAAATTCCAAAAGGCTTGGAAGTTTGCGTTGGTGAGCTTTGTGCCAAGCCTGGGGTATCTCGCCGTCACATCTGGCCGCTTCACTTTATCAGCAGCCAGTTTTTCCAACAATATGATGCGCGTGTGTGATTACTTGCCAGTAGAAGCTGGCCACAGAATGCTGGCTCGGCATAACACGGCGGCGAGGACAAGAAAGGATGAAAAGAAATTGGGGATGAGGCAGATAAAAAAATGGTGACGGAAACAAGCTGGTGAGAACACTCCTGTAGAGTCTTTAAACCGCCGCCCTTAATCGTGGCCGTCAGCTCTCGTTAAGATGACTTCGGCTGAACTTTGAAATATGAACGTGTAGCCCCGAAGGTGTCCCCTCCGTTTCTCACCTCGCCTTTCGCATGAATCTGGAGATGCCTGGTAAGAGGTGTCACTTCTCGCGCCGACTCCCAACTTCAACACCGACTTGTCATTTTAACACCTTTTTACTGGTCAACTAAAATGACGCGCTATGCCGTCGGGCGCAAGAAAGAGATTCAGTGCTTTACACGTTACATGATGTGAATCATCTCCAGCAAAATATCTGTAATGATAATCGCTCTTGGCTGAGGATAAAGAATATATGCCGGAAGACTATTTGTTAGGCCAACTGAATGAATTGAGTTGGTGATTTTTCTAACAAGCGAAACAAAGTTGCACTTGGAACACAATGTCGCGCATCTTGTCCAGCGGGGCTAATCGGAAAGACACGGGAGGGACGGACGGGGGTGAGTTGAAAGCAGGCGACGGGATGGCGATGGGGGACTTGAGAGGTAATGACACTTGAACCCTATTGGCTGGCGACAAAAGTCTTTCTAGTTTTGGAACGTGTTTCTATGCTAATGACGGAATAGGATTCCTCCTATTGGTCTTATTGGGGACGTTGTCACGGCTGCGTGGGCTGCGATATTCCTGCGGTGGCTTGTTGAATATGTGAGTGAGGAAGGAGACAAACGCAGGCGGGAAAAGAAGAGAGGAGCGGGAAAAGAGGACGGAAGGTGGGAAGAAGAGGGAGATGGGCGAGCCAGGGCGGATTAGAGAGCTGTGAGCTTCTACAGCCATCAACACAAACTGCAAAGCTTTGAAGAAAGAAGAGATGTGCAAGCATCCCGCGTGCGCGCAAAATCAGCTCGTCAGTGTAAGCCAAGGCGGCGGTCGGCTTGAGCCCGCAAAAAGCAAGCGACATCACACGGAATCGGAGCCACTGACTTGCATTTGTGCCTAACAAAAGCGGAAGGCAGCGCGCGCCCGCCTAAGCCGACTGCATCGTTTCTGGAAAAGTCTGATAAACACGGGTGGCGCTTTTCCAACGTTAATACTCACGCCGCAATCTACACTCAGGTTATGGATGAGGTGAAAAAACAAATAACCTTGACATGGGGAGAAAGGCAGTTTTTCAATTTGATCCAATTTCAGCGTTTTTCTTTCCTACACTGATTTTAAACTCGGGATCAGGTTTCAAAGTGGGGTTTTAAACTGGGGTTAAGGTTTTAAAATAGGGTTAAGGTTTCAAAGTAGGGTTTTAAATGAAGGTTTTAAAATAGGGTTAAGGTTTCAAAGTAGGGTTTGAAACTGAGTTCCAAAGTAGGGTTTTAAATTCGGGTCAGAGTTTCAAAGTAGGGTTTCTAATTTGGGTTAGGGTTTTAATTATTTTTACCGTGGCTTATTCACGTTCCCTAATTTTGGTAAGTGCGGGATCCGAGACCAAAATTATAGCATTGTATCTTATGAATGGAATAAACCAAAGTACGGACTTTTCATTGGAGTTTTACATCCACTCCCCGGGTCGCTACGTACGCACCTCGGGTCGTCTCCTCCTACCTCATGACTCTCATGGCGGGTTGCCATGGCGACAGCTTTTCTTTGCTGCCATGACAACGTGACCTCTCTTTGGTCTCCCCTAACAACGACGCGAAGAGAATGAAGCAGACCGCCGGGCGGGCCGCGCGGTCACGTTGAGGCGCTTCATCGTGCGATTGGCACCCTCCGCGCCACTCCGAGGTGCCAGCTAGCGTGTGTGATGATGATGCGGTCGTGTTATCAAATATACATTAGATGACAAACACTGTGAACTCGTGACTCGCTTTTGTATCTAATGAGGCAGATCAATCCTTGTAATTAGAGAAATGTCATCATCATCATTACTATGATTAATAATCATTTCCGCTCCTCCTACCTTGAGTCTCTCAGACACGCCGTCAGTGATGGTGAACTCCTCCACTTTGGGAACCTTCAGACGCTTTTTCTCCGTCTGGTACTCGGTGCGAGTTTTCACCACAACCTGCAGTGATAGTCACACTTTATTTATAAGTAGATGTGAGAAATCGGTGACACGCAGGTGTGAAAAATGCCAAGTTGCATTTTGAGGGGAAAACACAAATGATTGAATGCGAGAGAAAGTCTGTTAGGGTTTGGGAATCTGGAAATATTAGCGTTAACTGATGCAAAATCATGTGCGGTGTGAATTTTAATGCACAGCCCAAACAGATGAAGCACTGAAACCAGAATGACTCTCATCGGGAGCTCAAGGACAAATTCACAGAAATGGCGTTCGTACGTATATACACGATCACACTCACGCAAGTCATTTTGAAAATGGAAAGTGAGGAGGGATGAAAGATGGATAATAGAAAGCGAAGGGTGATATGGAGGTTATGGTTACATACTGAATCTGAACCCTGGCATCAAACATCAACCTCAGGACGTGATAGTCCACTTACAGAAAATGTGGAAAATGTCATTTCAATGCCTGTAAGGGATATGGAGGGAAATTGGAATTGTCTGCTTCCAATCAAAATGGCCGACATCCTACACATTTCGGCCATGGGTCCATAAGACTTCTATTATGATGGACACGTCCACCAAAATGGTATCTGAGACATTTTTTTTCCTGAGCGAGTCTTGGGAAATAATGTCCGGAAACACGCTTCAATATTTACCAGGCGCTTCCTAAAATTGGTGACTTATTATTCTACCGCTGAAGTCTTTCAAGAGGGCCTTTGCACTCATTCTATGCTTGTCTCTCAGTATTTCCACAAGTAGGAATCATCCTAGAGAGTTACTCACTCTCCAGGCTAATAAGGTCATGTGGCCGGAATTCAAGAGCGCTGACCCGAGAGAAAAGCACGATGTTCTATTCTGAGGCGTGTGGGAAAAAAGGACGTGCCAACAAAATAATATCATCTTAAAACAGGATATTGAGGAAAGGGTAATTTTGTGATGTGGACAAGAATGGAGCTGCAAGGTTTGCTTTTTTTTTTTTTTTGCTGAATTGAAAACTATTATGTTTCTTTTATTGCTGCTCTTCTTCTCGGACATCGATTAGCTGTCACCAACACTGCAATAACAACCCCCCCAAAAAAACACTTACAGAAAACCATAGGGCTTCAAATATTGAATTGCCTTGTTATTCAATTGTTTCTCACTATTATTATTTAAACCCTGTGTATATATTTTTAGGGAGTTAGAGAGGTGAGTTTTACAAAACGTTCTGGCGACTATCAATTTCATCATTTGAGGAAATTTGACTTTTTTTTTTTATTTACTGTCACAAGAAGCCTGTATTGAAAAATGAGATACTCCTGCAATTTGTATTTGCTTCCATTACAAAAGTGTCGTTCCTATGATTGCTCCTTTACGTCAGGCTCCAATTTGGGAGCTGCTGTGCACTTTGTTCTCCGAGAGAAGGCCGCTGGCTAAAGGGGTAGCAACATTGATTAATGAGCACTTCATTAGAGGAGATGGAAAGCAAAAAAAGGTGGTTGAATAACGAGGCAACAAAAAAGTGTCGCAAACCTTACGGCCCCTGAGCGAGCACCAAAGCAAAATGGTGACATTATTTAAGGTTCAGACCAGTGTCACGCTTGGACGAGGAGGGGGGGCTCGGGGGCTCAATCGGATGTGTTGTATACACCTTCCGCCACGTTGACCCTCTAAAGAAAAAAAAAAGCTTACAGAAGACAAACCTTGACCTCGTTTTTCAGAGTCCATTTTGAGGCCAACATTTCTAAAGAATCGAGAGAGGCAGAAAGCCAATTAGTGGCTTGGAGATGACAGCAACATGTTAAAGTCCCAAAAGTGATTTTGGGGAGGCCCCATTTCAACCCCTTACACTGAGTGCCAAGCAGGGAAGAAATGAGTACCATTGTTATGATGGTCACTGGTATGACCCGGCCGGGGGTTTGAACCCCCGACCTCCCAATCTCAGGGCGGACACTCTCCTCTCAGGCCACTGAGCTGGTAGTTGTTGACATGTCTCATTTGACACCAGTTGCTTCCAGACGGAATCTTTTGATTTATGTGGGGTGATCCTTTTGAAAACACAATCTTTCTTTAAAGAATGCACTTCACAAAAGATAACCCTGCTTTTTCTCTCTTTCTCCAGTATCAGTATTTTTGATGTCACATTCCCTGCGGAAATGCTGTCAGATCCCCCCCCCCCCCCTGCCCCCCCACTACTCATCACTAGATAGGGAGTTTCATGTTCTCTCCACAAAATGATGATGAGGGAAAGCTTAAAAAAATGAAAGGCAGCTTGTAGAATATGTAAAAAAAAGAAAAATGTGTAGTGCTGTCAGATGCTTTGCTGCGACATTAAATGAAACAAGGAAATAATCAAAGGTGTGTCAAAATGTTTACCAGGAAACAACACTGAGTCTAATCGCTGAAATAGAGAACAAGGCGTCTGTCTGAACTGAACTGCAACTCTTTTAATGTTGCTGACATTTTCAGTGCACCAGCAATTGATTTAGTTGCAGAGTTGAAATGTTGTGCGCCGGCAAAATGAAAAGGGCCGAAATCAAACGTACTGAAAGATGGCAAAAATGTTAAGTACATCTGCAGGCCGGTCGGAGCGTAGCAACTTTAGAATCCAATCACATCGTGTTCTGAGCCAGCCTGTCTCCAAGGATGAGCCGGGCCGGCCCACTTAAGTCAGACGTTTTTTTTTAATTCAACAGACGTCCGCAGAGTAAATCCATTTTTACAGACGCGGAATGAAAAAGACCCAAATTGAGGGAAAGTGCAGATAGGAGGACTGAAGAAAAGATTTTTTGCAACTAAGATCATCTTCCTGTGTAAACACAAACATTAAATTCATCTATAGACTGTAAGACAATAAAAAATATTAGATTTAATCCTATTTCAAAATCATGGCGAAATCTACCTGCTCTCTCCATCCGCCAACTCCTTCTACTTGTTTTTATAAACCGAACTGCCGATTCAATCCCGATTCCATCGTCCTCGCTCGGACTGAATCCAATCTAATACTCGTCTGCCCTAGCTCATGTAGGCCAAAGCCATATTACACCAATGTGTGTGTGCGCACTAACCCCGCAGTGGAGTGTGACCACAAAGTCACCAGGCGGGATGGAAAGAGCTTTTTACTAGTCTAGCGCCGGCCGATGTAGGCTACTGGTCAGCTCAAACGACCCGCTACATTAGTTTGAAAGGCACACAACCAAGATCAGATCAAAGCACTGCGGTAAAATAAACTGTCGGCCACTACATCACTTAAAACAGTGACCTCTGCCCAAGATGTCAAAATAGAACTCAAAGTGATTCTTTAGTTGCCCTGTGGAAACGCAACGATTGAGTCAAAGTGGTACTTGGCAAGAAATCAACATTTGAATCGTGGCCTCTGACATGAAGATGAAATCATTTGCATCACTTCAATAGAAAATTCTGCTTTGACTCAAATAAAGGGATCTACTCCAATAAATGCCAGACCTACACATGAACTGCCTTTCCACCGGGACACTCTCAATAAGAACAAAGATGCGGGGTAGACTTTGCCGCGTGTGATTAGCGCCGGCGCTTCATCCAGGCCATTTTAAGCAGCTTACGCAGACCCAACAAAAAAACATGTTTTCAGTCGGGGAGGAGCAGACGACAACATCTGCAGTGGCTGACAGCCGAGAAAGACATCTCTCTTATCTCTTTGCTTTTTCTTCAAACAGGACCAACAATAATTGAGTGCTACATCCCTGGGGTTCAGCCTTACTTGTCCTGCCAATGATATACACATCATAGATAGTGCGTGTGTGTGTTTGCGTGCATGTGTGTGTGTGTGCAATACTGCAATCTCAATGCCAGCCTGTCGGTGTATGGAGAGTGACAGCTCTTTAAATGTCATGTCACATAGTACAAACCGGTGCTTCCTGACAGATATTGCTTGTCAGACACACGCAGGATGGACAAACCGTGAAGAATTCAAACCACCGTCCTATTTACCAGACGAAAACAACAGCGGAGTAGTTTATTACACAACCGTCGCTATTATTTTAATCGGAAAGTCGATTAGCTACTGATTGCACCAAATAAACAACCAATGAATGGCTTTCATTATCCTATCAGGAACACACAAAGAGAGAATTTAAAACCGCTGTTCTTCAGGAGGAGAAAACATCTGCAGTTGAGACCTTCCTCAAATAAATGCCCTTATCTGGTACATGTGAGCATATTCACATATTAAACTGCTGGCCAAAACAGCAGCCCCTACCACGCATGTAAGTAGTTTCTCAGATGAGGAGATTCAAAAGCAATCGAGTGAACGATTAGCGTTCCAGTCGGCTCTTGACTGAACATGCGGTGTGAATGATCACCATGGTGATAGGATTAACAAACGGCGGGGTGTGGACTACTTTAGGATGCGGGGGATGACTAATGACTTCATTTGCCTCCTAATGACAAACGGGGAAACAAACCAAGCACAAAAGGCTGGATGGACATTGTGTTGGGGTGGTGAAAGCCTCCATGGGGGAAGGTGGGCACTCACCTTGTCGGGGGCTTGGCTCTGCAGGCTGCCCACATCCAGAGGAGTGATGAGGGGCACGTTTTGGAAGCCATCCTCCACGCTGGCCGCTTTGGCCCCTTTGTCCTGAAGATTACTCCCCAGTTTTACCATCTTGCAGATCTTCTTGTTCCCCTGGACGTGGAAGAAAATAAATAAATTAATTAAAAAAATATATATATATAAATATATATATATATATATGTGTGTGTGTGTGCGTGTGTTTTTAGGTTAATGAAAGCTTTTCTCAAAATATTCAACTAAAACATAATGAGACAAATTAACATGGTTACTGTTGTTGACCAGATTTGTGAGGCAATGACTTGTGAAATTTAATAAAACAATCAAAAGATGCATTACACTTACTATGACCGATAACAAGTGCCCGTCAAAACTTCAAATATAAAAAAAGAATGCATGAATTATTAAAACATTTATATATATGGTGAAAATTAGAATGCAGAAAAGCTTAACAGTCAATATTAATGTTGTGTTACATGAAAATAAAAATGATTTTTTTTTTCATTTTATAGCTGTATGTATTTTTAAAATAGAAGTCAGCAAGACGATTGAGAGGCAAGCCTGTAGATGAGATGTAAACATGCGGATAGATGGAGGTACTTACAGGGTGCTGCGGATGGGGATGAGGAGCAGGTGATGCTGCTGATGCTGATGCTGCTGCTGCGGCGGCGGCGGGAGAGATGCGACGCTGCTGCACCGCACGCACCAACTGGATGTCTGGAGGCGCTCTTCTTCCAACCAGCAGACGGCCCAACCCCCTAATCCCAAATCCTCATCTGTTCTGCTGTGCAGCAACACCCAGACGGTAATTCCTTTTTTGGTGGAGGTGTGGGGACCCCCTTTGGGAGCTGAATGAATGGTGCGTTCAGAGGCTTCAAGTAAAATCTAAAGGCATATCACAGTGCCCATGTGGAAAGCATTTTTTTTTCAATAATAAGAAACTACTTTTTTAAGAAAACAAAAGCTTCACTATACAATGTAATTTTTTTCATTTAAAAAAGAGCCTTACCATATAGATATAGTGAGCAAGCTACAGTTTTTTTTTTTTTTGTCTGTGCTAAATTGACTGTAATGTTAGGAGTGATCCAGCAGCCCTTTCCCAAGATGACAGCTTACGGCGCCCATGAGCGACATCTAGTGTTTGTATACAGTCATAACAGCATGATTTATGATTGAGTTATTATTATACATAAATAGAAAATAAAGCATCCATGAGGTATTAAATAAATGAATCAAACCAAATTAGATTTATTTCTTCATGCAACTGCTTGAAGGGTTTGAGATGCTCTTGTACTCATACTTGAATACTTGAACTCATACATGGTAGTATGAATAACTGTGTAACACTTGTGCCAAGGTGGCCAAATGGAGTAAGATTTGGTCTGGAGTCCAGGAGAGGTGAGTTCGAGACCTGGTTTGTGCTATTTTTTATCCTGGAAAACTTTGCATACGATACTGTTCGCTTGTGAGCTGCTCCATAAAAGCATACATGTACCTTCCGTTGTCTATGTGAGTTTCGTAGTGTAGTGGTTAGTGCACTGGACTTTACCCCCAGTGACCTGAGTTCAAATCCCAGTAGGTTCCAAAGTCTTTTATCATGGAAAACTTTGCCTACGATACAGTTCGTTTGTGAGCTGCTCCATAAAAGCATACATGTACCTTCCTTGGTATATGTGAGTTCCGTAGTGTAGTGGTTAGTGCACTGGACTTTAACCCCCCAGCGACCTGAGTTCAAATCCCAGGAGGGTCCAAAGCCTTTTATCATGGAAAACTTTGCATACGATACTATTCGCTTGTGAGTTGCTCCATAAAAGCATACATGTACCTTCCATGGTCTATGTGATTTCCGTAGTGTAGTGGTTAGTGCACTGGACTTTAACCCCAGTGACCTGAGTTCAAATCCCAGTAGATTCTAAAATATTTTATCATGGAAAAAGTTCTTTACTGTTCGCTTGTGAGCTTCTCCATAAAAGCATACATGTACCTTCCATGGTATATGTGAGTTCCGTAGTGTAGTGGTTAGTGCACTGGACTTTAACCCCCCAGCAACCTGCGTTCAAATCCCAGGAGGGTCCAAAGTCTTTTATCATGGAAAACTTTGCATACGATACTATTCGCTTGTGAGCTGCTCCATAAAAGCATACATGTACCGTCCATGGTCTATGTGAGTTCCGTAGCATAGTGGTTAGTGCACAGGACTTTAACCCCAGTGACCTGAGTTCAAATCCCAGTAGGTTCCAAAGTCTTTTATCATGGAAAACTTTGCATACGGTACAGTTCGCTTGTGAGCTGCTCCATAAAAGCATACATGTAACTTCCCTTGTCTATGTGAGTTCCGTAGTGTAGTGGTTACTGCACTGGACTTTAACCCCAGTGACCTGAGTTCAAATCCCAGTAGATTCTAAAATATTTTATCATGGAAAAAGTTCTTTACTGTTCGCTTGTGAGCTTCTCCATAAAAGCATACATGTACCTTCCATGGTATATGTGAGTTCCGTAGTGTAGTGGTTAGTGCACTGGACTTTAACCCCCCAGCGACCTGAGTTCAAATCCCAGGAGGGTCCAAAGTCTTTTATCATGGAAAACTTTGCATACGATACTATTCGCTTGTGAGTTGCTCCATAAAAGCATACATGTACCTTCCATGGTCTATGTGAGTTCCGTAGTGTAGTGGTTAGTGCACTGGACTTTAACCCCAGTGACCTGAGTTCAAATCCCAGTAGATTCTAAAATATTTTATCATGGAAAAAGTTCTTTACTGTTCGCTTGTGAGCTTCTCCATAAAAGCATACATGTACCCTCCATGGTATATGTGAGTTTCGTAGTGTAGTGGTTAGTGCACTGGACTTTAACCCCCCAGCGACCTGAGTTCAAATCCCAGGAGGGTCCAAAGCCTTTTATCATGGAAAACTTTGCATACGATACTATTCGCTTGTGAGTTGCTCCATAAAAGCATACATGTACCTTCCATGGTCTATGTGAGTTCCGTAGTGTAGTGGTTAGTGCACTGGACTTTAACCCCAGTGACCTGAGTTCAAATCCCAGTAGATTCTAAAATATTTTATCATGGAAAAAGTTCTTTACTGTTCGCTTGTGAGCTTCTCCATAAAAGCATACATGTACCTTCCATGGTATATGTGAGTTCCGTAGTGTAGTGGTTAGTGCACTGGACTTTAACCCCCCAGCAACCTGCGTTCAAATCCCAGGAGGGTCCAAAGTCTTTTATCATGGAAAACTTTGCATACGATACTATTCGCTTGTGAGCTGCTCCATAAAAGCATACATGTACCGTCCATGGTCTATGTGAGTTCCGTAGCATAGTGGTTAGTGCACAGGACTTTAACCCCAGTGACCTGAGTTCAAATCCCAGTAGGTTCCAAAGTCTTTTATCATGGAAAACTTTGCATACGGTACAGTTCGCTTGTGAGCTGCTCCATAAAAGCATACATGTAACTTCCCTTGTCTATGTGAGTTCCGTAGTGTAGTGGTTACTGCACTGGACTTTAACCCCAGTGACCTGAGTTCAAATCCCAGTAGATTCTAAAATATTTTATCATGGAAAAAGTTCTTTACTGTTCGCTTGTGAGCTTCTCCATAAAAGCATACATGTACCTTCCATGGTATATGTGAGTTCCGTAGTGTAGTGGTTAGTGCACTGGACTTTAACCCCCCAGCGACCTGAGTTCAAATCCCAGGAGGGTCCAAAGTCTTTTATCATGGAAAACTTTGCATACGATACTATTCGCTTGTGAGTTGCTCCATAAAAGCATACATGTACCTTCCATGGTCTATGTGAGTTCCGTAGTGTAGTGGTTAGTGCACTGGACTTTAACCCCAGTGACCTGAGTTCAAATCCCAGTAGATTCTAAAATATTTTATCATGGAAAAAGTTCTTTACTGTTCGCTTGTGAGCTTCTCCATAAAAGCATACATGTACCCTCCATGGTATATGTGAGTTTCGTAGTGTAGTGGTTAGTGCACTGGACTTTAACCCCCCAGTGACCTGAGTTCAAATCCCAGTAGGTTCCAAAGTCTTTTATCATGGAAAACTTTGCATACGGTACAGTTCGCTTGTGAGCTGCTCCATAAAAGCATACATGTAACTTCCCTTGTCTATGTGAGTTCCGTAGTGTAGTGGTTAGTGCACTGGACTTTAACCCCAGTGACCTGAGTTCAAATCCCAGTAGATTCTAAAATATTTTATCATGGAAAAAGTTCTTTACTGTTCGCTTGTGAGCTTCTCCATAAAAGCATTCATGTACCTTCCATGGTATATGTGAGTTCCGTAGTGTAGTGGTTAGTGCACTGGACTTTAACCCCCCAGCAACCTGAGTTCAAATCCCAGGAGGGTCCAAAGTCTTTTATCATGGAAAACTTTGCATACGATACTATTCGCTTGTGAGCAGTTCCATAAAAGCATACATGTACCTTCCATGGTATATGTGAGTTCTGTAGTGTAGTGGTTAATACACTGGACTTTAACCCCAGTAACCTGAGTTCAAATCCCACTAGATTCCTAACCATTTTATCATGGAAAACTTTGCATACGATAGTTCGCTTGTGAGCTGCTCCATAAAAGCATACATGTAACTTCCCTGTTCTATGTGAGTTCCGTAGTGTAGTGGTTAATTCACTGGACTTTCACACCAGTGAACTGAGTTCAAATCTTGGTAGGTACCAAAATATTTTATCATGGAAAAATATGCATTACTGTTCACTTGAGCTGCTCCATAAAAGCACACATGTACCTTCTGTGTAATGTGAGTGTTCTGTAGTGTAGTGGTTAGTGCACTGGACTTTCACCCCAGCGACCTGAGTTCGAATCCCAGTAGGAACTCAAATATTTAATTTTTTCAAATTTTTTAGAGCTAGGGTTAGAGCTAGAGCTAGAGTTAGGGTTAGAGCTAGGGTTAGAGCTAGAGCTAGGGTTGGAGCTAGAGCTAGAGTTAGGGTTAGAGCTAGGGTTAGAGCTAGAGTTAGGGTTAGGGTTAGAGCTAGAGCTAGAGTTAGGGTTAAGTTTAGAGCTAGAGTTAGGGTTAGAGCTAGAGCTAGAGCTAGAGTTAGAGTTAGGGTTAGAGTTAGAGCTAGAGCAAGAGCTAGAGCTAGAGTTAGGGTTAGAGCTAGGGTTAGGGCTAGGGTTAGGGTTAGAGCTAGAGCTAGAGCTAGGGTTAGGGTTAGAGCTAGGATTAGGGTTAGAGCTAGAGTTAGAGCTAGAGTTAGGGTTAGGGTTAGGGTTAGAGCTAGAGTTAGGGTTAGGGTTAGAGCTAGAGCTAGAGTTAGAGTTAGGGTTAGGGTTAGAGCTAGAGTTAGGGCTAGGGTTAGGGTTAGAGCTAGGATTAGCGTTAGAGCTAGAGTTAGGGTTAGAGCTAGAGTTAGGGTTACGGTTAGAGCTAGGGTTAGAGCTAGAGCTAGAGTTAGGCTTAGGGTTAGAGCTAGAGTAAGGGCTAGGGTTAGAGCTAGAGTTAGGGCTAGGGTTAGAGCTAGGATTAGGGTTAGGGTTAGAGCTAGAGCTAAAGTTAGGGTTAGGGTTAGAGCTAGAGTTGGGGTTAGGGTTAGAGTTAGAGCTAGAGTTAGGGTTGGGGTTAGAGCTAGGGTTAGAGCTAGAGTTAGGGTTAGGGTTAGAGCTAGGGTTAGGGTTAGAGCTAGAGCTGGAGTTAGGGTTAGGGTTAGAGCTAGAGCTAGGGTTAGTGTTAGAGCTAGAGTTAGAGTTAGGGTTAGGGTTAGAGCTAGGGTTAGGGTGAGAGCTAGAGCTAGAGTTAGGGTTAGGGTTAGGGTTAGTGCTAGAGCTAGGGTTAGGGTTAGGGTTAGAGCTAGAGTTAGGGTTAGGGTTAGAGCTAGGGCTAGGGTTAGAGCTAGAGCTAGGGTTAGGGTTAGAGCTAGGGTTAGGGTTAGAGTTAGAGTTAGGATTAGGGTTAGGGTTAGAGCTAGAGCTAAAGTTAGGGTTAGAGCTAGAGTTAGGGTTAGAGCTAGGGTTAGAGCTAGAGCTAGAGTTAGAGTTAGGGTTAGTGCTAGAGCTAGAGTTAGGGTTAGAGCTAGAGTTAGGGTTGGGGTTAGGGTTAGAGCAAGGTTAGCGCTAGAGCTAGGGTTAGGGTTAGAGCTAGGGTTAGGATTAGGGTTAGGGTTAGAGCTAGAGCTAGAGTTAGGGTTAGGGTTAGAGCTAGGGTTAGGGTTAGAGCTAGAGCTAGGATTAGGGTTAGGGTTAGAGCTAGAGCTAGAGTTAGGGTTAGGGTTAGAGCTAGAGTTAGGGTTAGGGTTAGAGCTAGAGCTAGGGCTAGAGCTAGAGTTAGGGTTAGGGTTAGAGCTAGAGCTAGAGTTAGGGTTAGAGCTAAAGTTAGGGTTAGGGTTAGAGCTAGGGTTAGGGTTAGAGCTAGAGTTAGGGTTAGGGTTAGAGCTAGGATTAGGGTTAGGGTTAGAGCTAGAGCTAGAGCTAGGGTTAGGGTTAGAGCAAGGGTTAGGGTTAGAGCTAGGATTAGGGTTAGGGTTAGGGTTAAGGTTAGGGTTAGAGCTAGAGCTAGGGTTAGGGTTAGAGCTAGAGTTAGGGTTAGGGTTAGAGCTAGGGTTAGAGCTAGGGTTAGGGTTAGAGCTAGAGTTAGGGTTAGGGTTAGGGTTAGAGCTAGGGTTAGTGCTAGAGTTAGGGTTAGGGTTAGAGCTAGGGTTAGTGTTAGAGCTAGGATTAGGGTTAGGGTTAGAGCTAGAGTTAGGGTTAGAGCTAGAGTTAGGGTTAGAGCTAGGGTTAGGGTTAGAGCTAGAGCTAGGGTTAGGGTTAGAGCTAGAGTTAGGGTTAAGGTTAGGGTTAGAGCTAGACTTAGGGTTAGGGTTAGAGTTAGGGTTAGAGCTAGGATTAGGGTTAGGGTTAGAGCTAGGGTTAGGGTTAGAGCTAGTGTTAGGGTTAGAGCTAGGGTTAGGGTTAGGGTTAGAGCTAGGGTTAGAGCTAGAGCTAGAGTTAGGGTTAGGGTTAGAGCTAGGGTTAGGGTTAGAGCTAGAGCTAGAGTTAGGGTTAGAGCTAGAGCTAGAGTTAGGGTTAGGGTTAGAGCTAGGGTTAGGGTTAGAGCTAGGGTTAGAGCTAGAGTTAGGGTTAGGGTTAGAGCTAGGGTTAGGGTTAGAGCTAGAGCTAGAGTTAGGGTTAGAGCTAGAGCTAGAGTTAGGGTTAGGGTTAGAGCTAGGGTTAGGGTTAGAGCTAGGGTTAGGGTTAGAGCTAGAGTTAGGGTTAGGGTTAGGGTTAGGATTAGGGTTAGAGCTAGAGCTAGGGTTAGGGTTAGAGCTAGAGCTAGAGCTAGGGTTAGGGTTAGGGTTAGAGCTAGGGCTAGAGCTAGGGTTAGGGTTAGGGTTAGGGTTAGAGCTAGAGCTAGAGCTAGGGTTAGGGTTAGGGTTAGAGCTAGGGCTAGAGCTAGGATTAGGGTTAGGGTTAGAGCTAGGATTAGGGTTAGGGTTAGAGCTAGGGTTAGGGTTAGAGCTAGAGCTAGGGTTAGGGTTAGGGTTAGGGTTAGAGCTAGAGCTAGGATTAGGGTTAGGGTTAGGGTTAAGGTTAGGGTTAGAGCTAGAGCTAAAGTTAGGGTTAGGGTTAGAGCTAGGGTTGGGGTTAGAGCTAGGATTAGGGTTAGGGTTAAGGTTAGGGTTAGAGCTAGAGTTAGGGTTAGGGTTAGAGCTAGAGTTAGGGTTAGGGTTAGAGCTAGGGTTAGAGCTAGGGTTAGAGCTAGAGCTAGGGTTAGGGTTAAAGCTAGAGTTAGGGTTAGGGTTAGAGCTAGAGTTAGGGTTAGAGTTAGAGCTAGAGTTAGGGTTAGGGTTAGAGCTAGGGTTAGTGCTAGAGTTAGGGTTAGGGTTAGAGCTAGGGTTAGTGTTAGAGCTAGGATTAGGGTTAGGGTTAGGGCTAGAGCTAGAGTTAGGGTTAGGGTTAGAGCTAGAGTTAGGGTTAGAGCTAGGGTTAGGGCTAGTGTTAGGGTTAGAGCTAGGGTTAGAGCTAGAGCTAGAGTTAGGGTTAGGGTTAGGGTTAGAGCTAGGGTTAGGGTTAGGGTTAGAGCTAGAGTTAGGGTTAGAGCTAGAGCTAGAGTTAGGGTTAGGGTTAGAGCTAGAGTTAGGGTTAGGGTTAGAGCTAGGGTTAGGGTTAGAGCTAGAGTTAGGGTTAGGGTTAGAGCTAGGATTAGGGTTAGGGTTAGAGCTAGAGCTAGGGTTAGGGTTAGAGCTAGAGCTAGGGTTAGGGTTAGAGCTAGAGCTAGGATTAGGGTTAGGGTTAGAGCTAGAGCTAAAGCTAGGGTTAGGGTTAGAGCTAGAGCTAGGATTAGGGTTAGGGTTAGAGCTAGAGCTAAAGTTAGGGTTAGAGCTAGGGTTGGGGTTAGAGCTAGGATTAGGGTTAGGGTTAAGGTTAAGGTTAGGGTTAGAGCTAGAGTTAGGGTTAGAGCTAGAGTTAGGGTTAGAGCTAGAGCTAGAGTTAGGGTTAGGGTTAGGATTAGAGCTAGGGTTAGGGTTAGAGCTAGAGCTAGAGTTAGGGTTAGAGCTAGAGTTAGGGTTAGGGTTAGAGCTAGAGTTAGGGTTAGGGTTAGAGCTAGGGTTAGGGTTAGAGCTAGAGTTAGGGTTAGGGTTAGAGCTAGGATTAGGGTTAGGGTTAGAGCTAGAGCTAGGGTTAGGGTTAGAGCTAGGGTTAGGGTTAGGGTTAGAGCTAGAGCTAGGATTAGGGTTAGGGTTAAGGTTAGGGTTAGAGCTAGGGCTAAAGTTAGGGTTAGGGTTAGAGCTAGGGTTAGGGTTAGAGCTAGGATTAGGGTTAGGGTTAGGGTTAGGGTTAAGGTTAGGGTTAGAGCTAGAGCTAGAGTTAGGGTTAGGGTTAGAGCTACGGTTAGGGTTAGGGTTAGAGCTAGAGCTAGAGTTAGGGTTAGGGTTAGAGCTAGAGTTAGAATTAGGGTTAGAGCTAGGATTAGGGTTAGAGCT
This sequence comes from Syngnathus scovelli, assembly GCF_024217435.2. Lineage (NCBI taxonomy): Eukaryota > Metazoa > Chordata > Actinopteri > Syngnathiformes > Syngnathidae > Syngnathus > Syngnathus scovelli. The sequence goes on from NC_090861.1 coordinate 2,110,790, forward strand.
AGGGTTAGGGTTAGAGCTAGAGCTAGGGTTAGGGTTAGAGCTAGAGCTAGGATTAGGGTTAGGGTTAGGGTTAAGGTTAGGGTTAGAGCTAGAGCTAAAGTTAGGGTTAGGGTTAGGGTTAGAGCTAGGATTAGGGTTAGGGTTAGGGTTAAGGTTAGGGTTAGAGCTCTAGCTCTAACCCTAACCCTAACCCTAGCTCTAACCCTAACCCTAACTCTAGCTCTAACTCTAACCCTAGCTCTAACCCTAACCCTAGCTCTAACCCTAACCCTAATCCTAGCTCTAACCCTAACCCTAGCTCTAGCTCTAACCCTAACTCTAGCTCTAACCCTAACTCTAGCTCTAACCCTAACCTTAACCTTAACCCTAACCCTAACCCTAATCCTAGCTCTAACCCTAGCTCTAACCCTAACCCTAACCCTAATACTAGCTCTAGCTCTAACCCTAACCCTAGCTCTAACCCTAACCCTAGCTCTAGCTCTAACCCTAACCCTAACCCTAATCCTAGCTCTAACCCTAACCCTAACTCTAGCTCTAACCCTAACCCTAGCTCTAACCCTAACCCTAACTCTAGCTCTAACCCTAACCCTAACTCTAGCTCTAGCTCTAGCTCTAACCCTAACTCTAGCTCTAACCCAACCCTAACCCTAACCCTAACCCTAGCTCTAACCCTAACCCTAACTCTAGCTCTAGCTCTAGCTCTAGCTCTAACCCTAGCTCTAACCCTAGCTCTAACCCTAACACTAGCCCTAACCCTAGCTCTAACCCTAACTCTAGCTCTAACCCTAACCCTAACTCTAGCTCTAGCCCTAACCCTAACCCTAATCCTAGCTCTAACACTAACCCTAGCTCTAACCCTAACCCTAACTCTAGCACTAACCCTAGCTCTAACCCTAACTCTAGCTCTAACTCTAACCCTAACTCTAGCTCTAACCCTAACTCTAGCTTTAACCCTAACCCTAGCTCTAGCTCTAACCCTAGCTCTAACCCTAGCTCTAACCCTAACCCTAACTCTAGCTCTAACCCTAACCCTAACCCTAACTCTAGCTCTAACCCTAACCTTAACCCTAACCCTAATCCTAGCTCTAACCCCAACCCTAGCTCTAACCCTAACCCTAACTTTAGCTCTAGCTCTAACCCTAACTTTAACCCTAACCCTAACCCTAATCCTAGCTCTAACCCTAACCCTAACCCTAACCCTAGCTCTAGCTCTAACCCTAACCCTAGCTCTAGCTCTAGCTCTAACCCTAACCCTAATCCTAGCTCTAACCCTAACCCTAATCCTAGCTCTAGCCCTAGCTCTAACCCTAACCCTAACCCTAGCTCTAGCTCTAGCTCTAACCCTAACCCTAGCTCTAGCTCTAACCCTAACCCTAATCCTAGCTCTAACCCTAACCCTAACTCTAGCTCTAACCCTAACCCTAGCTCTAACCCTAACCCTAGCTCTAACCCTAACCCTAACTCTAGCTCTAGCTCTAACCCTAACTCTAGCTCTAGCTCTAACCCTAACCCTAGCTCTAACCCTAACCCTAACTCTAGCTCTAGCTCTAACCCTAGCTCTAACCCTAACCCTAGCTCTAACCCTAACACTAGCTCTAACCCTAACCCTAGCTCTAACCCTAACCCTAATCCTAGCTCTAACCCTAACTCTAACCCTAACCCTAAGTCTAGCTCTAACCCTAACCTTAACCCTAACTCTAGCTCTAACCCTAACCCTAGCTCTAGCTCTAACCCTAACCCTAGCTCTAACCCTAACTCTAGCACTAACCCTAGCTCTAACCCTAACCCTAACTCTAGCTCTAACCCTAACCCTAGCTCTAACCCTAGCTCTAACCCTAACCCTACCTCTAGCTCTAACCCTAACCTTAACCCTAACCCTAATCCTAGCTCTAACCCTAATCCTAGCTCTAACCCTAACCCTAACTCTAGCTCTAACCCTAGCTCTAACCCCAACCCTAACTCTAGCTCTAACTCTAACCCTAACCCCAACTCTAGCTCTAACCCTAACTTTAGCTCTAGCTCTAACCCTAACCCTAATCCTAGCTCTAACCCTAACCCTTGCTCTAACCCTAACCCTAGCTCTAGCTCTAACCCTAACCCTAATCCTAGCTCTAACCCTAACCCTAACTCTAGCTCTAACCCTAACTCTAGCTCTAACCCTAACCCTAATCCCAGCTCTAACACTAACCCTAGCTCTAACCCTAACCCTAACTTTAGCTCTAACCCTAACCCTAACTCTAGCTCTAGCTCTAACCCTAACCCTAGCTCTAACTCTAACCCTAACCCTAACCCTAGCTCTAACCCTAACTCTAGCTCTAGCTCTAACCCTAGCTCTAACCCTAACCCTAGCTCTAACCCTAACCCTAATCCTAGCTCTAACCCTAACCCTAGCTCTAGCTCTAACCCTAACCCTAATCCTAGCTCTAACCCTAACCCTAACTCTAGCTCTAACCCTAACTCTAGCTCTAACCCTAACCCTAACTCTAGCTCTAACTCTAACCCTAACCCTAACTCTAGCTCTAGCTCTAGCCCTAGCTCTAACCCTAACCCTAACTCTAGCTCTAACCCTAACCCTAACTCTAGCTCTAGCTCTAACCCTAACCCTAATCCTAGCTCTAGCTCTAACCCTAACCCTAGCTCTAACCCTAACTCTAACCCTAGCGCTAGCTCTAACCCTAACCCTAACTCTAGCTCTACCTCTAGCTCTAACCCTAACCTTAATCCTAGCTCTAACCCTAACCCTAGCTCTAACCCTAACCCTAGCTCTAGCGCTAACCCTAGCTCTAACCCTAACCCCAACCCTAACTCTAGCTCTAACCCTAACTCTAGCTCTAGCACTAACCCTAACTCTAACTCTAGCTCTAGCTCTAACCCTAGCTCTAACCCTAACTCTAGCTCTAACCCTAACTTTAGCTCTAGCTCTAACCCTAACCCTAATCCTAACTCTAACCCTAACCCTAGCTCTAACCCTAACCCTAGCTCTAGCTCTAACCCTAGCCCTAGCTCTAACCCTAACCCCAACCCTAACTCTAGCTCTAACCCTAACTCTAGCTCTAGCACTAACCCTAACCCTAACCCTAACTCTAGCTCTAGCTCTCACCCTAACCCTAGCTCTAACCCTAACCCTAACTCTAACTCTAGCTCTAACACTAACCCTAGCTCTAGCTCTAACCCTAACCCTAACTCCAGCTCTAGCTCTAACCCTAACCCTAGCTCTAACCCTAACCCTAACTCTAGCTCTAACCCTAGCTCTAACCCCAACCCTAACTCTAGCTCTAACTCTAACCCTAACCCCAACTCTAGCTCTAACCCTAACCCTAACTTTAGCTCTAGCTCTAACCCTAATCCTAGCTCTAACCCTAGCCCTAACTCTAGCTCTAACCCTAGCCCTTACTCTAGCTCTAACCCTAACCCTAACTCTAGCTCTAACCCTAGCTCTAACCGTAACCCTAACTCTAGCTCTAACCCTAACTCTAGCTCTAACGCTAATCCTAGCTCTAACCCTAACCCTAGCCCTAACTCTAGCTCTAACCCTAACCCTAACTCTAACTCTAGCTCTAGCTCTAACCCTAACCCTAACTCTAGCTCTAGCTCTAACCCTAACCCTAACCCTAACTCTAGCTCTAACTCTAGCTCTAACCCTAATCCTAGCTCTAACCCTAGCTCTAGCTCTAACCCTAACCCTAGCCCTAACCCTAGCTCTAACCCTAACTCTAGCTCTAGCTCTTGCTTTAGCTCTAACTCTAACCCTAACTCTAACTCTAGCTCTAGCTCTAACCCTAACTCTAACCCTAACTCTAACTCTAGCTCTAGCTCTAACCCTAACCCTAGCTCTAAACTTAACCCTAACTCTAGCTCTAGCTCTAACCCCAACCCTAACTCTAGCTCTAACCCTAGCTCTAACCCTAACTCTAGCTCTAGCTCTAACCCTAGCTCTAAAAAATTTGAAAAAATTAAATATTTGAGTTCCTACTGGGATTCGAACTCAGGTCACTTGGGTGAAAGTCCAGTGCACTAACCACTACACTACAGAACACTCACATTACACAGAAGGTACATGTGTGCTTTTATGGAGCAGCTCAAGTGAACAGTAATGCAAATTTTTCCATGATAAAATATTTTGGTACCTACCAAGATTTGAACTCAGTTCACTGGTGTGAAAGTCCAGTGAACTAACCACTACACTACGGAACTCACATAGAACAGGGAAGTTACATGTATGCTTTTATGGAGCAGCTCACAAGCGAACTATCGTATGCAAAGTTTTCCATGATAAAATGGTTAGGAATCTAGTGGGATTTGAACTCAGGTCACTGGTGTTAAAGTCCAGTGCACTAACCACTACACTATAGAACTCACATAGACAAGGGAAGTTACATGTATGCTTTTATGGAGCAGCTCACAAGCGAACTGTACCGTATGCAAAGTTTTCCATGATAAAAGACTTTGGAACCTACTGGGATTTGAACTCAGGTCACTGGGGTTAAAGTCCTGTGCACTAACCACTATGCTACGGAACTCACATAGACCATGGAAGGTACATGTATGCTTTTATGGAGCAGCTCACAAGCGAATAGTATCGTATGCAAAGTTTTCCATGATAAAAGACTTTGGACCCTCCTGGGATTTGAACTCAGGTTGCTGGGGGGTTAAAGTCCAGTGCACTAACCACTACACTACGGAACTCACATATACCATGGAAGGTACATGTATGCTTTTATGGAGAAGCTCACAAGCGAACAGTAAAGAACTTTTTCCATGATAAAATATTTTAGAATCTACTGGGATTTGAACTCAGGTCACTGGGGTTAAAGTCCAGTGCACTAACCACTACACTACGGAACTCACATAGACAAGGGAAGTTACATGTATGCTTTTATGGAGCAGCTCACAAGCGAACTGTACCGTATGCAAAGTTTTCCATGATAAAAGACTTTGGAACCTACTGGGATTTGAACTCGTGTCACCGGGATTAAAGTTCAGTGCACTAACCACTACACTACAGAACTCACATATACCAGGGAAGGTACATGTATGCTTTTATGGAACAGCTCACAAGCGAACAGTATCGTACGCAAAGTTTTCCATGATAAAAGACTTTCGAACCTACTGGGATTTGAACTCAGGTCACTGGGGTTAAAGTCCAGTGCATTAACCACTACACCACGGAACTCCCATAGGCTATCGAAGGTACCTGTATGCTTTTATGGAACAGCTCACAAGCGAACAGTATCGTATGCAAAGTTTTCCATGATAAAAGACTTTGGAACATACTGGGATTTGAACTCAGGTCAGTGGGGTTAAAGTTCAGTGCATTAACCACTACACTACGGAACTCACATAGGCTATCGAAGGTACATGTATGCTTTAATGGAGCAACTCACAAGCGAACATTATGCAAATTTTTCCATGATTAAAATCTTGTTGAAACTGCTGGGATTTGAACTCGTGTCACCGGGACTAAAGTCCAGTGCACTAACCACTACACTACGGAACTCACAAAGACCAGGGAAGGTATATGTAAGCTTTTATGGAGCAGCTCACAAGCGAACAGCATGCAAATTTTTCCATGATAAAATATCAGCACAAAGCAGGTCTCGAACTCACCTCTCCTGGCCTTTAAAATCAGTTCACTCAAACGAATCGTTCAACGAATCGTCTTCCCCCCACACACACGCAATGATCTTTTTTTTTTTTTATAAATCAAATAATCAAAAATCATGGTCAAAGCTTAACTGAAAGTGAAAAGAGCCACACCCACCCTAACCCACAACTCCTGATTGGCTGTTGGGTCTGTGACATCACTACCTGCCTACTACATAATAACAGGCCACTTCATTAGGGAAAAATCATGGTCAAAGCTTAAATGAAAGTGAAAAGTGCCACACCCGCCCTCACCCCCACTTTCTGATTGGCTGGTTGATCTGTGACGTCACACGGACGCTCCATTAGGTTTCAAGTGTATCTAATAACAGGCCACTTTATTAGGGAAATATCATTGTCAAAGGTCACAGGTGTCAAGCTGTAGTCCTCGGGCCGCGTTCCAACATGTTTTCCAAGTGACCCTCGTTAAGCGCACCTGCGTGAAAAGTTTTAGCTTCTTTCACATTCAAAAGGAGCTAAAACTTTTCACGCACCTGCACTTAACGAGGGAATCACCCGGACACTCCATTAGGTACACCGCCATTTTCAAGTGTACCTAATAACGGGCCACTTTATTAGGGAAATATGGTCAAAGCTTAAATGAAAGTGAAAAGTGCCACACCCGCCCTCACCCCCACTTTCTGATTGTCTGGTTGATCTGTGACATCACTCGGACACTCCATTAGGTACGCCGCCATTTTCAGGTGTACCTAATAACAGGACACTTCATTAGGGAAAAATCATGGCCAAAGCTTAACTGAAAGTGAAAAGTGCCACACCCGCCCTCACCCCCACTTCCTGATTGGCTGTCTGATCTGTGACGTCACTCAGACGCTCTATTAGGTACACCGCCAGTTTAACGAGTGAGTGACAGACAGCGTTGCTGCTATGCCAGCCGACACACGTTATGCCGACATTGATGTTTTAATTTTGTATTTGTTGGATGGTAGTTGATGGTGTTATTATACCGAATGTGTTTGTGTTTGAATAAAAGGTTGGAAAAAAAAATCTGCTATGCCGACATTTGTTATTTTGGGGGACTCCAACTCATATAATAACGTAAAACACATACATATCGTCATATAAAGCAGTTAACCAAATGTCTGATTTGTGTTTTAATTGGCGAATATAAAAACAAGGAATAAAACACCAGACAAGTTTCAACATAAATGTTTATTAAAATAATAATAATAAAAGTAAATTTCAAACCAGCAATCTAATGTGAAATTGCAGTATACATTGGATAACAATATTTAGGCGTATAATGCATACAGTGTTTACCAGCTCAGTGGCCTAAGAGGAGAGTGTCCGCCCTGAGATTGGGAGGTTGTGGGTTCAAACCCCTGCCGGGTCATACCAGTGACCATTATAACAATGGTACCCATTTCTTCCCTGCTTGGCACTCAGTGTAAGGGGTTGAAATGGGGCCTCCCCAAAATCACTTTTGGGACTTTAACTTATAAAATCAAGATGACCCAAAGAGAAGCATAATCTCCCCATTTTTGCATAACGGCGCATCCCTTCATGCAATAAAGTTAGCCGTTATCTTGGAGAAAACGTGCATTAAAAAAAATAAGGGGTGTTTCAGTGAGTGGTTCTTTCGTTCCTTGGCAAATGGTAAATCGACATTCTGGCTTACACAGTTCACGCCAGGAGGGAGACGCAACACGTTCACTGACTGGTCCGTTGACGCACGGGAAGGAAGGCAGTTCACCCATTGACTCGTTCGCGAACGGGAAAGTCACGATTCGTTCCCTCAATGATCCGTTCTCGCGATGAATTGGAAATGCAAATCACTCACACACTGATTCATTCACTTGGTGAACGGGAAATGCAATTTACGACTCGTTGGTGAATGGGAAGTTATGTCATGTTCTTCTTCGTTTTGTTTTACAGCAAGGTGGTACCAGCTTCAATGCGCATTACCGACACCTACTGGTTGAAGTCATATGAACTGAAAAAAGATCGAATCACTTTAGGAAGTTCGTTCACTGATAAGATTCGTTCTTTTGAAGGAATTGTTCACTCACGAGCCAACATTACAGTCGACGTGGAGTCTCCACTCTTGCAGTTTGGAATCAGCGTTTTGCGTGGAAAACATACAAAACAACATGCAAGTCGAACGCTTTTCTTGATTAACGTTTGCTCGACAGCCAAGTGGCAGTTGCGGGCGAGCAACAAAAACTCGAAGAGCTCGTGTCGTAATGATGCGCTTGCACATTTACATGCAAACGGCAAAAAGAGAGCTTGAAAACGTTTGCAATACTCACTCAAAATCAAAAGGCGGAAGGAAGCTTGCTCTTGGCTTTGGTGGGTCGGTAGTGACGTCACAAAATACTAAACCCCTCACCCAAATCATCGTCATAGCTCTGAGTAAATCTCGGATTAAAAAAAAGTTTTTAAATGAATGCTACCGCAACGTAGTATACTGAAATGTTACATTATTAATACATAATAACATTAATAATACATATAGAGATTGTGATATGTTGCTACTATACCTATACAAAGCTATGCCCTTGCACAATAATAAAACTACACACATGACATTGTTTTCCAATATACATATATTTTTATGATGTTCATCAATATAATAAGACATTGATAGATTTACACTACAATAATTTTATACAATTTAGTTTTCCATTCAGTTTCCTTTCCTTTACATAGAGCCAACCTTGTTTAGTGTCTAATCCCATATTAAATGACAGCACAACATATCTATCAATAAATAAAAGCTAAACAAAAAGTAAGAATGAAATGAGACTGAGTGCATTGCCCATGTTCCTCCGGTCTGGTCCCTCCAGTGAGACCAGACAAACAGGGGCAATACAGACCTTCAACTCCCAGTCCATAGAGAAATTAAAATCTTTCCTCCAAAATAAATATATTTAAACAAACAAAATACAGCATCGTGTGGATACAAACAGCAATCTGACGTAAACAGCAGAAATTTTCTGGACAATTGAAGGTAAAAATACTTGGGAAATCTTTACCTTTACCAATTAGTGGTCACACAAAATTCAGATGCATTGGGAGATTTTTTTTTCTTTGAAATCAATGCAAAATACAATAAAAATGTGGACATACATTACAAATCATCTTTCTATATATTTTGTAGAATATCGTAAGCCGTCCAGTGAGCTTTCAGAAACTCAAAAGGTTCCCTCCTAATACTGCACTCATCCCATTTGGGGAGACATTCGTTACATTTTGCAAGTTTTCTCGACAACAATATACAGCACATATTCTCACAGTTGGTTAATATGCTTGAATGACAAATGAAAATAAAGCACTTCATTGCTGTGAAGTGTTTGAGATCAATCACCCTGCAAATGGGCTGAGTGCAGCTTCAATTTGAGACAACTGAACATTTCACAAGGATGGCATCCGACAATATTCTCACATAGAACAGACGTGCTCCCCGAAGGAATAAGAACAACAACAAACAGAAAGTGTCACGCTGTTAAAATATACGTGCACGCCTTTTCACACAATACAGTAAAGCAACGTGAAGAGACAGCACTCGCTTCGTTTTTCTCCATTGTGATCAAATTGGTTGAGTAATCAATCACAGGACGACAGCAGGATTTATGGAATGACACGTGTCCTACCCCAATCAGTCGTGTCATGTCACCTCAGTGGGATGGCTAAAAGAGCCACATTTTAATTCATTTGTTTGTCCCCTTTTTTACTGTACATCTTGATAAAACAAAATAGGCCCCTCCCCCTTACCCTCAAAACACGTTCATATTACAACACTTAATGTGGATTTTTGTCCAATAATTGGAGTTAGTTGTACTATGAAAGTAGGCAGAAATGAAAAACAAGGTTGTGCTATTACTTGTTAAAAGATCCTGTGTCTAACAATTGACTTATTTTGATTCGACTTAAACACACAAGATGCGGGAGAATCGATGCATGCGGTCCGTCAATTTTGGTTTAACTTGCATAAGGTACAGCCTCACTGAAGGTCTTGTAATTACAGATGGCAAGATTCGGCTTTTTTTTTCCCCCAAAGTATTGGATGGTTTGGGGTAACCTGCTCCTCTCTACTTGTTTTTGATGGCAATCGTCAGCAGAAGCCCAGACGTCAAGTCTTTGGTAAGCTGCTCTTAGTTGTAGGTACAAGGTGTGGTCACTGGCTGAGCTAGGATTTTTTTTTCCCTTGGGGGGTCAAGGACATGTCAGGGGGTCTGCAAAACAAACACAAATCATCTGGCCTGGCACCTGAGGGGTTCAGGCATATTTCTGTATGGGGAGGTCGGGTGCCCCGGCAGCCCCCCTTCTAGCTCTGCCTGTGGGTTAAGTGTTTTAAGATGACTTTAGGGCCGTTCACATCTATCCTGGTGTACTACAGTGGGGCAAGGAAACAAACGTGCCTTCACTCAAGAGATTTAAGCGGCCTAATCTGTCAGAATCAACTGGGGATATTCCTGGGGTAGAGCTATTCTAACACACACCACAAAAATACACCTGCAAACGCTCACACACACTACTCGTCGGAATCAGTAAAGGTGGTTGATCTACCTAGCTGGTTGCTAACATAAAAATCCAGAGGCTACTAAGTACACTTAATTAATACACTTAATTGGAACTATTGCAGGTTAGGACTGAGACTGAAAGCTAATGCTAAAGCTCGTTGATCTGGACCTAGTGGGCTAAAATTACAGCAAGTGCACCTATTGCTCTGTTACTTCTCAAGTAGCCAAAGGGGTCCATATGCACAAGCCCAAAACCACATTAGCAAACAGTTTTACAATTGTACACGAAAGGGTGCCATGACTGTCGACTGCAATGAACAAGAGAAGCTCCCCGCTCAGCTGCTTGTTGCTTGGCAGTGTATAATGCACACATCTGAATTATAAAAACGGAAACACACACACCACCTGTCTGTCTCACACAAAAATACACTATAATAAAAATAGAATCTATTACATGTAATCATGCATACCTATAGGGAGAACCACTTAGAACACTGCCGAGGAATGCTTTGGATTTTTTTTCTTTTTTCGATAAATCTTGGATTGTAAATTGTTGGGCCTTTTTTTAAAATGCAATTAAGGCTGAACTGTTTCATGTGCTCTTTATATGGAGGTGTGGCTGCACACAGCGTGACAGCGCCATCAAAAACAAGCTTGTTTAGTGCATTCTTAACTGCGCACGTTTTTTTTTTTAAACCTACTGAAAGTAGATATGAAGGCTTTTTAACAGGCCAATGACAGTTTGCAAGTGAGGATATTAATTCAGGTTTGTGATAGAGCCACTGAAAGCCACGCAATAGCCTAGCACAAGATGACATCCAAATCCGGCCTCCCGCCAAATTTACCTCGAAACCATTTTTTTCTTGCAGACTTCGGCTTTCAGTTTCATCGCGCAATTGAAATATACTTACAATTACGTGTGCTACAGTAAGAGCATTTGCACCAGACTGCAACGAAGGAATGTTTTCGAAATAAGACACTACGTAATCCAAAAAAAAAAAAAAAACATCTACAGACATTGGTCCAACGGTACTATGGCAGTTTTAAAACGATTGGGCATTCAAGCATGCTGCAAAACACAAGGGAGACGGCCGGAGAGCTGAAGACGGATATTAAATGAGAAATGTTGGAAGGGGGAGAAAAAAAAAAACTGTCAAGAGTCAGATTTAAAGGATAACTAGAAAGGGACAAGCTGACCAATTCATGCATTACTTTGTGTTGAGTAATAACTTAGACCCGAATGAACTCAACCTGGAGAGTGTGACTGCAAATAATCCGTTTTGGGCCTTACTGCGATTGTCGCCACTGTGCAGAAATACAGCGAAAAAAAAAAGAGAGTAAGCTGAGAAGAACATGCAGGATACATACTTGGGAGTATTAGGCAGTAGTCGACGCTGAAGCATACAGAAAATTAATACAAAAATGAAAAAATACAAAATGCACACACTCGCACACACACCTAGAAAACAGTACATATCAGAATAAAACTCTACAAATGACTAGAGATTGATCAGTCATGTAACAATTATCAGTGCCAATCATTGTTTCCTTTTCGGTTGTTGCATCATCACAAGGCTCTCGTTATGGCGGGTTAGAGAAGCCGAGAGGACCCGGAACGGACGCAGGGTCAAAGATTTGACAGGGGTACCAGAGGCGAGGTGGTGGAAATGATTGAGCCGTATGGCCCTGAAGGGTTTAGGGGTGAAGCCAATCGGGGAAGATACAATAACTCATTATCTGTGATTCCTTTTGTCATGAATTTCAGGGTCTCTTCTGAAGCAAGGACGTTGGAATTCGACTGGGGTAGGAAGTGACTCTTCTTAGGTGCTGAAGTACACTGCAGCGAGCAAGAAAGGAGATCAATCATGTGCAAGTCAATTCATATGTACAAATAATGAAAAGAATTCTTACCAATAATGACAATGAGCACAATCACGCATATCACACCCAGGATAATCATCATCTGTGGGGAGAAGATAGAACACAAGTTGTCACATGATCAGAATTGTAGACAACAAATATAGTGTGTCGCTCACCTTAGCGTTCTTCCACCAGTACTTGTTCTTCAGTTTGGCAGCGCTGGTCTCAAACTGAGAGGCTCCAGCCTGCAGAGCGTCAGCCCTGTCGTCAAGTTCAGACAGCTTCTGATCACGCTCCAGAACCTTATCCACATTTACACGCATAATATCCACCACCTGCGGAGAGATACAAAGATATTATTTTTGGAGCTTTGATCAATGTGTAAGAGTGTGCAACAAATGACTTGTTCTCACCTCGTCCACCTGTGCCTGTGTCTGCTGCAGACGGCGGTTGCTGGTGAGGTTCGGGGGAGCCTGACTCCCTCCCTCTGGTGCAGGGGCTCCAGCTGGGGCAGACCTGGGGATGGAAAAAAAGCAATTATATGATGACTCTAAACATCTGTATGGTGGCAAGTAACTGAGTTGAACTGAGGTGAGGAGCTAGAAGTAAGGCCATTGGTTCTTTTAATAGAAAAAAGGTGATTTGTCGCCATCTTGTGGCATCAGTGTGTAATTACAGCTCCTTTTGGGCGGGTCTCACAATTGGCAGCAGGGCACAGTCATTATTCCTCACCTTAAAGTAGATCAACTTGACTTCAATGGGATCCACGCATACAAAAAGATTTGTACAAATATTTACATTTTATTAACAAATACATCCCCGTCCAATGTGAGGTCAGACAATCCTTCGCTTTTAACATAACGTGCTCACCCTACTAAATTTAGCTTGCTAGATGATAGAAAGTGATGCCTCATCACAATTATGACTTGTGACAAAGCTACTCCACTACTGTGAGACTAAACTGTGTATAAAGGTCACCCTAAGAAGACACACGCATTACTAATCCTTCAACAACATCAAATCCTATTGGATAAAAAGGTCTGCTCTTTCCTTGCATATTATTATTGGCTGCCAAGGAGTGATATGTAAACAGACAAAAAGATCATCAATCAAAGTACCCCAAAGACAATAATAATGTTTTGTGTTCTGCTAGCAAAAAGACACTGAGAACATTTTCTCTTCTTAAAATTCAATCAGCTCAGATCCTGATGAACAGCAAGATGGGATCTAATAACCTTGCACACTGACTTGAGATGATGTTATACTTGTACAGTCCTCAGATGATATCACTGTAGCTATTCCAATAAATAAATTCAGCCCCCATTGGGGATTTAAAAATAGTCTGATATTATTGAGTTAATGGAAAACATATCCTGCATCATTTTATAACGCAGTGTCTACAACTAAGTGGATTTCTGCTGTCATTTGCACGATGCGTGACTTTCAGCACCATTTCAGCACTGGACAGCGACACTGTCGTACAGAGCAGTGGACTGGAGTCCCAGTCTTTTTATGACCTCTAGGACCTCAAAGACTACATTCCTTTCAATTCTATACAACCAGAACCGTGGTCACATGATAGCCAGTAAAGCATCACGTTTCACGGTCTATAAATACTGGCTGTCGACAGAAGCAGTGGGGAGGGAGGTTCCTTGACAAGGGGACTTGATTCAAGGCAAAAATGGTGGAAAATCGACATTTTAGGTAACAAACGGGCAATACTAACACAGACTGACGTATAACAGTGCTGGGACTCGATTAATTCTCGGATTGTGGGCTTTCTAGACATTTACACAAACGTATATAGCGTGACTTGGCCATCGCGTTCATCCTTCGTCATTCAGCTCTCTTTTAAAAAAAACGGCACAACTAAAATACCGAGGGATATATTTTCTAAAGGTTAAAGTGGAATGTGGTGTAATATAATAATGTTCACCCTCGCGTAACCATCGACAGAGAGGCTAGGCTATCCCCATCCCCCGCTGCAGGAGCTTGCAAATATCACGCAAACTAGGCCCGGGCCTAATTTATAGATAAGGCATTTATATATAACAAGCTATTTAAGATTAGTCAAATAATGTTCCGTGGGTTACACACCATATTGGCTTTGTTGTTTCTGTCCAAATAAAATAAGACACATTACGCCCTTGATGTTTCTAGAAATCATCACATCGTCCACCGCAAACAAGATTACACCCTTGTTGGACATGGGCAATTTTTATTTTATTTTGTCGTGATCGTGGCCCCATTAAAAAGGTGAATTAGTGTGTGTCTAATGATAAAGACGACGTCCTTTCAAACAGAACCGGTCCAAACCGGAAAAAAATGCGTGCGTACTGGCTGCAGCTAGCGGCACTAGACGAGGCAGAAAATAGGCAGAAGATAAACACGGATCATCTTTTCACCCGTAAAAACTCACAAATCAAAAACACACAATCAGGCTTCCGTTTAATCTAAGGGTAGACTGAAATATTATTTCCCGTCGTTCGAATGACAGCTGTCAAATAAAACATACGCGCAGCACAATACAAACGAAACCGACTGATGAAAGAACCTTCTCCTTCCAGGTGCTCGCCAGCATCTTCCCCATGAATATATCGAAGCGCACACAAAAATGGACGATATACTTACATTTTTTGTGGTAGTATTGGCGAGACAGCTGTGCTGAAATCCTGGCTGGAAGTGTTAGCGTGTGCTAAGTGGCTGGCAGATGGATGTGGATTGCCTTCTGCGCTCCTCTCTAGCCTCTGGCACCCTTTGGATGCTTAGCCTGGCGTTTCCCTGCCTATATAGCCGAGGAGGGGCACTGCTTAGACTCCACCGTCGAGATATGTCCACCAAGCTAGTCCAATACTCTCTTTTCCTCTCCGTATGTGACAGCACCAGCAATTTGGTTAGAGTAAGCGACGAGAGACTGAGCCGTAATGAAGGTATAACAAACACTTTGGATTAGCTGTACAAAGATGGCTCAGTGACGTCAACCGAGGCGAGTTTCATGTTAAAATGGGTGACCAAGGACTAAGCTGTTTTGACAGGCTTGACAAGCCACTTTTAAACAATGCATGTCCGTATTAAAATAGTACGTGTTTCCTCCTTTTACGTTTTAAGTGTCAATTATTGCAGGGTCGGATGCGCACATAAAGAAGCTTATTTTGATCGTCACGAGATTTGTCAACAAAATGGCGTTCCTTAAAAGGGGGCGTGGCCAGCAGCACAGTGGGTGTCCATAGTGGTGTTGATCAAACGTGGAGGAAATCCACGAGAAACCACCTGAAAGATTATTCTGAGACTACTGCATTTATGCATAATTATGTTTATGCATAGGAGGACAGTTCTGAAGGTGGAAAGCTGCAGTGGAGTCAAATGACCTTGGTCCAAAACAAATTCTACAAAAGGGGGTCACTGATGCTGTAGCGGTGCCCTGAGATATTTTGTCGACCCTTTTTTTTAGGGGGGGCCAAAGTCAGCTGCAGGCGAGCATCCCCTTGAATCCGATAAGTCGTGCAGAAAATGGACACATGGTTGAGATAATACACAGATTTTAATGACACAATCAAACAAGCTTTAATTTAATACTCGTTACTGCAGTTTGAATTTGCAATTTGATGTTTTGTCTAATTACAGAAACCTTAAGAGCATGAACATGACAGTAAAACAGTGATTCAACCATGCATGTGGAGAAACCTACAAGGAGAATGTGCAAACTCCACACAGTCTGGATTTGAAGATTTGACTTATTACTGGTCCCAGCTTGTCATGAATAATCATCCAACAAATTCATGTTCAATACATTACATAAGATGCCAAATTCCCACAACACTAGCCCACAAATGCAATAGAAAACATACTGACACAAATTGATCAAGAAATTACTGGACATTGCATATTAACTATATCAATTATTAGGTAATATTGTAGCAGATAGAAAAAAAATGTTCTGTACAGTACTTTGATATACAGTACAGATTTTGAGTGAACACATGAGGCCTTCTGAATGAGTGAATGTTGTTAAAATGAAAATTTGTGTGACCATTGATACTGTACATGAGACCTCAGATCATGGATGTATTATAGCATCTGGTATCCTGAAAGTTCCTGTTCATTGTTCATAGATTAAATATGATAAAAAAAAAGCAGTTGCAATAGAGCTGATCAATTTCATATTTGTAAAATTGCCTCTTACGAGGTAATGTATACAATTCCACGTGACCGTTTTGACAGGCAATGGTTTCAAGTCCTGTTCTTTTGAGAAAATTATGACCTTATGATGCAATATTAAAACCCTGTGATTTTAAAAGGGAGGATTTCTTTCACAGTTACGGTCCTATTTTATATTTCCCCACAATAACAAAATTGTATGGCACCAAAACGATCCACCTCTAACTGATCTCAAATAGTAAACATTCCAGGTGAAGTTCTCCGCTTTTTTGATATAAATCTTTCTAAATATTGCTTTTCTAAAATGCACACGTGCAAAAAAAAAAAAGGTTTCTGACAATTAACATGAACCAAAAATAAACCCATTCAGACTTGGGACCTCACTAACTCAGAGGTTTTGCGTAAGGAGTGATATTGCACTGCTTTTTTTTAAAATAAAATAAAAAGTGAAATAAGATATCACGCTGGAGTCTAACATTTATCAGTACACCCAGGAGACAGGCACCCACTGTGGAGTGGAAGTGACCCTCTCCAAGGCCTCTTCCACACTTTTCACACTCTCGTCAACATCATTATTGACTATGATCAAATCAAAGAAGTGTCTGTAGGCTGTCAGGATTTCGTCCGACTCCCTCTGGATCATTGTCAGGTTTTCCGTCTAGGGTTAAAAAAAAGAAAAATATTAGCTACCGGAGTCAAATCTGGTTATTACGATAAGGGTCTCACTTGAGAAGCTGTGTTGGTGGGCGCGATGAAGACCATAAGAGGAGCGAAATCTGCAGTCCGTAAAACCTTCAACGTCTGCAAAGAAAGAAAAAGACCATGTGATTAAAAAGGATTTTACTGTAATGAAAACGATAACTGAGTCACTCCTAATACAAACCTGCGGTTCTACATCCAGCAAAGCAATTTTGCCCTGCTCGTGGATCTTCTGGATGGTCTCAATTTTGGTGCCAAACATGTTTCCCTGGAAGCTGCCGTACTCCAGCAGTGCATTTTCTGAGATGCATTTGGTCATGGCGTCGTTGGAGATGAAATAATATTCCTGCCCGTTCTCCTCATCCTTACGTTGCGATCTGGTGGTGTCTGATGAACGAATCAAATTGTGAAACTCAATCGTGTAGCTTTTAGGGCACTATAGAAATGTTTTATCTACTTACGTGGGACAGGATAAGAAAATTTCTCAGGATATTTGGTCAGCAATGAATTTTTAATGTGACTCCTCCCTACACCAGGTGCACCTAAAACATGGCAGTCAAAATATGAATCACTGTTTAAAAAAATCTGTTCTGTTTATTCTGAGAAGGGCCACTTACCAATCAGCACCAAAGTTTTCCGTTTGAAAGCAGGGAGCCGGACAACCTCCTCGTAGGAAATCACGTCCAACTGGTCAAAAACTAAACAAACATTTGGTTGTAAGAAAACCGCAACGGCAGAGAAAAAAAATAAATAAAAAATGTTGATGATGAACTCACTTGAGCTGTGCTTCGCCAGGTATTTGTCTTTGCACTTCTTTTTCTTTCCAAATGGGCTCCAGGACTGAGCGTCTTTGGTTTTGCTCTTACTCGCCACTCTCCTTTCAAGGAAACAAAATTTTATTTAGTTGTGGGTGACATCATATTCATTGAATTAATATTATAAAATAAAAATGATCAGTCAAACCATTCTTGGAGCTCCGGCGACGGTATAAGTCCGGCGAAGTTTGCCGCGCTGCTCTCGACTGTACCCTGCCACCAGTTGGGGTCCTGCTTGTTGATAATTTGAATGATGTCACCGGTTTGAAATTTTAGCCCCGCCTCTTTGCACGGGATGAGCTCATCCGTCGAGGGGTCGTAGTTAAACTGGGCCCTCATGTAAGTCTGCAAAACCAGAGTTGATAATAATAAATACATATATATATAGTATACTTTTTACAAAAATTGTAATGTATAGTCTGTTGGAGGGATTAATAAATATCTTGTCTAATTGTTACATGTTATTGGTTACAAAGGTCAAAGGTTACATTGATGAAGGATACGTTGTTAGTCGCAAATTAATGAATAACTATTTGTGGTCACCACAAGTGTTTAACTAAGCCAAGAAGTTAATAAAATCTACGGACTGCCAACACAAACAATGAGGTGTTCTAAAAAAATGAAACTGTATGAATGAAATTTACAGTGTAAACATAGAAATATTTTGTTATGCGGGGATTTACAGTTTTACCCACAGCTACTTTTGTGTTTTACACTCAAACTAACAAAGCTACTTTTATATTCACCTTGGATTTTCATCCATTAAGAGACGATTCACCTAGCAGTGAAAATGTATAGAATAGAGGAAAGCTGTTTTTCAGCAACTTTTTACACAAAGAAGGCAGAGTTTTTTTATGTTTGCCATTACCTCACAAGCTTTGGAGCGACTCTTTTGGTTGGAAACTATTTTCATTGTGACTACTCCATTGGTTTCTTTCTGCAAGGAAACATATGGCACAGTTAATTATCACAATGTATTTTAAGGAGATTTTTTTTGCATAATTCTCTTTGAGAATTGCAGTTATTAGGCTTTACATACCAAAATCTTTTGCAGCTGATCAACTGTGTGGTTAGTCACACTTTTTCCATTGATTTCTGCAATCTCATCACCTTCATGCAAGGATCCTAAAAAAAAAAAAAAAAAAAAAAAAAAAAATGAAGGCATTTCATGGAATAATAGCATCAAATAGTTTTCGGTTGCTGTGATTTTGAATGTACGGAAACCTAAAGTGTACTTGAAGTAAAGTCAACAATATATCAAAATGTCATTGTAGCCTTTTTAGCTTGTGCCTACACACACATACACGTACACACACACACAGGTCAATGTTTGATTTACTACCTTGTTTGTGTATAAATCCTCCGTGCAATATTCTGGCCACTGTGCACCTCTGTTTGTCATTCATTTTCAGAGTGACACCCTGCGGATGAAAGAAATATAATGTTGAGACAAGCCACATTAATCAATATTATTGAAGGCTGGACGTGTTGCAAATGTAAAACATACCATGGGCTCCGAGGGATTTTTTTCAAACACGACTTCTTTCATTTTGGTCAGCTCCGTGCCATTCACGTATCTCGCACTCCCGTTGGTATAAACTTCAGCACCTTTGCTCTCAATGGTTTGCATAGCCACCTGCTTAAAAGAGACAGAGAGAAAAAATATATATCGTTATAATGCAAATGAAGGCATTTTGCATTATGAAATGTTTTTTAACTGTTACAGGGAAAGCCTTTTGCTAATTGTAAGTGTTTCATTTGCAGATTCAACACATGTTCTAGGTTAAAAATTAACCCAACATCATTAACACCTCATTTAACACATCCAACGATCTGCTCCAACAGGTTCGTGTGGTCATGCATGGATACCACCAATGTCATCAAGGGATCCCACCAGAGAACTAAAGTGACATTAAATTAACCGTCTTGAATGACTATTGCAAATAAGTTATCTTTAAAGCATATTTCTTGCAAATATGAGGCAGAATTTGTAACCTGGATTTGACAAATAAAGGAACTGAAACACAGATCTTGTTTTTCTTCCCCCCTCCCCGAAAGTGTAAAGAAGGAGGGCGCAAATCACTGCTGTGTATGTTAATAGATGACTCAGACTATTTAAATATATTAATTAAACACAGAAAGTAGAAACTGAATTATCACAACAGATTTTTTTTTTTTTTTATGCTTTTTTTTATGAATAAGACGTCAGTGTGACAATTTAATTCCCAGGTGCCATGCAAGTACGCCCCCTAGAGGTGCTGAGCAGAACATAATCGCATTGGACATTTTAGGCAAGGTCATGAAATAATTGCAGCATTCTCACAATAGTTCACAAATAAATTAATACGTTGTTTCCAGCAATTAAATAAAGTGGCTTTATTGAGGTTTACTAAAATATAATAAACAGAAGAGGAAAAACTGCCAGCTAAACTCCATGCCTGGGATTTCATTTGTATTTTGCTGTAAACACGGTAGACAACAGCTGACTGAGTGTTGCATTCGTGGAAATCTGGTTCCATGAAAGGTGATACTTATTTACCGGCCTTGAGCTATTTAACAGAGGGGTGTCAGGGGAAAATATTTGAGTACACCAGGAGATGAAATGACACACTGTGAAAATCACTCAAGTCATACTGGTCCTTAACTGTGTGGTGTGAATAAACAAGAACATGCGGAAGCCACAAGAACTTGGAAGTCTTCTGCAGTGTTGCTCTAGTCAGGACATTTTTCTAACAATCCGCAGTTATGCGATAAAGGGGCCCATTTGAAATGCCCGTGTTGGGTGTGGCAAAGCATTGGGACAAACAATAATCCCTGAAACCTAGTCTGACTTGAAAAGAGATTTACATTTGTACTAATCAATTATTTATTTCTACAGAGCTCTCGGAGTTGGGAATCAATAATTGGCCAAAAAGGAGTCTGAGTCTTAAATTTCAGATGACACGTAAGTGCCCTATCAGACTAAACCATTCCTCTTAATTATCTATTAGAAGGACAAACAACATGTCATGTTCCAACTAAATTCTAATCTTCCTATACTTGCCAAAGTCTTTTGCTGAGTTGACTTTTTTGTTGTTGTTCCCTAACGATCGTGACCCTTGATCAACATTTTACTCAGCAGTCTCCACTGTGAAGGCCACACTTACTAAATCAGCATAAAGCAGAAGACAAAAATGCTGAGGCCAGGAAAAAGTTTCCTTTTTTTTGTCATGTCCCAAGTCCCTCACTGCTGAGTTGACACTTTGAAATGTTTCCTTCACTCCATTCCCGAGTCTTGCAATATTTTGCACCATAATCTATTTTAAAAGTGCATTTTTGGCTTCTATGTGATTTTATGCAAAACACTGCAATGCTGTAAAATCGGCTCATTTAGCAAGCAAAACATGATGACGTGATGATTACACAAGTTATTGGTGCCAGAATCTTGTTTACCCCCTCAGCTGTCACATGTTTCCATGTGTATTTTTGGGAGGTGAATGCAGACGCGGAAAAGGCTTATGCCATGTCTGCTGGATCCAGTTCAGGCTGACTGGAGAGGTGACTCAGCTTTCAACAAGACTTGCGCTTGAACTGTACTGCATATACGTCATTTCTACTAAATAACAAGACAAAACAACACCGATCATGTGCTGTCTGGCATGCCCGGAAGCAAACGGACAAACCCCGAGTATTTGGAAATCAACCTTACCTTGTCAGTCTTTGGTTTGGTTTGGAGAAGCTGCTCCAGGTAGAGATCGGAGAGGGCTGTCCTGGCGGAGTCCACAGGCTCCAATATGACAGCAGGTTCGTTTTTATTGGATTTGAGCGTCATCTTTCCGGTAGAAGGAAAAAAATACAACACAGTGAACCCCCCCTGTGCAAGGTCCACGAGAAGCTGGCTCAATTTTTTTTTGGGGGGGGAGAGATAGGAAACTGCAGATAACGACTGCTGGTGAGATAATGTCACTGAGATAAAGGTCCAAGGTTCTGATCGGCAGCAGGTGATCTACAGATCCACTGCAGGCGGGGACACCGCTGACAGAGCAAGTAAACAGGAGCTTGTGTTGCCTTCAAGTGCTTACCGCAAAATCCGAAATCCGAGTGTTCACTCTAACTAAATGGGACCGTATACACAATGTCCTTTTTTTCTGTGATAGTGTGTTGTAATATTTCATAAGGGGGTCCCGTTTATGTCTACATACACACATGCTATATGACAAAAAAATAAATAAAATACGGACACGTATAAAATGTGTGGTCAAAGCAAACAAAAAGAAAACCCTAACCTAATGAGATCATTACAAAACAGGCATTAAAAATAATCAATGCCGAAGTACATCATTGTTAAAACGTGACAAAGCATGTATTTATTATTTTAATGTCTTCTTGTCTGATGTTTTAATGTGAATTACTAGAATAACAGAGCCTTCCATGTAATGTTGTGCAAGGCTACACAATCATAAACAAATAGATTTGCATTAGCTTTCAAAATATGGAATGACCAGTGAGTGTGATTCGCATCGACCGTCTTCACAGCCAAAGTTATAAATAATATCCGAATGTATTTGAAGGCAGCACGCCGCTGCGGTCCTTTGCAGGAAAGGAAGGAAACATGGACGGTGATGACGTTCAATAGTCTCACAATGAAACGTTGTTTTATAGTTGTCTGGATACTACTACAAAGATAATCTTAAACAGTATAACTGCAGAAAATATGACATTCTGAGAATGTATCGGATGTTTGCTTATTTGAGTGACTTTATGATTCACAAGTAATGTTACAAAATAGTGCCGTCTTGTGGTCAAAATTGGTACTACTGATACAGTAGATTACTACTACTACTCCTCTTACTACAAGTTTGTACAGAATGAATTACAACGATGCGGATTTAACAAATAGGCCATGCAAAATTGTCAAAAGAAGGGTCTGTTGTTATGTGTTTTAAAAACGCAGTTTTCTCAAATTATAAATCGGGTCTGTGTCTTTAAGAATATGCTGGACGTTCTACCATGATGGCCTTAGCGTATGCAAAATTGTTCCGTTTGCTATGCGCACTGGACTTGTTCACCAGGATCCGGTTATAAAATGACATGTAAAGCTCAAAGTGTTTAATAATTAAGCCAAGTCATCTTTTACTTGCAGATCCACCTAATGTAATAACAAACTTGCCTTGATGAGCGCCAGAGGAGACCGAAGTGCTGCTAGATAGGGGCATCGGTGACGCAGTGAGTCATCGAAAGTTCTGAAACTTTTATGATTTGAAAATTACACAGATTTTGCTCTGTGAGGTATTGGAGATGATCGGCACGCTTAGCGGGATCGTAAGAGCAGTTGCTCGGAATAAGACTTTATGGAGACACGGGAAGCAAGTCCGTGGGTACGCCTGCCCACCAGCATCTATGAACTTGCATGAAAACTGTCTGGGTGAGTTCATGGAACACTTTGCAAAGACCAAACACGCTTCTAATGCGCCTGCTCCACTTGCATGTACCAGAACTTGAGTACAGAGGGACTCGGATGCATTTGGACTACGTGTGGTTGAGGGATCACTGCCGCTCTGCCGAGTCCTTCAACATCCAAACACACCAGAGGAACTTGGACACCGGAAGTATCGACCTCAACATCCGGCCTGATCATATCCAAGTGGAAGATGACGACCTTATCCTTACTTGCAAGTCATTTTTAATAATGGCCATAACAAAATAAATAATAAAAATATTTTTAATAAAACTAAATGAATGAGACGCAGTTTGAAAAATGCTTTTCTGAATATAATTATTATATTAACATTGCCAAATCACAGCAGTTGTATCAGCGCACTTATTTTAAGAAAAAAAAAAAGCCAGCATGCAAACAACATCTTCACCTTCAAGATATAGATGAAATATTTTGAGTAAATTAAAAAAAAAATAGTAAATGCAAAAAGTTGCACTCTTAAAAATGAGTAAAGTTAGCGTGCAACACCAGGTGGACTTTGGTAAGTTTCTAATTTAATGGTTTACCCAGTACAGTCATATTTGAGTGAATGGTATGTTGCCCTTCATTCTTTAACACTGCCAACACGCTGCTAGAAATAACAAAGTAAGTTGACAAAATTCCTGCCAACAAGTCTACTATTAGCGCTTAAAGGGGCCTCTCCATCATTCATCAATGTTTTTTCATAATTTTGTTTAATTTTATTGGACAAACCGACAATGTAACTAATCAAATTTTGCTTGTGTGCATCCAAGGGCCTGGTGGTCACACTTCCAAATACAGCCTTAGCTGGTTAGCCGAGAACAGCTACGAGGGAAAGAAGCAGAGCACCGTACAGCCACGCATCCTTTGGAATGCTGACATTTATAAGAACTCCCATGTGGCCTCCTCCAAATGGGACGCATTTATGAACAGCGAGGATGAATTAAAAAAGTTCCTGCAGAACTACCTTCTGTACGGGATCGCTTTTGTGGACGACGTCCCTGCTACAATCGAAGCCACAGAGGCTGTGACGCAGAGGGTTAGTCTTATCAGGTATGACCGACTTTTTTTTTTTTCCTCCTTCACTGATTTTGCAAGCATCCACAACCTCAAATGTATTTCTTCAAGGGAAACCACCTATGGACGAATGTGGTCCTTCACGTCAGATTTTTCCAGAGGAGACACTGCCTACAGCCAGCTGGATCTTGACCGCCACACAGACACAACCTATTTTCAAGAACCGTGTGGGTAAGTAGAAGAGGAAAAGGTCTCCCCCAAAGGCAGGATGTGACATTGACAATATTTGCCCCCCCCTCTGCAGAATTCAGGTCTTCCACTGTCTCAAACATGAAGGCACCGGTGGAAGGAATCTGCTTGTCGATGGTTTCTATGCAGCTAAAAGTCTTCTTAAGCGGTCGCCAGAAGATTTTGAACTGCTTTCACATGTTCCAATCAAACATGAATATCTTGAACGCACTGGCAGCCACCAAAACCACATGATTGGCTTCGGACCTGTTCTGAATGTCTATCCTTGGAATAATGAGCTTTACATGATTCGGTATGTTGATGGGATTCATTTAAATTCCGTTGCCTGATTTGTATGATAAGTTATATATTATCGCCGCTACAGGTACAACAACTTTGACCGAGCAGTTATAAACACGATACCTCATGATGTTGTTCGCCGCTGGTATGTGGCTCATCGCCAGTTGACGTCGGAACTCAGGCGAGCAGAGAATGAGCTGTGGATGAAACTTACTCCGGGAAAAGTAAGACCATTTTCTCTAGTGACATGATTTGAACATTTTAGATAATTTTTGCATCTTTTTCACTTCAGGTGATTTTTATTGACAACTGGCGAGTCATGCACGGCAGGGAGGCGTTCACTGGCGTGCGGCAAGTCTGTGGATGCTATCTGAGCAGAGATGATATTCTCAGTAAATCACGATGTTTGGGGCTTCAGGTGTAGCAAATCGAAGAGAGCCCCTTAAGTACTTTTCATCACATGAAGGCAATAAATGTTTGATTGATGCTGCATTTTGTAATTTACTATGAAATGAATATTGAATATTGTCCGTCTTAGTTGTGTTTGCAGCTGAATTGAATGCATGAATGATGCCCTCTGCTGGTTTTAATAAAAAATTAAAAAATAAAGCGCAGATGTTCTTTTTAAAGTAAGGTTGGGGGATTTTTCTTGATCCCGGTTTTCTACTATACAATATTTCTTTTAGCTAGTCCAGTGAGGATTAATCCTACCTGATGATTACATTAATAATTTATAAACTGTGACTTTTTGATGATCTAATTGAGTGTGCTATGTCTTATGCGTGTTGACAGCTTCAGTTTTGGTAGCGACATAAGACATTTGCATGCAGAAGACAGCACAATGCACAAAGATCCAGTCACACTCTTATTTCCATCATTGGCTTTGAGGGAGACTGCTGTGGTAACCATGGAAACAGACGAGCATACAGAGGCCCGCATTGTTGTCCTGGTAACTCGGCGAATGAGAGCATTCAGACGAGATGTACTTCTAAAATCAGGCCATGCAAGGTGACCATTTAGATCAATAAGTGCATTTGATGACGTGGAAATGCGGACATAAAATGTCAACGTGAATAACTGTAATTAACCCCGGATTTCAAAGAAATTTAACAATCTTATTTCCAGGAAGCTTCACTTTCGCTCTTTCAAGCCAAACAAGATCATACTGGACTTCATTTTTTTTTCTTTCTTTCTTAGAAAAAGCAATTATTTTCTTGCACTTGAAAGTGAAGCATGAAAAATACAACAAAAGCAAGAAAGAAAGAAAAAAAAAAGGGTCCGGAAGTGACTCACCTAATGGTCTGATGAAGCATTGTCGGGTTAGTGCGACTAGCAAAAGGTTCAGGCACCCTCCACTCAGCATATATTTACACTTCTGAAAGGAAATGGCAACAAATAAATCACAATTAGTCACAGTTTGCTTCCCTGGTTGCCAAGCAATGAACAATAATGAGATACATGGCCTGCACTGCAATTACTGTATTGCACTCATTATTAATTGTAACAATAAGAGAGAAAAATAATAGAAACGTAAATCAATTTACATTCAAATCAGTCATGAAGGAAGTTTTTAAGGTACCAAAAGTAATGGGACACTTGGCTGTCATTTCCTTCCAACAGATAAAAAGTATAAAGTTCATTTGGCACACAGTGTTTATGACATTTCCTCCTCTCGCAGATAAAAAATTTCAAAAGCCACCCATGGTGAGTGATTACAGTATTTTAAAAGTAAATGCATTGTAAAAGGGATGACTTGGAGATGTCATTTATTTGCTGCTACTTCACCAGTTACAGTTCATAACTCAGCCTAGCTTGTCTTGTATATCAGTCTTGGTCACGGCTGGTGGTAAAGGAATTCAAGTCATTTAATCTCCACCTGCCCTTTATTGGTTGCCTCCAGCTCTTGAAAGTTAAAAGCACTGCTTATTGCCGGAGGGAGGGAGAGAGGGAGGGAGGGAATCACTCCCTGGTGATGCATACCTAATAAAGTAACTTTCACCTTTGTCATTTTCACTCACGACACATCGACGTGTGCTGATGGAGGGAGGGAGTGGATGACTCACGCAAGATTAATTGTCTGTAGTTAGCAGAAGGTGACAAAGGTGTTTAACGGCGTCGATCGGGGGGTGAGTGGAGCGCTGAGAGTGGGAGACTGGCCAGGTTTGGATTACTTCTTGCATGATAGCTGAGCAAGTTTGACAAGAATCCTTGATTCATCCAAGCGGCACATGTTTGGAATGAATTACACAATGGAGGAGGCAGTCTAATTAAATCAATAGTATGACTCATTGGTGACCCTGGATCACTTCTCGAAGTGCCAGACCTTCCACATTTCCATGCAATTTTGAGTTAAATGTATTAAATGATCTATTGATATAAAAGACAATCAAAAAATATCAATCGTGACATTATCCAGTACACTACAATAGATGGTTTTAATCATGCCTACATGCATGAATGATTTCCTCGCCTGGCAGCATGGACCATAGCGATTTCTCTCGACAGTAAAAGTGTGTGGAGAGCCGATGATAAATTGGGCCTGCAGCATCTGCTCGGCTGTCTGGTATGGTGGACTGTGAGAACTGGTCGGCCTGCAACTGTCTCCCTCTCAAAGCTGAGTGCTGCTTCCAGTGTAATTCCTCCACACAGACACATTCATCCACCCACCACATGCGTTGTTTCCCAGTCAGCAGACTCGGAGGAGTGAATCAGCACTCTAGCTTGGCACTGCAGTCCCCCCCCCCCCCCCTCCCCCCCAGATTTTTATATTGACTATTTCTAATACATAACCAATGCCAACTGTTTTCTCAGTTCAAAGAAGATATTGTGAAATGGATATTTTTGTTTTAAGGAAGACAGGCTGCAGTTTATAAAATAGCCAGCAGGTGACAGAAGAGGCTTTTAGATTTAGAGGCGCGCGTGCAAAGGGGCGCGCGCACGCGTCAGACAGAAGGCAAGGATGCTGATGGAGGAAGCTGACAAACAAATGCTGATCCCCCCCACCAACACAGGTCGCCCACCTAACAAGACTGCGCAATTTCTACAGCCGCCCCAAAAAAAACAAAAAAACATCCAGCTTTCAGAAATCCTGAAAGCGCAAATCACAATTCCAGCATCATCTGAAGAAGGTTCTGTGGGCAAACGCAGTGACACTGAACTATCATCTCGCATCGGCGTCAAAACGTTGCTGCTTCCTTAACGATCGACACAATTGTGCAAATAAACCTTATGAAAAAAGTGGAACACTGTCAGTCAAGCGCAAGATCTCTTGATTCTTTTGTCATGGCAGAAATTCACTTCACTGTTGCCATAGGTGACCGAGCATGAATTGTATATGGAGGAGAGCGGGGGAGCTGTGGACACTCTTTTGTGTTGCATCAGGAATGCATTTGGAACTTTCTCTACTGCTTGCATTTAAAAAGCATATCATTATTTTTCCTCAATGGCACTCATTGAAGAAGTTTTACCTTACATCTGGGTTCACAATATTGTTGCATGCAATGTCATTATAGTGGATGTTCCAGGAGTATTCACGAGGTCATTCAATAACCAATAAATAAGGTCAATGTTTTTAAAAAATAGGCATAATTTAAACAAATAAGGCAAATTCTAAGTGCCACGTTTATTTTTCTTTCTACAGCCATCAATTCTTGACCCATGTTAAGGCATCTTTTCAATATTTCATGTTGTTCTATGGAGTGCTGACAATTGAACACGGGAATGGAAAGCATATTTTATGGCGCTGCTTCAGTGCTTCTGTATCCATCTGCTGAACAGAGCTATGCACTCCAATTCAAAAAAGAGCCTACCTGTGCAAACAAAGACACAAGTTCAGGAAAATTCAGCAGCAGCAGCAGCAGCAAAGTTGCTACCGTTAGCATTCGGAACCAGCCGATGAATTTGTGTGGACATTCCATATGCTACATAGAAAATAATTTCATCATCTTGAGTTGTTAGAAATGATTTGGTCCTCTCATGGTGAAGATCTCACGAAGTAAATGAAAAGAAATCAATTAGATGACTAAGCTGAACATTAAATGTGCTTTACTTCTCGCAATGTGACCGAAGCACACAAAAGTCATTACAGTAAAATTTTATTATTCATTTTTAGGAGCTCAATATTCAGTCTTTTAAGTATCTTTAGGTGGCTGCTTGAAATAAATTGCATTTCACAGACAGTTGTTAAAACTGATAGCAGACAAAATAGTGACGTCAAATGGCTGGTTGGATATTTTTTTTAAATTGTAAACTATCTTGGTGATGTTTTAAAACACCCGGCATTCTGACCTGTTCACATATTGGTGATATCGACTGTCTGGTTATCTCTTTGGAATCGATATTTGACCCCTGACCTTCAATTAATCTTACTAAATTGTGTAGACTCCCATTGTCCGGAGCTCATGAAGAGTATTTATGGGCATTGATCAACTGTTTGACATTTGAGAGACTTTGACCTAAGGACAACATATTTCTTCATTTCAATACGGTTTTATAGAACAGGCAAATTCCGTTTGTTTAAATTCAACATGGTTATATCACAGACAATGAAGACTTTTCTCCTCAACTGTCCAGCTAAAGGCCTTTTTTTCCTTTGCCAAATGCATTATTCATATTAAAACATCTATGTCTTAAAAAAGAAACCATATAAACTGGGACAGGGGTGAGAATGGGGGTACCCTGTCAGATTTGTCTCTGGCTTTCTTCTATTGTGGGTTGTTGGGTCGACGTTAAAGAGTCTATTTCTATTTTCATGGAGAAAATTTTGTCTTTGAACCGCTTGCCAGCCAATCACAGGGGAATAAATGAAAATGAATAAATAAACTAAAATAAATAAACAAATAAATAAATTTAACTACACGTAAATAAATTTAAAAAAATAAATAAATAAACTAAATATACATAAATAAATAATAAATAATAAAAAGATGGTGGCATGGAAATTCAAGTATCGGTATATCAGCTTTGTGTTCTCCTAAAGATGGCCCGATTGATATCATTATTTCACTATTGTGACATTTTAGTTTGCTGCTGTTGTCAAATTCTTCCAATAGGTCGATTGTAAAATATGTGTCTTGGCTCAGTAAAGGTTGTGGAACCACTTGGGGAACAGCATTTGATGTTTGAGTATTGAAATGATGTTTAAGCTGTTATCTCAAGGCATAACGTGTCTTTAAATGTGGATTACTGCGCTTGTGTGGCTTCTTTTGTTCAAACACGAGCGTCACCACAAGTCAAACTGCCAGTGTCGCTTAAAGCTGGGGATTTTGCTTGCTTTGTGCAAAGCCTCACTTTTGCATTTTCTATGCGCTCATGCACGTCAATTACGCAAATCATGAGCCAACCATGATGACTTTAACCAACCATCT
Source organism: Syngnathus scovelli (assembly GCF_024217435.2). Lineage (NCBI taxonomy): Eukaryota > Metazoa > Chordata > Actinopteri > Syngnathiformes > Syngnathidae > Syngnathus > Syngnathus scovelli. The sequence goes on from NC_090861.1 coordinate 2,140,797, forward strand.
ATATGATTCTTGTTAGTTTTTTAAAGATTATAAGTGCACATAGATGTTACACACTCATTTTCTAAGCAGCTAATCCTGTTTGGCGGGTGGGGGGGGGGGGGGGGGGGGGATATGTTACAAGGCTCACCAAGGACGTGTCAGGCCAGCAGTCTATCACAGAGATAGTCACTCACATTCACACTCACGTTCGCACCTTCCAGCCATTTCAAGGTCTCCGATGGATGACCATGTGGGGAAGAGGCCAAGGATGCCTGAGATGATTGCACGTGTCAGCTGTCACCGCCCTGCTTGTCGACATCTCCACGTAGAACAATACACTCACGTTAGAAATCAATATATATAAAGATGGCGGTGATATGATGTCATTTTTAAGGTTGGTTGTATCCAGCACACCTCCTCCAATCAATCTGTAAAATCAATGATCTGCTTCCACCTGCAATTGATTGTTTCGCACGAGCAACACGATGTTTTGGATGTCTCACTCCCACATGACTTTTTCCGTCGCTTGAAGCGCACTCCCATTTCGAGGCTCCTCTCTTCACCTTCAGCACTGATACTCCACTTCAAGTGTTGCATCCTGGGGAGAGAAAAATCCAAATGGGTAAGCCTGTATCTGCCGTTCTGTTCTTTATAAGAGTGCAAACGCGGAGTTTTAACGACATGTCCTTCAAAGAATACAAACTCTGCTACTTAGTATGTCCTGGAAGTTTGGAGTGTCCCCCAAAAAAAGCTGCGGTGCCATTTTGTCCTACTTACAGTGGAGTAAATCACATTTACTATAATTATTTACATGGGCAACTAGAATCAAATTATGCAAATATTACACATCATTTGCTATAAAAGATGGAGTAAGTCAATATATATATATCAAATAAATGTTAATCTTAAAATTCCCTTACCGTAAATCTTCTTTTACGCATGGTCATCAGATATTTACCTTTTGGGGACTAAACTTCAGGGAAATTAAAATGGACAGTACTTTATTAGTCCTCAAAGGGCAAATGAAAAGCCAGTTTTTCTTTAATGTATAAGCCTTTATTTGTAAAAAGTCTGTTGTTTGAATGATAACCCTTTTTTAAACCACATACTTGAACACCTTGTATTTGTAAAAAAACAAACAAACAAAAAAAAAACACATTTTGTTTAAACACCTAAAAAAGCGGATTGACACCATAACATTAAATTTGCACTGACAAAATAAATAATACAATATCATACCACACAAATGTCGATTTCCATGGGTACCGATACTCCAAATGAAATCCAAACACTTCATTAAACAACAGAAATAAGCGCTCCAATGTAAACATAAACCAAAAAAAATGCAGTTTATCTTCCAGTGCCATTTATAGCTGATGAATTACATTTTCCTTCTCATGATTAAACAACAAGAATAACAACCCATGATAACAAATACAACAAATAATAAACAGAGGAATGAAGCAAATTATTTTCTAGTTTGAGAAAAAAAATAAAGGGGCTGATTTGTTGATTGTTGTGTGCATATACAAGTGTATTTTGTCAATTTCCAGCAAAAAAAAAAAAAAGATTTGTGAAGATTCTAGCAAGTATGGCCATACAGCAATCAACAACAGACCATAATAACCAAAAGGCAGCTCCTCACTGGACAAATATGGGAAACACCCACTCAGGGTGTCATCACATGGCTTATGTCGGACGCTACAGGTGGAGCATCCTTTACATCCTTTGTAGCTGAATGGTGACTGAAGTTGATGAGCATGCTGAACCTGATCCAACCAAATTGCGTGGTTGACAACAAGCAGGGAGTACATTTCTTTTGCGATTCGTACGAATCCCAACATGTACTTTTTTTTTTTTGGAATAAGAAAGGTTTGTTGAAGATTTAAATCGAGCTGGCTGTAAAATAAGTGCAATTTGAGCATGTAAACACTTTCTCATCCTGGCTGTGGTGATGAATCGTATGATGCAGAGTAAAAATAGGTCAAGAAAATAAACCTTACAGAGGTCATGCAAAAAAAGAAAATTGGGGTGTACACAAAATAATGAACGCACCAACCAAAGTTCTTCCAACAGTGAGAAGTCTGCATGTCAGCCTTGGTCTGGGCTTGGGTGGTGAAAATTTTCCTGCTTTGTTGCAATTCATGCTCGTTTTAAAGGGTGCGCTCCGCTAATATTTACTTATTATGATCCATAATGATCCTTTTGGTAATGTGTTCAAAAGATGAAAGTCACTCTAAAAGGCTTTATTTACTTTTTAAATTGAAATTTGTTCAGGCCAAATCCTCAGAGTCTCAAGAAATACGACATAAAGAAAGTCATACATTTACGAGAATAAGGTTGGAATATTACGACGCCCGCATTTACCTTCATTACGGTAATTTTAGTGGAATATCATGATTAATATCAACTGCATGTTCCTGAGAAAGAACAACACTGTCTATTTTGTTGCTGCGTGTTTTTTAACAAGTGCAGTTCCTGTGCAGGATGATATAACTTGATTTCAAAATCATCAGAATTTGATACTGTGACTTTATTTATTTATTTTTTGGTCTCTTTTGTCTAGTCTGTCACATTTACAGGAATGAAATACCCCTTACTAGCCTGGACATACTGTAGCTGAACATATTTACTTCTGCACATGTTAAGATCTATTGTTGGCAAGGGAGCAGCTGCACGACGACTTGGCTACGTACCTTGCTTAAGGGCACATATGAAGCTTTTTTTTTTTTTTTTTTTTTTTTCTCGAGGAACAGGAAAAAAACATCCAACTCGCCTTCTTAAGGCATATCCTGCTCCTCAAAGCCTTTATGAGCCAGATTGGCCATAATGCCCTTTTCCCCCATATATATCGATATATATGTGTTTAAAGAAGGAGAGATGAATCAGTGATTGGTTCGATGGTTGAGGTAAACACTGCAAGTTGGTTCGGATGCGTTGACTTGGGCAACGAAAAAATGTCATTCAAGTCGACGCCATCCTATTTGCTGACAAAGAGCAAAAGCTTTTAGCTAACTTTAGCTTTGCACTCGGGCTGGGTTTTGTGAACAGTCTCCACAAACTCATCACTGTGAGAGGACTTGTTGAATACTCCATTATTTTGTCAACACACATCTTTTTTTTTTTTCTTGATTTTCTTTGCCGAAGTATGCCAATGCCAGAGAAGCTGTCCATGCCATTAGCAGTGAGGCCAGTTGGTATTTACGAACTGCCAGTGTTTTTGTTCATGCATTAAGAAGTATTAAGTGAAAGATATCATATTTACAGTACAATTCACATGTAATTACACATATACACACTAGAGGCAATAAAAATTCACATTGAACTCAGATCAACACTTTCCCTCCCCTTCCACATCTTGAACATGTGTTAAATGAACATAAGCGTTATCTTGTAGAAACATTTGTAGGCTACGAAGAGTAAATCTTAAAATATAAGGTCCTCACAGCTGTTGGGATGAATGTGCGAATTCCATACCCAGAAAGCTGCGTCAGGTAAATATAATGTGATGCATGCAAGGGCTGCTTTTGTTAATGTAAAGGAGAAACACATTTTTTTTCAGCAAACATCCATCACGTTGTTTTTTTCAGAGAAATGAAAGAAAGAATTGTAAGATATGTGAAATGTACCTTCAAAATCCAACTTATTCAATACTGATCAAAGACAGTGGAAATAATAAACAGAATAAGAGTGATTATGCATATCTGCAACATTTGTACATCTGTAATCATTAACTTACATCTGAAATATGTAAAAAAATTAAAAATATGCAGAATTGATTCATGTCAGAGTGGGAGTTATTTTGTGGGAGATTTAATCTCGAACTAAAAGTTATGTAAGGTATGCATACAATTCTGGAATTAAATAGGAGAGTTAGACCATCCAGTTGCATTTGAAATCATTTCCATTTATATTTGCTGTGATAATTTTCTTGAATAGAAGAAAGGGGACGTGACATGGGCGGAGCTAGATTTTTTGCTAAGGGGGGGCCCAGGGGTGGCCAAGAATATCTCAGGGGGTCTGCATAATCCTTTTTTTTTTTTAACAAACCTAAAAAAATCTTTACAAAATGCTGTTAAACATTTGTTATGTACCCTATGGACAGGAAAAAATAATAATCCTGGAAAAATCATTATGTACCCAAAAGGCAATTATCTGGCCTGGCACCTGAGAGGTCCAAGTATATTTTTTGGGATGGGGGTAGACAATTAAACATATTTCTACTGCATAAGATGCTCCTACAAATGCGATTGAATACGATTATCTTCCGTCAAGATGAAAAAAATGTCTGCTACACAGCCTTCTTGATGTTTCACCCTTTAAATCAAGTGTCCTTCTTACGGAGGGGGACAGAACGAACTAGACAAGAATGAATTTTCCAGTCTGAATCCAACTCAGAGGCTACATTTTGCATGACAGAGTAGAACAAAACAATAAAGATTTCAATTTGATGCAAACCTCCAACTCAGTATTCTACTTATGGGTGTGTATGTTTGATTTGAAATGTTGATTTCATCCCATCTGTGTTTCCTTAGTCCAATACTGAAGAGAAGCTCAATATACAAAGAAACCATAAAAACTACATAACAAAACTGTGACCTGATATGTTGACTCTGTTGAATATACATTTTTTTTTTTTTTTTAACCGTGGATTGGTTCCAACAAATCACAAAAAGCGACACATCACTCCTCCCAATTTCCTTTTCCACACAGCAGAAATGACGCCCATGAACGCTGCATCTAAAGAGCATGTAAATCAGTCAACAAGAGGAAATAAACAGTACAAATATACTTTCATGAGAATACTTAATGTTTTTTGATTTTTTTTACCCCCTAAACAATCAAAATGAGTAATGCGAAACGTTATCTCGTAATGCCCTAGCTTCAGAACATTTTCCAACACTTTGAAATCACAGTATTTTTCAAGACAAAATTATATCTACAATAATCAGCACTTGTTTCAAACCATAAATAAAAGTAGACCCCCCGCCGCCCTCCCATCACCTGAAAATAGATTTTGAACTTGACTCTGGTGCACAAATGTGGTGGTCAAACATCACGTGACTGATGTCTGATCAAGAGAACACTACCATTTCAAATGAATTATATATATAAAAAAATAAATGAAAGAACAACACATTCCAAACAAGGTTGCTGTACATGGTGGAACCGGAGATTTTCGTGCACTTTGTATTCGTGGGCTACATGGGGGGGGCGGGGACGGACGGGGGAGGTGTTCAAGGACCTTGCTCAGCTGATGCCTGACCAGACAAGCCACCGCTGATTTCATGAGCTGCAGTAGAGGATTTCTGATTACAACAAGAATCAATAAAAAGTCAATGGGGGCATCTTCACTCCTTCAAGAGCTTTCGCTTCTCTTTTTTTTTTTTTTTCACTTCTTATTTTTCCCATTTTTAGTAGCAAAAATATCATGCAGTCTGTAGTTCCAAAAATCCCCACGGGGATCTCATATTTGTTTGTTTCAGGAGGAAAAAGGAACTCAAAGCCTTGAAATTCTTCTCACATTTTTTTCTTTTTTTTTTTTGGAAACATTCAAGTCATCCTATTAATACTTTGTACAGCAGAAAAGTCCTTCAGGTTTCAGGTGTGTGTGTATATATAAATATAATATACTGTATAGAAATATGCATATACATATGTTCAAACTGTATGTGTATACATATTTTGGATCTGTATCAAAGCCAATTTAATGTGCTCTCAAAATATGGCCCATGATTCCTAGTGGGATGCACATCAATTCACATAGTACAACCAATAGATTAGGTTGAAAAATCCAAAGGTGATAGGGAATATGACCCGGGACCACTTGTCAATGGTGCTTACATCTGACAGGTTTGGGATTTTCAACTTGAGCTTGGACGAACGCCGCCGTAGTCGGCAGTTGGCCCGGCTCCGCATAGCGCTCCGATCCAGCGAGTGGTGGCTGAAGCCATCTCGGGGCGCCATGGGCTTCCTGAATTGGACCCCGGAGCTGTCAAAGGACATGACTGAATTCCGAGAGTCACTAACGCTGCTCCCCACGTCAGAAGGCATCACCTCGTTGTTCATTTCCAGAGTGGTGAGGAGAATGTTGCCGTACGCATCCACCTAACGCACACACAGAGGAGTCAGTGTTGCCAAAGAGGATGCAAAATAAAATCCCGCAGTTATTAAATCCCCAGATATTTAAAATCAAGCAGCGGTGATATGGAATGTTATTCTTAGCATGCCCAAAAAGAATTGCTATTGCTTTAAAATATACACGAGTGAAGTGCAAAGCCTGGTTCCAAAACAGTCGGCATATTATGGGGTGGAGGTGAGATCATTTGTTAGCTAAAAAAAAATAATAATAATATAAGAGCAATTTGGAAAAACAAATTCAAGCCAACCATTTTTGTCTGTTTTGCTTATATCAAATTTACAATTTGTGGCCAGCAACTATTTTGGAAACAGTTTGGCAGTCAAAGAACTTGAAGCATATGCGGTGAAAAATGGCCTACAGCTGATATGATTTCTAAATACATGTACCCCAACTTTTCTTTGTTCCTCGAGATACAGATTTCTTCGCTGTGTAAATGACCTGAAGGTGTTGCTTTGAAACGGCACGGAAATGGAGTCCTTGCAATGTGAAAAGAAAAAATGAAGAGAACATTAAAAAGACGAAAATACTGGCAAATAAGCACATTTGTCATTTGATTACAATAATGCATTAAACACACAATTAGTATCTCGCGCACAAAAATAGGAGGCGTCATTCAATCTGACCATCCCACCTTAAAATAATCATCATTAAGTTGTATTTTGTCAAGTATGCTAACTTCAAGGTAGCGAGGGGGGTGGGGGGGGGGGGGTGAGAATGAATGAAGCCAACAGTGACAAGCACCTAAATAAGAAATGAGAATGTTTATACCAGTCTCAATGAAAAGGAGGCTATGCTCGATAAAAAGCAATCAGTGCTTGAGGGAAAAGCAATGGATGATGACTGTGTTGGCAAGGAATGTAAATAAAAATATATTCCAAAATATTCCACTTTTTTTTTTTTCTTTTTACATCTACTTAAAGTCTGACTGGCATAATGAAGTGGAACATAACGGAGGCAGCGGATGAAGATGCAAACCTGTTCCCTTAGGCGCTTCTCTTCGTATCGTGTGCGCTCATTGTTGACTTTATTCAGCCTCTCATTGATTTTCTTCTGTTGCGCCGGGCCCCGGCCAAAGAACACATAATTTACAAAGGCATATTCCAGCAGGGCCAGGAACACAAACACAAAACAGCCCATGAGGTAGACGTCGATGGCTTTCACGTAGGGGATCTTTGGGAGAGTCTCCCGAAGGTGGGTGTTAATTGTCGTCATGGTGAGCACCGTTGTCACACCTGAACGCAGAAAAATACACTAACCATCTTACGTTCTATCACATTGTCGATTTTCAGATGGCTAAAACGTACCCAGGGCCACCCGAGCTGCAGAGGCATCATAATTGATCCAGAAAGAGACCCAGGACAGAATGGTGATCAAAATGGAAGGCATGTATGTCTGCAAGATGAAATATCCAATGTTCCTCTTAATCCTGAAACTCAGCGAAAGCCTCGGATAAGAACCTGTAAGCAGAAACAATAAAGTGACAGCTTGGATAAGATCAGGGAAGAGTGAAAAGCAGAAAAAATAAGAAAGGGGGGGGGGGGGGAGTGGTGAGAGGTCCAAAGTCTGCACTTGACAACGTGCAGGGTAGTCATTTCTCCGTTTGTTCAGATGGAGCACTTAATTTCCCCAAAGCGATGGATTCCTTTCCAGGGACAAGTTCGATTCCAATTAAACATGGCAGAAAGTCGCAAACACGGCAGATTTTTCTGCAAGCCCCTATCTCAGCAGGCCGCTCCAGCGTTCCTTTGAGACTTGTCACAGAAAGCTGCTCGCTGTTTCCTTCTCCCTCCCTCTGTCCTCTAAACATTACTGAAAGGCCATTTTAAAAAAAGCTGATTGCAATGCACGGCTGCACACTAAAGGACAAAACAGAGTTCGAAGGTGTTATTTTAGTGGATTTTTTTTTTTTTTTTTGCTTAGAAATGTCAAATAGTTGCACCACATTTTTTTTTTTCATTAGTTAGATTTAAACAAGAAAGCGCTGATGTAAAAAGCAATATAAGTAACCAGGCAAAAGCTCTCAGCTATATAAACTTATTTATAGTTTGCAAACTCAAAAAATGACACTATGCTAAAAAATATTCTTAGAGATAAACTTGGGGCTTACCTGTAGTAAACCTTACTTCCTTGGAAACCAATCGAATGCCCACAATGGAGAACTGAGGTAACTCTAACTTGTCCACACCCGTCACGGCGCTGTCCCCTCCTTCCCAGAAGAACACAATATCATCTGTGGTGTATCCGTCTGTCACGAGGCCCGGGGAAGAAAAAAAAAAAAAACATACGGTCAAGAAATAACCATGAAATGGCACAATGTATCAAGGCAAAGGTGCAGCGTGCAGACAACTAGTGGAGGTTCCTCTTGACGAACGATGCGCTCAGCTATAAAGTCATTCAGATGGGAGCAGATAGGTTGACTTTTGAAAAGCATTCCAGTGAGCAACGATATTACATCCCAGAATGAGTGTGGAGACATTTGTTATTCCCCACACCAACTCTTAGCAAACATAGTGTCTGATGCAGTTACTCACGCTGGAAGGAGAACAGACATTCCCATTCTGGCTACCACCCACACGTTAACCGCACACTCCACCGCACTTTGTTGCTAGTCTCCATCGCTTATGTCCTCATTGATGCTTACAAAGCTTTTTTTTTGTCGATTGGATGATACGCAAGCGAGCTTCGCGATGGCTTGGCTAGTGGTCTTTTCACGATTGATGATGTTAACTTTGCCAGGTAGCTTTGATCGGGAGGGTATAAATAAAGCTGACTAATTTTCTAGTCGACTAATCGCCGATTGTAGTCACAATTAATCGACTAGTCGGATCATACATCATTTGTAGAAGCAGTTCAAGTCACTATAATAATAATAATAATAATAATAATAATAATAATAATAATAACATAATGATGATAATAATAATAATAATGATGATAATAATAATAATAATGATGATGATGATAATAATAATAATAATAATTATAATAATAATAATGATAATGAAAATGATAATAATGCTAATGCTAATAATAATAACAATAATTATAATAAAAGTTTGAGGTTGGATATTTTGCGCTCATGCAGACCAACCTGTTTTTAATTTTTTTTTTTTTTTATAAAGCCTGGCTACATCCCATGCTCATCTTGAGCGACATCCCCTCCTGCCTCCCACCTAGCATGAATATTCATCAGCATGTGTCAGTTGGCTGTCCTGCACATTCTCAGCTGGCAGCACAATCAAATGTGATCACAGTTGTAGATTTATGTCAATGGGACAGTGTGCAGTCACCGCAGCACGCTCTCTCACTTTTACGACATTTTGCCTTCCACTAGCGACATGTCCAAAGTCGTCACATTAAATTCACCGAGAGGGACCGGGGGAGTCATTAGAACTGAATCCGTCTCTGAATGTGCAGGGTGCCGAATCAATCCAACTGATAAGAGTGCACTGTTCACACCCAATAAACATAAATAAAAAATATGACTGCAATGGTTTAATTACTGTCATAGATCCCGAGGGTAAACAATCAACAACTACAAGCACAAATATAATGCAGCATATTGCGCAAGTCCAGTGATTGATCAATTCATCGATAAAAATGATCACACAATACAACTTTCATTACAGCAGCAGCACCCATATTTTCCTATGGAAGGTGATTCATCTAGAATCAAACAAAATATATGAATATAATTTTGATTATGAACTGGTAGGGTGTTGTGAAATTGGTCAAATATATATATATATATATATATATTTTTTTTAAAATTGTAGATAGGCGTGACATCAGAATGAAACGATTCACCATTGATCCACAAATGCTAAATAGAAAGCAACGACAATCTCCGATCAAAATCTTGCCGATATTCTCTTATTTCTATTCAAACAAAATAAAAATGGAAGCTATTTGTACTAAAATGTACTCAGCACTTTTCTTCATGAGTCTGGATTGCGCCTAGATCAAGTTCAAGACGGCACAAAATCAATATTAATCAGCACTTACCGCTTGTACAATATGTACTTTTTTGCCACGTTTATTAAAAATAAAAGACATATTGGTATGTGTGGTGAGTGTAAGCACGAGTGGGCAAACTGTGGTGGCCTCGCATTGATATATTTATTTTGACAGTTAAGTGGGTTGTATTTGCTTACTTGGCTTTTTTTTACCTGCCAGAGTGCAAACATGTGACAAATACATTGCACATTGGCTTAGTCGATTAGCGACAGCATGCCGTAATAATTTCTCGGGTATGTTTTGGAAGGTGCTAGCGACGGATGCTCTGGCATTTACTTACAGCTTTCAATTTCCAAGGTGCAGTTCTGTTCATCAAGAGGGTATCTCCTCAGGTCCATCATGCAAGCAGCAGTGGTGGTTATTCTGTGGCAGAAAAAAAAAACACACTTTGAAAAGGTTTCTCCAAAAAGTCATGGAAGAGGAAATGTTGCAAGTATAAAAAGTCTACACACCCCTTGTTCAAATGCCATTTTTTTGTGATGGATAATCATTATGACACATGTAAAACATTTTTTTTTAATGGAACTTATTCAGGTAAATGCTGAAGAGGTCAGCATTCACAGCAAAGTATAAAAAGTCTACACACCCCCTGTTCAAATACCAGTTTCTTGTGATGGATAATCATTATGACACATGTAAAATATTTTTTTAATGTAACTTATTGCATCTTTCTCATTTGAGAGCCACGCAGTTTCGAAAGAGGCAAAATCGAGACCCGAACACGCAAGCTGATCATATCGGGAAGCAGGAGAAGAAGCCTAGTAAACAAAATATGTGTGACCGGACCGGCCGGGGTGCGATATCTATTATTCACAATGACACTGAGCTGCATTGTGCTGCACAAGCATTCTGCTGCTCAGACTGCATTTGTTAGCACTCTGCTGTGCTACACCTCCCCGCTGCCTTCACAGCACTCCTCCGCTGACTGCATACAGCGGGGCGACACACTGCTGAAGAGGAAATAACATCACACCTAATTACATTCATCGGAGAGGTCGCTTGGCAATTAGACTTCCCATGTAAAAAGTTGCAAATAAGCAACATGGTCATTAATAACATTCTTCCATTCAGGGGAAATACTGTATGCAGTATGAAACCTAAAATAAGATCATGACTAAGTCAATTGTTGCCTTTCAGAGGTAATCAAAAAGACTTCCTGTCAACACGAGCTCCCGGTAGCAACTTGGACTAATGGACAGAGAAGAATTTTTCACCCCCTTGGCACTTTGCACAAAAAGCCCACAATGAGTAAAACTGGGCTTAGATGTGACCGCTAACAAGTCAGGGGGAGAGCCGACGTTGAGTAGGTGCCTCTCAGAGAAGGTCTGGGATTTGGAGAAGTGAGTATATATGGGTCAACAACGTTCAGTCCCACTATAATCGGACATGAATTCAAGGATGACGTGCAATGAACATTTGGAGTCAAAACTTCAATAGTAAAGACAAAAGTGTACTCGTGTTCATCAAGCATGCATTTATTGTAACCCGTCTCTTGTTTGGAGGTGGACTCCAGACAAGGAAGAGTGTGTCAGATGCATGAGCAATACTTCTGACACCTACACAGTCTGCTTGTGCATGGAGAGAAAATAGCGGAAAGCAATTCAGTGGGAAAAATAATTCTGTCTGCCATCATGGGCAAGACTATAGTTTGCATTGATTCAAAATCTGAAAATGGTCCTGAGGACAGAGCCAAGGTCAATGTGTTTGTAAGCGTTATTAATAACAAACAAGCACCTCTGCAGATGTTCGGAGGAAGAGCTAATGCCAGAATCCGTATCAATAAGATTCCCGTTCCTTGCAGCACACAATCAGCGGATGTGCAAGTGCAGGTGTAATCCCATTTTCTTCTGGCTCACATCCAATCTTCTCAGCTCATGATAGTACTTTTATGGCTCCAATGGAACCTTGCGTACCCCGAGTGGTGCAGCTGGGAATGTTAATTCAGATTAGGAAGCCATGTTTTTGGCGGCATTTTCTTCCATTTGATTTTAGGCCAAGAGTAAAAACAAGAATTGCATTAGCATTAGCATTAGCAAGTCATATACGGAATAGTACTTGAGTGATTTATCGACTCAAATTGTGATACGCAAGTAGCATGTCTCGGTTTTGTTGTAATGAACAAGTTAGCCTTTAGCTGTGAAATCGATGACCTCTTTGGGCACAATTATTTGTCATTTGAAGAATAATTCATCTACGTTTACCTTAAGGCTTACATATTGTGGATAGAGAAGACAACCAGAACAGTACAGTTACGATCGATTCAACGCCCTAAGAATAATACAATGACCTGGATGGATGAGCATATTCACAGATAGCGTGGAATAAACCATATTAGCTAACACAGTGCAAATCAGATCCAGTCCCTTGAAATAAACAGACAATATTTGAAATGCTACTATTTTTAACTCAGTCTTTGGCATCTTACAAATAAAAATAAAGGGCAAAGCAATTGGAGTCAAGGATTGTAATCCCGCAAAACTTCTGTCAGAAAATGTCCAAAATTGGAAAAAAACCTTGAATATTCACCTCAACGTTCAACTTTAGGTTCTCTACAGCACTTAGACGGACGCCATTTCTATTTTTCTGCTACCTTTATAGATAGCCTTGTAAAAAGTCATAAAAGGAGATTTAAAAAGAAAACTTTTTTTCCTATTCCATCTCTTTCTTTGTCAGAATAAATTCAGTAATTCAAAAAGTCTGAACACTGGTCGTCACATTAATTATTCATCCCTTTGTGTGATCTGAACCTTGTCACTTTATTCATAGAACAAAACATATTTCCAGCTTCATCCACTCCTCTACAGCATTTTATTTTAGAGACTTGTGAAGAAAAGCACCTGAATTAATTCTGATTTTGAAGAAACCGCAAATCGTTTTTGCATTCCCAAAGCCAGGGATCTTAGATCTTCTAACTACTACCACAAATATTCACAGCATCAAGCAAAAATTAGTGATCAATTTTGATCCAGTTCTCGGAACTGTACTCGCATCTAGTGATTGATCGCAGTGCTTTATTTTACCTCAGCCCGTACAAGACGGTCCCGTCAGGGTGAAGTCGGATCATACGGTTTTTAACCGTCACTCCGTGAAGAAAGGACTTCTTGTCGTTCAGGAAGTAAGTGTCTGGGAGCCAAAGCTGATCCGCCACACGGTTATCCAAAGTCAGGTTGAGGTTCAATTCACCATAGGCCAAACGTTTATCTCGCCAACTTTGCTGGAAATACATTGTGATGGTATAGTCCTGGAAAGTGGGGAAAAAAGTCGTACTTTTAATACATTTGGAAATCATTCCAGAATTTTCCTTTGGCTCAATACAGTATGTGGTGTAAGAAATTAAAGCAATATGTTTCAATAACAAATTCCAAATAATACGCCATGTGCATTAGAGTGTTTCAAAATTCATATCATCATTCATAATTGAATAAAACGTATAACCCGATATAACGCAACTTTAATACATTTTGAATGTTTCATTAAAACTGAAGATGACATCGTGTATGTTGTGATCGCACATTGTGAGACTCACCATGTTTACTTCTGAGATGGAATCGATGCTTGCTATGTTGATGCTCATCCCGACTATGACTGGAGCACCTGAAGAAAGAAAGGCGAGCAAAATATTAAATTAAATTAAATTAAATTAAATTAAATTAAATTAAATTAAATTAAATTAAATTAAATTAAATTAAATCTGTATGAACTTGTGCTGCAAAAATTGTATCGTAAAACAAACAAAGCTACTGTTTGTTCATGATGCAACGTAAAAACGCATTCATCCATGCAAATGCTTATCCTAGAAATTCATGTAAAGTAGCGGCAAGAACAAACTATGCCTCATTTACTTGATTGCAGTACATCTTGTAAACAGCAAGTTGCTTACATGTACTTGAGACCTCTTAAATATTCAGACAACTTGGTTTACAAGGGGAATCCATTTGCACTGAGCATGTCGCAAACTTGCTAACAATCAACGGTAGCTGACTTAAAATAAAAGATGCTTATCATTGTCATCCATATATAATATCATAATTTATATATACAATAATAAAATTGTTCATGGATAGAAAATATTTTTGATATTCCATTCAGTGCCATGACTGTTTGCCCTCTTCTCCAATTCCAGTTTATAAAACAGGCTTCAATTGAAGTCACAGAATATAAATAACTTGGTCCGAAAATATATCAATAGGACCAATTATTTTAGTTTTAATTAGCGACAATGGAAAAACCCTAGCTGTGATCATCATGCAAGACATGTCATCTCATATCCAGTGGCCCTTGTCTTCCCATTCCCAAATGCCCCAAAGCTTTTGTCATATTCCCTGACCCTCTTTGCAAAACAGAAACAAAATGGGTGGGGGGGGTTGAGCCATTTTCCATTGCGCTTTGAGAAGGCAACCAGTAACAGCTTTCCCGAGAGATGTCAAAGTACATTTATTTGCTACATGAAGAGGAAGTGAGAAAGCAACGTCTCGCTCTCTGCATATTTGGATGCCGCTCTCGCTTTGTTAGAACAGTGTTTCCAAAAAAAAAAATAAAAAATCTGCTTTAGCTTCACTTGTGGCTTGCATGTCTTATTTTGAGCCACAGTGAAGATACTACTTTAGTATTACAATGTTTTTTGCAGGCTTGATCAAACAGGCTCAATTGTACAATTATTTATAATCAATCACTTTGATTGTGGCGCAATGATGCTAGCTTCATTACCTTGACATTGTAATCACTATAACAGCCCTGAACAACAAGTGATCAATTAAAAGCTGAATTCCTCTCATTGACCATGTCCTCTGATTCCACACTTGCCTTTAGACAATTCCAAAATGCTCTGTCGGCGACTTGCACAATTCTAAATAAACCCGGAGTGTATGCGACAGACATAAAAAGTGCCCACCCATTGCAACGTCAGCCCAATTGTGATAAGTGCTGTCACCGATTGTCGATAGTTGCTAATGTGGTTCCCGTTAGTCTGTCAAATAGTGAGTGTTGCTCATTTGGCCTGCACCCAGCTAAACGGCGGGCGAGGACTGCCACACAATTAATCATTCATAAATATCACAAATAAAATACAATAAATAGAAAGAATATTTGTGATTGTTCATTAAACTTCATAAAAGACAGCAAAGTAGAATCCAGCATAACTTTAGATGTCCATTACTGAATACAAAGCATTATTATTATTAGTTGGTGAGATCTAAGAATTGCATTGGACCTTGGTGCTGTTTGTTCGGGTTAACAATGTTTACTCAAGCTTGGCGTAACACAATAAGTCTACCATTTGGATAATTACAGGATTTATCAGTTGTCAAGGTAGTTGAGTGCTAGTCTGCCAAGGGAGTGTTTGAATGAGAGAAGAGCACAGGTTGGAGTGAATCCTTCATCACACTTCTAACGTCATGAAAAAGAAAGCGTTTGAGGAGAGAAAAAAAAAAGGATAGCTGGCGAGCCAAGAGTATGGAGAGTGAAAGCACCCCGCTGTTTTCATTTATTCGGTTTTTGATTAGACATTTTGGACTATCTAAGAGTATTGTGTTGAAAATTTTTTTATTAGTTGTGCCAATTGGAGTTGTAATGAGGATTGCAAGTGTCTGAGAAAAACGGCGCTGCAAATCATGTTCATCATAAAAAAAAAATGCTTTATTATCAGAGTATGTTAGAATACTGCAAATTTTCCTATTGTTGAATTATTTGATGGAAAATAAAGTCATCCAATCAAATGCAAATAGAGTCCAAAGAACAAAAAGGTAAATACGATCATCAATGCTCATCCTCGAGGTCACGACGCTCACATTTTATGCAAATACATGCTCACAAGTAGGATTTATTTCAATTTCGAATAAAGTACGGCGTCATTCGACATATTTTGCCTCTCCAAAAGTCGACTGAAAACACATTTGCTGGACAGCAAAGAAAACACTCTGCCTGCCTCTTGTAAAAAAGAAAAAAAACTCGGAAAATAAACCTATTGCCTAGCAACAGAGAGCTCCATAGCAACGGCGCAGCATTTTCCCTACAGTGTTGCAAGATCAGCATGATTTATCCAGTCGAGTGTGTATTTGCTTTTGTTTTCAATGGCGGGCGAGCGAGCGAGCGAGAGAGCGAGCGAGCGCACTCATGAAAGCCTTTTCCTCCAGAATGGAAGGACTAAAACAAGATGTTGCGCCAAATTCTTTCCCCCACATTTAATACAGTGTTTCACATCAATTATTTCTGCCTCAGCAGAGTGAAGCGAGACAAAAACGGCTGTGATTCAGCAAAGACCGCAAGCTTGAAATCAACTCCCACAATTTGGGCTATTGTGTATCCATCCTTACACAAACAAATCATTTATTATGAAATGATCCATCCGTCCATTTTCTACTTTTCGACTAACTCAGCTGCCAGCTCACCCCTCAAGAACATTTTGTCATTTGGATTCAACGTTGAAGTCGTCAGCCAACGGATAAAAAGTTCATCCCAAAAGAAAATCGGTATTTTCTCTCTCTGTATTAACACGAGTCGACTCTTAAAAGTGAACATTCCATTTTTTATGCATATGGAGCCTGCCAGTATAAAGTGACTAAAAGACCCTGTTTAACATCACGATGTGGTGATAAAATATTCAAACGAGACCTTTGCTGCTTTTAACTTGATTAATACATATAACCTGATGTTGGCTCAGCTTCGGCAGTATTAAAAAAAAAAAAAAAAATCACAGCATTGCATCACTGTCACAAGCGGTCACAATGTTTTCACCGCTACTTATAAATATTTACAGCGGATCTTGTTTTTCAAGCGAGGCCTAATTCAAGACAGCGTATTACATGACTCGGAATAATCAATACTGTTCAGTCCAGATGGAGTCCAAACTTTTCCGGTACTGCAGTTGCAGTGCTGTGCTACGCAGTAATGAAGATGCTGCTGCTGCTGCATACTGCTGCAGCCACTATATGGTGAATAAAAAGCAAACCATGAAAGCAGCTCTGACACAGCCAACAGAAAAATCCAGAAGGCAAAAAGAAAATGATGAGGTAAAGCAAGAGAGCAGAGGCACTACATCACCACCAGTCAAGACAGAGGATAAGTAAAGGTGGCCTCATCTTATCGTCTTTTCCTGTCACAAAGCTCAGCGTTGATGAATGAAACCTACTTAAGAGTTTGGAGGAAAAAGCCACATAATATGAACATTCTTTTTTTTTTTTTTTTTGCATACACTCATTTTGTCATTGAATTATGAAACGCTGCAACGTATCATAAATCACCGTCCCCGCTAGAAGCTTTAATAAAGCAACCTCAACTGGCTTAACGGGTTATTAAAAAAGTTGATTTAGTTAGTATGTTAGTATTTAAGCAATGACTCATTTATGTTTGAAAACTGCATTATTAAATACTCGCTGTTTGTAACGTGTACTTGAAATATATATACCACGCAAAACACTGCTTAAAAAAATTTATGGTCACGTATGATAAAAAAAAGATTTTTTTTATTTGCCGTCATAATTTGGATATTTATTTATAAACTCATTGGTTGAAGTGTCATTTATTTTACAGTGTTTTATGCTACGACAATTTATTCACATTTATTCGTGGAGCGGGCGCAATGAATGTTAATCAATGCATGTCCCTTTTATAATCTTGAGAGGGGGAAAAAAAAAGCGGGGGAAGGACAGCCATCGTGGGTTCTTTTAGCTGACGCCATCTTGCTAAACTAATCTCTTGAGTAACCTTGCATGTAACCTGCAGTAAATCCCATTTATAAGAACCTGCCAAAGCGACATGAGCGATGTAGTAAAGGCGGCAGGTGTGAATCCGCCGCTATGTTTACGGTTAGCGTAGAAATCATCGCCGACATTTTATTCAAATGTTAATGATCGCACAATTATGATCCAGAGCACTGATTATCATCAAGTTGTTTTTAGCGATGTCAATCTCATCGTGTTATGTTTTTCCCGTTTCAGCCATTAAAAGCAAAAAAAAAACGGACAGCCAAGTCAGGCAGGTTGAGATTAAAAAACTTTTAGATCAGAAAAAAAACAAAAGAAACAACATGACAAACACAATGCTTTGTAAAGCAGAGTCAAAGTGACAAAAAGTAAAAAAAAAATGACCAAGAATATCTAAAACAAGCAACATCAATGTTAGAAAATCAACATCAAATATCTTTTCCTTCAAAAACACACAAAAAAAGTGGGATTCAAATTTCTGCCTTTTAAATCCTTCACTTGTGTGTGAACGCACAACAAACACACACCACGTCAATGCAAAGTGAATTGCAAAATTGAATGCCCACTATGCAGATTCCCTCAAAAATAAAAATTCCAGCTCCATTTCAAAGTTGCTGAAAACAACACTGAATGAGAGGATGAAGTATTTCCCTTCTCCTCCACGCTATCTCCTCGCCACCTCCGCCCAACCCGTCGACATGCACACCTCATTTAATTCAAATGGAAAATCTAAGTGAAGGCAAAAGCGGGCAGCTTGAGCATTTTCTCCCGTGTTTCCTTTGTAATAAATCACCGGGCGTTCTCTTTTCATCAGGATAGATATCACTTGTACATGCCCCAACATCCATTCTGGGATTCTGACAACACGCTCCTTGTTTTCTGCTGATTGGGCACTACTGAATTACAACGCTCTGCACTATCAGCTCATATGCAAAACAGCCACTACCTCCATTTTGACACGTGGCAGCCCGGGAGGTTGCCCTGACTATTGTAAAAGTGTCCGGCGGGTTCAGAAGAACCGGCCGCCATATATCATTTAGCCGTTGCGGCTACCAGAATGCAAGTTGCCACTAATGTCCCGGCAAGAATGGGAAATGAAATCAGGAAAAAGCCCGGCTTGGGAGTGGAAGAGACGGACGGTGGCAGGTGATGGTGTCATGGCTGCAGGCGGGAGCTCGGATCGGAAGGGGGATTTAAAAAAAAAAGTCTGGCTCTTGCATTCCACTGGTCCTGGCACCTACTGATGCTTTTTAATGTCCGAGATCATTAAAGTGTCACATGTACGCTAATGCTCTTTCAGCCGTTAAAGCTTAAGTGCATTGTGATGAATATCTAGTCCAGGCATAGAAAAGATGTCCCGTTTCAACATACACTATACGGTACACTAAATTTAAGTCTCTTAATGGACATGTGTAAAAGTCACATTATATGCCGAGGCTTGGTCAAATGTGATTTGGGTGTTTTTAAATGTTTAATTCGTGTCTGTTTGCGAATTTCTTCCATCTTACGTAAAGTCGATTTTCTTCTACACTATTTACTCAGTGATGATGCAAGAGATTTAAGATGGAGAGAAACTTGTCAAGTAGAAACCCTTAAGTAAGTAAAACTCTCGGGGGGGACTAGCTCGTTTACCTGCTCATTGATTAGAAGCGGAATTTGTACTGTACATTCTGGACTTTTTTTTTTGCTGCTATGCGCCACAATGGCACAAATGTTTACGTATCGACCGATCTTACGTATCATGTCTAGTCTTATCAATGAGACTTAACTAAGATAAAAAAAAAGTGTCCCTTTACAAGGACAGGTTACTTGCTCCTGCAACCCGGAGAAAACCCCCAGGGACTCAAACAGTCATCTCGTTCTTGAGTTTTTACTCTCAGCAGAGCAATTCATTACCCTGACGTTGCAATCCCAGCAGCATACTTTTCTCCCTTCTGTGCCGTCTGTCTAAAACTACAGAAGTGATTATTTATTAATACAAGTTGAACTGAAACCTTTTCCAGCTTCACCACTGCAATGCTGCATTAGCCGACGCTATCGTTGCAAAATATGCTAGCATGTTGGCAAAGTGGTGGAGGCTGTTATATTTTTCAGAGGATTGTGCTCATTCGGTAAATCAGCACTTCTGTTTTGCAAATCTTAGGTGTCCAATATTTGGTTATCTCATTAAGCCACAAGAGCTACAGAGAAAGCTTATATTATTTAACGTGGAATTTTGCAACACCGGTTAGCTGGAAAGTTCATTAGCATCCAACACAGCTCATTTTAGCGTGTCCGGTTTGTTTCAAGCCTAAACATGCCGCCTTCACACGTAATCAAATTTAAAAATGCATTCCTTCTTCTAGGACAAACTCCTCCCTGAGTCTTTGCTCAGATTGCCTTCTGGACATGTGTCGACAAGATTTAGTGGGGCTTGCTGATCAGCAGTTGTGTTTGAACGGCCAAAAAAAAAAAAAAAAAAGCTCGCCTGCAAATTTAATACGCAGACTGTTGTCTGCTAATATATTTTGCACGGATCTGGTTCGATAGCATCGTGTTTTACAGAAGAGCATGTGGAATCTCTTTTATGGTTTGTAAATGACGGATGGCGAGATCATAAAATGGCAACCTGAAATATGTCCATCAGAAGGACGAATCTGACGAGTGTACACAGTCCTAATAAAAAATAAAAGATGACCTCATCATAAGGTTGGAATGTAATATCGGCGCCAAAAATGTTTTCTCTCTTATTAGTCATGGAAATTTTCCAACCACTTTAAATGGACACACTGTTTTGATTTTTTTTTTTTTTTTCCACGAAATTATTCACAATGTTCCAAATGGAAAGAATAGTTGCAGCTGCTCGAAGTCGCCTCTCCCAAGCCTGAGGTTAAAAAGCTGCAAATATTCAGCCAGTACCGCCAACAGAATAGCAAGGTACCTCTAGAGAGAGATCATATCTCATCACTTCCATGACCGAAATGCCCATCAGTACTTCCTAGCCACTAATGTCTCAGTGATGTTGGGAAGCCAAGCGCAGTTATGTCTGCAAGCATATCACATGACATTTTCCGGAAGCTAGTAACAGTTTGGTTCCATTCCGCGATCGTTTGCAGACCCTCACTGACGATCCTTGATTAACTGAAGACTTTAAATTGTCCATGTGAGCATCAACATTTAATATATGGCAGAAAATCATCATTTGTTGAGTATCAATTGTGACATTTGTGATTTCCTTCGCCGTAAATACTTGTTTAATTAATTTGTTTGGAAGCAGTTTAAAAAAAAAAGATGGGCACAGAGATGTGTGATCCAAGCGAACAGAAGGATTCAATAAACTTGTTTAGCAGAGAGACATTCAAATGAAATTAATGCGGCAGAACATGCATGATCGTAAAAAATTTGCAAGCAGCTTTATCCTGATATGTTTCCACTTACTGTACGTTCATTTCTGGTTGATTTAAGTGGTGAAGCACAGACTATTGCATTCCTTACACTCGTTTAATTAACATCACACTTCATTAACATGTCCTTTTAATGAAAAGTCTGCTTTGCACCACCGTTTGATTTTTTTTTTTTTTTAAAGCGGCGTAATGGAATCGGTTGCAATTTGCAATACAGATTTTGGCTAGTTTGTTGGGCTAGTTAACGGACTTGTGTGATCACATTTGGATTAACAATTCACTCCTTCCTTGATCTAATGCATTCTCCGTGTTTCTAAGGCAGCCATCTTGGATATGTGACCAGATGCATAATAATGACATGGCCGCAATCATTTCAAAGTACTGTTTCGCCACAGGCAATTTCTCGGACGGATTCTCAGAGGGGTGACTCACGGATTACACCGCACGGAAACTTTGTCCCGGAAATCCACTTGATGGAAAAGAGCTGGAGACCCCAAGTCAGAAGACTTACCTCCAAAATCAGGCCTTAAACGGATGTCGTACCCCTTCAGCAACTTGTCCACGGTAGTCTTGGCCACAGACATTCCGGTGCTTCCAGTGGAGCTAGAGGTAGAAATCGAAAATTAAAAAATTTACAGATGGCTTGAACATGACTGTTTGAAATGTGGGCTTTTTTTTTTTAGCAACTTTACACCTAGAAAAAGACTCTGACTATATTTTAAATACCAAATCAGTCTGATCTGTGACGTAAAGTAAATATGTCTGGACTCGTCTTTTTATCAGAAGAGAGATACTTCGGATCTCAAGAGACTGAAGATGACGTCATGTCCACTTTATGCTTCAAGTGGGATTAAATTCAAGTCAAATCTAAAGTCAATACTGTGACTCAAAACAACTTTGCAGATTCAGACCATTGTCAATCTCCCAGCAATCTCTGTTGGGTTTGTGATGACGTATAGGTTGGAGATTTGAAACCTGAGGTCACATCGCAAAAAAATCTAGAAACACTTGTGAAAGTGACTCGAAAATTGGAATTGAGCCGGTCCAATTGCCAGAAGAAAAAAATCAAATACAGGTCGCATAGGAGTAAAGATATCCAATAAGAAAAACAGGATTTAAAAAATCAAATCAAGTTCATCAGGTTGTAGTCATAATTAATATAGAGATAATATTTGAACTCAAGAAATGTGAAATTGACATTCCTCCTACTTTTGAGCCGAAACCAAAACAATAGAAATCATGACGTGAAGAAATGCACAGCAACAAACAAAGCATCAATGAAAACAGGGAGTTCTGTATCTTCCTAACAGATTAGTTTGGGCTGAATCTGCACTCTACCATATCATAACACGCACAGGCCACCATTATGTATATTCATGTCATCAGTTCAAGCGATGAATATGCAGCTGTCTAGGATTTCATGGAAGCAGGTCATCCAAAATAGTAAACGTTCCAGTCATGAGGGTGCATTTGCATAATCTCATGCAGGGTTACAAAAAAAAAATGCTGTCTGTGGAGACACAGGTTAGGTTAACCCGAGAGACAGAACATCCCTGGGAGCATCATTTAGTCAGCACTGGTCTGACTGACATCTTTAACATTGGTGCCATGACCTGCAGCACTTCAACCAAGCTCCAGCTCATGTGGAGGGTGTGGAATGGGATTTCGTTACGAGGAGATGGATGGATGGATGGATGGATGGATGGATGGATGGATGGATGGATGGATGGATGGATGGATGGATGGATGGATGGATGGATGGATGGATGGATGGATGGATGGATGGATGGATGGATGGATGGGTTGGGGGGTAGAAACACCTCCGCTGGTAGGAAGACTATGAGTGAGGGGATTCGCTGCTCAATTAGCTCGTGCAGATGGATGCTCAAACAGAACCTGTGGGTAGGACACCCGAGGGGATGGGAGCTGAATGACACCTGACAGAATTGGCTATTTTTATTTCCCAATTGCGGGATGTATCGGAATAGAAATGTTAGAAGGTGCAGCTGAGCCTTGAGAGATGCTTCTTGAGGCTGCAGACATGGAAAAGGAGCAGGCCACAGGGGATGGATGCACACTACATCACTGGCTTTGCCGACAAAATTAATTGTCGAGGGGATTCTGCATGCTGTGATTATGCTCTTCCGGGCTTTGTGTAATTCAATGAAAACACTTGAAGGTGAAGAGAGAGGATATTTAATTGAAATCCAACATAGTGCCGAGGATGACCGGCGAGGGTTATATTCATCTATTTGTGCTTGATCGAGCCGGTATTTATATGGAAACGAAGATGCAACAATGCTTACTGGTGGCTGTAAAGTCAGATATTGATTTTTTATTTTTTTTATTCACGTCAATCAAATCATCCGACTCATCCAATCAACTAATCAGCGCCTCCTGCTGAGGTCTCCCTCTTTAAGTGGCAACCTTGCACTCTAATACACATAATTATGAATATTGCATTTTGGTATCGAGGAGGTGCACACATGGCGCGCGCCACAGCGGCGTCTAATAGAGCGTGTTGGAAGCAATGGCTCTAATAAGAAGGCCCGCGCACCCCTTTAATGCGATTTGTCACATCTCAGCCTCTTATTGACCGATAATCACATCAATTGGTGTGAGCGTTTTTTTTTTTTTTTTTTTTAATCAACCCGTGCGCCGTTTTCTTACCTTTGAATAAAGCATGCGAAGGACAAAGCCGCCAGAGCAGAGAAAATTCCACATAATTTATCTTCTTGACGACCCAACATCTCCACAAATCCTTATTTCTAGTCTCTATAATCCAACCAGTCCCGTGGTCCCTCCGGCAAATGCACAAACTAAAAACGGGCAATGGGAATAGAATGTCGAATAAACTAGCCTACATCTACGCATACGACGTCTTCAAGCAGGCTTCTCGGTGTCAAAAAAAATCTTAATAATTGGCCCCCGCTATGGAAATCCGTGCAGGTCACAGAGCCCCTCGACCAACACCAACAGATCGGACATCTTGCTGAAAAACAAGCGCACGCACTAAATCTAAAAGTGTCAAAAGGCGATGGCAAGAATGTCGAGAAACAGACAGAAAGTAGTCTCAAATCGGTGGGTGAAATTTCCCGGTCCAAGTGTGCACAAGAGGCATGGTTGCAGCTGCAGCGGCGGTGCTACGGGAACCAGCGACGTGCTGTCGTTAAACCTTGATTTCTTTGAGCTGGGAGCGGTGGACTCAAAAAAAGAAAAATGAAATCTTCATTCCCTGCTTTCCCCTCTTGTCGCTGCTGCAGATGATGATGGAGATCAGCGCAAAGTCACTGAGGGGAAAATGCACATTGGGGAGGAAAGAAAAAAAAAAAAAGGCAAGTGGGTAATATCTGATGCAGACGTCACAACAGCCTATATCAATGCTCTCATGGAAAGAAATTCCCCTAATATGACAACGCATATATTAGAGATTCCCTTCAGAGATACGAAGCCATTAGAAGGAAAAAAAAAAGTCCACTTGTCTCCCATGCACGTCCAGCCTTAAATGGCGTTTGGACACCTTAACGAGGTTCACCGCTCGTCTCCTCCTTGAAACACTGCACAAGTGACAGCGATCCAGAGACATATGGCGCAATATTTTTTTTTTCTTCACCTCTCATCTATTTTAAAAGTTCTCAGGTCTGAAGTGAAAATATCCTGGCTCGAGGGGAGGAGAAAGGGGGGAGGGGGGAGGGTGGGTGGTGGGGGGGGACACCTAAGGTGAATTCCTTCGCGAGAGCCCGCTCATGCGCTCAGCTGCCTATTCTTTCTGAAATCTATGTACTGCATGGCGTTGTGTGTGTTATCAACTTTTGCAGTCTGACAACAACAACAGCACAAAAAAACACGTGCATGCCCCCCTGCGTAAAATCTGTGTTTTACGCACGGAGCGCGCATCCGTTTGGATGACTTATTTACATTTTTTTTAGACATGAACCCAGCAAAACCTTCGTGGAGAGAGCTAACAAGCAAGCGCGCATCACCATTCAAGAAGCATACAAGCTTGTGTTTTATACAGAGGAGGAGGTTTTCTTCTGGGATCGCTTTGCTGTCCAGTTGCTAAGCAACCCCATCCGGCACTGATGCAGTTGTGGTGATTCGAAGGCTATGCGCAAAGGCTCATTTAAATGAATAGACCCGCTACTGTCGCCAATGTGGTGTCAGTGGGACAAAAGCAGACAGCAAGTGATTTACCGTGTTTCCATTTTGTTGAGATAAAAAAAGGGGATGGGGTCTTCACAATAAAATCGACGTACAGGAAATAAGACGTGCTATTACATCCTTCTTGTGTTTCATCATCCTCGTCACGTTGTCATGGTTGTTGCCGGAACAATTCCAATATTCGAGATGTTTACGTCGATGTTAATTTACCTGCGAATGACGAAACAGCGCGAGCAAAACAAGAAAGGGAGACGACTATAACCATGAAGCTAAAAGCGCCATGTTTTATTTACCCTACGGGAGATATTTTCGCCTACTCGCTCATCAATACGCCTTTTTTTGGCAGATTAATGTCTAATAGATAGATTTCATTGACAGTTTGGGCTTTCTTAAAAGTTTTGAACAGAATTTTTTTCGACATTTGGTTCACCTGCATCCAAAATGATGAAATACAAAACAACCTCAGACAAGCAGAGAACCAAAAGTCCGCAAGGTCTACTCAATCATGCTTCCCATTGTTTGGGAAGGTGCCATTTCCAATATAGACAAAGTTTGGAAAATAGAAGTGAGAGGCCACTAATGCTGCATTGTTGTGATTCCAATCTGGGTAAAAACCTGCAGTTTTATATAATGCCACCCAAAGGAGGAGCAGTTTATGGAAGTTACTGTACATCAATACCTAGTTAGAACTTCTGCACTGCATCATAGATTAAGGTGCTCCTACTTTTTAGCCCCAACACTATTTTCTTTCCTTGAGAAATTATTCAGAGTACATTTGTAATGTACTTGGTCACATATGGGTACTTCCTTTCATAAGTCGTTAGCTATAATTGGCATTGCTAAATTGCCGATTCAAGCTCATCCATGTAGCATGCTCCCCTACTTTGCTTCATTCACATGTTGCATAAGACATGTGAGTTACTGGGTCAACCTTGTTCCTCTGATAAAAATAGTATCACATGGTTAATGCATTGTGCCTTCTAGTCATTGGCTTTTCCTCTTGCTATTCACGTCTGTCAGTCAACCACGTCGTCTCCAGGAAACAAAAATGGAGCCCTATTTTGGAAACGGATTTATATTGGGTGGCGGGTCAAGTCTAGTTTACTGTGTTTGGGAATTTGGCTCCCTTTGCTGGACAGAGAGTGTTTTTTGACAATTTGGTGACAGAGCGTTGACAAGACTTTAGACCAGATGAAATCAGGTCTAAGTTGTGGCGCAACACAATTTTGGCACAGGCAGATAAATTCCGCGCTCCACTGATGAGTGGTTATTTTATTTAGAAATATAACGACAATTATCCAACCCTATGAATCATTGTAGAAATGATTTATCCAATATCAAATTTAAAAAAAGAGACACCCTTCAAAACCATCAAGGTGTCAACATCTAAATGTTTTGCCATGCTTTAAAACACACTATTTGTAAAAACAAATATTCTATTTTGACAATGACTACACCTACCTATATACACATCTTAACAATTCTATCCATTTCTCATGTTTTCTCGTGATTTAATACGAGCTGACCACCGTCTCTCCCGAGCTGATTGCCGGTTGTAAAAAGCTATACCTCGGGGACAATAAAAACGCATGTGGTGAGTCATCCTTGCACATTCAATCAGTGCAGCAGGTGAGTCTAGACAAATACAAGGCAAACTCTCAAAAAAAAATTCCCGATGCGAGTTTTAGCATCTTCTGAATTGCCACATATTCATTTCAGCATTTAAGTGTTCCATGCATTGTGTCTACTGCTGCCGAGACACAAGTAGGTCAGTCAGTCCAGCCTTTGGAGTGTGCACTTGGCAGAGAAGATGAACCACAATGAATATCGCGCCACTCATTGGCATGATGATGAGATGAGAGGCTTTGAGCAGCTAGTACCCAGCAGCAGGCTCCTAGCAATTGTTGCTATGCTACCAGCATTCAGAGTGCTGCTGAGGTATTACTTGTTAAAGCTGAATAGCAATGGAACAAACAGCTGAAGTTACTAAATGCATACAAAGCTCCGACTAGACAAAAATCGGCTCCAAATCATGCATAAACAACCGCTACGATACATCAGATATATCCTACCTAATATTGATCAAAAATACACATACTGGAGGATGTCTGATGGAAATCCTATTTATTATTTATGACCCCAGAGTGGCATGAATTACATCCATCTGTGACCATTAAACAGAATCATAAAAATGACAGATGCACCGCCTGGACGATTGACGACATGCTTTTCATCCCCGATTGTTCAACTCAGGAGTCTGATTGCTCACAATGCATAGCGTCTCAATGTAATGAATGAGTATCTACTGATTGACCATGAAGAAAAGCCCTTGACGGAAATCACCAAAACTAGGCCATTATTTTTCTTCTAAAGAATCAATAATGATGGTATGAGCAGCTTGTGCTCAGAGGGGCTTTGGATCACACTAATCAGCTGAAGAAAAGTTTTCGTGTCATATCACTGCTAGTACATGAGGTTCTCATTTTTGTGCAGGTACACTGGAACTAGAAGTTAAGAGTCCCTGAGGTCCTACCAATTGGATTTTTCCATGTGGAAAAAATTGATTTGTTGTCTCACAAAAATGTTTTTTTGTGATGTCACCACGTAAGGGTAGCTGTAGTGATTATTATCACAGATCAACAAATAGAACGCCATCTTTGTCTTGCTATCCCATTTAATGAAAAAAAAAATGGTCATCCTGCTTTGACACTGACAAAAAGGTAACTTGCATAAGCTGTCATGTTATTTGCTTGAAAGTGCCTTCCCCCCCCTCTCTGCTGTCCTTGAAATGAAAATGTCAAAGCCTGACAGATCAGGGCTTGGCACAGAAACAAAGAATCTCAGCGCCAAAGCAAACATGAGTTCCCCTCTACTTCCAGGAATATAATATGTAGTATTTCATAAATAATACCACGTGTTGTAAAAATAGCACAGTAGCAAACCCCTCCTTATTTCCTATCTGTATTCAATGTGGGATTTCTGCTCCTGTGAGAAAGGGTTAACGAATTCCTCACACAGATATCGCCATGGAAACAGCCGCGTGACTGCTTGCAGCTTGTATATACACACAGGAGGGGGAAACAAAACAATGGTGCCAAAGGTATTTTAAAATTCAGAGAGCAGAAGCTTTCCAGTGAACATAGCTGCATTTATTTTTTTCTCCCCCCTTACTATTTCAAATATTTTTAACACAGAGGTCTGAAGCGGACTTTACAGCCGTCTCCATCTTGTATCGTTCATAATCTTTCGAATTTAAAGCCAGGCATTGCACGGAATTAATTAATAAATTAAAAAAGGTGGAAATATTACCCTGCTCCGTCATTTCCTTGGCAATAACAGTGCATACACACACACACTCCCAAACACAAGCCCAGCCAAGAATAATTAATTTACAATATGAAACATACCCGAGGCATTGAGCCTCACGGTTCAGCTAAAAAAAAAAAATAGGAGTAAAAGGATTGCACACACACTTCCACTTATACATGCAATGCTCATTCGTCGCTCATCATTACACGTTCCCTGATTTTAAAATAGGTACGATAGCAACTGGACACCGTTAATCCAAGAACCTCCTTATAGTTCCATTAGGCACGATCTTAATAGTGAGTCAATACTCGAGTCTTTCCAAATGGATTCTCTGCTTGAGTCTGCAAATTTGACTCCATCGCTTGGCTTATGCAGCCCAGCACTCAGTTGCTGAAGGAAAAAAAATAAAAAATAACAGTGTTTCGATTCATAAATATTTTGAGATGCATTGAAAAGCTTTTAAGTGCGTGGAGAGGACTTGGTGATGCAAGAAACTACATGTTGGAGCCATCTTGCAGCATGGCGTGCTCACTGTAGTATAAACAACTACATTAAAAGGATTAATAGTGCGGTAAATGGATTGAAACAAAAATAGATGCCCCCCTTATTGTGATTTTTGACTTCTGATTCCGTGTCTGTTGGTCTACTCATTATTAAAATAGCTCATTTGAACCCTGTATTTTTTTTTAGCCTTACTCAAGGCTAATTAATCGAGGTGGACTTGAGCAATCCCCCCTCATCACACAGTAGGAGGAACTGCGGTCAAGTGTAATTACACAGCTGTAAGCAGACCATAAATGGATAATAATTTACTAGTAATTCCTTGTGGGACCCAATCCTCCGCTGTGGCTTATTTTAATTGACAAGATAGCTTACATCTGCCAGAAGTTACAAGATTAGGCAACTATCATAGCTAATCAGAGCTGCACAGAGGAGTAAGTCATTATGAAAATCAGTGGGAGGCTCTGTGACAGTGTCAGCCAGGTATGTCAAGACATCTTAGCAAGTTTGCTAAATGAGCCGTGCACGGATACGACAAGCATCTGAGATACCGTGCATGTCTGTCTCTACTTTTGAATGGATTGTCTAACCTTCATAAATCATTTTCAATGTTTATATATCTTAGATTCTGCGTACACAATAGACTCTGTGTAGTCTCCTAACCCTGACCCCCCTAACCCTAACCCTAACCCTAACCTCCCCCCTGTACGTTATGTTCCTGGCTGGTGCGATACTAAAGGTTGCTCGCAAAGGCAGGAACATGATATGGAGAAACATCTGTGAAGGCTTCATTGTAGCATCAGGAAAAATTCCACAAATATATATTATTCATAATATTAGGTATGTTCGATAGCACTTTTTTGAGACCGATACAAATACGAGTATCACGATACTGCTAGTATTTTTAATACATACACCACCCAACCCCGAAAGTAAATTTATATAAAGACTTACAATAAACTGCAGTAAAAATAACATTAAATCAAAGTCGAAACTGCAAAGCCGAGAGAAAATACAATTTTTTTTTTTACTCTTCTGACAGCCAAGGTCACGGGAATGTTCATCATATTATTTTGATACACACCTGCTGTCAAATCCTTCATTTTACAGCATGACACACCAAAACTTAAAGCCATAAATATGTGCTACAGTCAATCAAGATCAATTTCTCGCATTCTAATTGAGTTGACCAATTGAATCACAGTTGAGCATTTTTGGACAGTGACGAAATCCCCTCCTGTGAAAGAAACAACAAATCACAGCTGGTCTCTGAGCAGAGCTCACATTTTAGTACCAATAGCAATTTTGTGTGAAGCTTTAGAATTACGGCAGGAAGCTTTCACATAGATCCTTCCGCCAGAGGTCTTAGTGGAGACAGTCAATGACTGTTAAGCATGCTGTCACTGCACATATATTATGGGCCTTGTTCAGTGGACCACAGTGCCCTCCAAATTAATTATCTGGAAGCTTCTCAAAGCCTCAGACATATTCCCAAAAGGAAGTCAAAAATGGTTGATACCTGAGCTATTGATACAGAAGAGAGGATGTCATAGTGAAATGAGGAGAAAGTAGACCACAAGTTGTCACGAAGCTAATTATGCTAACAGTTCTCATGTGTGACGCTAACATATGCGGGATTATAGTGACATATTGCCACTTTCAATTGGGTAGTTAACCCTTTTATGGATTTTTGCTGACGTCTTTCTGGTCCTCTGTGCAGATAATGAATCACATGTTGTCCTGGTGAGAAGACAATTAAGGAGTGTTGACACATGGCCTAATTATTTTCGAAACTATTTGCTTCAAGTTCGGGGAGAACTTTTTGTTAGCCCTATTTTTTTTATTTTCTACCTTGCAATGTTGGGGGGAATATATATTTTTTTAAAATGCATTTAAGTTTTCAAGAATCACATTATATCCACATTTTTTGAATAATTATTGGGATTTCTAAATAAAATATATTTTGCCCCCCCCCAAGGAAAATAAATCCTAGCTCCGCCACTGCTGCTTGGCTGCAAATATTTCCGTGCATTTTAATACTCACGCCTCCATCTTACTCCTTGAGGTACGTCTTTTTTTTCCTTCAAGGGTGAAAACTTTAATCTGGCCTGAGTCGTCACAGTCAAATATCCCGCTGAACAGGAACAGCTGCAGAGCGCACATAAGGGGATTTGGTGTGTGTGCCAAGGGACCTGTGCCATCTCAAAACAGCTGTGCTGCCCTTTTACAAACAATAAAAGCAACAAATTCATCACTTGAAATCACCCTATGTTGCGCAATAATAAATATTCAAATAATATCCTTGTTATTTCAAAAGACTATTTTAAATAAGTAATAAGGCAGCACCTGAGTAGGCAGTCAATATTCCAAAGAGAAAAACAAATGACTTGGCTTCTCTCTAAGATGGTCAGTGCTGAATTAAGCACAAGCCCGATTATGCATTCTTCCGTAATGTGACCTTCAGTGGCCGCTAATTTAACAACAGAATCTTCCCCGCGGCTTATTTATGCTTTACTTGGTGTATATATATGGAGGCCTATATAGATGATTCACTTGGTGCAGTATACTGATGGCGGGCTCAAGGCTATAAGCGACTATGTAGATCCCACAGGGTCAGGATTTGGACCTGCTTATTTTTAAAGCTAGCTTCATGGACTGGGCCAGAAAGCAAGGGTTTATTTCTGCAGGCAAGCCCGAGCCATCTCGACTGGTGTCAAAGCAAATGCAAACTAATTTGTCAACTTCAATGCGCACAGCTCAAGATTTTTGCATTTGGGAGAGAAAAACACTCAAATAGTTTTCAGTTGCAAGAGATGATGTCTGACAATTTGGAGATGTGGGATGTATCACCTGTCCCATGCGTGCAAAGGTCCCGTGTTGACAAAGCAACTGCGCCTTCCAATCTCATCTGACAGGACCGGGGAAACACGGTGAGAACATAACTGAGCTGTTTTGTGCAGATGTGAACGATCCTGGGGGAATCCTAGTGCACACACATTTGTGTTCCTGTCTGCCTTCCTGTCCTGGATCTTTTTTGTTTCTACAGTTTGGTGGGCGGAGCCTCCTCCATCACACCTGCCGTGAATGAGTTGAGCTGAGTATTTAGGATAATTCTGTATTATTGCATCTTATCATTGTTACTATATTTCCAATCATTTTTTGGCATCTATAGTTCAACTTATCATTTCTTCTTTAGTATTAATTACAATTAAAATCTTTATTGCAGGGATGGGGTGTCAAAGTCATTTTTTCGGAGGGCCATTATGACCCAAATAATAATGAGCACCTCATATTATATACAGTAAAAGCTACAAAACAAATCAGATGAGTAAAAACTGGTTAAATATTAAAAAAAAAAAAAAAGATTTGATTAAAAGTGAAGACAATTTGCAATTCTAGTAATGACACAAATTTGATGCACAATTTGTCTTCGCGGGCCACATAAAATGAAGTGGTGGGCCGTATCTGGCCTTGAGTTTGACACCTGTGCTCTAGGAATTTTTTTAGGATTTTTCTTGGGTGGGTGAACCAACTTTAAAGGGTACGTGGTCCCATTCAAGTTTCTTATTTTTTAGGTTTGAGAAAGAAAACGGAACAGCCCTGACCGTCCATTTGCTTCTTTGTCACTTATTTTTTTCAGCACAAGCACCAATGCCACTTTGCCGTGGTGGTGCAAGGCCAAAGAAAAGCCCATTGAATTTTTGGGAGGACTCATAGCTCTTCAGATACAGCAATTTATTTTCATTTCTTCATTCTCCAGGCTTTCGGTGGACTTGTTTTCATTCAAAATACAATATACTACTCTGGCACATCTGTTTATTTGCAATACTGCTATCCAGGTCAGGGTTGCGGGGAAACAGGGGTCAATCTAATTTCTGGATGTGTCACTTAAACAGGCCCAGACTTTCATATGTGTCTTGGCTCAAATGATTATTGCGAAACACATGATTATAGAATGGTGCACTGCTTGAAGCATTGTCGCTTCCTGCGTTTCTATTTGCGTTTGGCATGCGTGGGAGATCCATGCTAGTGTGACAGGTGACGCTTCCACATGGTCCTGCTGGGTCCACCTGCTCCCCTCCTGCTAGGTGATGGAGGGGAGGGGTCACCAGGAACACTGAAAGGCATATTTTCTGGGCAATCTGGAGGAACACGGGTGAGCACTTAGTTCCTCGGGGCTACTGGCGACACAAAAGGCAGAACGGAATTCATTTCATTATCTCCCCTGGCATTCCGGGGCTAGCATATTTGTTCTTTCTTTTAAGGGAGGTATGTATAAACTGGTTAGTATAAACATCAGTCTACTGTGTTCTTGAGATATTTTTGTCTTCTGCTCATGCCCCTCCCTCCTCCTCTTATCATTATAGCGCCCATGCATGAGTCTCCTCTTCCTCACATCTCTGTGTGGGTTTTTCTTCCTCCTTAAGCTTCAGAAGTCTCCATTGTGAGTTTGGAGCATCACATAGTCACGTGACAACTAGGATCCCCCACAAGAAGAATGGAACGCATGCCCTCTTTCCCAAGCTGGAAAATATTTTAATGATGAGATGACTAATGGTCTGGGGAACGTATGAGGAATTTAGGTGGATGCTGTTTTTCTTTGCTTCATTCGATTGTAGCGGAGAAACAAGGATTAGATTTGGGTTTAGATTTGGCAAATCATATTTCCGATCAAATCACCAGAGGGTTAAATGATATCAATTATTCCAATCACATAGCCGCAAGCAGTACAGCGTGGGTGTCAAAAGAGGGTGCCATGCTGCAGTGATTGGAAAGCAGCAGGATCCAGTACAAGGAGGGGGCGAAGATGGGGAAAACCCCCCTGAATAAAAAAAAAAAAAGATTTCCCCCCTCATGAAAGCGAGCCTCGTAGCGGCAGCACATTGTATGGCATGTGGAGTGAGCAATTTGTGTACGGAATTATTCTTCAACAGGACAGCCATTGGTTCAGAGAGAAACAGACAGCTCAGTCCACTCATCTGGAGAGAGAGGGTGGGATGCATAATGATGAAGATGAAGATCCTGGAGTCAAGGAAGGAAAGGCAACATATAAGAAAGTCCACCAAAGGGCATTTGGATGGTATGTTTTGTCTAATAGGACGCACAAATGTGACAAGATAAAAAAAAAAAAAAAAAGAATGGTGCTTGGGATATAGTTGCCATGGAGATGAGCAAGTCTCCCAAGCGTCGTCATTTCTCTGACTCCTCCCGCAAACGCTTGGATAAAAATAGACATGGGCAGAGAACAAAGAGCTATTAAAAAAAAAAAAAAGACAACAAGAGTGAAGAAAAAATATTGGGGGGGAAAAAATGGGACATAAAAAGTAAATTTCTTTGTTGCAATAATTTCCTTGTAGTTGTAATTGTTACTCTCCAGTTTTTCTGTAATAATATTAACCGACTCTCAAAAAAAAAATAAAAAATAAAGACAACGAAATAAAGTGAATGGACCCTTTGGGATAAAAAAAATAAATAAATTAGGATTTAACTTTTCTGGCAACAACATCTCATGTAGCCATAATAAGTTCAAGATCCCTGACCACATCCACAACAAAAAGCTGAAATAGTCTCAAATAAAGATCATTTCATAAAGTAAGCCTTGTTGCCTCCATAGGTCATTTTTAATTTCCAAAGTACAATACATCACTCTTCTACACACCATAAGTGCCTGGCTCCTCTTGAGCTCGATTTACAACCAACATCAGCTGCCTGCTTCCAATCCAGACAGCAGAGTTATGATGAATATCTGGGCGCCCTCCCTCACCCTCACTGCCATGCATTGATCAAACCTGCCTTTGCAGCACCATCTGGTGACCACCATGGAGATTCAAAAAGTCTCCTTGTTGGGTTAAATCACTCCACTCACTTTTTTGTAGTACCAGTGCAAGCCTCAGGATGGAGTCATGTGTCCTTCCTCCCTGATGACGCTCTCAGGACAAGTGTCACATAAAAGTTTCTTTTTGTCAGTGACTTCAAAATAAAAAGTTCATATCAAAGTTTTGACATGTCAAGGTTTCCCTTCTTTCTTGATTTTCGCTCTCGGTGCGACTTTTATGTATATTTTCAGTGTGATAAATTTAGCACTACTCGGTCTAGACTAACAAAGAGGACATAAATAGAAATAGTTCCTTGTCACATGTTTCATTTGCACTTCTTAGTTGTTGCTTTACCTCATGCTAAATAAAGATGAAGACGAAGGACTGGGCAGGAGAGAAGGAAAGACTATTTTGATATTACGCCACCATTTTTTTTTTGTAAAAGCTGACAGATTTTGTGTTGTTGGACAAGAATAATCTCTGTAAAATGCATTTATTATTCACAATGTTTTGTGTGCTGGAGATAAAATAGACAATGTGTTTTGTGGTTATCTTCACTTTTGCAGGAGTCATGCTTGACCTGCTAGCACACTCTGGCCACATTTTCAAGCTTATCGCATTGAAAAACACTATTGGCAATGCGGAACACTTTTTTTTTTTTTTTCTTCATGCATAGCAATGTGCTGTATCCTTTTTGATTGATGACAAATGGAAGTGGAAGAGCTTGACTAAAACTGGAGCTGCAGAATATGTACGATCACACAAAAGGAAAAAAAAACATCACATTGCGCAAGGATTTATATCTACATTATTATATCTATTGAATTATTTTTACATGTATGTTTTGTACTCGCTTGCTCTCGATATTTTCCCCTGTTGGACACATGGCACTCTAATCAGCTAAAGCAGAAGGTGATTTACATTTGCTGTCATTTATTTTTTATTGTTTCAAGTTTCAAGGTCACTCTGAATGGACTCCATGCATATATTGCAATATTTATTTTTATATATATGCACAGTCAGGATTTATTGCTCTCTGAATTAAGAAAAGAACCTTCAGCTGATTTTGGCTTCCATTTTGGACTTTGCAGTACCCCCAAGGTCCCACCCCAGCAGATATGAGGCTGCAGGATGGAGTATAAAGGATTACAAGGCTTTAAATATAGCGCCCAAAAATAACAGGAATGTCAGGCTTAATGTGGTCAAGATAAGAGTTCAACTTTTCCGGGTTGGCTAAAAGTGCACAGGCTGGCGTCGTAATTGCACAAGTTGATTGGGAGTTAAAGTGATCTTTACAAAAGGAGATGAAAGCAGGGATACAAAGTGCTCAGAAAGGGATCATGAAATGGGAAGAGAAAGACAGAGGCACCTTCTTCACATGATCATTAAAAAGAAAAGAGATTGCTATTGTGTCCTGGTGGCTTAGCTTATTTCACGTTCGGGAAAGTGCAGCCCAGGGCTAACATCCCATTTGCCGTTTTAGTTCCAAATATAAGATTTGATGAGATTCTTCCCAATAATCTTAAATATGCAAACTGGGCAACCATAGTTGCATATATGCAGTGGAGGGTGATGTCATTTGATAACAATCTATATTATAATTTGAAAAAAATATTTATAAATGTAAAATGTAATACAGTAGAGCCACAAGTCCAAATATATCAAATGTATAATATATATATAAATATATAGTAAATATAGATATATATTTAAAATATTTGTATCTCAAATCTTCTTTCTCCATTGAAACTAATGGAAATCAAATTAATCCGTCTCAGCCACCCATTATTTAAAAAAAAAAAATGCTTTTTCTAAATCAAAATTGCTCTCAACAGTATCCCATACTAATTGAAATTCACCTAGGAAACAAGACAATGTTTGTTGCGCTCAAATAATAGTCACAATCTATTAGGGGTACTTGTGCAAGTGGCTGCGTCAGACTTGAAATTTAATTTCTGATGGAAGTTGAGACTGACCTTGCCCGGAGGAAGTTACGTCATTCTTTGTGTAACTGCACATGGACATCACGCAGCTGACTAGTTATTCATCAGTTTGTCGTGTGGCCGTTGACATTTCTAAACTACGACAAAAATGAATTTGACACCCCTGCAAGGGTATAGAATGTTAGCCACCATCATTTCCAAGGAATACTGATCATTCGTTTTGGATGTCTTCCAGCATCATGTCTGCATTTCTCACCTTGACATCAGAGCTCCACGCAAGCAGAGCCAATTTAGACCAAAGCTGCTTTGCTCTCTACATTCTGGGCCCAAAGCCAAAAGGCAATTATTTTGTCCAATCTGAAATGTTATTTAAAATATTGTCCTGCAGGGTGATTGTGTAGTCACCTCATTATCGAAATACTCATTTGCGCAATATGTAGGACGGGCCAGTCTATTTCTATTAAATGTCAGGCCATAAGGACGGGAGCAGTGAAAACACGACAATGAGTATTTCCAGTGAACTTTGTGATTATAATCTCCATGCTAATCCCGGGTCATATTTTTCTGTGTTGTTAAAAAATCGTCAATGTTAAAATTCCTTTCCTGGAAACCTTCAACTACACATAAACACGCATCATCAGCGATGGTGGGAATTTAAGTAGATCTAGATTTAGACCAGAGCTGTACCGTAATTTCCGGACTATAAGACGCACCAGCTAAAATTCAGGGATATTTTAGTTTTTTTCTTACATAAGCCGCACCGGACTATAAGTCGCAACGTTCAAAATTTTGGGAAAAAGTCGCGGCTTATAGTCCGGAAATTACGGTACTTTGATTTGTGTCACACATACGTCTCAATTGTGATTATTTGCTCAGACACTTTCATCTCACCGCTAAACGACTTTGCCTGGTCATACATTCAAGCTTTTTATTATCATACTGTACATCCTCGGTTGAGCATAAAAAAAATCATATCCCATTGAGAATGCAACAAAAAAAAATAAAAGATGTGAGCAATAATTCGTAGATGCCCATTCGTGATTGGTCTTGACCTTTACGAATGGGCGGACGACGTGATTGTGATTGAAATAGCTTACACGTTCTGTAAATAGGCTGACATTTGAGGAAGCACAACCTGCCCGTAGACCATAAATTACCATGAGCAGCTTTGTCCCCTGGAGATTAATGTTCAGACTTTGCGTCCCAGATAGAAAGTTTTCTTCTCTTCTAACAACGCCAGACAGTTGCTCTTTTCTTTATCTGCTTCTTAAGATTTGGCTATTCACACAAGACCTGGTCACATTTTTCAAGCTGTTTAAAGCTCAGGGGTTCCTCTGTTTAGGCCTTTTTGCATCCATATGGCTGATCTAAAGCGTTCCACAGCTTCCCGTGGCACTCGAAGCCCTCCAGAGTAAAGCTGAACATGAGGTAAAAAGGCGGGCGTTTGTTTTCTTTGGCAAGAGAGCCCGCCCGCTCGCTCGCTTGTATTTCCCCCGTGGGCGTACTGAAGCTGACCCAACTTGTGCCTTTCCACCTAAATGCCATAATGATGAATGGTTGTCCCTCATCACGCATCTATTATTCATATCTGTTGGCTTACTTTGAATTACTACTTCAATGTACTGCGACAAACGGTTTATTTTGCGATGGCATCTCAGGAGAAGTTCCTCGAGAAGATAGTCATGGGAATTCCAGGATTTTTTCTTCATACAATGTACATTACGTTTCTTACCAATCATCAGTGACTTCTTGTTTTCTTTTCATTCATCAATTCATTCATCAGCCTTAAAGGGGATATTAAGTTTCGATATTTATTTGGCAAAATTATTTTTATTTATTTATTTTAATTTATGACATAAATGCTGAGTATATATTTCTTTCTTTTAAAAATCCACATCACTACCACTGCCTCTTTGAAGACTCCACACTGAGCTCGCCGGTGGGCATGCCAAGCATGTTTTTTTTCAATGCCACTGATCCTATATGTATTTTTTAAAGCTGCAGGATATGTCTGAGGTTGAACATCTAAGAAAAAGATACGATGTGCTTGTTTTCTTTTCCTGCATTAAAAAAACAACAAATGTTATGAGCATGAATAATATAAATCAAACGTGGGAGAACTGCAGTGTGTTGTTTGCATGCTCGGTACTACTATTATTATTATTATTATTATTTTATTATATTAGGAGCACTATCAGTACTATAATGCACACTTTACTAGAATGATAATGTTGCTCAACACATTACAAGTGTATTATTGATCATGCCCTTACTATTCTCTCACAAGAGAAGACATTTGAGAAAAAAATGCAAATTTGTGTTTGCAATTTCACTGTCAAATAACGTGCAGCAACACACTTCTGGGACAGGCTGTATATTTTTATCAAGGTCTCTTAGCTCAAATGTGTTGGCCTTCATTCCAGCCATGGTTTAACACGGGATGAATGTGCTACCATCAACAAAATGATGTGATAGAAAAGTGTCAAGTCCTTGCAATGAGCCATTGGCCGTGACCATTTGTGTTGTCAGAGGACAGACAATTATTTA
This sequence comes from Syngnathus scovelli, assembly GCF_024217435.2. NCBI lineage: Eukaryota > Metazoa > Chordata > Actinopteri > Syngnathiformes > Syngnathidae > Syngnathus > Syngnathus scovelli. The sequence goes on from NC_090861.1 coordinate 2,180,295, forward strand.
GGCTGGTCCTATCTCTCTCAAGGTTCCTCATTAGTGTAGCATAAAATCATGTGGTCAGCATCCACGCATCATTATCACCTCTAAACTTTATGTTCCGTTTAACTGTGATGATTTTCTTGCATGTAGCATCTCTGGATTTACAGGTCATCATCGACGGAACATCTGCAAACGTGTAAATCGACGAAGTATTTTAGCATAAATGAGAGCGAGGCAGATTAATGGTATGTGAGCGGACTTGTTAACAAGCATCAATAATTTTTCAAAAGCAATTAGCATGAAAGCTTAACAAAGTTTATGTAGCAATACCTAAAACAGTTGGAGATTAATTAAGATTGAAGTGCCAGATTGCTTTCATAGTCTCCAATCACAGATCATCTATTTAGTTGGGTTACAAAGTGGTGCAGTGGAAGGAAACAAAAAAATAAAACACTGACTAACAACGTAGGGAAAAAATAATGTCATTGCTAATGGAAGTCGGGTGTATCTAATAATGTGCAAAATAAAGTGCCAGCTGACAGTTCTTGTGAAGTGCTCTGCAATTATTTTTGTTGCGGGAATCCACCAAAATTAAAATTAGGATCAACTAATGTGTTGAAGGCAATTGGGCCAATTTGAACTCTTATTAATGGCTATGATATTATTTAAGTGTCCACACAACATAGCGTAATCATATCATGGCGGTTAGAAAATGATTGATCTCATCTGACAACATCTTGGCCATCAGGTGGAAAATTAAAAAGGGAAATCACATCAGCGGAACAACTGCACCTTGACACGTCCCTGGCAGCGAGGGTTAGTCCCTTATTTGGTCTTGGAAGGAGCTTATCAGCAAGTTAATTAGCTCTTTGAGACTTGGTGGCATCAAGGCCAAAATGTCCACAAATTCTACTCAGACTTCAGAAAACAAAATATAGAATCTAATAGATACGTTGATTTTTTTTTTCCCATGCAATCTAAAAATCTTGCTTTCACTTTCTATCCCATTTATCAAATAATTCAATTGTTGCCACGTGAATATTGCACCTGTACACATCCGATTTACTTCGACAAGCCAAATTGTGATAAACAGTCTGTCCACAAGCGGGGTAATTAGCAATAGCAGCCGACACCGGCGTGAATCTCGGTGTCAGTTTTACCACAGCTTACAGAATAATTGTTAGCTCCAGGACACGATTACGTCGGCTTAAGGAATTAATGAAAGGAAAGGAACTGTAGAGCGCTTGCGAACTGTTGAAAAAGCACGGAAACGGAACATTACATTTAATTCAGTTTCCTAACCACGTTAACGATTGGTCATATTTTGTGTTTTCAAATAACCACTCCAAAGTCTGCTTAAAATCTCCCTGGGATAACCAACCACCACAGCCCTTTCATTGTAATTATTAACCATAGCTCATAGCTAATTTAGTACAAGCACTAATTCTTTTTAGAGTCTCGAAGGGTTTCGGTAAACATTGGACTAAAATGGAACCAAACGAAGGGAAGAGAGGGAAAACCCATGGAAACTTAATTTGATTAAACAGAGGTGGCAAAAGTAGGCTACTCACACTCAATTAAGAAGAAGAAAATTATGCATTGCGGTGAGGAGGAAAAAAAAAATACAGTCTTTTATTCATTTATAACGTGTTCATGCTGAAAAAGAAATCCAGATAGTTTTAGCTCAGGCTTTCATGCTATCAAAACAACATGCCCCTTAAGCTTTGCTTACGCTTTGAGCTACTCACAAACAAATGTTAAATTACTAATTAGCATTTTCATAGAAGTTTTTTTTTTTTTTGTGCTGGCACATTTCGATTTCCTCTTGGCAACAACATAAAATAATTCCCTTGATTCTTTAGCTCATGACTTTTTTTATTGTTTCATAATGTTTACACCTGTATTGTGTCGGTCAATTTATATCTCAGTATATATAGTTGCTGGATTTTATTTTTATTTTTTTTGCGGTAGCTAACCGAGGAGAGTGACAGATAGGGGAGTTGTTAATATGACAGTTTCCTCCAGAGAGTGAGAGCAAGCCCCCTGTTCACCCTGGTTCAAACGCACTTGCCAATTCATGTTTCCTCCTTCTACCCAGACACTATTTGACGTCTTGGATGTCTTCATTCGTGATGTAATCAAATCTAACCTTGGTCCTCATACAGCATGCATACATCAGGTCGGTGAGTCATGTGCACAAACTAGAGGCGATGAGAACAGAGGTAGGACACCCTGCACCCTTGAGTCCAATCTATGAAGAGGAATCTCATTCTTTCCCCCCCCCCCACAGCTCGTCTCTCTGATTAGACCAAAACATTTCCCCCAAGGTCACACCGAGGGAGTAATCTTCTCGCCCGTGCAACCTTTGCTGCATTGACTCAAATGATGTTGCTAAATCAATGTCAGCTCGGGAATCTCTTGTCATTGGTTAACTGGATCTTGGACACCTGCATTTGAACAAGTGGGCAAATCCTCTGCAGTCTTTTCATCAAAGCATAAGAAGGAGCAAAAAAAAAAAAGGGGGGCGTATTTGTAACGCTATTTGTAACGTTTAGTTGATGTAGGGGTGAGGGAGGGGGGTGGGGGGGGGGGGGGGCTTCCATTTGTCGAGCAAGCTCTCCCGCAAGCATGCGATGCGCGTCCACGTGGCCAGTGGAGCGCGTGACAGATCAGCGCCGCTAACGCAGCCCCCCGCGGCTTTCAGGGTTTGCCCCTCCTGAAGAAGCACCAATGTGAGATGGCTACATGGAGGGGGCGGGAAGGATAGTTTGAAGGGATGAGCTTTTGGTGACAAGACGCCAATTTCTCTCTTATTTTACCGCTGACAACAAGCAAAAAAAAAAAGAAAAAGAAAGAAAGAAATCCCCAAAAGCAGCAGAGACGCATCAACCGGACCACGCGTCAGAACCTCATTAACTCTGGAGGTGGGGGGGGAAGAAAAAGAAAAAGCAGAGCTTTATTTCCAACTGGTGAGTATTTGCATGATTATTTGAATGATTCCCTTTTGAAGGGATATTGGGACGATGTGGCGCACATGTGGAGGAGGGCGCAGCTCACTAACATGCAACAACTGCGGCTTGTGGCGCGACTGCAGTGGATGCTTGATCTGTCTGCATGTCGGGGAAGGGGGGGGGGGCAATGATTTGCTTTAAATGCTACTGGATTTAAATGATTGCGTTTTGCAGCAGTGGTGTCCAGCTTTGCCCCCAATGCGACACTAAAGAAGGCAGCGATGATTGTGACATATTCTTAATGGGCAATTAAGGAGAACGTGTGACGCAAATGAGACACTGGCGCAAATAGTGGAAATTCACATGCGGTTTGTTTGGAAAGCTGTCAGACACAACCTGCCGCAACCAGTGACAAGACTGTTGAGCAGACGCTAACTTAACCTTGGCACTGAAGCTCCAGCGAATTACCCCCCCCCCCCCCCCCCCTCCTTTTTCTTCTTACCCATTATTTCAGTCAACAATGCAGATGGCAACATGAACCCTGTAATGTTAAAATATATGTGATGTGCAAACGTAAAGTTTAAAAGGCAAAGTGGAATCAAATGTTCTGCATTTATCTTTTTAGTTCAGTGGGCAGTCACTGTGCAGCACCCCGAGAATCACATTGTCAATGAGTCACTGGCTGGAAATTATATTTTTGTTCCGTCTGTAAGCAAAGTCCATTTGTCACATCAAAATGTTCTTATACATACAAACAAACTTAAGCCTCTTTTTCAAAAATGATTTTTAACCCCATGATACCTCCCAGTAAGGGAGGAATAAAAAGGTGATGATAGAAAAAGTATCATCCACCCACTCATCCATTTTCTAGTGATAGTCATCGTTCGGGGTCAAAGGTGAGCTCAAACTAGGGTCAATCGCAAAGTGGAAGATATAATGGAAATAATAAACAAGCTAAATAATGTATGACAAGTGCTTAGATTTTTTTTGTTATTAATTTTTAGTTATTTTGTTTTTTTGCACTGCACCAGTAATGAGGGTAATATATTTATTAAAATAAAATATATATTAAAATATTTATGACAGTTACCTAGGTAAATTAGTTGGCTTTGTACACGTGTTAAATGACAGGAACAATTTTTAGTCTGCGTCCTTAATATGGAATCATAAATATTGATGGTCTTCTAGAAAGATATTATGCTAACAAAGCAGTTGGGTGCTGGATTTAAGTGACACAAATGTTTGTTCACAGACTAGAAAGTAGGCCGAATGTGAAGTGGAGACATTTCACATTCATGTTCATGCTTTGCTTTCTTTGCACTGGTTTTATTTAATGGCTGCCTTACTGAATCATAAGACGCCCCCATCCCTTGGAGAATCAAGTTTCATTCCTGCAAGAGGTGCCACAATTTAAACTGCCCCCGCCCCCACGTCACATATTCGTGTTTTAGCACCGCTCTAATTTGATGTAGTGCACATCCATATGTCTCCCCCCCGCCCCAAGCCATCCATCTCAAGTTTGCACACTCCAGGACTCAAAAAGCAATGACTGCCTGGGCTTATGAGTGTGACCGCAAGTAAATGACTTTTCTCAGTTGTTGAAATATACGGAGCCCCCGACTCGGAAATATCCGTGGTGGCGCAAAGCTAGCGAGCTGATTTATTGTCCGGCATGCAGCAAATGTGTCAAAGGGAGCAGATTTGTTTAGGGGGCAGGTGATATTTTCCGTGAGACTCTTAGACGGATGGGCTTTGTTTCGCTGATTTAGTGCTTCTGATGCATTTGGAGGGGGAGAAAAAAAAATTGCAATGGAGGATGGGTTTGCTCTGCAGATGTACTCCCATACAACGTGAGGAAAAACACGGGATTTGTTGACAGGATTAACTCTGCTATATTGTTCCTCCAGGCATATAAGGAATGATGCAGAAGATAAACGTCTCCAAGAGAGTTGAGGAAAAGAGTCATCTTTGCTCAGAGGGAGAGGCAAATATTACAATTTAAATAAATGTTTACAGCATATTTTGGAAAAGGCTCAGAAGGCTAAAAAAAAAAAAAAAAACAGTCACGAGAGGCGACTTTATGACTCGTAAGCCACCCAGCTCGAGAAGAAGGGTCCGACTAATGCATAACTAATGTCTGAAGATGAGATGGCTGATGCTAGTTGACAGGGGAGAATCACAAGAGCCCTCCATGTGTATTGAAAGCTCCACCATGATCATGTCAGACATGACCAAGAGGCTTTGAGCGGGTGTTAGCAATGTGGCGAGAGATGACAAGAAATGGTACCAAGCAAAACAAAGCAAAAGCCAAGCTGCTTCTGCATCTCCCAAGCGGGGGGGGGGGTACTCCATTATCTAGCGTGATCAAAAATCATTTGGGTTCCTGATGCAAGCAGGTTGGATTCGAATTTTTAAAAAAGAAATTGTCTTTAATACAGTTTCTCAGCAACTGTCACTTTTGTAGTTTGATAGTATTTTGGCAACGGCGTGGAACTCCTGCCAAGACTAATCTCATGTAAATGCACATTTCAGCAATTTAGAGAATAAAAGTACTCACCAAAACTCCACGAAACATCTTCAACAAGAGCATAATGAGCTGAGAAAATCAATGACTATTGATTGATAAGCCGCTGTCTGCAACTATAGCTGCTCGGTAACTCCATTTGAATTTGTGATGGGATTCATTCAAAAGTCTATTTTGTCGGCAACAAAAATAATAATACTTGATTAAATCAATTCATGCGGAATAAAAGCGCTCTCAGGGTATATGGTCGACTCAGATGTCACCGCAGATGTCCTTTTGTTAATCACAATCGCTGGCGCTTGGTTTGAAGTGCAAAGCAGCAGCAGGAGGGGGAGAAAAAAAAAAAAAAAACACCACACACTATTCAAAAGTATTGGAACAATTAGGCCAATTAAATTTTTTTCCGTTATTGTTTTTCCATAGGTTCGTCAGATTTTTTTTAGATTATAAAACTAATTTATAATGTAGTTTTCCCTTTTTCAATGCCGTTTCGATAAGGCAATAAAAAAATATAATAAAGCCTTGCCCTTATTTTCACGGATCACGAGCAGCAGAGTCTTACTCAGACCTTTGAGGTTACAAGTTCACGCTAAAGCCTAAAGCTGCATATCTTGGAAGTTCTACTGCAGAGGCAAAACAACCTCAGGTCCTGGAAGTCTTATCCCAGATGTGAACTGTTGTGGATGGAATATAAATGGTGTTCTTTGCCTGAGTCATTCAATACACTTAATATTTTTTACCTGAGTGTCATCATCAGACTTTCAATATATCCAAAGATGTTGCACTTTTAGAAACGTGGAAAACTACTTACGTCTGACAAACACAATTTAAACTCAGGAAGTTTCTATTTTGAAGTCCATCAAGCAAATGATCAAAGGCATTTTGAAGACATTAAAATAAGACTACCTACTTATTTTTTTCCCATGAAATAAATAAAACCACTTTCCATTTATTTTGCATTATTACAACTTTTAAACTGCTCCTTGTAATATTTCCATAAAATGTGCCGACCCCATTTTTTTTAATCCAGCTCTATATTTATATGAAAATCCATGTGGAGAACCAAAGTGGCTCTTAATGTCTTTAAGTCAGATGCATTATTGCTGCTTGGTTCGAGTTTCCCTGATGGCACAATCTTGTTACTAACCTTGTTAGTGCAGTGCCCAGCTGGAAATCCCAGAAGAGCATTGCAGTTGACTGCCTGTTGCGTTTCAACCATCATCATGTTGGAAAGCTCCTGCAGTAGAAAGAGGAGGTTAGGAATTCCACTTGCAGTGTTGAGATCAGGATTTCATAGGCGGCCTTGTTTGCGTTCTTTACTGATGACAATAAAGTTTTAGTGTATGCAGAATTTTGTGTATGTGTGTGTTTTTGTGTGTGTGGGTGGTTTGACTGTGTGCAATGAATCTTTACATCAAAATTAAATTGGGATCTTGCTATATGCCCCTCATGAGTCAGCATCTGCTCCCCTTGTGCTTCAAAAAAAAAATTACAAGCTGTATGAGTTGCCCTCAGAGGTTGTGCTGTTATCAGATTTTTATTACCGCAATCAAAAAAAAAAAAGTGTATTGTTTGCTTTCACGCAAAACTTGTGTTCGGGAAGGATTTTACCTTGAGGAGCAAATCCACCTGTAAACTGCAGGTGCCTTTTTATTGCAGTGATTTGTTCATACAATGATTTTCTTATGCAAATGACTGCAATGTTTTGCATATAATTTTAAATACATGGTGATTTTAATACAAGAATAATCCCCCTCCTTCCTCATTTTTTTTTCAAGGGTGATTTCCCAACTAAGACGGTATTATTATTTTTAATCATTGCCCGCCAGATAACTGCAGGCCATTTAATTGTGCAGCATTTGGCCGCAATCACAATGTTTCAGCCTACACTCTGGACAAGAGATTTAGTTTACATCACTATTGCGTTGCCGTGTTCCAATATGGCATTGCAGATTGGACTCAATTGCAATAACAATTAAAAAAAAATAAAGAGGTGTGTTAATGCGGAAAGAAGTGGTCGCTTGCAGAGCTGTGAGCGTGACATGATGTCAGATTCTCTTCAATAAAAAAGAAAAAGTTGAATACAGCGCCCTCAGTGACACCAGCAAACATCAACACAATGTTGGTGATGTTCTACAGCAGGAGGCGGCAATACAAAAGGAGGAGGAAGGAGGGGGGGGGGGGTAATGTGTAACCATCTTTTGCAATAAGCTCGGTTGCCATCTCGCTGTTACTAGGCTGCACGGTTAGACCTTGGAATTGCCTTGATGTCTATCAGCGACCCGTTTCTCTTTCTCTCTCTCTCTCTTTCCCCACTTTGATGAGTTTGACTTCATGCCAAGAATGTAAGCATCATTCTCGGCAAGGACGACCATAAGTAACAACTCTGAATTTGTAAAACGTAGGGAGGTATGCTTGACTATATTCATATTTTGATTAAATGAAATAATCATAAGGTGAATGTAGAGCAATTATTTTTGGACCTATTTTATATTATTATATTTATATTATTTATTTTTATTTAAAAAAAATATTTATATTTTTATTTTATTTATTTATTATCGTTATACATGTAAATTTGTGGAATGGGCGGTAGAGCAATTATTTTTTGACCTATTTTATATTATTATATTTATTTGTATTTATAAAAAATATTTCTCTATTTATATTTTTATTTGATTTATTATCTTTATACATGCAACATTGTTATTGCTGCTCCTTGCAAGCCATCTTGTGGAAGGTGTGTTTGTCTTGGAGAAGAAAAAAAAAAAAAAAAAAGGTGCATTAATGCAGAAAGAATCGGAACTGCCAGTAGCAAGCTCACGCGTGGCAGTTTAACAAGACAAACGCATTTCGGAATGAGTGAAGCGAATCAGCCCGCTAGACAACATGTCCTTCCCCCCCTCAAGCCTCTGACAGATACACTGGCATCCGAGTTTCTCCCCAAACTTCTCCAGAGTGATACTTGCTGCACTAGCAGTCAAAGCTGCTTTTATCACAAGAGTCACTCTTGCCAGTCGCTCCGGCAGCAGCCCACCCGGAGCATCTGGAATTATGTTCATGGCAGATACCTTGTCATATTTCCACAGTGGGTGCTGATGCAGTCCAAGTCACAGTCCAAGAAGCAGAATGCACTGAGCTGTTTCATACCATCATCTGCCAAAGTCTTTGCACGGCATCATGCTTTTTCTGCAGTTGTGTGTGTTTGTGTGAGGTTCAATGCATCAAATTTAAATATGCTTGCAGCGTAATGTGATGGAAATAGAACATGATGTGGATTGGGGAATTTGCAATGGAGACTTATTTTTATACACATCAGCTCTTTGGGAGAAGATTTTTGATTTTAGAAGATCTGCTTTCAACTCCATTCCGATTGTGAGAAAAAGGATGGGCATCTCCTCTAAATTTTCAAATATGTGGTAGGACTTCTAAATGGATGAGAAACATTTAGCTCATCACTAAGGTCTATTTTATTTCAATTCATTTCTGGTTTACTATAAGGAAACAAACGACATCATCAAATAAACATTTTAGGTTCGGAAGTAAATACGATGTCAAAGTGCTTGAAGCTTTATCACCGGCCTGGATGTTTGATTCATGGTTGAAATGGTTTTGTTGGGCCAGGCTATTACCAGGATGCAAACATGTGCAAAGCAATTACTGTCGGGCTATATAGCTGTCATTCATGTCAGTAATGCTCATAAGATTTTTTACACTGTCTACAGCTCACTTAGTTTTGAATGCCTGAACAACTGGCATGATCAATATGTTCTCATCAAGTCACTTCAGAGAGTCACTAATAATTGTCAAGGGAGATAAATAGTGACGGGAATCCCACAAAATAGAATTTGGTCCACGCAGCAAATAATAGACTGACAAATGTAAAGTTTATAAATTAAGATTGGTGACAATGAAAATATGTTTATGGTTTCAGCGCTTACATTACAGCAGCGTTTTTAATTATTATTTAATATTATATATTATTATGAGAATTATTATTTTGTGTAGAAAAGGTCAAATGTTAAAATTTGTTTCTAATCCTTTTTTCATGCTCATTTTTAATTGATTTTTTTTAATTAATTGCATAATAACTTAAAAATAATAATAATTTAAAAGAAAAGCCATTCTCTGTCTTTAGCTAACAAAGGGACTCTGTCTTTGTCAATATATATTTATAAATTCATCCATAAATATATATAAATATAAAAAAATATGCTCGTCAACGTTCTTGTATCTGCATATAAATGTTGGCTCTCTAAAAGCTTGTCCAAAAAAAAAAGAAAACCCGGTGTAAACCAATTACGAAGCCTGATAAAATGTCTGGCAAACACCTGACATGCTCATCCACCGACCCAAGTTACATCCCTAATGGAAGAGGACATTCCGAGTATCATGATTGATGAAAATGACACGAAAATCCCATCTGAGAATTACCAGCCCATCTCATGGCCTTGCACTATTGACTTGTGACTCCCAAAGCAATCACCGAATGAAGCTTGATGTGTTTGGCTAATGATTTTTGTCAAAAGATAAACATCATATATGTACGTTATCTTTAGGCTTGCTCGAGTCCTTTATGCTTTGGGATCTATGAAGCTCACCGAGGAAGGCTGAAGTCATGTTCGTAATTACTTATCGGTATTTTTATTTTATGGGATGACCTCAGCTACCTCCTCATCCTCAAATCCATTTTGGTTGACCTCAGATTGGTTTGGATAAAAAAAAAAAACAATGTCAATGTCAGAGTCAAATATGAATACTTTGGAAATTAAAAACACACTACGCCACAGCTTCTCTCAACCTTGTCATCTAATTAATGTTTCATTTCTATGGATGATTTAGATGTTGTCATTTTGAGAAGCCAATCGTTTTGGTTACATGGATGCTTCATTAGCAAACTTAAATAGTGTGAAGGCTTTAATAGCACAACTGCTGTTGCTTCTGGACTCATCTCCAAATGTGTGCTTAGTGATTTTATTGGATCATAAAAAGTATCCAACCTTTCTGTGCCCAAATGATTTCTTCTCGTTAATTTATCGCTGCCTGGCTGTCAGCCAATGTTCTTGTCGAGAGAGCCTTCTTAATAAGGTTACAACATCATAACAGTTGGGGTACCCTTTTGCTCTTCATTAGTAATATCTACCAGAGTGGTAGTAACTTGGACATAATATAAGTATCGTCCATTTTTTTTTTTTTATATATAGCGGTAATTTGATTATGATATTTACACGCTAGCACAGATCGGGATATTTTACGGCCAGCCCATCCACAATGTCTGCCACTGTCCTTGTAAAGTCGTTATGATGTGAAAAATAAAGATAATGCTTTTATTTTGAAAGTGAGCAGCAGAAGCAATTAAGGGCAACAAATTGTCTTTAGTATTTGTTGCCAACGCAGTGACTTTGCTGGCGATATTTATACCCCACTGGAGACTACTTTTCCAAAAAGGGACCAGTGGTGATGCCAAAGAAATAATGGGAGCAAGATAATTATTTTGTGCATGGTGAAGGGAAGAGTGACGATTTGCCCTGATGATGCTTATCCTAACAACCTGGACTAGTTAACACTATACAGCACGGGCTAATCATCAGTGCTTAAAATTATAATAAAAAAGAAATATAATATTCACCCCAAAAATGAAATCAAATGTTTTTAAATTAAAATGTTGCTTCACCAATAGAAAGGCATTAAATATTAAATTAAAAAAAATAAATAAAATAATGTTTTTCAATTAAAATGTTGCTTCATCAATAGAAAGGCAATAAATATTAAATTAAAAAATTCAATAAAATAAACGAATGAATTTGTTAAGCAACAGATTTCTTCTACTAGTCTGCCACCTTAGTTTACCAGCTGCTTTCCTTTCTTTTTTCATTAAGTATAAGTGATTTGTATGCAGATTTGCAGCGCCGTCGAGCTTAATTGCAAAAGCCACACTGATTTCGCTTATTATTCCATTTATCTGATCAAGTCGCTAACTCCCAACAGCGAGTCAGGGGGTTGTTTTAGGGACACTTGCTTTAGTGTGAGTCAAGCAGAAAATGTACAACATGCAGTTCAAATGCTTCCAGTTAGTCCAGCTTGTCAATGAATAATTGAAAAGCTTCAGTAAACAAAGGTATGCGGCCTCGAGGAATGTGTTTTTGGATTAACATGCTTCAGTGAACCCTGTTGCTACATGTGTCAAGGGACACATGCTGGTGGTCACTTGGATATTTTGCACATTTGATAAATGGCTTTGAAATGTTTGCAAACAGATTCAGGAGGAGGTCAAGAGTGGTGTTGTGTGAAAATGCTCAACGGATTGGACGTGTTTGGAAGTTGGAGGTTACAAAATAATGAGAGGCCAGAAAATTCAACTGGGGTCACCGGGGGTGCTAAAACAAAACAAAACATGCCTGATGGCTTGCCAAGTACTGCATGAACACATTATATTAGAAAGAAAAAAGGAAAATAGTCACAAAAATACCACTAGCCATCTTGATTTTACAATTTCTGAATTCTAGAATATAATCCCAATAATGGCCCAAATATTTGATGTAACAGAAATTAATCAAAATTTCTAGGGAATAAATAATAATAATATATTCGAGTATATTATCAAACCCAAATGTTTTCATTCCACAAAAAAAAATAAAAAATGTGTCACAGTTCAAATTCATTTTTTGGGATATGTAAAAGGTCCTCCTCCTTTTTTGTCGGTTTTAAAAATAATAAATTAAAGATATATACATTTTCTCTCCACTGCGCAATTTGTTTTTCTTTGTTTTGTTTTCAAACGCAATACCTAACAGATTTAGCACCAATAAAATCCTTTGGCAAACTCTGAAGAGATTAAATATCTTCATATTTGATTAAGCAGACTTTTGGGGGCGTTTGTTTCATTCTTGTATTACTGTTTCTTGCATCACCTGTCAAGAGTGTATTAACAGAACATTACTCAGACAACTTTAGCAGAGGGAGTAGAAATTACATTTAACTGACTTTGTTTCTGTCCTAAATTGTTAACAGAAGCTTATTGTCAGGTGGCTCATATTACACGTCCATGAGGAACAATTTCAAATAAAATACCAGCAGTCTAATATAACAAGCAAATAGACCACTAGTGGGAAAATAATCAAAATAAAATAATCATTTGACTGCTAATAATGATCTTGTCTTGCATTTGCGACAGTTTCTAAAGGGCAGATAAAAATGATAAAAATATCCGTCTTTGAAATACTTTCAATGCATTTGATTTAGACCGAGTAAAAAAAAAAAAAAGAAAAAAACACACAAAAAACTCCAACCCACTTTTCTCATCCCTTATTCTGAATGCAAAAATCTCTTTGCACACACACCCAATCACAAAGTGCAGAAAATTAAATCAAAACTGCTTTTCCGGCCTTTTGATTCTGTCAAATGAGATTATATTACTCATTGGATTTTCTGCTTTTTCAGCCAGTGAAAAGAAATGACGCTAGAAAAGAATACAAATGTGCGAGATGTTGAGTGCTTTAGGTTTACTGTCACCTGAGGCAAGCTATTTTTAATTTGCCAACAAAAGCATTGTGTTTCTTTTTTTTTTTTTTGTCTTTCTTTCAAAAGAGTCTAAGCCTCAGGAACTGAGCCTTTCATTTGCATGACAGGTATCGCTAGCTCAGGTGCAAGTTAGCAGCACTGGTCTGTTTGTTATTGTCAAACGGGAAGAATTTGCAAGAATGCTGTCGAGATTTTTTTCTAATTGGTGCTAGTGTCGGAGGATGAAAACACCAACAGGCATTTAAAAGAAAATTCTAATTTGTGTAATGTGCACTTAGAATGATTACAACGTTCCTTGTTTTTCCACTCCCCCCCTCCCCCTTTGTATTATATTTTTTTATTGAGCACATCATTAGTCTACCAGTAGCTGTGCATCTTTTTTTTTTTTTAATGAGACTTTCTTCTAACAGTTTAACTAGTTCAGCAAACGGCTGGCGTGTTCCATCGGGGCCTCGAGAGAGTGAGGGCTCTAAGTATATTTTAAAATATTGATGTATCCAGGACAGTGCTAAGGATGTTGTGTGTAATGGTGATGGGGGAAAAAAAAAAAATGGCGTCTAATGTCAGACAGGGAAATGACATCCGTTGGTCTGGCGAGTATAATTTGGTTTTATTACAGAAGGTAAAAACCTTTAATGGTTAATGATGCAGTATTAGTATTAACAAAATGCCTGAAGGAAGGAGTCCAAACATGGACTATTATTTGCGGCGTGAAAGTTTTCCCACGAAATGATTTTGTGTGATGTAGGAAGAGGATCGATTATTTTATGTTGGTATAGCCTGTGTATCTCTGAAGGTTATGATGCTAATCCAAATTGGATTGTTTTTGCTTTGCCAGAGATCTAATGAGCGCTATTTTAGCATTTCGAATAATGCCTGTGGACTAACCTGGGCATTTATGGAAATTATTTTCCATATATGATAAGCAAGCCAGGCTGTTATTTTTCTTAGCTATAAATGATAAATGAGCTTCCATTAGATGATAATATTTTTCATTCTTAGCTTGCTTGGCTGCTCTCTTGACCTAAAACCAAAATGAATCAGTCTCGCTATTATTTTTGCAGCCTTGGGAGAAAATCAAATTATCTATGCCAAAGAGATCGACTCTAACAATTATCACATGATGACTTGGAGTAGTTTTAAAATGCAGTGCAAAGCTAGTGGAGTCATAACCGAGTCTTTTCTCCTAATACCTGAGACGAATAATGTGGAGAGGGCCTTTGACAAATCCGCAAAGCCTTCTATCTATGTGTCCAATCATTTGTTTGCACTTCACGCGATGAGAAGTGCTCACAGTAAAAAAAATATGTTGATTCCCCCGAGGGGACTGTTTGATCCCACTGGCCGTAAAGGGGGCACAATCCCACAAAAGCACAATAAAAGGCTTTAAAGTATAAAACAGCTGCTACACGTGTACGCTCCAGTGACTGTGCATCTGCTCTGCAGAGGTTGTTTGTCTTCTTTTCCTCTTAATAATGGACTTTTTAGTTGGGCTTCTATTGCAAAGCTGCCAATTTGTGAGAGCAGCCATGAGAAGAGGTGATGAAAGTGGAACTTGACTGCTATAATAGTGGCCTTGTAATTGGGTAATGATGTTGCCGCAGTGTCGGAAGGTGACAACAACATACACTCGCTGGTTACGCCATTAGGTGTGGGAGCCACTCTGAAGAGAAAAAAATTAAAATAAATCAAGTGTTCTACGAAATTTGATTTGCATGAAAACCCGTGTGGTTTATTGTGATTTTTTTAAAATCATTATATCGTTTTATTGTTATAATATATTTACAGCTAAAACAAAATATTATATTTAAATATATATGCAAAATTATATTTTCAAAAATATTTTTAATTATTATTTTTATACTCTGTATTTTCTGTTTACTGTACCCAATTTATTCGCTCAGTTTTCTTCTACCAGGAATGACGAAATGAATCTTTAGAAAAAGCCGAGATTGATTTTCTTCCCCGAAAAAATACTGTTTACTGCGAATCTACTCTCGACTTTTGATTCCTCTCTAGGATTTCTCAAAATCACATTTACGCATCAAGAGAAAAAGGCCACAGACTTTACACTTAGAGGAGACTCGGCCCCTCAAGCAAAGGTGTGTGCGACAGTGCAGCACACATTTATAGTGCAAACTAATTATCTCATGACAAAGATCGTCTACTACCACACCGAATAAAAAATCCGATTCACCCTTGGAGAGCTCTCTCAACCCCTCACAAGGTGATTTGCTACCAGATACATAAAAAGATGTGATATGTTTGAATTCAGCACAAAAGTACGCTGCGGCGGCGTGAATAAAACATTTATTTATAGAAAATGTAACATATTCTGTGTCAGAGGTAACATTTCTGTAAAGGGCTTTGTTATGGCGACAGCTGTGCTGTATAAATTTTGTTGCACTTAATCCTCATTTGCAGTTGTATTTGTCAAGATAAAAAAAGTACATTTGTGTCATTTCCCTCAGGAGCCCTGTGTTTTAAACTGCTATGGCTGCTGCATTTTGGAAGCTTCAACCCCTGCACTTGGCCTTGTGGAGCTCCCTTCTATGCCTCAGCATCATTCCTCAAGCCAGGTAGGACAAAGTGATCTCCAATTTGCAGTCTTCTGTGCCAGCTATTGTTTACGTGAGGTGTTTTGCATCACGCCTCATTAATCAAGTTGACTGCTACGCTAAATCGTGCAATCCAGCCAATATCTTTAGGAGCTAATATAAACTCACCCAACACTTCATGAGGTACAACTGTATCGAATCAGATACACCAAAAGGTGTGGAGTCAGACATGTTGGTATTATTATAACAATGCATGGACTTTAGAATAATATTAAATAAAAATATAAATATATATAATAATAATACATTTTATTTTTTAAGGTGCCTTTCATGGCACTCAAGGTCGCCGAACACATAAAATAGCAGGCACAATTCAAAGAAAAGAAAAGAGATATAGAAATATATATAATATAAAATAATGTATGTTGATGAGACAGAATATTTTTTGTGTTAATAGAGGGTTTTAAATGAACATTGAAAAACTTATATAATGAAAATAGTATGATTTTTTTTGCTTGAATGAGAAGTACTCCAACTTTTTGTTGAAATGAACATCTCATTATAAATACAGTAAAAGTATTTGAATTACGACAGGGAGAATTTACCTCCATTTGCAGAAATATATATTCCGAATTAAAATAGAACTTGTGCCAGCTTGCAAGGTGAGCCTGTCCTCACATCTAAATTGTGCACAGAGCAACAGTACATTTTACTGACTGCTGAATTAATTTGCATTGTGCAGCACACCACACTTGTGATTGTCCATTCACAGCATTTTCTCTCCTGCTTCTTTTGCACATTTCTGAACGTGTGTTAAGAGTCAGCTAAAAAAAAAAAAAAAAAAAAGACCGCCCCTAAGTATCTAGATGTCATTCTAATCATGCCTCTTGTAATTTCAAGTGAAGAGAATGTGCGCTGGTTGCCATGTTGGCATTGTTGATAAGGCTGCAGAAGGAAATTGTAAAGCGCTTGAAACATTTTGAAAAGCTCACCAACCCAGGAATAATTAATGTGATTATTGAATAATCTTGCGAGATGCACATCCTTGATGTTGCTTATGATGTCTTCGTTCCTTGAATTTCAATAACTCGGGCTTTGGAGACCTTTGTCCATATTGAGTCCAATCATGAAACCATCTACTTCAAAATCAGTGGCGGTCATTCAAGGAGGGAGAAGCTAAAAATACGACTTTTTTCCTTTCCCTCGCTCTCTTTACGAAACTCCCAAGACCCCCACTGTCAGCTTATCTTGGTTTAAAGACCTATAGCAAACGATTGGCAGTATCCATTCCATTAATTATGAATAACCATTCCATTCTTTATGAGAGCAGCGTATTAATAATAACATACTGTATATGAAATGTTGACATCCTCAGGGACGAAAAAAAAAATGTCACACATTTCCCATTGGGATCCAAGCAGGCCATGGAATTCATTATTCATAGCCAAAGCACACCACTTGACGGAGATGGTAATTTTCCCATAATTACCTCAACTATAATCGAGAGCACGTATTCAATGTCCTTTCCCAGAAATGTCCTTTTTCATATATATTTTTTTTTTGTGCTTTAATAAAAAACCGTTCACTGGCTCCTAAGCTAATGATGAATTGCACTACTTGGCTGCAACCACACGGGGTGCTAATGATTCAGTCTTAACTACACTGCAGGGAAAACGATAAGACATCCAACATCTCGCTGACAATTCCGCCAGGGAGTATTATAGATTACAAGGTCAAAAAGGAGGTCAAATTATTCAAAAAGAGACTCTCATTATTCAAAAATACCATGAAAATGGTGAATGTATGTACAGCACCTTCTGATTCCACCGTCGGAATTCCAAATGGGCTTTAGTAGAGTCGAGGAGGAAGACATTCCTGATGAAGTGACAAAAGGCCTTTGGGGAACTGGCGTTGTGCAACTCGGCACGTTTTGCGCATACTCAAAAAGCAACCTGACGTGCCAGATGGTTTGTTGCACACGTCCACCTGGGACACAATTGATCAAATCTGGATAGACACAAAGTAGAAGGTAATTGGACGAATGCTCCACCAATCAAATGGCTCAATCGGATCAAGAATAAATAATAACAATAATAAAATAGTTTGAGTGTGTCTTGGTTTAGCGGTCAGGAAAAGTCAAACTGGACTTTTTAATCCAAATTGCTCCTTTGTGGCTTAACAATAAAACTGTTGTTATATTATTGTGTTTTTCTTCACCATTGTTTACAAGCACATTAAAAGTGAGTTTGGACCCATAGCAGCTGCCTTTGAAGATCTGATGGCTCCATCTTGGTTGCAATCACATCTGTTCTGTGCTTGGAAAGATGCATTTGCAAGATTACATCTGCATTATCCATCTGGTTCCAAGAAACATTTATATTATTCTTCGCAATAATTCACGCGATACAAAAAAAAAATCAGTTGTTTCCACTTCTTTTTAGTTAAGACTATCTTGCTTTCTATTTTGTAACGTGTAGCCACGTAGCTGGTTAATGTGGCATTTAATCGATAGCCATAAGGATGAGAGTGCAACGTGTACACTTTCCCCGCTTGTAAGATCGGCCAGACTTCTCACCTCGTCTTCCATGAATTATTCACGGAGAGGGGGGCGTCACTTTGAGACACGACCTGGTCATCAGATAACATTCTGTTTGGGCAGGGCTGTCAAGGTTAACGTGAGAAGGGTAATGTATTCTCATGGCCGAGCCACTTTGCTGATTGAATTATCAGGGCGGCGGCAGCCTGGGGGCGGAGACTAATGGCAATCATTGTTGATCGGGGAATATTTACCTTCTGTCTTTCAATCAGAAACATCAACTCATGAAAGGATATATAGTCTACTGCACACAGTGATTCCAAGGTGAAAAACCTAATCAGTGCGTTTGTTTTCTTTTATTCCCAGTCGCCTCTGCACACAGCCGTTTTAATAATGCAGTTATTTTGTTCAGTCTTGGCAAAAGTACAATGTTTCAAGGCTATGCATTAGTGGCAACATTTCAAATGACATTACGCTCGGGCGGATAGATAGCTCTGTTGTTGAAGTCAGATAAATTAAAATCTTCCTTCGCCAACCAAATGGGTTAGGACAGGAGCCAAGAGGAAAGTGTAACGAATCAAAGATCCTGCCAGGAACTAGTCACAAATGATCACACAAACACGTTTAAATTCGTACTTTTACACTGAAGAAGCTATTCGTGTACATCGGGAGACATGGCAATTAATTGTGATGAACTTAAAAGTGCAATATTTTCAGTATTGTCTTTCCAAAACTGCTAAATGCATTTTCCATTCCATCCCCACACCAGAAGATTTACAAAGGGATGGTCGGATGAATGTGCCGGGGAAAAATTTGACAGCCCTGACCCCATCAAACACCTTCAGTCCTTCAGATAGATGGAAATTCTGTCCCTGGACTTGTCAAATAGCCAGGATGAATTTTTTTTTTAAAGATGAACGGTAATAAAAACTGACTTTTGGAATGAAACATGTTGCTATTCACACGTTGTGCCATCCTGCCTGGAAAATAATGACGTCTTTACAGTCGGCTTTTTTGTGGGTATTCCGAAGCTTGCTTACAGTTCTTACAGTTCTAAATGATTGCTGCTGATGCAGTCGATAGCGTCTCCAAAATCCCTGCAGATGCGAGCGTGATACGAGAGTTGCACCGTGGCTTGCTTCTAAAAGTGCATCAGAGACTAGATTGATGTCGCCCGCAATGATAGCACGCATCTCCGATCCTATCTCACCGTTTGATCATTTCCTGTCGGACCAGCTTTCGTCCGTCCCGGCTCTTCTTGTTAAAATTCCTGATTCTAGCAGTTATATAAATTCCCGTGATTTACATATGAGTTGACTAATGATGTCATATTTTGTTGATAATTAGGGGATTTGATAATTTGTCAAATAACACGACATAGCCTTGGAGGAGGTCTTAGCTCTCCAAATCTTGTTGTTGTGTCACCGTTTGAGCCAAGAGTGGCAGTGTGACAGCTGAATAGATAAGAAAAAAGCCGAATAGGCTTTGAGGAGCAGAGTGTGAAGTCCTCAGTCAACTGCCTTTCAAGTGCCACTTTTCTTTTAATGGCCAAATTTGAGCACGCCATTCAAGATTGATTATAGTCGAGGCTGTGGATATTAGCATACCAGTGCTGTCAACTCGGAGTATAAAAAACAAAACATAAAAAAGCACATTTTTCATTATTCATTTTGGAAGCTGCATTTAGCAAAAAAAAAAAAAAACTGTCCTACTCTGCAGAGTATTTATAGTGAAGGCTGAGGAATGGAGAGTGTATATGAAAGAAGTCATTTAAAAAATCCCTAGAGAATATATTCAACCCTCTTCTACAAGCCCAGACACAACTTGTATATCGCGGACAAAAATAAATTCAAGTTGATATGAAGGGCAACATGATTTTCAATCTCCCTGCTGCAGGAAAATTGATAAAAATGTTAATGCTTCTTCTTTAAGGTGCTTTGTAATGTATGCAACCTTTTTTTTTTTAATGGTGCAATATTCAAGTCAGCAAGTCAAGGGCAAAAGTCAGCAGAGTGAGTTTCCCAATGGTCAAATAACCTATAAAAAACTCAGTGTGCACCTCTTCTCCATTGCATATGGCTGCTGTAGTGGCTCAATATATAAGGCGCACCTGATTATAAGGCGCACTGTCGGCTTTTGAGAAAATTGGAGGTGCGCCTTATAGTGCGGAAAATACGGTATTGCTAAACAAGCAACTGGATGAAGCAAGCAAGGACAAATTCTTCACATTGTTCAGGCTTGAAAAAAGCTCCACGGCAGCCATTGATAAGCGACGACGTGCTACATAATGCTCTGCTGCATAACTATTGAAGGGAGGATCTGCTACGAGAGCGTTGGAAAGGTTAACCCATGCATCATTCTCGGCAAGGAGTTTATTAATCGGGACAGTAGAAGACGCCTACACATTCTCGCAACTTTAAAAATGTCTAATATCCAAACTAGGTCTCCCAGAGCTCCAGCCAGGAACGTTATCAGGTTTCAATATTCTTTCTGCAAAGCTTTGAGCAGCCTGGCTAATTAACGTGATTTGATTCTACCTCGCCTCTGGTGCTCCACTGCAAAACTCTTCAATAAGTGCATCATGTTAGAAGGATAATAGCAACTTTCGAGGTGACATCACGCCGCACCAATGGGAGCAATCGATTCCATAAATGAATAAGGCATATTTCAGCAATCCCACCTTTCTGGCGGCGTTAAACTACATAAGCTCATTAGTGAGCACGGAGCATTGATCCATCTCAAATGGAAAGGAGGAATATTTTAAAGTTTCTTTCATGCCATACAGCAAAAGAGGAAGATGCTAATTACTTGGGTGAGGTCATATCGTGAACTTAGGTTAAAAATGACACAAGTGAGGCACAGCTTTGTCCAATATTCCAATCTTTTCATTTTTTTAAATAATTTCAAATAATTGATTAAATTTAATAAAATGACAAAATAATTCAATTAAATCCATTTATTTACATAAAAAAATGTGAAATAATTTTAATTTACCCCTACATTAATATCAAAATGTAACTTGAAAACACGCTTAGCCTACCCAATAAAGGTTTTTTATTATGTTCCGTTTTGATCCAATCAAATCAATGTGTTAAATGAGAACAAATCAGAGGTCAGATTGTGAATGCTTCCAATGCCGTCTTAGATAACAAGTGCTTGAGTGTACGCACGCGCCCTCACCCAAGGTGCATCAATTATGGTCACACACCTCCGAGCCGGCATCCTCCTCCTCCTGCCCTTAGAAACAACCTCAAACACAAAACATCTCATCTGGTGCCAAGTCTGCTATCCTTGAAGTATCTGAGTGCTTCACAGCGCCAACACAAGACTCAATTTTGTATGCCTTGAATCAATCAATGGAAATGATATGTCTACATATTTCCGATGGCATTGAATAATTATTCCAAAATGAGATATGAAGTTATGAAACGTTTCATCTTTTAATCCTAAAAGTTTTTATTGCAGACAAGGTTAGTTTCGTAAGGATGTCTTCCAATTGTGTCCATCGCCACTGGAACATTATTGCTGTCAGTGTTTGCTGATTGGGAATTGCTGGGCTATTTTACCCCTTTGGGGGATTCAAGCTTAATTAAAGACTGTACTCATTAAATCATCAGCGCTCTAAATAAATCCCGCAATTCTCTCCTGATGGATATTATGAGATGTCAATTAATATGTGCTGTGACGTCTATGGTAACATGAAGATTCAAACAAAATGTTGCAAGGAAATAAGTGGAAAACATTATATCTGAAAAAATACGGTACTGAGGGGGCTGCTGCTACAATACTCTAATTTTTTCAACTCAGCTAAATTTGGATGGATAGATGATTCACAAAATTATCTGGAAAATAAATCTAGTCTAAATAATATCATTTTATTTTTAAAATTATTTTCCATTTCCAATTTCACGGACCACCTGCAATACCGCCAGGAACCATTAAAGGGCCGCGGACCAACGCTTGACTATTCACATAGAATCCACAAATGTATTTCTAATGACTCTACATTTCAGTCAATACAAAATTCCTGTAAATGACTTTCCGACACTACAGTTGCTTTATGACGTACTTGTTTTGCCACTAACTTGTGTCCATTTCTTCCCAAAGTGCCGTCGTTGGACACAGAGAGCCGCTGCCTGATGACAGTAATAACATCACCATTTTCACCCGCATCTTAGACAGACTGTTGGATGGTTATGACAACAGGCTACGTCCCGGGCTGGGAGGTAAGACATCCTTTTTTTTTTCATGACTAATATTTTGATGACACAGCAAAAGCAGAAACCTTGTGAAATGCATGCATTGTCCCTCGAGTGAGGAACATGAGCATCTGTCGGGAGATAGCTTTGCTATTTCAACCAAATTGTCCTCAAAGTAAGCCCACATGCTTGAGCAGACTTTTCTCAGTCATCCAGCTGGAATGGTTATTTCTGCTTCAATGCATGCAGTTAAGGCCACAAGCGGAGCTGCCAGGCTGCAGACCACCAAGACTTAGAAGTTGCAACCAGGCCAGAGGAATCTGGCACAAGACATTCAAGTCTTTGTTTGAGTGGAAATGCTCCATGTTTGCAATCACAGCAATGATTTCCTCGTTCAGATTCATCTTACTTTTAAAGTTGCGGAGATGTAAAATTGCAATCATGTCACATATAAACTTAGGCGAGAGATAATCATTCCAAAACATCTTCTAATCAGACTGTAGAGAAGTCAATTTAATTGAAATTCCAGCAAGATCTATTCCACTTAATGCGCTCATGCATCAAGCTGTAAACAGAAGAAGAAAAAAAAAAGTCATTCTTCCTCCGCCGATGCATGCCATGCAAACTGCTGACGCGACGTGGTGATAATCACGTACTTTGCGAGAACTATTTGCGTCATCGGAATGATTCATGTGGAAGTGGAAGGTTTCTCTCAGGGGGGGGTTCTTCGCCAGAGGAGAGGAGACTTCACCTGTGGGTGGTCTCTTGGGGTCAGGGACATTGTTAGCACAAAGTATCTCCTTCGCTTTTGGATAAAAGCCTCATCGCTCTCGAGTTGCTGGAGACGCTATTTGTCTCAGCAAAAGCCCCCGAAGCTTTCTTCCTACATCCGCCCCACCCGCCCCAGAGGAGCTGATTCAACCCGCAAAGAGGCAGCCAAATTTTGGTCTTTCTCTACTCTTGCCTCATGTCCTACTTTAATGCATTACGATTCCAAGGTGTTTCGCAATAACTTGCTGCATGATGATCATTTATTAAGTGTCCTTTTTTTTCCCACCATGAGTGCCGAGTGCCTCCATAATGATTTTTACATTTTATTTCTTAAAATATATATATATAAAATTTATTTTACATGGTTACATCTGACTTTTAAGATAGCTTAGTTAAATGCTAATTTGCAGCCTGCTGCTTTCTGTTGTTTTTATTTTTTTTTTTTACAGAGAGCGTCACTGAAGTGAGGACCAACATTTACGTGACAAGTTTCGGCCCGGTGTCAGACACTGACATGGTGAGTATTTTTTCCCCTTGATCGTCATTTGCTGAAAATGATTTTTTTTCATTTTTCATTATAATTAAACATGATTAAGTTGGGGATTTTGCGCACTTGAGTCTAGGAGAAATATTTTTAAGTAGGCCGCAATATAAGTAGACACAATTAAAAGTTAATGAATGCACTGGCAATGTTGTGGGTCAATAATGAATGTTGACAATAAAACAATGAGATCACAAATATCATTACAATTTGAATTTACGATGGATGGCCTTGCATATTTTAGTTATCACGCAGGTCACTGAGCAATGATAAACTAAATGGCAATCAACCATGGAGTCGTTTTTATCAGCTGCATAAGCAATCCGAAGTTTTTATTTGTGAAATTTGATGAGTCATTAAGATGAGCAGCGCCTGCCGTTAAACAGCAGACAAAAGAGAGTGATCTTTTTTTTTTTTTTTTCTTTGACACACTTGATCATGTAGCTGTAATTGACCGCCTTGGGGTAAGGACTTTTTTTTTTTTTACTTGAGTTAGGAGCTGGCTCGACATCTTGTATTATGTAGCTGGATTATGGAGCTTTGGAGTTCTTTGGTCTCACAAGAGGTCCGCACAAAGTGCCGTGGCGCAGTTCAGCGCTGTCAAAGTCAAATTCTACACAAATCCACAAGGATCTTTTCAAATGGATGTATCGCTAAAGATAATTACCGTCTTCCCTTTTATTCATTAAAGGCGCTTATGTGGAAGTCTGTTCTTGTCAAGTCAAGCAGGATTTCAAAGTCTCTAACCTTCTCATCTTATCTATATATAATGCATTCAAATTAAATTGATGACAGGAAATGTATTTATTGTTCGAAACAGTACAGAAAATATCTCGGCACATGTACGCTATCTAGGTGATGACTCTGGGTCATGAGTTCTTATCACAATAGAGCGTACTTTATCTTTTTCAGCAGATAACACCTTTGAGGTTTTCTAGGCTTTATTTTAGCTCCATTGTATTCACATGCTCCACAATAAATCAGTGCTTGAGCAGAAACTTGTCATGTGGGACAGGCAGAGGTCATGTGACATAGTTAAAAAAGGCACAGGATGTTAGCTATTTTACTGGATTTAAAAAAATAAAAAAATCTGTTTATGACCTGAATCAGCATGTACATATTTAGTAACAGAACAAACAAAAAAAACAAGACCAGAGAAATAACAAGTAGGTGCTCCAGGGGTTCTTTCACTCACAGCGTATATTTTGCTTTTCAACACTTTCAAACAGCTCCCAGGTGTGTTGCTAACATCTGATATGCTTTTCAAAATACCCCCAAAGATAAAGAATTACAGGATACTTCACACCACCTATTTTTGTATCCCGTTTTCAGATAAGTGAGCCCCCATATAGTGCTGGGCTAATGGCGAGTTGTTACTATGGCGACGAGGGGCAGTACGAGGTATATAGGTGTCAACTGGTGTGAAGAGTAAATTCCATTTCAACAATTACCACTGTCTCAACTCAAAAGTTGCACCAGCTGTATTTTTTGAAGATTAAAAAAAAAGTGTGACATAGAAAAAATGCGGAAAATAGGAATAGTAGGCCAGAGCTTGACCCCCAGATTTCAATAATGAGCAAAATAAATTGCTGGAATTTAAGCGCTTTGGAATGGGCGGCGTAATTTTGAACATGAGTTGAAATCCTAACGAGGACGAATTAAGTGGTTGGCCGCATTTACAGAGCTCGTAAACATACAATAATGACCGCAGCAAGCTATTTTTAGCTTTTTTTTTTTCCATTTAATTGTAGTTGGCTTTGGAGACAATGGACACTCACAATTCTTTCTTTTCAAAGTCATGAATAATTGTTCTCTCAAATGCCAATGTGAAAAGTGTGAGAAGTTCCTCTCCTACTTGAAAAACAATCGTGGCATTTTCCACCCCGAACAATCAATGCCCGAGATAGCTAAAAATCGTTGCAAGCCTTTTGTTTTAAAATCACATCATACTGTATATCTCATATTGCACTTTTTCCATTTCCTTTCTTGCGAGTATCTTTCCTCCTGACTCCAACAATATCATACCAGTTTCATAGCAACCAATTTTGGTGTTTTATATTTATGGCCGATTCAAGAATAGTATCAAAAAAAAGAAAACTATTGTGGATTCATCTTCAAGTGCGCTATGACCAGTTGTATGTACTAAATGGAACAATCAAATCCGATAACTGTCTCTCCCTCTAGCTACACAATGCCAGCCATCAAACTTTCGCAGAAATTGTTAAAAACGACTCGTTCCCCAAACACAACACTCGATAATCCAAGATTTGATGTGCTGGTCCAATTACTGGTCCATCTCCAACATCAATTGCACTAGAAATGCTTCACTTCTCATCCCAGGAGTAAACCCCAACATGTCTTTTCAAAAACAATCCAATCGTATTATGGCAATATAAATGGAACGCTCGTGTTGAAAAGTAAGACCCATGAGCTCATGGAATGTAGGTTACCATGTTGACACTGATCTCCCCTAAGGAGGCATCGGCGAGCTCCTTCATCTCAAGACGACGTTATCAAATTATTTCCCATAAATAAATAAAATATTTTATTTACTTGTGTTTACTTGCATGGAAGTTTGGACATTGTCCTTCATTTACTGCGATGTGATTATATCTGTGGAACAAAAGGTGCCTTAGGGGTGAAGACATTGAAGTTCCAAATGTGTTTACGCCTCAGAGCAGGAAGATGAACACTGAAGATAATTTGAAGAATAATTTAGTTGTGCTGGTTACATGCTGAGGAGGGAAAGGTACATTTATTTACAAGAGAAAATTAAGAATGACCTTAAGTGACATCAATCAAATTTGAGATGAATCATTATAATGCGCAGTGCAGCTCGGAAGAGTGGAGATAATGGATGCGTTCCCTCGAGGAAGTGCTGTGTGTCATAATCACACTGGCGGATGTCATCTAAGGCTTGCTGCGTGTTGTCAAAAAGAAGACATCTTCACATAATTCACCAGCAACATTAGCATGTTCTATGGACAACAGATTTTTTCTGGCCAGCTTGTAATTAATGGAATTGGAGGAGTTTCATTCTATCACTACCGGGATTTAAGATTAATAATCCTAATTAGTTTTGTGAGTGTGTCAGCGGTAATGCCTGGCTTTGTTATTTTTATTCTTCACGTCAATCAATAAAATGACGCTCAAGTGCAGTTTGGTATGCAGGTAGATTCATTCAGATACAGACGGATGAGGCAGCTGTGTTTTAAAGATTTTTTTTTTTTTTCCTCCCCCCTGGGAGACACAGCAGACACTGAACAACTCGAAAAGGCAGCCCAACTGCAAAACAAGTCTGACAAGGAGCAAGCTGTAATCAAAAATCCAATAAATGAAGATATTGGCTTAGGTAGCAAAGGTGCAGGACAGGGATGAGCGAATTGAAGGGAGGAGAATGGCCATATATATATTTATTTATATATTATTTATGTATTTATTATTATTTTTTTAATATATATTATATTATATATATTTTTTAAATAATTCTGATTAACTTTCAGGACTCTAATCATTTCGGCAGACAGCGCACGGCACCAAATAAATCCCATCTTTGGTAGAACACGTGCTATTATGTAAAAATATGTATAAATGCAAAACTAAAAGTTCACATTGACAGGCGGGTGAAAGGGAATGTGTTTTCTATGCTTGTCCTAGTTTTTGAATCATAGCTGAATTGAATAGAATGGGGGGGGGGGGGAATAAAAACTGGCAGATTATCAACTACTTTTGAAGCCGAGCAGGGAAGGGAAGCTGCAAGCTTGAATTGCGAGTAATAAAAAAGACATTAAAAGAAAAATACTTATTTGTTGCATTGTGTGTTGCCTTCTAATAAGTATGCACGGCCAGTTTGCCTTTTAAAATGAGTTTTGTTTTTTGAGGGAAGGAGTCATGAATACATCATGTGTGTTCATCTGTTCACTTGTTTGCACCGGGCAAGCAATTTATATCATATTTGACGTGATTAGCATAAGAGCAGATGGATATTAGCCAAAGACTGCAAAACAAATAAAAAATAAATAAATTTAAAATCTTAAACCTAAAGGCAAACACAAGGTTATTTTAGGGTGATTATTTTAAGTTGGTTGGCAGGGCAACACTACGTCAGGCATAACAATTCAAATTGGAGAGTCCATTTCATGTTGAGTGGAGGCTTTACAAATCCCCCCCGCTGAGGATGCTTTTGTTCCGAAACCACTTAGAAATGATCAGCATTTTTTTTTTTTTACGTCAGTTCTACATCATTGCTCACCAAGAAGCCTTTTGATTGTACCAGAAAAAGCAAAATTATCGATCAGCCGTCGACTAATGAGGAGCTCTGTTGCCACGACAACACTCCTTTAGATAGAACGTGAAATATATTTCCATTTGAATGGCTGTGTTCTTGTTTTAGTTGGAAATTATACATAATTGCCGCCTCGGATAACATTATTGTCAAATTAATTATGTTTCTTACAACTGAAAAAATGATATTGTAAATTCTCGTGAGCCATTTTGAGAACCGTGTATTAGATAAAAGTTTGAAATTTCAAATCATTTTTGACTGGCTTTGAAAAGATGTGGACTATCTCTCGTTGCCATGGCAACAGCCTATCGTGTTGTTTACATTGACGTTCATAGTTGTGTTAATAGGTTGATCAAACAATCAATGAGTAGTTTGGGAAATGTTAGAACCAAGATAAATTGTGCATGCTTCAACTGTAGTAGGAGAGCTTTTTTTTTTTTTTTTTTTCTGTAAAGTATCAATGCCGCACCGTCAACAAAGATCGTCTGACTTCAGTCGATGGCTTCGTTTGATGAAACCTCTCCACTCCACTCCCCGCAGGAATACACCATCGATGTCTTCTTCCGCCAGAGTTGGAGAGATGAAAGACTGAAATTTGACGGGCCCATGCAGGTGTTGCCCCTTAACAACCTCCTTGCCAGTAAAATCTGGACACCTGACACATTTTTCCACAACGGAAAGAAATCCGTGGCCCACAACATGACAACTCCGAACAAACTTCTCCGACTCGTCGACAACGGCACGCTTCTCTACACGATGAGGTAAGATCATCAGTTGCGAGTTTGACTGCGCTATTAAATAAAATACTCTTTTATTAGGATTGTTTACGTTGTTAAATAGTTCCATAAAGCGATCCCTTTTATCCTGACACAGCGTGTGTATAATCAGTAAATAGCGCACTGACTTGCTTGTATTGATTCCCATTAAACTTCAGGTTAACAAATAAAAGTGACTATAAAATGCTTCGTGGAAGTTGGCTTGTGTACGTATTTCCTCTCCTGACCTCATCGTCCCTTCCAAGGTTGACCATTCATGCCGAATGTCCCATGCACCTGGAGGACTTCCCCATGGATGCTCACGCCTGTCCCCTGAAATTTGGAAGCTGTAAGTCACACTAAGAAAATAAAGTATGAAGACTGATTGAATGGATTGTCACGATTTGTAATCCATGTTCTCAGATGCCTACACCAACAATGAGGTGATTTATCTCTGGACTCAAGAAGACGAGCGCTCCGTTTCTGTGGCTGAGGATGGTTCCAGGCTCAACCAGTATGATCTACTGGGACACGTTATTGGCAAAGAAACCATAAGTTCCAGTACAGGTACAGTGTATAGAGAATGCAAAGATGATATTAGCTAGCATGGCGCCACAGTTTCCGATTTCTAAATCGGTTGATGGCTCAAGATTGCCAAAATATGATTTTCTTTGTGTTGGATCGATTGGTCAAATCCAAGACACGCCCCCTTCCAAAGGAGCCGAGCACATCCCTGACACTTTAAAGATGAATTGCGGTGATGGGGAAATAAATCCGACTTCCTTTGTATTTTCCTCTGCGGTCCGAAAAATCAATCTATATTTCCGTGCGCGATTTTTCCGAGTCCACTGAAAGCATCTGCAGAACAGCAAAATTATTATCATTTGGGAATATTGAAGGCAGTGAAGAGGCAGTTTTTAGACGAATCAGGAGTTTGCGTTAAAAGCTGACAACTGAAAGTGCACCGGTGTATAAATCAAATCAATCAATCAAAGCAGCAGTAGTAGCCATATTTATTTATACCATATGGATTTAAGATGGAAAGAAATTAGACTTATTGTCCCAATAGTGATACAATATGAAAATAAGTAAATTTTGCAGAGGACTGATGTTAGAACAAGACACATTTCTAGTTCCCCGATAAAACTTTAGGTCACTTGGGCTACACAAGTGTGTCAGTCTTCACTTGCGCTTTGAGAACAAACTAACAATAAAGCCACTTTCTTGCAGTGCCCCTCTGGCCTGTTTTCCACGAAGCAAAAGATTTGCTGTAAGTTGTCAGAAACTCTACGGAGGACACTTTATTTGAGATGATCATTATTGTTGTGCTGTATGGTGCTTTGAAGGTAAGCTCTGCAAAGTACAAAAGCCAGTTAAAAGAAAGAAAAATAATGTTGCTACTAAATGCCAACTTGAAGGTAAAGGATTCTTTTAATAAGCACAGGACAAGCTTTTATTCTTATAAGACTCTTAAAAAAAAAAAAAAAAAAAAAGAGCCTGTGTCCTTATCTTAAGAAGGGAAATCGAGAAGTGCGGATGTTATGGCAACCGTTAATATTCTGAATTGAATATGTATAAATGTTCCGGAATGAATGAATCAACATGCCAGTCTGTGATTTATAGTTTTAATAATAATCTGCTATGTCTCCGTTTCTCTCTTTCAGGCGAATATGTGGTGATGACAACATATTTCCACTTGAAAAGAAAAATTGGCTATTTTGTGATCCAAACGTACCTTCCCTGCATCATGACAGTCATCCTGTCACAGGTGTCCTTCTGGTTAAACAGAGAGTCAGTTCCTGCACGTACCGTATTTGGTGAGTTTGATTTTAAGCAACTCAGAAAGCGCGAAATAATAACGAAAATCTGAGAGGCTTTCAAAGGGTGTGGTAAAAGCAAAACAAATGTATTCACTAAGTAGTATTGATATCTTTTTCCGAGTATCCGGCTAATCAAATCCAAACGTTGTCATCGCTCGAAGATGTAATTTGCTAATCTGAGTTCCTTTCTGCTCCTCCTATCCGGTTTGACTACGTTAGATTGATTTTGCAAAAATAAAATAAAATAAAATAAAATAAAATAAAATAAAATAAAATAAAATAAATTAAATTAAATTAAATTAAATTAAATTAAATTAAATATCTCTAACATTTTTATTTTCTCCTCAGGGGTCACCACCGTCCTCACCATGACGACCCTAAGCATCAGTGCCCGCAACTCCCTCCCTAAGGTCGCCTATGCCACAGCCATGGACTGGTTCATGGCCGTGTGCTATGCCTTTGTCTTCTCTGCCTTGATTGAGTTTGCCACCGTCAACTACTTCACCAAGCGCAGCTGGGCGTGGGATGGGAAAAAAGAGGGCATGGAAGTCAGGGTGAGTGAGTGCTTGCTGAAAATCGATCATGGCCAGCAAAGTGACGGGATTTACGTTAATTCCGCTTCAATTCTTGATATTTTTGTTGCCACTGAGAATGTTGTCGTCACTTTACACTGGTGGATGAACAAAATAGAAAGTGGGAGTTACCCCTTCAAGTAACTCAGACTACTCTGTAAAAGAGCTTTTTACTTATTCATTAAGAGCCAAATGGAACAAGGACAGTCGGGCGGAACCAGAGGTAAACTCCCAAAGACACTAGCCCCAATTTAGGGTGGCAGCATATGTTCAAGCCCCATTTTAGTCAGCGTAAACCCATTCTGTCAAGATGAGACAGCATCTTGCGGTACAGCCCGCTCATTAAAAAAAACGGTTCACTGACTTAAAAAAATAAAATAAAAATCTCAATGAATCCCCAGTGGCCAATATTACTCTCACGCTCAGATTTGTCAATAGTTTGCACTCTTTTGTGCGTTCATGAGCAGAGAAGTAATTGGAATAGAGCAAGAAAGTTAAAATATAGATGAATGGAGACCTTGTTTGTTTTGATGGAGAAGCTATAAAAAAAAAAAAAAAAAATTCTAGGGATGGAGCAGAGATGAGTCATGGAGTGGAGAGCATTTTTTTTTTTCTTTCTGATATTTTGTCCCAATGGCATAAATCTGCGCTCTCTGTGCAGAGAATGGAGTCATCATGATAGATCAACAAGGTCACAACGGTAGACAACACTTAATGCCCTACATGGAAAAACGACTGGAAAGCAAAATACTCAGAATACTGCTCGTTTCCTTTTATTGGAGTCGAAAAAAAACGGAATAAAAAACAGTAGGGGGGATGGGAGGGGAGAAAAATACTGTCCTCAGTCATCAGAAGTTCCAGCCAAATGATGACTTGAATTCCCGCAGGCTCTTTCTTTTTTTGGTCTGATATGGTGAGCTGTAGTCGAGTCAGCGTGTACTACTTTAGAGGTTACGTTGCATTCCAAACAATCTGTTTAACCAACGGGCTAATGAGCTCACCTCAAGCCAGCTGACGGTGTAATATGGCGGGCGGAATATGTACAAGTCTGTGTTTTCTTTGATGAACCAAAAAAGTAGCTTTTTGGCCATTGTGGTATGTCAACTTGAAGCTTGTCTCGCATTAACGATGTGGAGAAGGGGACGCTTGTGACTGCAAGTTGGCATCGACACTATTTTGCTCAAGTACGTCGATTTGGACACGACAGTTAAAGCAGAAGCTCGTTTGCGGTTCAAACTTTTTCAGATATGTTGCAAATCCTGATTAAGTTCATCCTTAATGGGATTCAGATAAGGGCAATTTTTAAATCACCAATTTTAATGATTAAAATTTGACATGAATTATTATTTATCCATTCCTTCATTTAAATGTGAAATAATTCAATGATTTGATCAGAATAAATGACTTGATAAAAACACAAAGAGCTTCCCAATAGCCTAAAATACACCAAATTAACGACAGCCCATACAAATACTTGAGGCAATCGAAAACGTCAACACGTCATCTCAAATCGTGAAGGTCAGACTAACATAAGGCTCAATCTAACACGTCCACACACAAGTGTTTCCAAAAAAAAAAAAAAAAACTTAAGTGGCACGATCACCCCCAGGATGCTTATGCCCTCCTTAAAAAAAAATGACATTTGCAAATGCTTTGGATTTACTTTATGTGCCAGAGGATAGCCAAATTGCAAGTACTAAAAATAAATCGACGAATAAATATAAAATACAAATACAGTATCACCTACCAGTTGCACACTCATCGTCAAGGGTGCTGTAGAAAATGGCGTCATTTCACTTCATTTGTCCAAAACTGATTATTTATTCATTAACCATCTATGCCAGCTGGGTAACGTTACACACAGCGCAATTAATTTCTCTTCTATAAGATGGCAGAAGGTACAATAAAGTCACAATTTACTGCGAGCATATCATCTAGGTGTTCAATGAAATCATCTCTGTAAATTAATTTCTGAGTAAACGGATGCATACTTTTTGTGACTCCATTGTAAATTACTAGGTGCTTTAGTTCAATAAATTCAATATATATCAGAAAACTGAGCAGATTTAAAGAAGCACAACAGTTTATTGAGCAAAGAACATTTCTACTGCCACAGACTTTCAGTTTTCAACGATTAACGTCATATAGTGTCCGATATTACAGCGCCATTAGTTTTTCTGCTGACTAAGCTATCTATGTGAAACAGAAAAAAGACACTGCAGTGCTTTAAGGTGTAGTGGATTTAATGTCCTGGAAAAGGCATTGAGGGCACTGCTTTTGTATTTTTGTCCAAATTGATTCGAGTTCGAGCCCTTTCGGCCTTCTCAATGGATTCATTTTTTTTGTTGTTGATTTGAGTCACCACAGTAGAGTTTAAAAAACAATAGTGTGGATGTCAATAGCGACTATGTAAATAAGATGGTCTCATCCCAGCGGGGCGGTAATTAATGCATCAATAAAGGAAAAATAAATAAGTAAAGGATAGCAATAGACGTTGTTAATTACATGGAGCGATTCTCTATCGGCCAATAAAGCAGCTGCATGGATCCTTGACATCTTTTCTGCACTCAAAATGCAAATATTGTGTAGATTTCTACATGACATCGGCCACAATGTGACTTTTTATATTTCATTTTTGACTTTATGCCAATAAGAAATGTGTTAAGAAAACATTCAGCGATGGGAAAGGCATAAAGAGATCCACGGCGAAGCAATCGGCAACGGAAACAGGGGACATTAGTTATGCTAATTAAAAAGATGGAGTGAAGGGAGGAGGACGGAAGGAAGGAAAGTCAAATGAAGCTGAAAAAGTAGAGCGAGAATTAAAGCTGCGGCCTCAAAGTAGACATTAAAAAAAAAAAACGCAAATGTACCGCAGACTGTGCAAGTGTGGGGAGGGAGGAAAGGTGTCAATTTAAGGCCATTTTTTTTTCGGTATTTTTCCGAGTGCCATCTGTTATGCCTAGAACTAACCTCGCATAAATTTAATACATGCAATTAAATATTAAGGGGCTCAAATTATTATACAGGTAGGCTGTTCTAAATCTGCCATGTGGTGATTAAGAAAGACAGTGTATAGTTGGGGTGTCCAAAAAAATAAAGTTAGCAATATTTATTTAAAAGTAAAGACAATTTGTGATTTTATATTGAAGCAAAATGTGTCTTGGCGGGCCATATAAAATGATGTGGTGGGCCGTACCTGGCCCCCGGGCCTTGAGTTTGTCACCTATGAAAACGCTAATAACATTTTACATTTCCCGTAAAAGCTGTAAAAATCCCACTTTGGCAGTAACGTGTCACGTTTGACTCGTTCGGACAGATTCCAATCGAGGCTGACATTTTCTTCGTGTTAAGGCACAGATAAGATCATCTTTAAAGGAAATTCTCTTGAGTGTGAAGTCCAAGGACATCTTGACTCACACTAGCTCATCCAAAAAAAGTCAAACTTGTACTGTGCTCAATCTTGCTGCCCTACTTGTTCTCCCACACTGACTTTGCGTACGGGATTCTGAAAATCATCAGGTTTGGTAAATAAGTGTGCAAATTAATTTTTTTCAGCAAAGACAGTCTAATGGTTTGTTTGTAGAAGTAGGAAGAAGTCAGCTTCTTCTATGGTAGAGCCTGTGCCATGTTTGTTTCATCGCGAATTATTTGCCTGAAGAGGCCAAGCTGCTTTCATTGATTTGTCAGACATGACTACAGGCATGATTTTTTTTTTTTTTTTTTCTCTCACTTGTACTCTATGCTGGAGCTAACAGCATTATCATATACCAGCCAACCTAGATCAAGTGATGCAAACGTGATTTTTTTTCTTTCTTTTTCAGCACTTATTAAAAACATTATGCTTGTGACCTCTTTTTTTTCTGCAATCAAACCTTGTTATGATGCAGATTTAATTGAGAATCGTGTAAAATGTACAAGCTAGAAAGTGATGACTAGAACATGTAAGTTGGGTAATTTTTAATATAATTGGTAAACTTTTTTTCTTTTCTACTTTTCTTTTCAGGAACCGTTTCAGGCTAACATGGCCAGGATTAACGATATGGTTAGGCTTTTGTTTTGCTCTTGTGTGTGTCGTGTCTCGTGGTCTTGCTTCTATTTCCTCTTTATGAGTTCAAATGGAAGTATTGTGGAGTCCGCTGCGTTTTCTCCTAACAACTTTTTGCTGCCTTCTCTTCTTTTCAGAGAAGAGAATCGGCAACTCTCTCCAAAAAGGCAAACAACACGTTCAACATTGTCGGAACGACCTACGCCATCAACGTAGCCAAAGACCAAGGTTTAACAACCATTTCCAAGAGTGCGGCTAGCGGGGGGGCGTCAGCCAAACACTCCTTCCTCCATAAAATGGACGATCCCTACACAGAAGCCAAGAAGTCTTACAACCGAGTCAGCAAAGTGGACAAAATATCCCGCATCATTTTCCCCATTCTTTTTTTCATCTTCAACTTGGGCTACTGGGCCACATATGTCAACAGAAAGCCCGCCATCATCGAGGCGAACAACCTCAACTGAATCGGATCGAATTCGGAATCGGTTTAACAATGAAGGGTAGACAGGAAGCCATGAACATCTTAACGTGTGCGGTGGTACCTAATTTACAAGTGCTTGGTCATCAAATGGAGGTACCACATGATATATGTCTACTATATACTTATGTATATACATATGTATATGTACAATATACACAAATGCATATACAAATATATACATATATATATATATGTGTGTTTCTAATCTCATTCAATCCAATAGAAGAGCTGCCTTTACAAAGATAATATTGCAGAAGTAGTGATTATTACGGGAATGTAGTTATAGTTTGTAGTATTGACAGATTACAATGCAATCCTACTCAAATCGTTTCAATGTTTTCTCTGGTGTACCTTAACGAGGTCATTAAAATATCCGAAATGTGTGTCAGTGCTATTTCGCACCACGAGAAAGGACGATTCCAAACATGTTGGTAGGCGCTATACCTCTTTGAAAGCGTCAATTCAAATTGACCTGATTACCTCCAACATGAGTATCGTTTTTCGATTATTCGTTTTTGTCTCTTTTGTCAAAAATTGTCTATAGATCAATCAGTGCAAGCCTCACACTTTTAGTTAGCATGCTAATTAATATAGCGGCATACATCTAGATACCTTTGTAAAGGCAGCATTTTTTTTTTTAGATGAGTGAAATGACAATTCCGTGCGTGTATATTCTGTGTTTGTTATGATGCAGTATTTTGCTCGTCCATAAAGACCAAGGGCAAATACCCACATAAAACTACCTTTGCTCTCCCTGTTCCACCTTGTATTTCCAAGAGAGAGAGGCAATAAGCCAACAAAGAAACGATCGTACCAGCACCTATGCGTCTCTGTAAAACGGTACAAGTGGAAACAGTGGAAATTTCCAGTAAGCTATTAAAAGTCCCCCACTGGTGCGGCATCATGCTAGCTTCGTTCCGTTCCACGTAAACAAAGCAAAGCGGCATAACGGCAGACTCACTATTCCCGCAATCTCAGAGATTCTTTTTTCTTCTCTCATTTACAGTAGCTCTGGCCCTGTTGTAACAAAGGAATCCATCGCTGTTATTTTGTAAAATCTGTTTTGCAAGCATAGTTTCAGGTTGTCATTGTTGCTAACCGATGAAGACGAGAATAAATAACACGCATGCACACACACACAGGGATGCATTGGAAGACACTCGAGGTGTTGCTTACTCGTAGCAAGGGCCGCCTATATAGTTCCATAGGACCATCATTAATAATCTTCAGTGTCTGGCCTTCAGCTCAAGATGAATCTCATCAGAGCCAATGTAGTATCATCTGGAATTGCTTTCCCATCCCACGGGGCAAAGCCTGTGCATTTTCAAGTCTAGTGGCTCTCGGCGATGTTCGGTTAAAAAGGAGGCAAGTGCCTTGGTGAACAACATACACACACATAAATTTGTGTTAACGTAATGTGTACATGTGTGTCCTCACAAAATGCAGTATTATGCTCAAGTAGCTCTTTGTGTCTCGGATCTTGTGGTTCAAGCAATTTACTCATCGGTGACCCACTCACAGCCCAAGAGAAATCTTCAGAAATGATTCATGCATATTTATGTGATGTTCATTTACAATATGGTTATGAAAGTGCTTTTACCGCGGATTATATGAGTCGGCTTTATTTGCAGCTCGATAACAAATATAATCCTTCGTGAAGTTCGTTCCTTGGTATTCGGAGCATATTTTAATATTGATTACAGGGTCAGCAGAAATACAACAAACATGGCGGATATTGTCGGACGATAGTGATTAATAGATGACGACAGTTGGGTATTTACTATTTCTTTTGGGTGACAGACAGGTGTCATTGTGGTCTCAGCAACTCCACCCCTGCAGGGATTTTAAATTTGACTCTCTTGTTAATTATGCATTGTGGAGGACTGAAATGACCCATTCCATTTCTCAGAGCAAGTGTCAAAAGTCTCTGTCAAATGGATCACAGAGGTTGAGGAGAAGGGAATCTGCACGACGGATTCATTTTAACATGCACTCGGTCAAATTGAACAGCGTGAAAAGCACTTTGGCGTCAAGGGTTACTAAAAATGTATGGAAGAGCAAAATAATGTCAATAATGTGTAAAATTTAAATGATACATTACAATTAATAATATAAATATCTATATTGAAACTTTGTAACCAAAGATGCATTTACATACCAACTAGAGATGCTCGTAAAATAAAAATAAATTGCGACACTAACCACGGACAGCTTTGAGTTAGATTAAAATACCAGTTTGCATTTTTTTTCTTTTACAATATTATTTTCACCGATATGTGAAAGTAGTATATCAAGAGACTCAAACAATCAAATGAGATTCTTGTCAAAAATTATATCAAGCGACTGGACAATAGTTCTACCTCATATGTATATTATTTAACTTCATAAAACAGGGAAATGTTCAATTGAGAGGATTCATAATTGAACTGGGGCGTCAAGGAAAGTTACTGATTGCAGACTTGATTATTATATCACAAAATATTCCAACAATTTCCAGAAAGTCTACTATGCAAACATGCGGCGGCGGAAAGATGATGGCATCAGGGCGTTTATGATAATGACGTTTTTAAACAAGAGGAAAAAAAACATCTTTCATTCCAGATTAGCTTTTGCTGCACATCTTGTTCGTCCATCAATAGGTGACAATTCTATTTGTTGTGACCGTGAACATATTTAGACCCAAAATTATTGTATTGATTTTTATTTATTTAATTTTTAAGAAATTAAATTCGACTGCATTACTCGACATGCTATTTTGTCCGTTATTTTCCTACAGGGCCAGAGTTAACTATAATGGATCATCCTGCATTATATTAAAAGTATATCAAAAAATATATTTATGCTATTTAGTGCTGCTTACTGTTTGTTTATAAATTCTCTCCATGAGTAAAGCGCCACAAATACTTGATAGCTGAGAAAAAAATGTTACAAAGTTGTGAATTTGTAGATATTATGGAATCCATTCCAATAGTTTGTGAATACGGAGACGTCACGTCCTTTATTTTTCAATCCGATACTGTTCAGCTCTGTTTTAACGACGTACTATTCATGAGTCTACTTACAAGATCAGTAGCCCTTGTGTGCACTTTTTTTTTTCTTTTTTCCAAACTTAACTGTGAATTAGCAGCTGTTTGCAAGCAGAGTTGTACATGGCGTGTTCTCTCTCCTGCAATTCCACTGCATGTCTCTACGCATTGAGCGATAAAAGACTTCCTCGACAAAGACAAGAACATACTGTGGTGGACTGTGTGTTGTTGTTGGGAAGTGGCTCTCTATGTGCTCAGTGACTGGACTCTGTATGTTGACTTCTCTCGTTCATGTGCTTACTGTAATGAGATGTAGCAAACAGAAATTGGAAATAAAAGGATTATGTATTTTGCCGTGGAGAACTCTTTTTTGGTCTCGGTGAGCACCGATATCAATTTTTCCATCACTTCACTGGTTTATTTGATATCAAACTAATTATTTTATTTATTACTATTATTATTTATTAATTATTAATTTTTATTCTAATTTATTTATTAATAATTATTTTAGGTGCATTACCTGACTGACAATTTTTCCAGACTGATGTTTTCTCTATTGGTCCAGTTTACTTTTACTGGTCTCAAATTTTTTTAACAATATTTTTGTTCATCTATATTACAAGAGTGAGTCATGAGCCAGGTCAGAACAAGGCCCTGATGTGTAGATACCAGAAATCTGATCTGGTCAATTGGAAAAGACAAACAGCAGAGCTTCAAGATCCAATTTCGTCAGCCAATTGGATTTACCTGCAGAGTGGGGCTACTGGGGCAAGGCAACAATAACAAGTCAAATTGATAAAAGGATTGACAGGTCTGAATACCGGACAACTAATAAGATGCATACAGATGACTGAAAAGTGAGCTGAAAAAAAACAAAAATAGTGCTAAACCAAAAAAAAAAAAGTCCAATGAAATGAAACAATTTGGCTCCTGGCTTCTTGCACGACCCACTCTAGAGTTGATAAGATTTATTTATTATTATTTATATATTTATATTTTCCCTTCAGGACTGCAGTCATGGGTTCAATGATGACTTTGAAGGAGAAGAAAGGAATTTAACGTTTCAGTAAACCAATGAAATTGATGTGTTCGAAATGTACATGGTTGACATTTACCGTGTAATTTAAATATAGTACTTCAAAAATCACATTATGTACACCAGCAGCAGCATAGAGTGGAACAAACAAGAACAAATGGGAATTATTTCTGACCAGGAATTTACAGAATGGAAAGCTGACTGCATTTACAGTAGCTGCCATATTATACGTACCAGGGTAACCATAGCAACCAGAGAGGAAAATCAGAATCCGCCCATCTCTGGCCTCAATTATTTAGGTGCAAAAGTCATTTTGGGGGGAAATGTTATGGATTGTTTGTCACTAAAACTTAGCAAGAAGATTTTGCTACAAAAGCTGGGAAAGATGCAGGTGACCTTAACTGATGGATGAAAGAAAACTTAGTTGTTTTGGCCAGCAGGAAAAAAAAAAAAAAGTAAAATATGTTCAAAATGTCCTTGATTCAAAATACACTACGTTTTTTTTTTTTTAACTTGAAACAAATATTTTAAAATATAATTGTACAGATATTTTCTTTACATGTCCTATATCAAGTAAGTGTTTGAATTATCATTCAAATGAAAATAATTGCCTTATTGGTATTATTTCATTCTCTCAAACATCCTCCAATGTGTGTTTGATGGTTTCCTATTATGTCTTCCCGGAATTGCTTCATAATGTCATAACCATAAACCAGGGACATAACTGGAGTGCAGGGATCATGCAGGAGATGACAAGTTCACAATAAAAGTAATGGCTTGAAAATAATTACTTTGCACAGAAGGCTCGCTGGAAGCAGTGGCAAAGAGTTCAAACAAGAAACGTGTCTATATACTATCAAGAATGGATCTACATGTTTGATTGTATTAAATACTCAGAGGTGAGTGAAATGACATGCAAGAAATAATCTAATTTGACTGGCCTGGATGGCAAAGCAAAATAAACTAATTTACATTCCAATCATTTCATAGACCTTTAATTATAATTTTTCTGTTGGTGGTGATTATTAAAAAAAAAAAAAAAAAGAGACTTACGGGTGCACTGAGCTCTCCTCTTTCGGACTAGGCCTGATGACGGGATCGTTGCTTGAAGAAAGGTCACCGGAGAGGTCATCTGCATCATATGTCTCTAATAAAAGTAACATAAAGTATTTCAAGTAAACTGAAACGTGTATCTGTTTCTAGGCCTTCCAAAGAAGGCTTCACATATAAGATATATTTTATTTGCATTTCATCAAATAAAATTGTAACCACAATACTGATATAATTGTATGTAATGCAATTTGTCGATATTGCATGCAATATGATAAAATCACGAATTGTTTTCAGGTAAATCCACTGCAGGTGTCGCACGCTTACTCACCTCTTTGATTTCCGGAAGATCCAAACGCAACACCCTTTGCGTGATGGGAGTGCTTGTCAAAATAAGTTTCGTATCCAAGACGAAAAAATAGTTTCTTGTGTCCAGCAATAGTTAATCACGTATAAAAATGTAAGGAATTAAAACTTCAAATCGAGGGCACAAAAATGAACAAGAGAGGAAGAAATAGAACTTGTCTTGCGTTTAACAAGTGTGAGTGTTCCGATTGCATAGTGGCTATGAACGCAGCATACTACGCAATGGCCAATGAGATTGCAGCTCAGTCTGACAGTAACGTTCAGGGTTTACTCGAAGCTAGGTGGCTAAGCTAACGAGTGCGCTCTCCGGTGCTGATATTGCAAACCCGGACTCAGACTTTCTCAGAGCAAATAAGCAATCATGCATGCTTCAAGTAATAT
Source organism: Syngnathus scovelli (assembly GCF_024217435.2). Lineage (NCBI taxonomy): Eukaryota > Metazoa > Chordata > Actinopteri > Syngnathiformes > Syngnathidae > Syngnathus > Syngnathus scovelli. The sequence continues at coordinate 2,221,692 of NC_090861.1, forward strand.
CGACGCCAGTTAAGAGAGGGTGAATGGGGAGCCGGTTGTCCCGGCGGCACAACTATTAACCTTGATGTTACCGGCCGCCTCCTGCAGCTAGCTGCAAGTTTGACATCCGCCTCAGGAGGAGGAGGAGAAGAAGGAGGAGGAACCGGAGGTTTGGCTAATAAGCTAGCCGGTACAGGGCAAGGCGACCCGTGCATGTCTTCCTCTCCACTTACAGCCAAAGGGAAATCTTGCGGTTCATGTTTCGTCAAGAAGTCAGTGTGACGTCTTTTATTCCGTCTTGTTCGTATCTTTTCCACCACGAGAAGAGGAATATGTCCAGGTACAACATATATAGCCTGTTAGACTGGGTCTACGGCGGGGTGGACCCGAAGTTTGAGGGCAACGGGGGCCCAGAATGTGCAGCCTTCCTTGCGCCCCAGCAGCGCATCAGTGAAAGTCTCGTGGTGCTCCTCATCTCCATAGTGGAGATAAGCGTGGCGCTGAAGAAAATCAACATCTCCAAAGAGCTCAAAGTGGTGGGGAAAGAATGCACAAGAACAAAGGAGGATAGTCTAGGCAAGAACTTGTTGCTCGTTGCACTATGCATGACTTTTGGAGTGGAGGTGGGCTTCAAATTCGCGACCAAGACTGTGATCTACCTGCTGAACCCGTGCCATGTGGTCACCATGATCCAGGTGAGAAGAACACAATGTGCACCAAAAGTATGTCCAGGTAGTAAACAACAACACTTGTGTGCTCAGCCAGCCATATAATGACTTGATTTACACCAACTTTGGTGTATTTTGAGATTGGTCGCAAACACTGCTCCACATGAAGCTATGCTGTTGGTCCTGTTCACTGATTTGACCTGAGTTCCTCCTCCAGAGTGAAATCTTTCACCAATTCACTTCTCATTGTTACAGTTACAATCTTTTGCAAGTTCTCTTTTCTAACTTCCTTGTAATTTACTGTAACAGGTACCCATGGGAGTCTTTTCCAAAATTGTGATCATCAAAGGTGGTTAACTCGGCCTTTCGGATGTCTCAGTCGTCCATAACCCGATAATCCAGAATATCCCCTCTGTTTGTTTTCAAGGTGTTGTCTTAATTGAGGTGTCGTTTTTCAGTACGCTACACAATGGAGTTTATAGATATAAATTATAGGCTTTTGCCATGAAGGTTGTCAGTCCAGTGTTCAAAGCACTCGGTTCATATACACTTATGTCATCCGAGATGTTTTCCTTGGTTCCACATGATTGCCTGACCTGCATGGTACGTGATTGCGCATACCAATTGGTATTGCACGATTCTAAAATGGTAAACAACCATATCGTAGGCCTTGTCTTTTATCTCTTCATTTTTTCGCCTAATTTATTTATTTATTTTCGTTGAGTGCTCGACCCTGCCTCATGCAAAAAAAAAAAAAAATTATGCTAAGCGGAAACAACCATATAGTAGGCCTTGTCTTTTATCTCTTCATTTTTTAGCCTAATTTATATATTTATTTTCCTTGAGAGCTCGACCCTGCCTCGTGCAAAAAAAAAAAAAAAATTATGCTAAGCAGAAAAGAGATCTTTGTTCCTCTGCTTAGTGGGTCATTCAATTGTTGCTTTATGTTTTTGAAACCAAACCCCCATATTGTGTCTTTTGTTTTGTTTTTACGTCGACTTGAAACTATGAATAAGAAGAAAAGGTCACAGGTAATCCATCTCCGTAGAAAAGCTAGTTCATGACGTTATTTTGCTTGTCGTGTTCATTTCATGCCAAGTGATCCATCAAGTGGCGACTATCAATTGAAATTTATCAGTACGGTCAAATGAATATAATATTTTGAAAGGTGTTTTAAGCCACAATAATGTGACTCGATGTTCACACCTAATGCCTCGTGCAAAACTTGTGCGACATGCTAAGCAATCCGCCACACTGCCTTCTGACAAAACGTTACATGAAAATCCCTGAGCTTCAATTTTGTCATCTCAGCATTTGTTTGACTTAGGAATAGTTTTATGACCACGCACACACCCGAAGTGATATCACAACTTCACATGCCAGCAGCCCAGAAGAGGATAAATGCGAGTTATCACATTATCCCAATCTGTCTTTGCCACGCATCATTTGGAACAGACAGATTAGCCTCATCCGAAAAAGCGAGAAGAAAAAAAAAAAAACTACCACTTTATATAGCGTATTAGCTCTTGATGAATGTCAGTAGTGACACGTGAATCTTTAAGCAGTCCATTTCTGAGTAGATGAGCAAACATCTCTACTTAGTCAGGACCTTCTTACTAAGAAGCGGCTTGCCTAGTCATTTGCATGAAATCCATTTCAGTGTAATCTCTTGTGTGGAGCAGAAAAAAAAATAACACAGCGGTAGAGATGAAGTCATTCTGAAAGTGGAGACTTCCGAAGAATGTTGCAAATGTAACAGTTTGTCTTTCTGTTCCGTAGATCTTTCTGCTGGCCTGCCCGCCGTGCAAAACCGCCATGGTTGTGTTTAGGTGAGCTGGTTGCACTCGACAGCCAAATTATTAGGTACCCTTGCATCATCAAATAAATGTTGGAGAATGATTTTGTATAAGAATTCACCAAAACTGTATTAGGTGTACCTAATGAAGTGTCCACCTGGTGGAACCTGGAATTGTATACTCTAGCCACGTTGGCGCTTCTAATTCCCAATCGCCCCTAAAGTAGACGAGACTAATGACACCACGACAGGTCAGAACCTGCACGAGTCGAGTCGCTAAAGCTCCCGTCGTTTGTTGTTCTGCGGTATTCTCAAGCGTGCATTGCACCATGCCGCTTTGGGATTAAACAAAACGTCTCCACTGCAGCAAGACGTCAAGCCAGAAAGGTGAAAGAACTGATTTGAAAGCAAATCGGGTTCCCGCTCAGGAACAGGCACACACAACCCATGTGTCGTTTGCCTCCTGAATTAGAGCTCACAGCTTCATGCAAAAGAGCATCAACAGTAACTGCAAATAATAACACATCTCGTTCCGAGAATTTGATTTCCAACCGTTTCCTTGTAAATATTTGTTCGTGAGCGTGTCAGTTCACATCTGAAGCAGGTTGTGAGCAAGTTCAGAATGTAGGTCATGATGGCCATTTCTGCACATTTGATTACCTCGTGTGTTATTTCCAGGCTGCAGGTTCATATGTTGAACGGGGCTCTCTTGGCTTTAATGTTTCCTGTGGTCAACACCAGACTGGTAAGAAACCAGCTTGCCCATTGCGTGAATGCACGTGCATTCACTTTTCTCTTTCTTGTCTTCTCAGCTGCCGTTTGAAAAGGAGATTTACTACATTCAACACTCCATGTTGTATCTGGTGCCACTTTACCTTTTCAGGAAAGGAGGTAAGGTGTTGACCTCGCCCCGCATCATCCTTTCATTGACGCCATTTGCTGACGTCACCGTGTCACTTCAAGCGTGGTAGCTGTTCCTCTCCGAGCGTTTTGTTTATGAGCGCCTCCTGTAAAGGTTTCGAACATGAATAATCGGGTCTACTTAGAGTGCCTTAATTAACCTTTAGGGAGGCTTAAGCAAAATGTATCGAGCGGCATCTTAATTGTGTCATCTTAAGTGGGAGTGGGAAACCTTTGTCCAAAATGGACAAATATTTCTTCTTTTCCTCCAAATATATTTGTTTATGGATGTGTTCTTTTTTTTCATAGGCGTGTACAAGCCTGAGCCGCTGGGGGACATATGGTGGGCGCTGCTCTCCACAGGCATCCTCTTCCTCTACCACTTTGTCTTCTTGCAAGTTCTTGGTCTGGTAAGAGAGCGACCTCTGCTGGTCGACTGCAATAAGCTCATTTTAGGACATCTTTTTTTAGTTATTATTATTATAAGTAACTTAATATGTCAGCTATGCTTTGATTCGGCAATGACCATATTTTTCGACGTTAGGTAACCGAGGTGAACCTCAACAACATGCTATGCCCGGCCGTGTCTGATCCCTTTTACGGACCTTGGTACCGTGTTTGGGCGGCGGGCCACCAGACCCTTCTGACGCTAATCCACGGGAAGGTTCTGACACTACTCTCGCAACACACGGGCCCCGTGTGCAGACACCTGCTGGATTCGCTGCGACTGCGCAGCAAGAAAGTCGAATGAAGACGTGCGAGCCTTTCTTTTCACTCTCAATGCCTTTTACGTTGCTTTTATTGACCATTTTTAGTCCATCTTTTTAATGTTGTCCATGACTTGCACGTACATTTGTTCAGACATATGCAGGAGATGTTTTCTCACGTTGCCTTTTTTATTTTTCACCCACCACAGATCTGCTGTTGTCCCGCTTTCACTTTTCATACAAGTCAATGTATTTGTATCAAGGTGTTTTTTTGTTATTTTTTTTTCGTTATGCACTGTAAATGTGAATTCTGGTTATCGTGGCAGGAGGGCCATCGATGTTGTCATGATTGATAGGAGAGTGTTTGTGTTGAAAGGAAGAAGGGAAAGTTATTTAAGTCAATGTATGTTTGCCCCCTTTCCAGCCATCAAGTTACGTGATGATAAGGGAACATCAAGTGTGTTGCTTAAGCGCACTCTTGTGGAATTTAGAAGGACATCAATCAAAAATTATTAAAAAATTATATAAATTGAAATTATACATTATATTATATATATACCGTAAATTTCGGACTATAAGCCACGGCTTTTTTCATAAATTTTGAACCCGGAATCACGGGTTTTAGCTGGTGCGCCTTATAGTCCGGTGCGGCTTATAGTCCGAAAATTACGGTGTATATTATATATAGATATAATTATTATTAGTAATTATTTGAATGATTATACTAATTGTGCAATGTTTTTGTATGAAATCCTACAAAATTCCACTTCAAATATTTGGTCATTGTTGAGATGAAGATTTGCAGGATTGTTCCGCCAAGGAAGTTGCGCTTTTGTCGTCACGTACGTTTTGTCAGGAGAAATTTATTTGCCCATGGTGAAACTTGAATCGTGTGTCGCTCGATGCTCCTGTTGATATTCACAAGGACTTGTCGGAATCCTCCGCTAATACAAGACCAAATTATCCGAGAATCACTTTGGGTGATTTAGTAATGACGGAAATATTTTTTTTTTCAGTCAGGTTACGGTATCATTTCAAGTATGTGTGTGGGTTGCGTCATTGTAGCATATTATAGTACGCATATATTGTATACTTTGATGTAAAGAAGGGATGCTTTTCTACTCTTAAGGGATGATGTAGGTTCTTAATTAAAATTTATTTCGGTTGAGCAAGGTCTATATGTTTTTTTTTATTATATACATTGACACATTTTCCTACTGCTCATCTTTTTTGAGGTCATGGAGAAATTAAAGCCTGGCAGATTATATAAACATGGAGCATTTGAGCCGGAAAAAAACAACTACACACACTGCTGAGTTGGCTTTTTTTATTGAATAATTTTAAAATGTAACAATGTTTAAAACTACATTATCTTCACATCCACTGCTTACATACTCAGATAACCCGTCTATATAGTATATCTTTTCAATCACCCACCCCAACTCATTAGTTTTTTTTTGATAGATTTTGTGTTTTCTTTTTTCCGTTTGGGATCTTTATCGTGATAAAAAAAATGCCCATTTCAAGTCTTATCACACTAACAGCAATTCAAGGAGAGGAGGAAGGTTCTAGCTCTACAGGGGTGGGATTTTTTTTTAGCTTTCCAGGTTCATGTTTTTTTTTCCATCAACAGTTTCAAGTTCCTAAAGCAGAGTAAAAATAAGATTCCATAATCAAAATGACAAGAAATTAACATTGGTTTGAGGAGTTACACCAGGTAACCCTCCCAGCCCATCTGGCCACTGCAACTAAAAAAAGTTCATTTTGTACAGTGACACATCTTAAAGTCAGTGTCTCAAATATTCAGAAGATAGAAAACCACTAAAATAATTTTGAAACTAGATTCAAAATATTCTTTTGAAAAGAACTTTTGATGTACAAAAACAGTCTTTTTTTTTTTTTAAATATCACATGGTAAAAAGTTTCAAACAAGTTTATTGTAGTTCTTATTTTGTCATTATCATTATTGATTCTTTTTTTTTTTTCATCTACTCATCTACTGTATCAGTGCGATTGTACACCAGTGCAGCTACTGGGTCCAGAGTAAAGAAAAGAGGGTTTTTCATTTTTAATGGCATCAAAATTAAGAAAAACAAAATCCATCTTTTATACAAAGTGTAACTGCTGGTCTTGTGGGAAACAGAAAAAAAAAATATAAACCCATAAAGCTATGAGGCACACCATGGGAGGTTTTTTTTTTTTTTTTTTTGAATAAGAGCAATAATAATAAAAGTAAAAAGTAACAAATTTGCAACCATCCCTTGATGCCATGAATGGCTTCAGAGATATTTTCAATGAAAAGTCATTGAACCTCGGTTGCTTAACAAGTCCAGACAGTTGAGAGATCGATAACACACACACGCAGACGCACAAACGAATGTTTTTCTTTTTTTTCGGTCAACCGCAGATGTCTTTTTGAAAGGACAAGAAGTCGGACTAAATGAGCAGCATTTTGGACACGGCCGCTAGCATCTTTGGTTCAGTCAAACAAAACAGGTGAACGTAACCTCCGGCATTCTGCCGCCAAACGGAAAAAGCTGAAGCCTCGCAACTGCTACGACAAAACCACACGATAAGAAAAGTCCAATTTCCTACGAGGCATGGATGCTTTGAAAATACAGAAGTAAAACTCTTGCTTAGTTTGAATATCCGGACTTAATTCAGCCGCTAGCTAACAGATGAACAGACTTGAGGCTGGGCCATGGTGTGCCTAACATGTGACTTCTTGTCCTTTCAAACGTGCACCTACGTTGACACCGGAAAGGGGGGACAACGACACACACAAAAAAAAAAAATACCTGTTGAACAGATCTGCATATTTCAAGGAGAGTAAAGGTAACACATGTAAGATTCTCTCACAACAGATGAATGCTAACAGTACATTCTATATAGTCTGCTGCTGGGAATCATCCCGCTTCATTATATGTGAAGGAATATCGTTTTTCCCATAGGGAACTCATCCCAATAGTCACCCGCAATGGATTTGATGAAAGCAGAGGGGGCTACGTTAGTTTTTTTTCTTCCTTCAATGTTAAAATGTGCCACATTTCGCAGCAATATAGAGAAAATCTTACATGCAACATCTTTTTTTTTTAAGTATGATATGATCGATGAGTCCGCATGACCAGTCACGAGCTGTGACCACCCCAATATGAGGTCTGATAGCACCATATTTGTCTATTAACGCTCTTAACGGTTCATAAGAGTGTCCAAGCATAATATATACTGTATATCATGGAGAAAACCATAGGTCTCATACTCATACATACGTACATGCAACTTAAAACACATTGCATGTGTATACAAAGACAAATATCTTAAAGAGCATGGTCAATTTGGTTTTGCAGCAGATCATTTCTGGTTGTGCTGTGATTAAATGGCACAGGAGACTGATGCTCAGTTGAAGCTATCAACTGTTCTCTCTGTGGTTTGACCTTCCAGAAAAAAAAGGGGGTGGAGCGAGGGTTGGCTATGAACAACATTGACAATCAACCAAAGCAGTGGTGCCATGATTGGGACAAGGGAAGTCCAAACCACAGGGTGTGTTGGGAGGGGAAGGGGGGGCAAAAAAAAATAAAAAAAACAAGCATCCTCTCCTGTTCCATTTGCTGTTAACGCATTCATTTAAGGCAACACAACTTTAAACGTCATTTCAGGTGAGCTGTGGATGGAGTGCTGAAAGCCCTTGACGTTTTTTTTTTTTTTTTTTGCATAAAGAAAAGAAGTGAACCTGCCAGTTGGTAAAAGGCTGTTATAAAAGATGTTGGTCAAGTAACGAGGACCTCTCAAAAAAAAAAAAAAAAAATTCCAGTCGGTTAAAACAAAACGAGCATTCTTCAACGTGATATATAAGCCCCGCCCCCCCGGTGTGCGTACGTATAAATGTAACTCGCCACAAAACAGGAAGTGTTGGATTTATTTATCCGTTCTTCCTAATTCTATTTTGTGTGTATTTACATAGTTGACAAAACTTCCTGCGTCGAATCGAAATGACACCTCTCAAAATCAGGTAATATGTTGTGAACGTAGCTCGCATCGGAATAGGGAGGCCATGTTTCTAACGGAACACAAATAACACACAAGACATGACGACGAGGACACATGGTTGAGTGTGTAATGGGGGAGAATATGGCTTTTTAAATTTCCCTGTCACATGCCTCCCTAACTGTGGTCTCCGGATCCCGCTTCTATTGCTCACAAACGACACATTGTAACCACCACAAAACGTAAAAATAACACAGATGGATCCGATGTCTAATTCAATTTACTTCGAGGGACTGTGACTGTCCACACCCACAACGAGCCCAAGCAAGGAATGCGGCCGCTCAGAAGACATTACTGTTATGGATAGTAAAAACTACTAAGCTAATACAACCTAAGCCATAATATATATATATATATATATATTTTTTTTTTTTTTTTTTTGAGAAGGATCAAAGTAGAGACGACATGGCCTTCGAGACTAACAGTGACCCTGCTACATGGTTTAGGTTAGGGAAACCGAGAAAATGATTACATGTAAAATAGTAGCAAAGCCCAAATAATATATAAACGCGGGGGGGTTAAAGAGGCGCCCTTCCATCCACAGAAACAAACGCCTTTGCTGGGCAGACACGACGATAATAATAATAAAGGTTAAAAATGTTAAGAATACAAACAAAACAAAAAAAGGCTTTGTATGCTGCAAAAACCACAGGCGAAGAAAAACAACAAAAAACGATGGTGAATTCCTTGCCGTTAATCGAGTGACCGTTGCCAAGTCGGCGACGTCCCGGGAGACAGCCGGCCGGCATGGCAACGGAAACTATCATCATAAAATGGTACAGTAGTAGAAATAGCTAGACCAGGAGGGGGCGGGCTCTCCTGGGAAAAGGTCCGCGGAGAGGTCTAATGATTGGTCATGCGGCTCGCTGTCAGGAATAATGGTTGTAGGGTGGAAGAGGGTGCCCGATGCCATTCTGGTAGTGATGATGTTGGCGGTGGGCTATATACTCCGCATAGCCCATTGTCATCTTCTCGCTACGGTACCTAAACACGGGAAAAGACATATTGTCCGAACAACACGGTTACGGGTGAGCTACTTAAAAAAAAAAAAAAAATCCCCGCTTTTAAAAGCTTCAACGCTTGTAATCCGTACACTGCCATGTGACCTTACCTGGTTAACTTAATGGTCTTCCTGAAATCATTTGTGATGGGAGCTTTGTAGCCTCCCTTTCGTAGTAAGGAATCTATGGTTTGAATGTGGTCCCAACCTACGAAAGAAAATTGCTTATGTCCATGAATAACAGGCACTAAGTCAAATTTCTTCATAAGCCACTTGAATTTGCCAATCCTCACTTCCATCTTGACAATTTAGTGACCTTACAGTCCCGAAATAGCAATTACCTTTCAAAAAAAAACAAATCTTATGACTTTTCAGGGACAACGTCACCTCGACATAAAAAATACATTGGCCGATTTTGAGCGACAACGTAAACAAGTCTTACCTTGCTCCTTTGCAACCTCTGGCAGGTAGGTGGCGGTGCGCTTTGATCCTTTCTCATTGAAAAACTCTATCCTAATACCGTGAACACCCACCTGTGGAGAATCCGATTTGTTTAGACGCAATCTATTCTGAGAAATAACAATTGAGAGTGTGGGGACAAAGCTGTGGCACTCACCTCCCAGTCAAGGTAATCACCGACGTCTTCAAAGTTGGTGAGAAGAGACACTGAGCAGAAGAGGCGAGGCAGCTCATCCCTTGTCATTGGGGGGAAGCGGCTGTCTTTAAGGGCACTGCGGTCAAAAGGAAACAAAAGAAACGACGTTAACATGCAGCAGACTCACATTTTCATTCCGTCTCTCCATTTCACTCCAGGTCCGTAATCTCGAAGTTGGGTGTGGTCACATAGCGTTTGGAATCTGGACACAAATGAAGACTGGAGCCGTGTGTGTTTGCAAATTCCACCCGATTCCTCGCCGGAGACTTTTTATTTTAAAAAAAATAATAATATTAAGCCAACAGGAAACTAACCAAAGGGAAATTTGGATTGATTTCCACCCATTGCAATTTAGACAAGTTAGGGAAACGTTTCCATGTGAGAATATTGAAGGACAGCTGCAATCACCCGATTCGAGCAGACACCAAGAGATCGCCAAGTCTAGTCATTCTGTCTTGATTTTGGTGAAGCTGTAAAGGTTGAACAAGAACGCAAAGCTTCAGATGGAAACCAATATGACTCACCTGGTAAGGGTGTACTCCCTGAGTCCTGAGTGCAGATTCATGGCAGAAAATGTACCTATACAACCCCTCAACCGCTTGTCTCTGCCTATTTTCCATGTGACAAACAGCGGGCTGAAAAACAAAACAGCAATTCATGCATTTCATGGGGATTGGAGATCTTTTGGGGCCCGAAAGAATAAATCACTGATCTGTTTTAGAAAAAAAAATCAAGCTGGGGTCGGTTGAGATAGAAAATTAGCACTTGTCTGTGAATGAAATATGCTAAAGCAACTGTGAAAATGTAGCGTGAATGAATCTGGGCATGCATAGCTGACTTCAACATTAGGAAATATTGTGCGGCAAATCCTCGTGCATTTTTCTCAGAGAACCAAGTGAGCTTTAATGATTCACTTCACGGTGAATGGCACACCCACTTCAACTTTAAAATACTGCGGGACTTATTGACATTTGCGAAATGTGAATCACCAAAATGCTTGTGTGTCATACTTGGCGGCTGCCAAGATTTTCCGTAAAACGAGCCAAGAACCGAATGAAAAGCGTATCGCCCCACATTAAGTTGAAACTCCGCATTCTCACAATGTCAGATTGGCTCGGTCCTATTTTAAAGAAACCGGGCAAGAATTCGTCGATACGGATCGAGTCCGATACTTGACTGGTGACAAGTACTTACATGACAAAACATCTAAAGCTCAAAGCACACAAAGCAACACAATGCAATGACGCACTTAACATGATTACACAGACCACATTATGTTCTGTTTATTGTGGGTATTTTTCTTACAGTGGGCATTGGAGGGCATTTTTTTTCTTTTAACTACCGCAACTACTGAGAAATGGCCTCTGATGTTCTTCAGTCTTTTGTGGGGAAAGTCAGCGGATTTTCCTGTTATGAAAGGTAAAATTAGTCACGCTCGCAAAGTCTGTCAAGGGAAACATTATGAGATGTGTTTTCATGAGGAATGGGGGGAAATAATGTGTGGTGGCACACCCTTCTTTAATTCCAGGATTTTAAGTTATTGTAAGTGGTATTAATAACCATGGGTCTTAATGAAAGATTTATATATATATTACTTTACTGATTTATGCATAAACTGGGAATGCAGCGATGGCAAAACCAGTATGTATATATAAGTACATACTCATGGATATATGAAAAAGTGGTATCGGTGCATTCCTAGTATACACTAAACATTCAGCCATATTAACCGTACATGTACAATGCATGCATCTGAAATGACAACTAAAAGATAAAAGCAGTTTTGTAGTTCATTCGTCTGAATACAAAGTCAAATTCTCAGTCATGATTCATTACCAGTTAAAGAAAGTTTATATAAAGACAGTAAACAATATTGTGCTGCAGAAAGCTAGTCATTTAACATTGCACATTTTATTTGACATTTGCTGTTTGTGCATTTTAGGTTGATTGGATGTTGAAAAGTGATGCTAACGATTTGGAAGAGGCTTTCCGTGACGGTAAAACAAAGCAGACTCAACATATCAGATTACAATCTTTGAATGAGGTGTGCTAAAAAAAATGTTCATTGTTAGCTTGATCATAATTACATTTTATTTTAACCCCCAAAAAAAGCACTACTATTAAAACCACGATTGACATTTATCTAGAGTTACTTAAAGTAATATTCATATTAGATAACATGTTGAAATTGGGAGAGTTTATTACACTCGGCAAGAACCAGTTTTCTTTGTTGTTGATGCTAACGGCAGTTATTTGCTGTTTGGTTACGGTTTAACTCATCGAACAAGTTACCAGTAGAAAATTGAAATATATGACGGAAAAGTACTGGGAGCTTTTAATATACTGAATGTTAATTAGCAGTAAATGATTACAATCTCATTAAGTGCTTCCTCATCGAGCTACTGGTAGCACTAAGCTAACCAAGACAAGCTTTGAATGTAGCAATATGGAGTTCATTGAATGTAGGGCTAATGGGATTAAAAAGAGCACAAAGGATAACCGGAAATATACAATGGCTTGTTTGAACAATTTATATTGCAAGTGATTATGTGAAAATGAACGTCAATGAAGTTAAATGAATTACAGTCTAATCTTGCTCGTTCCACCCTTTTTTTGTTGAGGCATGCTAATAGTAGCTTGTAGCCGACATTAGCCGGTGATACAAGAGTTAAAAGGTAATATTATTAATCGTGCTTGGAAGCCACTGGGTATCCGGATAATCTATAAAAGGTGATCTTTCAGATGTATACATTATCAGTGCTCGTCAAATTAATTTAACATAGCGAGGTTACGTTAAAGTAGTGTAGGCCAGTAAGGTTTTTCTTCGACAAGGCCCCAAATTCCAACTGGCCACAGTCGAGAGATTTTCACATTAAAATCGTTCCATTCAAATATTTCTCGGATGTGACAGTTTGTGCCCCGAACTATACGGACGGAAATGTTGGGAAAACAGTCGAGATTTTCGGTGTGAGTACAGCAGTGATCTTGTGAGCATCCAGCAAAAGCAACAAGACAATAAGTTGTGACTTACTAGGGATCATTTGTAAACCTGGGTGTTCTTGGAGGTTGGTATCCGTACAGATGGCAATAAAGCACGTCAAAGCAGAAGCAGCACATCTCCGCCGAAACGACCATTTTTCTGCCTCCACTTCCCGATCCAGGTCCTGGGCTGAGATTGGGGCTGAGACCGGATGAGGTGTACCCGGCCGGGGCTGGAGACAGAGTAGACAGAACGCTGGTGCCGCCGCTACCACTATTACTACCACCGCCGCTAACGTTGCCCCCGGGTCCCCCCAGGCCGTTCGCCCTGCTCACGTTCGGCGCTCCACCAACAGTCGCCGAAGAGCCAATCCCCAGCTCCGATCCACAATGTCCGGTTCCTGCCACCCCGCTTCCAGCCCCCACCCCGCCGGGACCCCCCGACCCGGGCGATCCCGACAGCTTCTGCTTCTTCACCCCGCAGCACCCGGCCGCCATCTTGGAACAATCTGCACCTACACACCGCTTCCGACCCATAACCGTCACCGCGGGAAGGGTGGGGGGGGACGCCGACCACACGTACAAATCCCACTGCGTTGAGACGTATGGCGGACGATTCCCTACTCCACTGTCACGCCGATGCAGTTCTTTCTTTTTTTTTTTTTTTTGTTCTCTCTCAAGTCGAACGTCGAAATGGGCGATGTGATGAAAAGACTGCAGCGTCACCCTAGCACTGCTTTAACTCTGCGTGACTTTAGCAAGCATTTTTTCCATATCGCTTTGCTTCGAGCCCCAGCAGCAATACAGTCAACACGAAACCCTCCGAGGCTGTCAAGTCAGTTGTCAACAAGCATCGAAGTTCAGGCCGCGTTTGACAGGAGCCGCCGGGCCGTCCAGGTGTCAAGCAGACAAGCAGTGGAGCCCCACAGCAAACCTCTTCAACCGGAAACCTGGAGCTCAAGTACGCCGTACCCATAAAGCTTCAGCACCGATTGCGCACAGTATCATGGACGCTCATTCCCTTTCCGCCAGCTTGTTTGCTAGTGCCCGCACAACTTCTAATTACACAACACTTTGCTGGGATTCCAGACGCTGGGACCACGCAGACTAAAATGGCATCTGTCAATGCGGGGCTGCCGTGGCACAATGGACCGCGTCGGCGCAGTGCAAGACATTTCAGGAACATTAGCGCTCAGTTTGCACCTGCATCACAGTCTGCTCTTGGACCTGACTCAACACAACCCCAAATATCAAACGTCGAGCGGAAAGTTTGCGCTAAAGGTTTGTCTAAAGGCTGGCATCCGTTTGAGTGGGTACATAACGAAGCGCATTCTCGTCCTTGAGCCGGGAGAAATCCTCGCTGCGCACCCGTCTCTCGGTTGCTACCATTCGGTGCCGTTCGGGTAAGAGAGCCCCTGTGATCGCTCTGTGGGCACAGGCGTCGGTGTCGTTGGCACGACTGAACTGGATTCAGGAAAATAGCCTGCGTCTCCCTCGCTACGCACAGTGCGCAAAGTTTGGCGTTTTTTTTTAATATGGGGGGGAGTGGCGAGTTTGTGAACGCGCCTTCCTCAAAACGGCGCGCGCACTTGACTCCCGTGCACGGCGTCAAGCGCGTGCATTCAGCGTTTCCCATCCTTTTATTGACACTCATTTTAAATAAATAAAAAATCTCAGCATTAATAATAGAAAACACCAAAAATATATCGAATTAATGAGCTCATCTCAGTTTACTCACTAATTTAATGTGAAAATTACATTTACACATTGCTTCTTCAGCTGAGTTATTTTTGAGTGTGTCTTCTCCCATTACTATGAAGGGCCTCCTGCCATGTCACATTTTCAGTGCATGACCTCTCCAGTATCAGATGCTCGGCAGCATGCTGTTCATAAAAGTCAGGCGTTCAATTACAGTGTTTAGCGCATCATATAAGGCATGTCAGTGAAGAATCACTAATGTACTCTCATCATTCTCACCATGTGGGAATATGACTTCATTGTATGTCAGCCGGAGCTCAAAAATATCTTCTTAGAGTGAATAATGCTGCAGGTCCCGACACAAGGTCATGACAGCGCTGTAATGACTCGTTTCATGAACATAATCGTAAAGAGTAACATGCACTGGAGCGGCAGTGAAGCCAATGCTGTGTCATCACAGTGAAGATGGAATTACAGAACATGATAAAAGTAGAACATAAATGTAGCCGTTTGTGATGTCTGGTTGTATTGCATGTAAAACTGTTTTCTGTTCGGAGACCTTGTCTTCAATTTGACTGGACTCAGCTGTTTTTGCCTCTGGCTTCCAGTGTAATGACCTTTTTCTTCCAGCCAGAACAGAGTCACTTCCCATTTTTCATGCTAGGGTGAAAACCCATTTCATCAAGAGGGATGATTTGTCACCCAGTCACTTTCTAACAGATCTTTCGCCTCTGTTTGCACTTATATCTTGAGAGAAAAAAAATCCTTTCTTAGCACATCTATTCTAAGGATAAATGGGACCTGAAAAGACTAGAATGCCCACCACCTGAATTACTTTGCTCTAAATGTATCCTGCATCCTTCTTTGCCCTTTGTGTTAAAAACAGGATGTTTAATCTCCAACTGGCCCTAAATTGTTTGAATTGTTTCATCATAATAACAAATGCTTGTTGTTTTTTTAAAATATTCAATAAAAAAAGACTAAGACTGTTCCTTTTCTGTTGTAAATGATGCTGAGATTGACCAAAGTAACAAGAGTTTTTTTACTCGTGTAGGATTAGAAAATACACAAATGTTTCAAATGTAGAGTAGCTACTTTGTGTGTTAGGTGATGACACTGTTTGACCACTAGTCGTCAGTCGTGAGACCAAACAGCACTGACTCTGCCTCATCATGAGGAGAAGAAGAAGAACCAACGACGAAGAAAAAAAAAGGCGGAGCTAGACATTTGAAATCCGCGGTAAACTGAAACAACGTCAGGGAAGTATATACATTTAAGGTTGTCTGTGTCCCGACACGGATAGAAAGGTAATTCTTTTATTTTCCTTTTAGTAACATCATCACAAAAAAACTGCTACAACTTGTATTTCCGTTCTCGCTACTTTCCAGATGTATATTTCTTTTCTGGCTGATATAATTGGATTTTTTTCTCAATATATTTGCCATCCTTATGTTGCTGACGTTATGCAGCACGTCTCGCGAGGGCTTCAACGAGAAGTCAATCTACAAGTTTTTGGCATCTCAACCGTTGTAAAATGATTTCCTAGCTTAATTACCTGTTGCATGTTTTTAAATAGCGTTTTCCACCATGACCAACGAGGATGCGAAGGTTATACCAGTACGGGTCGCCGTGCGCTGTCGTCCTTTAGTGGCAAAAGAACTCGATGAGGGATGTCAGAGCTGCCTTACCTTCGTCTCAGGAGAACCACAGGTCTGTATTCTAAATTATATATTTCCTTTTTGGTGGTAAAGTAACATGCCTGGCTTGTTATAATGAGGAGAAAAGGCTTTTCTGGGTTCTCTTAACAGGCTAATGATGCTGGAGTTTGTTTTAGAACATAAAATTACAAGGTGATTTCATGTTCATCAGAATTTAGTGATACTCTTTTTTTGACATTTGCTTTTTCCTCATGTGACTGACTACAACCAATGTCTTTCTTTGTTTATAATGCCAGAAGGGTGCTATTTTGGAACAACACATTTTCACTTTCAGTATTAATTCATTTGAAACACGCTATGTTAGTCGCTTTGCTACAGAATAAAAATACATTTGAGAGAAGAAAGATTTGTTCTCTTTTGCACAGAACCCATACTGGAAACAGAACCTTGATCCGAACCCTACCGCAAGTTACCAAATGTTCAAATGTCTTTCTTTCAGTTGGTGGTCGGCACAGAAAAGACGTTCACGTACGACTATGTATTTGATCCCACTGCAGAGCAGGAAGAGGTCTTCAGTACTGCAGTGTCACCTTTATTACATGGGCTATTCAAAGGTACCTGTACCTTTTAAAAATAAATAAATAAAAGACCAATTTAGCCAAGAGGATCACAATCATGTGTTTGTTTTTTGTAGGTTACCATGCCACAGTTATCGCATACGGACAGACCGGGTCTGGAAAGACTTTTTCCATGGGGGGAGCATACACATCTGCTCAAGAGAATGATCCCACTGTTGGTGTTATTCCACGAGTTATCAGGAGTATCTTTGAAGAAAAGGAAAAGAGTACAGACTGTGACTTCAAGATGAGAGTATCATATCTGGAGGTTGTATGACTTTATTTTTTTTAATCCCCTTTCATTGGCTTTGGGATAAACAAATGACACCGTTCTATATTTTTTTTTTAATCACAGCTCTACAATGAGGATGTTTTGGATTTATTGTGTACCGCTAAAGATAAAACAGTTGTGAGCATTAGGGAAGACCCCAAAGAAGGGATTAAGGTAAATGTTGCACACCCTCAATCAGGTTTTACCTGTATGATTTGTGTTTGTCTGAAAATCCCATCTTTAATGTCTATTTTTAGATTGTGGGGTTAACTGAGAAGAAGGTGGTCTCCGCTCAAGAGATGGTGAGCTGCCTGGAGCTGGGCAACTCGGTTCGCACTGTGGGCTCCACAGCCATGAACGCTGCCTCGTCACGCTCACATGCCATCTTTACCATCACGCTGGATCAACGCAAAGGGAAAGACAAGTCCGTGTCATTGTTGTTTAGCCGTTTGGGGGGGGCTTGAATATTTGAGACATCCTTCTCATCTTTTTTTTTATTTATTCTGTGCAGAATGGACTCAGTTGTTTCCAAGCTGCACCTTGTGGATTTGGCTGGCTCAGAAAGGCAGAAAAAAACCAAAGCTGAGGGGGATCGTTTAAAGGAAGGTACAGCATCCCTGCCACGCATAACCTTGAATTTAACATTGACCTGAAATGGCTCTGCCCTCAGAATGTGTCCCCAATAACATTCTCATCCTCAGGCATCAGCATCAATAAAGGACTTTTGGCTTTGGGTAATGTGATCAGTGCCTTGGGGGATGAAAGTAAGAAAAACGCCTTTGTCCCTTACCGAGACTCCAAACTCACTCGCCTGTTGCAAGGTAGGCTTGAATTTATTTTGAGGTGAGCTTCAGAAATGGTTTTTAAAATTTGACATAATTATCAATGGCTTGTAGCCTATAGTGCATGGTTATAAATAACCAAGTTATTGTGCATCGACAGATTCTCTCGGAGGCAACAGTCACACATTGATGATAGCGTGCATCAGTCCTGCGGACACGAACCTGGACGAGACTATCAACACGCTGCGATACGCTGACCGAGCTCGGCAAATCAAAAACAAGCCTGTGGTCAACGTGGACCCCAAAGTGGCAGAGATGAACCGTTTGAAGCAGCAGGTGCATAGAAAGTGACACGAGTGTAAGACCTTTAAATGAGTCCTGACACTCCTCGCGTCCACAGGTTCAGGAGTTGCAGGTGATGCTTCTTCATGCTCGTGGAGGAGTGGCACCAGCGCTCTCCGGGAATGAAAAAAGGTTGCTGGAACAGAACCGCACTCTGCAGGAGGAGAATACGAAGTTGAGCAAGGAGCTGAGTGAGACTGTCGGACAAACGGCGCTCATGTTTGAGAAGATCATTACGGTGAGTGTGAAACAGGTCGTTGCAGTGAATGTGCATAGAACATGAATCTTATTTTTTAGGCTTTATTTTTGTCATTCTTATCTTTTGTTGCAGACGGAGCACATCAACGAGAAACTTCAAGGCAAACTGGAACAACTGCAGCGTCATGCAGCGTAAGCTTTACTTCAAATGTGGACTCTTAATATTAAATGACCTTGTTTTGTGAAATTCATTTTATGGTGTCTCACGGGTGCTTGTGGGTTTTTATTACAGTTGCAGAATCGACCTTGAGAAAGTAATGGAGACACTACAGGATCAGGAGTTGAAGGAGAACGTTGAAGTAATGAAGAACCTTCAAGAAGTTATCTTGGAGATCAAGGTATGAAAATCACCAGTGACTAAAAAATATTGAGGTTTATAGGATTCTCGAGTTCAATCTGTAAATTGAAGGAAATCGAACGGAATGAGGAATTAACACGCTTTTCCGATGAGCTTGGTAGCGAGGGTATGATTTTTATTTTTTCTAACAGCGTGAGAGTGCAGGCATTGCTGCCTCTATCGATGCCATGGCTGCAGGAGAGGATGAGCAGTACAATGAAGTCGATGACCACCCAGTCGTAAGTAGTTTTTTTTTTGGGGTCTCCCTTTCCTCCCCATGAACATTGTGTTTCCCTTCTGTCCCATTAGGAAAGCAAAAGCAATGCGACTGCAAGCAATGACTCACAAGATGGCTTTACAGCCCGCCATGCGCTGCAGCAGGCCCAAATGTCCAAAGAGCTGATCGAGCTGAACAAGGTGTTAAGTTTAAAGGAGGCCCTGGTTAAGAAGATGTGCCAGAATGACAGCCAGCTGGAGTCGGTGCAGTCGGAGCAGCAGGTGAGAGAAGTCAATCTAGCAGCGATGTCATGGCATTCATACATTTTGTCATTTGATCTCTTAGCAAGACTTGCAGGATCTGCAGATGGCGGTGAATTCATTGCAACAGGAGAAACAAGAGCTCGTTTTGGAACTTCAGTCTGCAAAGAAAGGCAAAAACCACGCCAAGTACGCTCCTTAGGCAAAGGCTTTACATTTCCACAATTGTGAAGCGATCCTCTCAGAAGCCACTCATCCATCTTCTTCACACTCGCAGGCTGAGTGAACAGCGCAGGAAGCGTCTGCAGGAGTTGGAAGGCCAGCTGGTTGACCTGAAGAAGCAGCTTCTTGAGCAGTCCAAAATGCTCAAACTCAAAGAGTCTTCTGTTCAGAAAGTTAGCAAGTTGATGCAGGAAATACAGGTACATGGAAATGACAGAATTTTTTTTTGGATGCAGTTGAGATCTGCCGTATAGTGCACATGTTTGGAAGGAACCCAAGACTCATCGTCTCAAAGTTAAAAATATTTACACGGATTGTCCCTGCAGGCGATGAAGTCCCAGCGTACTCAGCTAATGAAGCAGATGAGGGATGACTCTGAGAAATTCCGACTCTGGAAGAAGGAAAAGGACAGGGAGGTGATTCAGCTGAAAGAAAAGGTACAGTGCACGGGGCCACGCTGCCCGAAATAATAATCATCTGATTTGCAGCGCATTTTCAAAATGAATCCCAACTTTTGACAGGATCGTAAACGTCAGTACGAGCTGCTTAAACTCGAGAGGGATTTCGAGAAACAGGCCAATGTCCTGCGGCGGAAAACAGAGGAGGTGAAGTTTGGTCTTTGCGTTCACCCGACTCGTTACTTGAATGTTTTGAACTGCACGAGCCGCACAAATCGAATGTCAATATGCAAAACAGCTGTTGAATGTTCTGACCAACAGGCTGCGGCGGCAAACAAGCGGCTGAAAGTTGCTCTGCAGAAGAGAAGTGAAGTCGTCGAGAAACGCAAGGATTCTCACGGCAGAGGGACGGAGGGAGCTGCTGCAAGGGTGAAGGTAATATTTCCGCTCACAGTAGATCTTCTCGCATGAGTACTCGTCATCATTAATGTCGTCAATGCAATTTGCGTCAGAATTTGTTTCTCAGCGAGGCCGAGGTCATGGTTAGCATAGCAGAGGCCCGGCGTCACCTCAATGACCTTCTGGAGGACAGGAAAGTCTTGGCTCAGGAGATAACGCAACTCAGGCAGCAGATTGATGCCGGGGAGAAGCCAGCTGCTAAAATCAGGGTGAGTTTTTTGTGGCTGGTGTCTTTAACGTTCATGTTACTTTTGTTCTGAAACCAGGAAAGTACAGAACTCTCTCGTCATTTTAAGCGTGACAACAAATACTTTTTTTTTTTTTTACCTGTGCCATCTTTCCGTAAAGCGCCGGACGCTGCTGTTGTCTGAGTTGGAGAATCGGAGGGCGCTGGAGACACCTATGAACAAACAGCTGGAGAACTTGACGACAGAAATGGAACTCAGGTTAGTCAGACGGACTACAAAAATTGTTTGGGGGGTTTCGATAGGTTATTGATCTGATGTAAACGTGCTCACGACTTGAACTTTCGGAGCAATTGCTGTTTTATTATTTGAGCAGGAATGCCCAGATAGCTGACCTTCAGCAGAAGGTTCTTGCCGCAGACAGCGAGGGGCGTCTGAAACAGCGTATAGATGGCATCGTAAGCATTGTCGATGCCAAGTGTGCCATCAGAGTGCTGATGACTGAGGTGAGCCTGCCTGCTTGGGTCCAGAACGGAAAACAAAGCATGCCTGTCTCCAATGTCTTTGCATGATGAAGTCTCAAGTCAGAAATGACCAAATGATGGGGACTCTTCCATATTTGTCTTCTCAGCTGGTGTCAGCCAAGACAGCATCAGCCAAGCAAGAGAGTGAACTCCAACATGAGAAAGCCAACACGCACGAGTTAAACAAACGTTTGGCTGACGAGCGAATAATGATGTCCAACATGGACATGGACCATCAGCAGCAGCTTGTGGAATTAGAGCAGAGGCATCAAGACAAAGTACTCGTCGTCCTTTACAGGTTTTACTTAGAGCTCGCTTTCCTTCTTCTGCAGTATGTACTTCCCTCCCTGCAGGTCCAGTGTCTCCTGAATCAGCTCCAGAGCAAACCCATCGGTCAAGAGCCTGATGACAGAAGCACAAGGGAGGAGGAGCTCCTACATCGCCTCAAACTTCAGGTTCGTCCTTGCACTGTTAAAAAGAAATGACTTCCCGATTAACGGGGTTCCTCGCCTTAGGATGAAGAGCTGCAAAAACTGCGTGAGCTATATGAGCAGAGTCGAAACCTGGTGTTGCAGTATAGTCAAGTAAGTGCAATATTTAAAATGCTTCACTGGCATGGTCACTTTACATCTGCAGTAACACCAAGAGACCACCAGGTGGTAATATATTGCAAAATTTGGTTAGGTTTGATTTTATTTCTAACCCTCATAAATAGGATTTTAGAAAAATCACTTCACTTGAAGAACCAAACTTCTTTTTTTTCTTTATAACCTTCACATTTGGTCACACAGATGCGCATAAATAAGCAGGCGGCCGAAAGAAATTAATAAAAACTCTTAAAAAGGTTTACAGCAGTTCGGGCACGCCCTGTAAGGCCTTTTACAATAAAACATGATTTATCTTGTCAATAAAGATTTGATTATCTGTCAAATTTACTCAGGCACCCTTTCCCCTGCCTTTCAAAATGTTAAATTTATGCAAAAATGTCCCATCATTTTATTCCAGGATGGAAATATTTCAAGAGACTCTAGCAGTCCAGACATCACCTTCTTCAAGCCGCCATATTGCTCACCAATAGAGACGGTAGGCGATGGCCCTCGGCTTCTCTTCAAGAGGCATGTAAACGATGGATTTCATTTTTCTTTCAGGTTCTAGAGGATATTGAAAACAGGGAACACTACACTCCAGACCTAAAGCTACTACGTGTTTCAAAAGACGAGGACAAGAATGTGGATCAGGAGCTAGCCAAAAATAACATCAAAATTCTCAAAAAGAAAAAGCGACTCTTGTCAAATTATCAGGGTGGATTTTTCTCCAACTGCACCCCAGTCAGAGAAGAGTATCCTCCTTATGAGTAAGTCATCCACTACGTGAATAGCTAGTTTTGGATTTTAACTGGAGGGTTTTTTTTATTCCTCGTGTTAGTTTGTTTAACTTGTCCTGTGTTCTTTTGTTTAATAAAGTCTTAAGTGTAAAGCTTGGTTTATTTATTGATTTTTTTATTTATATAGATAGATATAACCCAAATGAGATCATGTTTTTTCCCCCTATTAATATGTGTACTTTATACTCAGTTGTATAGCACTAAATGCAAATAAGGCCTTTCTTTCCTTGTTTGCTTTTGGATAAAGTGAGCTCATCGGAAACAACTCTGATTGGAGAAGGACGGTGACCTGTGCATCAGTTTAATTTTGTTATCAGGTGTAAATTGCATCTGAAATGATGACCATCAATCCAAAGGTGAAAGATGGTGATTTATCAGGATAACACATTATTGCTGTGCACATATTGTTTCTCTTTAAAATGGACTCTGCTCGCAAGCATTGCCATGCCTTGAACTTCAAGATAAGATAACCCAAGTACAAGAATGAATCTTGTACAAGAATGTTCAATACTGCATCTATTCACTTATAGGAAAACGTATTATTTTTTTACTCAATGTTAAGCTCTGCAGCGTCTAGTTTTAATAGCAACTTAAAAAACATCAAACCAGAAGACCAACAGTCTTCCTGTTTCCTTTGATAGTCATTGTGAATCTGTTGGAGACTAATCTGTGGTACAATCTGATAACACATCATTCTCCAGGCACTGATATGTTTAATATTAATAGCTGAGATTGACCTTAAACTAGTACAATTGTAAAAACTTGTGTCGATATATATATTTTTTTTTAACGGCCCAGCAAACTAGTTCATTGTGTGCCAGCCACCCAAAATGGCTCCATGACCAACTTTTGGGTCCTACACTATTTCAAAAAAACCAACGCAGCAAAAAATGTGAATCATGAACTCCGCTCACGTGTTAACTGTAAAACGCACGTTTACATCTTGTCATAAACTTTACTCACTGCCACCTCCAATCAAATGGCACTCCATTTTTTTTAGAGGAACAACAAAAGAGATGTGATTGAAACTGGCCCTTCCCTGTGTCAGACAGTGTGGAATCAGGATGTTGGAGAGGGGCAGGGCACAAGGGCTGTTAAATATTGACAGCTAATATAATCATTAACCACCCACCAACCCCTGATCTCTTAAACTGGCAGCTCGGCCTGGTTGTCATTCCTTCCTCCTCTGCCATAACTAACGCTGCCACCTGAAACGCAGCTCTTGTTTCTCTATTTCCATCCTGTCGAGTTTCTTTGTCTTTTTCTTCTACCAACCTGTTTCTCTAACTTAACCACTGCGACCGAAACCTCGCCATGACCACGACGACATGCCGCTCCACTCCAAACGTTGGCCTCGTGACACCTCGAGGTGAGTACGGCTGAAATTGACGACTGCATGCTCGATTCAGTGGAACGTTTCAAACTAATGTGAACTCAAATTTATTTTCTTCACAGGGATGACAAACAGCACATTTGAATATTAAAGGGTTTTTAATGCTGAATTGTGAAAACTTCAAAAAGCTTTTTTAGTAGAATTTCAGAGGGGATATTTAATTACTGTTAATTATATTATTTTAGTTTCATTAATTGACTGGTGACCAGTCCAGGGTGTAACCCGAAGTCACATGGTATAGCTTCACTCGTTAGACTGGGCCGTAAAAGCTGATTAAAAAAAATGACAATTTATTTATTTGCTTTTTTTTTACATTTAATTTAAATGCACTGTTCTTAAAGGTGGAAGTACATCATTGAAGATTTAAAAATAAATATATATATGTGAACAAGAAAGCAGCAGTAAACGAATTAGACACGCCCATATTTTCACATATTGACAGACGTCCTCATAATTGCCACCATAAAATGAGTGTTATCTAGTCAAGCTTTGGCCCTTTGGTCATGCTGTTGGTTGATGTGTATTTGAGGCAGTAAAACAGGGAGGAGGAAATTAGGAGGTCAAAGTCACCCACCAGAGGACCATCGTTGAAAGCAGCCAAAAACCTAACTTAACCTCAGCGATCTTTGAACTTTATGCTGTCGGCGAGCGGCCCTCGTTCTCGTCACAGATCGGCCTCGATGAGACTTTCGGTGCTCGCTGGATGTAACAGCAACTCCATGTGGATGCTGGATCAAGTTCCAGTGGAGGTGCTGTTACTTACAGAGAGTTGCTACAGTGGATACAATAACTAATATGTTTCCAGATAGTTTATTAGAAAGAATAATGGGGCACAAGGTGATGACCTATGAATTGACAGCCAGTGATGATAATGTCTGCCTGTCATTTCTGTAGGCCACTGCTGTGTTTGTCCTTCATAACAGTTGTTGGGTCATCATCCATCATCAGTTTGATTTATCTTTGCAGGAGGGTTGAAAATGTACTGTTCTTAAATTGTGTTGACAATATCTCAATAAAGTTTTGATATTTTCCTTTATGAGGTTTTACTTTGCTGTTTGTGTGTACTGTTACTGTATCCAGGTCACTCCAAAATTGGAGGACAATTTCAGCATCAATATTGGAAGTTCTTATATAACATACACCTGATTTTCAAAATACAAAATTCTCTTCTCGATCAGTGTTTCCCAACTTTTTTATTAAATTACAGTATAAACCAACTATGGGACACATTTGAACTATTTGGGGCAGGTTTTTGTCCCCATTTGCAACACGACACAGGATACGGTTATAATAATCAGATTAAACATAAATATGTTGTTTTGTTTTTCTGTTTGGGGGAAATATATATGGTAAATGGGTGCTGACTGGTGAGCATTAACTTTATAGAAAGGCGCTATATGTGAATTTACATTTGTTTAAGAGCAGGTCGGACACATTCAAGACGGCGTACGAGTTTACGTATTCTAAACATCTTAAGTGTGGGTACTTTATTGTAGTGTACGTACATCAGTGACACCTAGTGGTTCAGGAAAAGAACCGCACTTCCCGTCAGGAAACGCGGTAAAAAGCTATTCCGGTTTCAGAAGGACAGCGGCATGGCATCCATCAGCGACGTGGCTAATGTTAATGGACGAGAAAACGGGGAGCCGGTGGTTAAGCGGCCACGAGAGAACGTCACGTCTGAGTTTCCGCTTCGTTCCCCAAAGGAGCCTGCGAACAAAGTGACCGTGGTGCTCGGAGCTCAATGGGGGGACGAGGGCAAAGGAAAAGTTGTGGACCTGCTCGCAATGGATGCGGATATTGTTTGCAGGTGTCAGGTAACGCTCATAATTACACTTGTTACATTATCTAATTGACATTCATACGTCCTCTAATTAAAATGGCAGACGGTTAGAGGCCAGGGGAAGTCGTTTCAGAAAAGCAGTGGTTAAATGTATGACCTGGTTCCGCATGTAGACAAGCTACGGTGCTAGCCTTGTTTGTAACCATGTGTTCAACGATAGATTACATTCACGAGAGAAACGTTGTGTTAATCTTTTCAAAGGGGTTGGCGAGTAATCATGCTATGCTCCTGATATGGTTTATATGAAGTGAAATGATGTAACACGACATGTTATCTCTGTTACCAGTGCGTGGGATGAGGCGTTTATGTCCCCTTGGAAATCCGAACTCTTAATTTTTATTTTATTTTTTCTGCAGGGTGGCAACAACGCGGGTCACACCGTAGTCGTGGACTCGGTGGAGTATGACTTCCACCTGCTACCTAGTGGCGTCCTCAACAAGAAAGCCATCTCCTTTATCGGTATATTGGTTCTCTAATTTATTGTGGCTGACTTAAATTTAGATGGAAAGATAAACAGTATACATAAAGTCACATGACTTTCATTTGACCTCAAATTGAGCACATATTCAGAAATGTCTTATTACATCTACATTTCTTATCAAAGTAATGGAAAAAGTTTTTAATAATTGAATTAAATAAACATTTGATTTGTTGTCACAGGCAATGGGGTTGTCATACACCTCCCTGGGCTGTTTGCAGAGGCACAATCGAACCTGAAGAAAGGCAAAGGTGAAAAAAAGAAAAGCCTTTTGGATAAATATGCGTTTGTCATGTTTAATAAAACATTTCATGTGTTTTTTTTTTTTTGTCCATGTAGGATTACAAGGATGGGAAGACAGACTTAAGATTTCTGATCGAGCTCACATCGGTGAGTATATTTTTCATGTCAAGTCTTTTGAAATGTGCAAGTGTCTCATTGAGGGTCCCTCGGTCCACTTTTAGTATTCAACTTCCATCAGTCTGTCGATGGCATTCAGGAGCAGCAGCGGCAGCAGCAAGAAGGGAAAAAGTAATTTTGCTAATTATTTCAAGCATTGCGTAACAGGCCCGCAGGAGAGACTGTTCTTGAAACTGCCTTTTTTTTCATTAACTGTTATGTGTTTATCTTTGCTGCAGTTTAGGGACAACCAAAAAGGGCATTGGCCCCGCCTACTCCTCCAAAGCTGCTCGGAATGGCCTCCGTGTGTGTGATCTTGTCTCGGATTTCAAAGTCTTTGAGGACAAGTGAGTTTGCTCATTAGACGTGAAAGTCAAATATCAGAAAAAATCATATTTGGGTTATGGTAGTAATAAAACAGCTGCCAGTCCGTGTGGAGCAATTTTTGCCTACAGGAGTATGAAAGAACTTTTTTTTTTTTTTTTTTTTTTTTTAAGGTTCCGCATGTTAGCAGAGCATTTCCTGACAATGTATCCAAATATGAATGTAGACATTGAAGGCGAACTGGAGCAGTTAAAGGTGAGAGAGGTGGCGGACTCACGCACACACACTCTTTTTTTTTTTACTTTTTTTTTATGGGTTTTGTAATTCCAGCAATAGAACAAAGAGTCCAGACTGCGATAACGTTTGTCAACTGATCCCTTTCTCCAGGGATATGCCGAGCGACTGCGCCCTCTAGTGACAGATGGTGTTTACTTCATGCACAAAGCTCTTACTGGTCCCAGTAAGAAAATCCTGGTGGAGGGGGCAAACGCCGCACTGCTGGATATTGACTTTGGTGAGTATTTGTCATTTAATCCATCTGATTGATCTTCAGTTAATAGCCATGTCTCCATCTAGGCACATATCCCTTTGTGACGTCGTCTAACTGCACCGTCGGGGGAGTGTGCACCGGGCTCGGCGTGCCGCCGTCACACGTTGGACGAGTGTATGGCGTGGTGAAAGCTTACACCACCCGGGTGGGGGTCGGTGCCTTCCCAACAGAACAGGATAATGTGAGTCATGATGCAACATTGTGAATTTAAATTCAAATTAGATTTGACTAAGTTGATTGGGACATGATTGATGAAAATAATTGAAACTTGTTTTGATCAAGTTCCTCAAACAAACACTCCCATCTTTTTCTTACAGGAGACTGGGGCTCTTTTACAATCCCGAGGTCGCGAGGTTGGCGTGACAACCGGCAGAAAGCGACGCTGCGGCTGGCTGGACTTGATACTGGTCCGATATGCTCACATGGTCAACGGCTTCTCGGCGTAAGCGGACATCCATCACTTTGACCAAATCTTTCCTTGTCATTGTCGCAATTGATCCGAGAGTCTCGTATTTGCAGCATCGCCCTGACCAAACTGGACATTTTGGACACCCTGTCGGAGATTAAAGTGGGAGTGGCCTATAACGTTGAAGGGAAACCTCTGCCGAGTTTCCCGGGTAAGTGACAAACCCTCATGTTGATAGTTTTTTTTTTTTTTAGCTCTGCCGACCACCATGTCAAGACGTGCATTTATAAACTTTTGGTTACGGTGCAGCAAACATGGACGTTCTGACGCGCGTCACCGTGGAGTACAAAACTTTCCCCGGCTGGTGCCGCAGCACCGAGGCGGCCCGCAGCTTCCCCGAGCTGCCGTCGCAGGCGCAGAACTACATTCGCTTCATTGAGGACTTCCTGCAAGTGCCAGGTTTGTAAAATCTCCTTCCGCGTCACCAGGGAGAGCGACAGGTCTCGGGGCGGGAATGTCAAACGTCCTTTCGTTCCCTCTCGTTTCAGTCAAGTGGGTTGGAGTGGGCAAGTCCAGGGAGAGCATGATCAAACTGTACTGATCAACGGGGCCACTGCCGTTGATTTCCTCACTCGTGGCCAGTACGACGTCGCTTTGCCATCATTTCACGTGTAAACTCCATCATAATGGAAATATTTCAGCAGAAAGAATCAAAGTCTCACGATTATCAATCACAAGTTAACAGCTGATGTTTCTGTGTTTTTAGGGTGTCAAGTTTTACAATTGGGTATTTACTGTATAATCATTCCTTTTCACAGTGATTCACATTTTTAAATTCTGAAGCTTACGAAGCGATGTTTGTTTACCCTTTAACAATTATTTACCAACTTGTGAGGAGTACCATTTTTTAAACCTGAGGTGGCATGATAGAGTAGCTAGCATTCATGGCAACATGAAAGCCCATTATGCAATAATGTTGACGTTATTTTTTTTGAACTGTTTTAAATGCTTTTAAATTGTTTGTAACCGTGATTGTTAGAGTGTGTGTTGTATTTTTGGAGCTCATTCTCACCACCAAAAAAATGATTTCCACGCCACAATTTCAGGAAACATTGATGTAAATATAAAAAGAGACTCGTAATAATAAATGTCATTCGGTTTCTATATGGCATCATATTCCCCTTGTGGCTTGCTATTGTCAATAAATGGAATCTTACAAGTTTTAATCCTACATTGGGTGATTCCAGTGATGATTACTTACAAGAAATCTGCAGAATTATTCACCCTTCCAGTATTTTACTCCCTTTTAAAACTTGCTGTAAAAGCTTTTCAGTGCCTGGAGGAATTAGATTAAACTGTAAAGTGGTTTCCTCTAGAGATCGATGCTGAGGTGTAAGTCTTTCACATTCTTGAACTGATCAAAATAGTCAAATTTAGTTTTGCTTCAATTCTCATCATTTGTTACAATTGAGACTTAATTTCATTTTGTATCCAAATAATATTGTAATTCGTTCCTGATCATTTTTTTGTTGTCATAGAGAAACAATATTAAAAAAAGCACCAAAAGCAGAATTCAGTCTTGTAACACAAAACCATTAAGAAAATAGTGGTGCAGATTCTTTTTCATGGTTGCACCTTCACTTAAATAAGCAAAAGATGCAGACGTTTGCTAACCAATCCATTTTCAGCCTCGAGAAGACTGCATCATCAAAAAATGATGCAGTTAATTGAAAATAAAGTGCTCTTAATTGCATCCTCGTCAGAGCCTCCCTCCCTCTGCATCTTATTTACCACCATCCTCTTTAGTAAATGTCAACACATTTATGCGTCAGCTAACATTTCGAGGGGCGGTATTTCTTTTTTTTAATTCCTGCCTAGCTTCTTTACAGGTGAGCAGTTGCCCTTCACTGGATGGACTTTAAGTGTGTGGAACCAAAGATAAAAAGTAACAAGTAAGTCTTTTTTTTTTTTTCTTAACATTTAACAAATGCCGGCTTTGGAAAAAAAATATTGCAGAAGTAAGGGAAGCTTTACTTGTTAGCAGCTTCCCTGTGACTATACCGGATAAACAATGGGGAAATAAAGTAATCTATTTACATTTGAACAATTTATGACTGAAAAGATGACAAGATAGGAAGGAAATGTGTTTCTGCTTTAGTAAATCTAGACAGACAGTCACTCCAATGTAAACTGAACCAAGGGAGATAAATGCCTTGAGTGCATGATACAAATCCAATTTAAACTTAAGTACAGCACCAGGATAGAGTTCATCATAAATAACATTTTACAATTGCGGTGCTGTGCACATTACCAATGTGATGTTTAGCTTTATTTATGTGCACAAGAGTGATACTGGCCATAACGTTGACATTCAAAACACAATTGGCAGTAATTCTCAGTTTGGATTATCCCTGTCAGAAAGGTTTCAACTGGTAATATAATATGGTTCTAGTTTGTAGGTCATATGAATAAAATGATTTGGGAGTGACATGAGGAGGGTATTGCTGTTGGCTCTGCGCTAGTTATACAGAAATACTCATTTGTGCATTCAAAGTAGCTATGGCATAACCAAATCAAATGTTTTTTGTCAAGATGGTACGATGGAAGAGGCTAAAGACAAAGGACAGAAATAGATGTGAGTGAATTTGATTCTAGGATGGGGTGAAGCAACAGAGATTTTTTAGAAGTTCTGGAGTTGCAAGCCATTGATGAGAAAAGCATATTTTAAAAAAATAAAATAAAAAAACTTGCAGGTATTAAAGTTTCTGTTGCTAGGTGTGCAACATTTGCTAACACCCACATCCAGGTTCTTCCAAATTAGCATTATGAACTGTGTTGAGGAGTTTCATTTAGACAAAAGTAGCACTTAGTCGCTCCTATCTTATTGCACGTTATTGTTTGTGACTCAATTTAAAAAAAAAAGCTGAATACTACAGTCACCAAATGATCAACTGATGTCAGACTACTACAGCACTTGTGTCAAGTAGCATGAGGCTATTGTGACAAGGGAGGCTGAGCTGGCTCCCCAGTGGGAACCCATCAGACCTCAATGAATCCCAGCATCGATCCCACACAAACAGCCTCAAAGGGGGGGCGACCACATGATGCAATGTCCATTTCGACATTCCATTTCATGCATGGAGCTTTTCCCTCCTCCTCCCTCTTTGAGACCAATCTTTTTCTCTCTCGTCGTAATGTCAGCTTGATTGAGTATTTTCTCCTCCCTCGTGTGCTCAGCCTTGCTTCTTCCTCACTCACACACATATTGCTGCATGAGGCGACTGCAACTCTGGCTTCTTATTTTTCTTCGTTTTTAAGGTAGGAGCACTGTGCTGAATACATCACGAACCCTCTCGTGTTAAAAAAAAAAAAAAGGATGATTAAGGTATGGCTTGCAGCAGCTGCATCATCTGCAGTGCTGTTGCCACGTTTTAATTTCCTTTGTCGGCTGCTGTTTAATCTCATTGTGTCGGGCTGCGTTCATTTTTAAAGTTCAACGATTTTTGCGAGAAATTAAGTGCACATGGTAATCACATTGATGGCATGTGGAAATGGGATCAATATGTTTATTGGATTTCTGCTAACACGCTAAGAGGACTGCTTTCAAAGATGTTGTGGCTGGAACTGTTCAAGACGTGCGTGTTTATTTTGAAAATATGTTCAAGGCGAGGTTTACAGGAAAAAAAACTTCCTTTGACTCTATTTCAATATCTCCAGCTAAAGTAATTATTAATTAATGCACAATCAAATGACAATGGTTAAAGATGCTGAAAAAAACTGAGTTTTGATTGACAGCATCAGTAAAATAACATCATTTTTTTAATTTATTTTTTTATTACTGCAAACTATCATACAAAATTAAACTCTGGTATTGTCACATCTTTCAATGGAGCCTGTCGGGGGTTTAATGGATTAGCCAATCAGCTGAAGCTATACAATACAGTGCAAATGATAATAAACGTGCCGTTGAAGGATTGCACAAATTAAAATTCAGCAATATATTTTTATAACCAGCATCTCATTGCATTGCAGTAATGTATTCAAAATATTATCCAAGAGGGTGTGTGCTTGATTTTAAATCCTCTGTACTGTAGTGTCGCCTCCAACTGAGTGTGATGTAGATGGGCTCCCCAGTGGTTACGGATCCAGGGAATCCATCCTTAGGCCGGGGGAAAAGAAAGACTGGAAAAGAAGAAGGCGTGGTCGCAATAGCAGGTTTGCAGAGCCACAACGGGGTTTCTTTAAATATTTTTATTGATATTATTGCTTTTTGGGGTGTTTCAGCCACAGCAGCTGGGATCCAGGTCATAACAACACAGAGCCTTGCAGAGAAAAAGCTGCACCCACGTTTGAAGTGAGCGGAAGTGCAGCCATGCGCTGCTCCACCCTGCTTGCCATCCTCACAGGGGTGCTTCTCTACTTGGTGCTGGGTGCCGTGGTGTTCAGGGCTTTGGAGACGCCGCGAGAAGAAGGCAAGCATAAGAAGCTGCAGGGGACATGTCAAGAATTCCTGATGAACTTTACCTGTGTTGGACCTGATAACCTGCAAGCTTTCATAGAGGTATCATGCCAGATATTCTCACATTATTTTTTATTTATTGGCAACTCACTAAACACTGCTTTAAATTTGATGATGTCATCAATTAATAGCTAATATTTGCGTCTGCTTATTGTTGTGGTGGCCATTTTTGGTTCTGTAGAACTGTTTTGGTTGTTTTTTTTTATCACATAGTGTAAAAGAATTTAACTTAAAATATTATTGAAGTTTGTTCTCTTAAAATTTTAAGTTTACTAATTTTTTTACTAATTAATTTAATTTAAATAATTATTTTTTATGACACCAAAATGTAACTGACAATAGCCAGCCACACTCTTTGAAATATATTTCAAAGTGAATAATGAAGAGGCTTGCTATTCCTCCACTTCAGTATTCTGCCTTTTTTTAAAAATATTTTAGAGCCACTATAGTTCTCATGTATTCAGGAATGCAAGCATGACCAAAAGAAGTCCGAGTAAGTGTAAGTGGCCACACCACATTGCTTTGTGCCATTAAGCATTACACTGCACTTTTTTACATACACACAGGAAAAGCACTGGTTCGTGAAGCAATTTTGAAGCTTCATGTTCCCATCACAGGATAACATACTGATTTGGAATATTCAGGGTACTAAATTCTTCCAAATTCCATGGCAGGAGGTAGCAGAGGCCATCAGTGCAGGCGTGGATCCGAGTAGTAATGCCACCTTTGTCAGCCAATGGAATTTGGCCACTGCCTTTTTTTTCTCTGGGACAATCGTCACGACGATTGGTGAGTTTCCTCCCCTCCCGCAATCCTGCATGATGACATGATCATGATTTCTTTTGATTCGACCTATTTAGGTTTTGGAAACATCTCACCCAAGACAGAAGGTGGTCAACTGTTTTGTATTTTCTACGCCTTGGTTGGAATTCCATTCTTTGGCATCCTTCTCGCTGGGGTCGGAGACCATCTTGGGACAGGGTTGAGGAAAACAGTTGCCAAGATAGAGAAACTCTTCCTGGTCAGAGCAAAAAATAATAATTTGCGTGATGGTTTTATTTGACGCACTTTTTCTTACTGACAGAAATGGCGCATCAGTCAAACCATTGTCCGAGTGATTTCTGCCATCTTGTCCATCCTGCTGGGCTGCCTGCTGTTTGTTGCAGTGCCAATTTTGGTTTTCCAAAGGGTGGAGGGTTGGACCTTGCTGGAATCGGCGTACTTTGTCGTCATCACCTTGACAACTGTGGGATTTGGGGACTACGTGGCAGGTAAGCCACAAATTGGTAACAATAAAATATAGACTTTTTGATATAACCTTCTGATACTCCTCTTGAAGGAGATTCAGGGCTTGAAGGCAGTGACCACTGGTACAAGCCTTTGGTGTGGTTCTGGATCTTGCTGGGTCTTGCCTACTTTGCATCCATTCTGTCAATGATTGGAAACTGGCTTCGAGTTCTCTCAAAGAAAACCAGAGCTGAGGTTTCAAACCCTTTCTGTTGCTTTTATTATTGGAGTATTTTCCATGATTCCTGATTTTATTCTCCTGTCTTAGATGGAGGAACTGCGGGCCCATGCTACCGACTGGACACAAAACATCCAGAATATGGATTTTCGAATCTCGGGCAAAATTGATGACCCCTTTAGACGGCGTCGGAGAAGGCGGCGCCATCGTGCTCGCCGCCACGCTCAAGGAACTTCAGCTCCCGGGGCTCCTGAGGGAGAAGTTCAGAACGAGAGCGAAACAGATTCAGAATCTTACTCCTCTTATACATCCTCCAATGAGTCCGAGTCTGGATCTGAATCTGAAAGCACTCACACCGAGCCTGTGGACAACGAAAAGCAGGACCCGCTCTTTTCTCAGCCTCTTGACTATTTTGGGGAGAACCTAGCGTTCATCGACGAGTCATCTGATGCTCAGAGCGGCAATTTACATTTAGATACTCAATTGGATTCAAAATCACCTAATCTTAAACGTGGCCATTCACACAAAAGGAGGCGCCACAGGAAGCCTGAGCCACGGAGAAGCTCCAAAAATAATGGAAACAAACCATCCAGTCTTGACGTGAAGGAGCACAATGGAACCACACAGCCGGTTCCAAATAAACCACTGAAGCCTCAAGTATAAAAACCATGTCGCAAGCACAAGTTCTTCACTGGAGGTGGGACTAATGAAAGGACATTTTAAGGCAAAAAAATTTGCATATTTACAGGCACATGAAAATGAAGTGTTGCACAAGCTTTGGCTGCATGTTTGCAGATGCTGCTGTTTACTTTTGCGCTAATGCCTTAATGTTAAAAGTGATGCCTTGGCTTTCTTTGCTGCCCTCTGCTGGCCTGAGAGAGGATCAACACTTTCTTTTTTGTAATCATTTATGTAACTGTCCAAAACGATGCAAAAAAATAATAATAATCAGGAAGGACCAACCAAAGATCACACCATATGTGCTACTATTTTGCTGGTGCTGATCTCAGACATTTGCCTGCCAACTTTCTTAAAGTGCTCTACGTCCTTCTGGAATCAACTACTGTGTTTTACAATGTTTACTGTGAAAACAAAACATGATGACGTTGCTGATTAATATCTTCTGTACTGCATGGACTGGTGGACTGGAACTTGTTCTCATGTTCTGTACAGAGATGATCTCAGAGCAGCATTTCTTTTCAATTATACATTTGGCACGGCATATTATAGAATGTAAATCTGTCTGGACTCTTCTTCTAACTTTACCACATTATGTACTGTATGCTGGTCAGGACAAATTAAGACTAAGCTGCAAGACTGGAATAGCACACATACTGACAAGAACACACTTTGGTAGACTCAAAAGACTCGCAACAATGCAGTATCAATCACAATGCTCTTTATTTATGTCTATATATATATTTTTTTTTTAAAGGTCATTATAGTCAGTCACTGCAAAATGAACAAACAATTCCAGAGGAGCTTGGCAAATAGAAGAGATGCTCGAAGCCAAGAATAAATTGCTCAAATTCATACGTGGCGGGGACAAGTGGCACATAGAAGAGAGAACACACGCAGACTAAATATACACAAGAGGTGCATGTGATGATTGTAGACAGGTGAAAGAAACACTTACAGCTTGGAAAAGAATACAATCGCCATGCCTGGAAGAAATGTGTGAAGTGGAAAAACAAATAAGAAATTAACACAAGTAGGTGAATTAAATTGACACTCCATTTTGAGAGTGTTTTAAAGGGGTCCTCATTAAGGTATTTTTAATCAATATGTATGTGATAAGTGAGTTTGCCCTTCTGGTGTACCTATCTTGGCCACTGGGTGGCAGTATAATACAGTCATAAAGACAAACGAAGAAGAACAGAACGTCTATTACGGTAAGATGGTGTAATGATAGTTATTTTTGTTGCGGATAAATAACATGACTTATCTGTCTACATGTGTTGCTCCATCTTTTGTGTTCAAATATTTCTCTCATATTCGCATGTATGTTAAATTAAGAAGTATGCAGATAATGAGCAATCAAGCACCCTGAGCAAATGGGACAGTTTACTGTAGCATGTATAAAGATGACAGGCAGCCTTGTGGCATGGCGATCAGGAAGTCAGCAGGCTGTGATGATGTGCACTGGCAAGTGGGTGACCTTTTACTGGAGGACACACGCGCACGCGCACACGCACCCAGCTGCTTGAATGCCATGCACACTATTGCTGCACTCTCCCTGCTGCTGCCACCAGAGGGAGAATTCTGACTCGTCTGTACAATTCACTCCTGACCTGCAGAAAATAATCTCTTTTATGTCTTTATATGTATCTTATTATAATCAAATCCCTATATTGTCAACTTGCCTAGCCAAGGGAAAATAGTTATATTTTTAAATGAACACTATGTTCAAATCAAGATGAACTCCATTTCACAAATATCCATTGTCATTATTGTGAATTGACATGTTAGCTCATTCTAATGACCGGCTAACATTTAATAATTGATCAACACTGAGCCTTATCGTCTCGTGTTCTGGTTTGTGTTGCCTCTGTATAGGTTACAAGGACTGCAGTTACCTTAAAACCAACCATATGCACCTAACCAAGTAAGACTTTGTATATGCTCAAGTGTAGAATGGAGTGTGGTGGGGTCTATTCTCTGGCTGCCTTGCTATTATGAGTCATAGATGCAGCAATGTGCTTTTCCTGTACAACGGAGTCTTGGTATTTATGTAGTCTATCAGCTGACACCTGTCTAAGGTCAGGACCTGCTTGTAAGAGTAACCCTTGGAGCTCCAGCTGGTATTCACAGTATGTATAGTTAGTTTCAATACATATTGTGTCAGAATGGATTGTGTAATGCACTCAATTAAATGTCTACATTTTATGCAAATTGGAAGGAATTCTATAAGGCCTATAGCAGGACTGGTTTTGCGGGTTTTATAATGCATACTGCACCAGCACGATGCAGTCCCGCAGAATTGCAGTGTCTGCAGTAGAGACTCAATGACCTTGCTTCAAGGTCGCAATGACACCGCCGTCAGTTTTTCCTTTCGTGCGCGCGCGTCACGACTATCCTGCACCCGCAGCCCATTTCACGCGTGACCACAACGAGGCGCACATTTGACGCAACTATAGTAATTCAGGAAGGGGGGGTTAGTTAGTAACACGCTTCGGGGAATACACACATTAATATATCAGTGTCTTGTGTGCGTTTAAATTGAGATGCGATTTTTTTATTTTTTTATTAAATGGACAATAGTGCAGGTTTGCAGATTTTGAAAAAAACCCTCTTCTATTTAAATGATACGGTTGAGATACTTGGACCGCAATCTCCGTTTTAAGGGTTGTGAATACTCATTTTGATATTTTATTTTTGGCATACGTATATTTGTCACTGCGGTGTCACGAGACAGACTGCATAGTTTCCATAAATGTTCTCTTTGCAGCGGTCCCATGAGTGTGACAATTTGAATGCAAAAAGAAGTATGCTACATTTAAAGTGTCACGATCAGGAAGTATGTTGCGTATTGTGTTGGTTAATTAAAAGTTGGGAGAAGTCTGTACATATAAGGAAAAGTAATCTGAAATTACATCGGTATTTGAAGAGTATTTTTACTTTCCCTGCACTGATTTTTTGAGTTGATGACGCTCGTGGATGATACGTACGAACGGACGTAATCGGAAAGCAGACGCAAATTGCTCTGTGGGAGGAGCCAAGGCACGGGACAGGGTCTGACGTCACAAATCACGTTAGCGAGAGAAAACAGCAACACCGGAAGTTGGTCTTACATGGATCAAAATAAAAAAGCAAAAGGGTTGTAATTTTAGTTGTATCACTCGCTAGATGTACAATATAAATACATATTCAGATTTAAAGTTTTTGATGTAGATAATGCCAGTGTGAAGAAACCCCCAAAAATTGGGTGACGAGTGTCGACGTGATTTTATTCTGAACTAGATGAAACAGGATGCAGTATTGCCTTATTCTGAACTGGACTGTGTAAAGACCGCTTCAGCTGTGGGAGTCGAAGGCGAGGATTTTAATACCCCTGTCTGCTACGGCGGAGCTGGCAAAGAAGATCGTGTCGCTGGTAGCTGTCATCCCAAATTCCTCCGTCAAGTCACCGTCAGGTGTGACAAACAACGATATTGCTTCAACGGCACCGTCAAAGCGCTTAAACGGACGGTGGACCTGATCGTCCCA
Source organism: Syngnathus scovelli (assembly GCF_024217435.2). Classification (NCBI taxonomy): domain Eukaryota; kingdom Metazoa; phylum Chordata; class Actinopteri; order Syngnathiformes; family Syngnathidae; genus Syngnathus; species Syngnathus scovelli. The sequence goes on from NC_090861.1 coordinate 2,259,614, forward strand.
CCGACCTGCCTGCTTGGCTTCAAATAGAAAACACGATTTCTGTTGTTCCTGGTAAGTGTCCGAATCAACAGCGACAATCCAACTATATTAATCATTAGTTATGCATATATTGTCGTTTTTAATCCACGCTAGCTTCATTTGTATGCACGCTGGGCAGAGTGAAGTTGGCGTGGTCACGTTATTGGGGGTAGGGGCCACTAGCCGCTGGGGGAATTGATCATTTAGTTGTCTTTACGTTTATAATTTACTGCAGACATCTCTGGTGCCTGTGCACAAAAGCCTCACTTGTGACGTCATGAAAGGCCTTAAAGTTTCCAAATCAAGCTCCAAATGACTTTGATAACCTCCATGCAATATTGAAACTGAATGTACTGTACTAAGACAAAATATGTTTGAATTTATTAAGATGAATAAAATGCAGTGGGACATATTCTCGCGTGCGCTACCCACTTTTTTTCAACTGTCCGCAATTAACTTGAGAATCTTAACATTTTCTGAGTTAATAACTTCCTGTCTCAGCACACTGACCTCTGAATGTAACCAAGCCTGTTGGTCTAGGATTGAGACCACTGATCTGAAGGCATAATCCACTTTGGCAATTAACCTTTCACCGGTTCGAGATCAGTAGGCAAGGTCACCCCTGGGTGCCGTTCTTGACGGCTGCACGGCGGAAAGCGTAGGCAAACCTCTCCATGACTTTTCAATGCACTTATTTGATGCGTAATCAGATCATCAACACTGGTTAATACCTGCCAAGTCAACTCTCTTCCAATGTCTCACCTAAAAGGACAAAGTATGTCGGCGTTAGTGTCAGCATTCAGATCCAGCTGCATATGGGATTTAAATAAATGACATGAAAGTATTTTTTTCATTTTTTCAAAATGAATGCAATGATTGACAAAACTATGAGCGAACTTCAAGTCTCGACTTGGTACGAGTGAGAGACAAGGTGTTGGCTTTACTGTCTGTCCTTGAAGCATTCCTGTGACTTTGACCTTTGGAGTGTAACACGCAGCATAAGGGGGGCGGTTTGTTGAGTCTTGGTCATAAATCTGAATATATCCCGCGTGTTGTACATTTTCAGGGATGATGTGACGTATTTTGTTTATTTGACAGGGACAGTACATCAATGAACAGTTCTGCTTTGCACTAATGGTTATCTCTGGTCACAGATGATCTTTTTTTGGGGTTCAAGTTGTTCATGGTTATCTGAGAGGCTTGGCTTGACAGTCTGTACTTATGATTGAAACGGATTCTGTCGCATTCAATATACAAACCTTGATTTATTTTGCAGGTATCCTCCGGTAGCAGCTGTCGACAACCCATAGCAAACATCGCGTGCTGTATATAGGCTTCCCGTTCCAGCAAAGAGGTAAACGCTCTTACATATCTACTGATAGTGACTTTTGTAGTAAAGTATTTTTTAAAACTAGGAACTGGATGACTTTGTTATTGTGGGGTTTCTATTGTTGCCATTTGTTATGGCTTACAGCGCTCTTTCCCGTTTTGTTTGTTGGCAAATGATCGGGCAAGGTATGGTTATGGTACCCGTCTACATTGTTTGTGGTCCAAACAATTTCAGACCCATATTTGCCCGAATATGAAGACCAGATTTGTGTTGTTATTGCGTAAGTTTAGATTACATCAATGTTGCATGCAGCCCGTGAAGCAGATACATCTTAAGTGAGATTTTGCAATCTTTTCAAAATTGCATGCCCTACCCTACTATGATCAGGAATTTGGGGAGTTTAGATGAATAACTATTGCGTTATGTTATAATAGGAATCAGCGTCAGAGCACATACCGGGCCGCTCAATAAACACGATTATTTTTTTGTCTCAACAACTAATACAGTAAGCTGAGCTGAAATGTGTGCTTGTATGCCATCATTCCCTTTCTGCCCACAATACCGCTTCCAGATAAAGCCTCATTTCCGAACATATCAATGCTTTTGGGGTTAAAATAGCAGTGACTCACTTCTATTCATTGAAAAATCGTGACGCTGTTTTGCAGCATTTGAATGTATGATGATGGGGAAATGCTTGACATTTAGCTTTCATACAGTTCTTTTGTTACAATTTCCTCATGTCTTCACGTTTTAATGACTTTTTTTTAATACATCGTGAAATTGAATTTATTCAAAGGTATGCATATTTGCATATGTAAATGAAGGACGTGATTTATTTAATAGTTGTTGTGAACTGCGATTTTTTTTTTAAATTAATTGATTTATATATATTTTTTTTCTTTTCAAGCTTGTATTCAGTTTGCCAGTTTGTTGTAATCGTCTCGGGAAGTGTTTGTTGACCAAACAGCTGTTTGGCTGGGAGAGCTAGTAGCTAGTAGCTTGGCACATAGCAACATTGGAGCTACTAGCAGGGAGCCGGGCTACTTGCTTTTCAATACCTGTACCATACTGGCACGCAGCCGGGAGACTTAAGTGCCGCACCAGTCTTCCCTATAAGGTAAGACGTAGCCTAGTCTGGGTTAGTGACCAAAATAAATCTCGGGCCAACAGGATGTAGCTTTGTCACTGGGAATTAACCCTTAGCAACTGTTAGCTTGAGGGTAAGCTAACTTGCCCGTTTCAACGCTTCGCTAACGAAGTAGCCAAGTGCTAACATGTTGGGACACATTGGATTTTTTAACTTCGACGCTTACTTTGGATCGTAAAATCAAAATGGTAAAAGATGTTTGTCAGTGAGCCAAACAGATGTGTCGTCGGTGCGCGTACGCGACGATGCACATGGTAAAAGCGCTTCCGACATGAATTTAATTCCACATTGGTTGTAATTTGGAATAATCAGCCACTGTTTAAATGTCTCGGTTTGCAGTTTAAGTGACCTTCACTTCACATGTCTGAGGGAGGGCAAACTCCAACCAAAGTTACCAGCTGCAATTGCCATGAGGTGAAAAAAGAAAATGCAAAACATGCACAGTTAAATTGTGAATGTTATCTGGATCTTGCAGGGATTTAACATCCAGATAAATCCTTGTGATATGACACACTACCGTCACGACTACGTTTATCTTTTTTTTTTTTTTTTTTATGAATGGCTAGCTTATCACTAAGGCGTTTCTAAAATGACACATCTTTAAATGCACTCTGTAACATAACAGTCAACACACTGAATTGTCATTAATGGGGTGTAGAATATTTCAGCATTAAAGTCATACATGAATATACTAGCCGGGGATTGGAAGGATTAAGTGAACACTTGTTAAACATTTCCTGTATTGTGCAAGACAACAAGCAAGGTCGTTTACTTCACAGAGGGCTTCATCTGTACAATTTGTATGGCGGTGATATTGTTTTGCAAAGGTCCAATAAAGTACTTTTAGTGCGACAACATCTCGTATTTGTACAAAATGTTTGTCTTTATTCAGCGTTATCGTCTTTTGATTGGCGCCTTGCCAATATTACACAAATATGAACTCGCATGCCTTCACTTGCCTGCCCTAAAACATTTTTTTATTACGTTCTGTCACATACAGTTTTGTCGCTGGAATTTGACCAACACTTTAAAGACTTGTACAAGGTGATCTAATACTTAATGGTCAGGTTTTTCTTTTTATTTTTTTTAAGGATGACTCTCAAAGACAATAATATCAAAGCAAATTTGTATTGATGTCATTTAAAAATTCACTCATTGGCAATATGGGCTAAATTTCTATTGAGAATATTATTAATGATAAAGTTTGGAATGTGCTTCTCTGTACAGTATGGATTTTGTGTGCATAAGCACGTTTGCTGTAATTTTCCATCCAAATGCAAAAGAGGTTCCGGACACGGCGAGTAGGCAAAGCGTTATTGCTGCACCACTCTTCCAGCCTTACACATTATAACATTAGTTATGCGTCTGCAAAGTGAAGAGCGAGCCTGCTTTACGAGCAGCGTGACCTTCATCCAGTCACCTTGGCTATTTTAATTTACGGAGATGCCAGGGAGAAAGACTTCACACCGGCCGTACTTAAAAAACGTTTTAATAGGTGCGGAAGCTTTTGGATCGGCTGCGTTTATCCCACGGCTTTAAAAAGATAGCTGATGAAATGGACACAAATATTTGTTTGTTTTTACTTGAGTGACATTTCTCAATGTCTACAGTTGCAAGGGAGATTAGATCATCCTTTATTAGTCCCACAGTGGGGAAATTTATAACAGTTTAATGTGGTGCTTGGATATTATCAAGGTCCTGTCGCCTCAGTTGGGAAACGTTTAACACTTTGGCCACAGAGGCTGCTGTCTTTATGATAATGAAAATGTCAGGTTAAAGTTAACCTATTGGACCGCAATGCCAGTAACGATGATTTAATTGTATCAGCCTAATGCTATATATTTTTATTGGAGGCACAAAAGGAGAGATGACGGGCCGCTGTACCCTTGAGCTTTATTTTGTCCTTACCGCTTCCTCAAATACTGTTACACATTTACTGACTGTTTTTTTTTTGTCCTCTAGACATCATGTCTTCCAGGGATCGCCGGTCCGACGTCTACATCAAGGCGGAACCGAGCAGTCCGGAGGGGGGCGGGGGAGGTCGTACCAGTCCCGGCGGGGCCTCCTCCGACTCGTCTCAAAGCGGCGGCGGAGAGACCAGAGGAGACGGTGCCAAGCGCTATTCGCCGCCGCTCTACACGCCGGCCTTGCGTTGCCACTTCAAAGACGAGAGCGGCGACGGAGCGGACGAGGGATCCACGGCGAACGGAGCCGGGCGCTGCAAGTATGCGCTGAGCACGTTACCCAAGAGGCTGTGTTTGGTCTGCGGGGATGTGGCGTCGGGCTACCACTACGGCGTGGCTTCGTGCGAGGCCTGCAAAGCGTTCTTCAAGAGAACCATCCAAGGTATGGCGCTCTTCAAGTCAGAATTGTATGGATTTTGCAGTCTGCTGATAGTTTGAAGGTCATTTGTTATCACTTGATTAATGATTAACAAGGCATACATTTGATGATTTTCCTGTACTCGCACCAAGGTAACATTGAATACAGCTGTCCTGCATCGAACGAGTGCGAGATCACCAAAAGGCGCAGAAAGGCTTGCCAGGCATGCCGCTTCACCAAGTGCCTTAAAGTGGGCATGCTGAAAGAGGGTGAGCGGCACTTTCACCAACTTTGTTTTTTATTACCTATGTTTTGACAGCATAAATATTTTGGATGTGTCCCGGTGCAGGAGTTCGTCTCGATCGGGTCCGGGGTGGACGGCAGAAGTACAAAAGGCGCCCCGAAGTGGAGAATGCAACATACCAGAGTGTCCCCCTATCGCTGACTAAGGACAACGAAAAGGGTGTGTGTAGTTTTTCTGTCGGAATTTCTGTTAGTAGAACAAAGTGCACAGCTTAGTAACAAAAATTTAAGACCACTCATCAGAATTTGTTTTAAAACAGTGCCACCTACTGTACTGTACTTTTTTTTTGTGTAAGGTACAACACAATCGAGGTTAAGTTTTTTGTGAAGACGGCGTCAAATAATTCAAGTATTTGATAAATGTTGTGTTTTCATAACACAGGTTCCTCAAACATCATCGTGTCCCACCTGTTAGTGGCCGAGCCCGAAAAGTTATTTGCAATGCCGGACCCCCTCCAGCCCGACACAGCCCAGCGCACACTTACCACCCTTTGCGACCTTGCTGACCGTGAGCTGGTGGTCATCATCGGCTGGGCCAAGCACATTCCGGGTAAGCGATGCGAGGTGAAAACTGCCAACGGCACCGTGGCCTCTGCATTACCTGTCTCGCTCGCATCCAAATAATGTGGTGAAATAAAAGAACCAGCTTTATTTTCATTCAGTCAGCTATTCTCCATACCGGTGGCGCTCTAAAAGTGCGCCGCCAGTACTTGTTGGCTTTCCCTCAACATTCAGAACCTTCACTCTTGCTTTTTTGTATCCCCCCCCTCCCCCAGGCTTCTTGTCTCTGTCGCTAGCAGACCAGATGTCTGTGCTCCAGTCGGTTTGGCTGGAGGTGCTGGTGCTGGGCGTGGCGTACCGCTCACTTGGCTGCGAAGACGAGGTTGTGTTCGCCGAGGATTTTGTCCTTGACGAGGAAATGTCCCGCGTTGCCGGGCTGACGGAGCTAAATGCGGCAATCAGTCAACTCGCCCGACGTTTCCGCGCCCTAAACGTGGACAGAGAGGAGTTTGTCATGCTAAAAGCCATCGCGCTCACTAACTCAGGTACAGTAAATTAAGATTGACGAAAATAGCGCCGAGCGTGACGCGTTTACAGTCAAGTCAGCGAGTGAAATGCAGTCCAGTGTTTAGTAAATAAAAGCTGCGAGATGAAACCCAGCGGCTCATCCCATCCTCCCCCGTTGCTCTGTCAGACTCTGTTTACATCGAAGATATGGAGGCTGTGCAGAAGCTGCGGGACCTCCTCCACCAGGCCCTGCTGGACCTGGAGTGTCAGCGGCGCCCCGACGACCCCCAGCGAGCCGGTCGCCTCCTTTTAACGCTGCCGCTACTCCGGCAGACCGCCGGTCGGGCTCTGACTACTTTCTACAGCATCAAGACCCGCGGTGGTATCCCCATGCACAAACTATTCTTGGAGATGCTGGAAGCCATGATGGACTCTCCCTAGAGGGGAGCAGCAGCAGCGAACGTACGATGACGCCGAGACTCGACGGTGATCTAAATCTAGCGGGTGAGTCACAAAAAGAGGTTTTATTAGAGAATTAATCATAAGGAAAGAAATTCTTTAAGTTGTTACTGTCAAGCTTCGGTGAGCACTGTCAAGTTCCACATGCGCGTGGAGAAAAACGGGAGAAGCGATCGGACCCCAATGCCAAGTTACTTGCAGTGGCCTCCTTGACGCTTCATCGCAGCATCATTCTGCAGTCGCATAAACCACCGGAGAACATGGAAGTCGTGGAGAGCGGGACTACAGTCATGTGACCTTTGAACTTTGGCGAATGCAACAGTGACTCATGAAAGCCATAACATATCCGGAAAAGACTTGAGGGTCCACTTTAGTACACAGGGTGCATTAATTTAATATAGCTTAGTGCCGTTGTAGGCAGTTTTTTTTTTTTTTTTTTTTTAAGACTCGCAATATGCTAAAAGCAATATAATAAATTGATTATTGTCTGTCACCTTAGTCATTGGCTGATAGTTTTCCACTCTCAGGACCCCCAAGGACTTTTATTTGATTTCAGCCAACTGGCTAGTTTGGACCCGGTATGAGAGTAGGGCTGCACGTTTCGGGCCATAATGATCATTTCACTTGGTTTGGAGCAGTATTTTGCAAAATAAAACTTTCAAATTTTAGAATGTTAGTATTAGTTAGAAAGTGCTAACCGAAATAAATGTGCTATTTTGTTTCCACATGACTTGCTCTGAACCCGAAACAAGCCTTTCAATGCTCACGACGGTTCACATCGCGAATTTTTGTTGCACTTTCTCCTCTCGCCAAAATTCAGCAGGTTGTGCTCACTTGTTATTTGGGCAGCCTAATGAAGCCTTAACCATGCGTTAGCCTCCTGGCTGACGACTGGTTGGAAAAAGTGCTTGATCATATTTCCAGCCGAGTCCATACTTTCAATTTAGCTGATAATCTCGTTAAATGGTGGTGACACAAATTGTGGAATTTGATCAATTGTGCAGCCCTATAGGATTAAAATATGTGAGAGGTTTCGAACCACTGATTTAAATGTCTTTTTTTTTTTTATTGTATAATCTGGGAGAATGGCACATGAAAGTGTGCCCCTAGAATCCTCCACTTGGATGCTAACGGTATTATAATTTGTCTTTTGGCACACGCAAAAAAAAAAAAAAAAAATGGCTTCCATTTGCAACAAACGAATGACACTTTAGTGAGCGTGGCAACACCGAGGCCGCCGGACAGAAATGCGTTCCCCATACTGTTGTCTCCGTGTTCTGCTGCTCTGAAAAATGGTGTTCCATCCGTGTGCTGTTGTAAGATTTGGTGCATTGAGGAAAATGTGCATTGTAAAAGAGACACTTGTTTCAATATGTCTGTCCGTACATGTCTTGAACTTGTAAAGCGCCTGGAATGGGGCTCAGGGCAACTAGAAATGCAACATTGTGTGTTGAACCCTCATCTTGACCCTTGACCCCCCCCCGAAGCCCTCTACCCTGTGTACGGTAGGTAGACCCCATCCGTGTATGTATATTTGGCCAAAGTGCCATTAAATCTTTTAGCCATGTACAGTGACAGTAATACAACTAGCAAACATGCAATTTATAGCAAAAGGTGATCAAGCCAGCAAACGTGACAATTTCTTCTTTACAAATGTACAGTATTTGTGCTGCTTATAGTGTATCGGAAGTTTGTTAAAAGATTTTTTTTTTTCCCCCCAGGCGTGTTTATTTGGTGTTGAGGAGGATGCGTAAGATTTATACACTGTCATATTTGTGGGATGGAGATTAAGCTGTTCATTTGGAACATCAGGAATGCAATTTTTTTTTTTTTTTTTTCTGGAAGCTGTTGTCATTACAGGGATCAAAATAAGGTTTCCACCGGATTAGTGAGGAGACAACTTTTTCAGATCGGGTGACTTGTTTATTTAAATTACTATTTGAGGTACATTCAATGTTTTGCAGTTCGACACATGTTTTTAATGTCCCATAAATTTGATACTTTTTTTTTTTTTTTTGCTTACTAACCACAGTTGTAGATGTATGGGAAAAAGAAAATGTTATTTCACATGAAGCTGGAATGTCTTCACATTATTACTGTATATTTTAGGGATATTTTAAGAGGGTCATAGGAAACCAAATGTCTAACGGAATGGGAATCATTTGCAGTGTTGCAATTGCAATTATAAAGTCATATGTAGTTTGTGTACTTTTAATATAAATTAGCAATACAATAAGTTACCAAAACACTTGTTTCCTTGTATAGTCGCTGTGTACATTTAACATTGCAAGTTATGAGAAATAGCCACTAAACATTTAGAAGCTCAAATCAATGTTTGTATTTTGACAGACTATTTAAATGATTAAATTCTATTTTTTACTCAATTTACTGTTTGTTGACATTGCTTTATTTTTACGCGTGTTGCTGGCTGTGAATTTATGTGTAGACTTGTTTTCTTTTAAAGTTAGGTAACATAGTTTTTGATGTCCTTCGTCTAAAACATGTCCACGTTTAAAATCACTGTGAATAAAAGTGATATATTCCACTGTCTGAGGAAACAGGGAGTGGATTATTTTGAGGTGCTTTGTGCTGTGAAATAAATGGACACTACCCACCTCATTTCATTGCTGTCATTTCTACTGCAATACAGTATTTGGGATTAAAGACTACTGTTGAATATACATGCTGGTCATTTTCACTATGTTCCTGGTCAATTCCTGATCAGAATTTGTTGGATCACTTTATGCTTTTATTGATTTAAGTCCCCGTGACCTATTAAATCAAGTTTGACCCAGAATAGCCTCAGTTTAACACCTGCTCAAAGCAATTTTTTATACTGTATTTTCAATTTCTGTGAGACTAACATGTAGGTCCATGAGCTAAAATATGTAAATAATATTGGAATAGATTATTCTTGTAGATAATTTAATGCAGCACACCTTTAAAGCGTTTTGCAACATGCTGCATTCAAATGTTATCGAACGTTTCGCCATTAATCACAGTAAATGGGTCGGACATTAGCGTTCAGGTAGCAGATGGCGCAGTTAATAAAGATTTAGTGGGCCTGGCAAGGCCCAAACGTAAATACGACAGTTGTGTGAAGCAAGCGAGCCAGGTTGGAGGCGTGTCTGCTTTTTTGACAAAAAATTATAGATCGACACGCTTGACCGTCACATAAACTTCATTAAGCGCAAGCGCATATCATGCTTTCCGTTGCTACAGCTGTTCTTAAACGCACCCGTGCGGAACACTTCGTAAGGTCGCTCCACTCTTCTACTTTGATCAAAATGCCTATTAAGGTAAGATATAAAATCAACAAAACAACACTTGCTATTATGCAAATGTATCGCCTTGCAAATTACCGAACTAGTGCAAACATGTTTGGTAGCGCGCTATGCTAACCACCATAATGTCCCATGATAGCATTAGCTAGCAATGCATTTACGACCCTTTATTTTGATCAACACTTGCAAACTAATATATCAAGTAAACGTTGATCAAACCAGATGGTGAATCTGTAGTTTGCACACTTCTAAACGTCGCAGCTAACGAACATAGATCGGATTACACGTCACCATTATTTAAGCATTGCGTTGTTTGTTGTCATATTGAGCACACAAAAAACACAATTGCGCAATGCAGCCAGCCTTTGTATATCACAGTCAATTGACACTTGTGTGCATTATAATCGACGTTTATTAAATCGACAGCTGTATTTGCATATATGACGGGGTTGAAAGTTGATGACATGGCTTTTGGACGCCAAAGTAAATATAAACACTATAAGTCACGTGACTTGCTATTTCATAGTCATTTGGCACCAATACTTACCCAAAATACAATATAACAGCACGTGACTTGATATTTCATAAAGTCATTTGGCATCAATACTTACCCAAAATACAATATAACAGTGTCACGTACATCATCAGCAGTTCGGAATTGTCATTTACTCAATAAAGTGACAGCATAAATGATCAATTGCATTTAAATCAAATAAATCACATCAAACTATTGTGTGTACATTGCTACAATGTGTTTAGCTAGTCAAACTTGGCCTGCTCCATCCAATCCAATTTACTCGTGTTATTCTTCCAGGTGGGTGATTCTCTTCCTGCTGTGCAAGTTCACGAAGGTGAGCCAGGAAACAAGGTGGCAATGAATCAACTCTTTAAGGGGAAGAAAGGCATCCTCTTTGCTGTACCAGGAGCGTTCACCCCTGGTTGCTCCAAGGCAGGCCTAAACAAGATTTGTCATGTCATGCCTAGCTTGATCTTGACTAGTTGTTTTTTGCTTTCAGACTCACCTGCCAGGTTATGTCCAGCAGGCAGCAGAGCTGAAGGATAAAGGCATACAGGAGTTGGCTTGTGTGTCTGTGAATGATGCTTTTGTCATGGCTGCCTGGGGAAAGGAGCATGGAGCAGATGGCAAGGTTCGTTTTCGAGGAAACTTGTTTTCCACGCTCTAGCTTGCTGCTCTTCTGAGTTTTTCAGTGGTTACTAGCAATTGATAGAGAGGGAATTTATTTCTCCCACAGATTCGAATGTTGGCTGATCCTACAGGAGAATTCACAAAGGTAAACCAAATAATCCCTGAGGACGACATTGTTGGAGCATGTTTGCGAAATGTCTCTCTCTTGCTTTGAAGGCGGTGGACTTGTTGATTGACAGTGATCAGATTGTTGCGGCACTTGGAAACAAGAGGTCAAAGAGGTAAAGACAATTTTGCAACACTACTGCAATCTGGAAGCGTGTTTAAGTCCGAGTATGTGTCTGATATGTGTTGCAGATATGCAATGGTGGTAGAAGATGGAGTCGTGACAAAGATCAACGTGGAGCCAGACGGCACGGGGCTAACCTGCAGCCTGGCGCCTAGTCTGGTGTCTGCACTCTAAACTTGTCAACCAAATTATAAAAGTTGCACTAACTGTTCCAAATCTGTTACAAAGCTTCTCCCTCATCCTAAAGAGCACCACAAATGTTACGTGGAAAAATAGACATGTAAGGTGTTTAATGCGCACAAATATGACCGGAAAGAAAATAATAAAATTCATTTCTTGATCAGCAACTTCTGTGTTGTTCTTACTCATGGCCTGTTTAGTTGAACATAAAGCTAATAAGTCGCATGAATTGGTTGTCGGTAATTTCTCACATGAAGCTAATGTGCGTGCACTATTATTATCATTACTATGCAGTAGCAAATTCCGCCCAGTGAGTGGCGGTAGCGTACAAATATATTGGTTTGCCAACTGCCAATAAGCACTGAGAATTAGCCAACGAAGAAGAAAAGTGGGAACGAGAAGAAGCGTGTTGCTAGCACAACTCAGCTAACACCATACTACGACACGACATCAAACTCGGGAGGTAAGATATTGAAATTCAACAAAAGCTTTTATCCCACGTTAACTCCATTTGACGTTTGACATGAACAGTAAGATGAATAAATCGCACGTGTAGCGTCATTTAAACAGTTAAGCTAACAAGGAAGCTCATTCAAACATACCTGGCGTCTGAATAGTTTCACTTTCGATCAAACTGTACTTTCTACTTATCGATCAAAACAGACCTCACAAAATTTAAATGTGCTAGCAGTTATGGTTTTCCCATTTGCAACACGATATTGTTAAATTTAGCCAATGTTGGCGTTGGAAACGATTGCGCGCGCAATTCAATATGACGACTCCATTGTTGCGCGATTTTAAACATGATTAAATTTTTAAGCCTTTCTGCCATATAAGGATTTCATTGGACTGTTGGTATTGGTCGGTTTATTATTTACAAACATAACACAAAATGTAATATATTTTACATCTATTATTTATATTTTTATATATATTTTTTTAAAATAATTGTTTGTTTGCTTTGTGACCAGATTTGCGACCTTTAACAAAGAAGCCATGTCTTCAACATCCCAGAAACATCGTGATTTTGTGACTGAGCCAATAGGAGAAAAACCTGTGTTTGCTCTTGGAGGTATTGGCGAGGTCCTTGGAAAAAGACTGGAGGAGAAAGGTTTTGACAAGGTATCATGTTCAGTCTCTTATGTTTACATCTGTGGGCCATACATGTTAATTGAAAAAAGAAAACTATGTATGACGGTAGCTGAGCATTTATTTAATCTAATAAATTTTCTAATAAAGATATCAAAAAATATTTTCAAAAATCTTCCAACTTGTGTTCTCCAGGCGTACGTTGTCCTCGGACAGTTTCTACTGCTAAAGAAAGACGAGGAGCTTTTCCGGGAATGGCTAAAGGACACTTGTGGCGCAAACTCAAAACAACAAGGTGACTGCTTCAACTGCCTTAAAGAATGGTGTGACGCCTTCCTATGAAGCTTCGGTCGTTTCTTTTATATCTATTTTTTTGTAGTTCAAACTGTTGGCTCTCGTAACAGATTTAATCCACGATATATGAATATATAAACAAACACTGCAACACACCCATGAGGTTTATTGAAGTAATTTTTTAATTGTACTCACTGTTATTGCCTTTTCACTCAATCACAGCCTGTATCACATTTTAATTGATCTTAAGAATGATCTAAATAAATTTGGAAGTGAAGTTGTTGTTAGTTTATTATTTGATATGTATTTTGAATAAACATTAAATGGGAGTCAGCACACATTTGCCACCAGAGTGCTTCCATGTTGTTTAATTATATCAGTCAGGAGAAAGGTTAGAATTAATTTCCAAGGAACAGCACAAAAGTGGCCAAGAATTGGACGTCCCATCAGAATTGATCAAGACTAAAGGCCAACAGCATTAATGAAGGAGCTGCAGCAATTTCTGGCAGGTACTGGCGGTGCATGTGCAATGAGGGTGGATCTTTTTGTCCATAATTTGTGGAGATCTAGATATAGTCAACCACACTTGCTCTAAATATTAAAAAATCCTTTCACATGTGCAGACAGCCCTTGTATGTTGCAAGTGGGCTTTTATGTGTATGTAGTAACTTGTGTTGTCCACATAGTGTCGCTGTTTAGGAGTACATTAAGCAGGTTGAGAACACAATTTGCTAATATGCCAGGAAGGCCAGGTGAGTATTGTTTTGAATACATTTATACATATCCACAGCAGTTTATCAAATAAAATGACAATTGACAACATGCCGTTTCATCACAGGTTTTATTTCAGTGCTTAATGTTCTTTGGTGATGATTTTCCTGCCTAATTATCCTGTCATACAAAATGTTGAAAATAATCCAGCAAGGATTCCAAAAAATCATGATGGCAGAAAATAGTAAAAGGCAAGACTTATGATTCATGCCTTTAAAATAAAACTCTAAAAAGTCACTTTTCTTGGGAAAGATGGGGATGACGGGCAGCACCTTTATTGTAACTTCTATTTTCTTTTTATCACTCTGTAGAATAAATATTTACCCTCATGATCCATTTTATTAGGTACACCTACACAAAAAAAATATTCCGAACGGCTTATTCGTGATCCCAATAATAAATTAGAACAAAATCAGAAACCAAGGGAAACGTTGGCTTTGATAACAAAATTCAGGCATATGATGGTTTAGAATGTTAAATTAAGAGTACGGCTCAATTTGTGTAGCTAATGAAGTGATGTGTCTATATACATTTTAGTTTACCTTTGCACTATACCAGCACACAGACTCACACGTATGATCTAAATCTTAGGTGGACATGATTCCAGTTCACCAATGGCTTTGAAGAATACAGCCATTATTTAAAGTGTTATGTCGGACTATCATCTCATAATAAACATTCATAATGGTTCCACTCAAATGTATCCTCTGAGTTATTATTAATCCAATGTGAGATTGGCATATTTAAAAATGTTTTTGTTTTTTTATAGATGCCTGTTAGTGTTTTATGTTTATTTTCCTTATGACCTGGCAATTTTTGCTGATGGCTCTGACTCATAATCTCGTTGCTTTCGTATTGGGCTGTACACGGGCACCATATGTAACTATAGTGGTTGCACACATGCACGCTGAACATACTCTTCATTTGTACTTTTGCTTTTTCTCCGAAAGGTATCAACAATCCCTGATTGAGCTCAAAGCAGAGCGCAAAAGAACTTCTTCTCCCTGAAAGGGTTCTCCGAAGTGGGCACGGGTGTGATCAGAGGGTCGTCGCAAGCGTGGGCGTCGCAGTACGCCATCAGGTCAGCGGCCGCTTTGGACACCTGGGTCAAAGGGTCAGAGCATTCCTTCAGCAGCCATTTTGTGTAGTCAATGTAAAGTTGCAAATACTATCAAGGCGCTTATTGAAATTATAGAACTTGCAACAAATGGTTGAGGAATAATAATAATGTTTTAAAAATATATAAAAATAGTAAATAGAAATCTACATAAATATATATAATAAAAATATATAAATATTACAAACAACTGCTCATTTTCAGACACTACCACTTGCAAATAACACCACTGATTGGTCCTGAATTAATATTGTATTTCTAATAATTTCCTTTCCTTATTTTTATGACCTGATTTTGTGTAATGTTACTGATGGACCAAATTACGAAGAGCTCAGTGCTGCTTTACCTTTATCCTGCAGAAACTAGCCTCGATCTTCAGTTGCTCAACCAGCTTCCTGGCTTGGCCCACACTCATGGTGCTATTCACTGGGGTGTCTCCTTTCATTCTGAACACAAACAGAGGCAAAAGACAGTCTCATTATAATTGTAAAAAAATATATATATATGCATGGAGTAGCAATTTTATATCAACCGCACGACTCATGCAAACAAGACACAGCACTTAACTCAGCTGTCTGGCTCAACAATCATTACGGTCAATGTGTCATATTACAGCTTGCTAAATTGGTCACCTTGTGACTCGAATCAATACCACACTTTCAAATATAATACACTAGCAAGGCTTTTATATGCCATTCACCCTGGCCCACACATTTTATATCACAATTAAGAATAAACACTGGCATGCAATTAGCACCCCCCGCCACGCCACACAATCCCTGTGTGACAAGGACTACCAGACCTTAAGTAAATCCTACCAAGCCATTGTGGACATTCCCCCTATTGCCTTTGCCTCCCTTCTCCATCCATCTATTTGTCTCCTTACCCGTACGATATTCCTCTTCAGGCGTAATTTCCCCCCCTCGTCTCTCGTTTTGTGCTTCTCGTATCAGTGTGAGTGTGTGTGTGTGTGTGTGTGGTGGAAGTGTCAATGTAGCCGGACCCCACCCCTCACAGACGACAGCCTGGATGCTCCCTTGCTCTCAACAGTCCAGTTCACTGCAATCCTGCCACAGTCCAATTTAGAGGCTCAACCCCTCTGCAGTGAGGTGGTATCTGCCAAATAAGGGGGGGGGGGAGATGAGGTTTTCTTAAGCAGATGGGGATGGTGGTGGGACTAACCATATTTGTGGAGGGGGATTTTCCAAAATTGGGGAATTTCACATTCTGAGATTCAATATGTGCTATGCAACAAAATGGTCAATTTTAGATATTTATTTGGTATAATATTATAGTGTTGGTAGTGATGTCAGATCGTCATCACTGCCTCCCCTTTCCCTCTCTAATGCACTCCCTCTCCTCTGTTGCTATGGGAACCGCTGCAGTCTACTTTAATGGGTTGTAATATCGCCCCTTTTACCTCAGGAAATTCTTCTCTTGGGGCTGATTTTAATTCTAGTCGACAGACACATTATATAACTAAAAGCCTTTTTGTATTTATTTATTTATTTATTTATTTATTTATTTATTTATTTATTTATTTATTTATTTTACCACGAGTTAGGGACATCGTGAAGGTTAGATAGAACAAATCAACAGTTTTATATGACCGAATTACCGTTTTGTTTTGTTTTTTGCGGGTTGCACGGTGATGGTGACCAACAGGGGGTGTATGACGTCTATCAATACATTTTCCCCTGCCATTTTCGCGGTAAGCTATGTCCCTCAGAACTTGCCGTAGCTGTTTTTTTTTTTTCCCCCCCATAGACATCTCATAGACATAAATATCCCTTGTCGCAATATAGTACGTTAATTCCGTCGCCATATTGGATGTGGTATTATTATTATTATTATTATTATTATTATTATTATTATTATTATTATTATTATTATTATTATTATTATTATTATTATTATTGATTGGTGAAGCCCCAATAGTTTGTTGCTTGGAGACCAAACTAAAGCATGTATTTTTCTATTATGTGCTCGTCTTGCTCACAAAAAGTCCATTCAAGGATGGAACAAAATTAAATGATTGAAAAATCACATATAGTAAATTACTGTATTATTGTCTGGTCTATACCAATCGAAACATGTTTGAAAGGGATCACAATGGCACAAACAGTGAAATGGACTGTGCGATTATTTTATTGCCATACATAAAATGCTCAGCAGATGGTCTGTGTGAGCTCCATATACTGTTGCAAGGCCCCCAACATTTTTTTTTTTTATCCATTCCTCAAGTGGTGGAGTAAATAGATCCTCATTTTTATCTATACATTTAGATAAAACTCAACAATCTGTGAAATACGTCCCCTTAAATGGCTATTTTGGATCAAACTTGCGTAAAAGGTCAACCTATTGTTGACATTGTGAATCCATGCAGCACTTCTCTGCCTCGAGGTTGTAGTCAATAAAGGTTGATGTCAATAAAGATTAAACCGTATTGTTGAAAGATTTTCATTTCAGCCCATTTGGGACATTGATTCTCCGGTGACTAGACACTGACATACTGGATGCGTTTTGAGTGGCTAACTTTAGGTTTGTCAAAAAGTGACAAATATCAAATTGCCATATTTATTTAATGTGGTTGCCATTGAACTCAACGAAACTATATCAGTGCAGCCAACATTTACAATTTTCATTACAACCCGTTGTTGTCCCATTAATAGTTAGAATAATTACAAAACAACTTTCAAAGTCCTCAAGACGAAGGTTATGATGCTCGACAACAAATAAAGTTTTATCACCCGCTGAATTAAATTTTGGTCGATGCTGACTTGCCATCTGGAGAGAATTTGCTAACTTTTTTGTAAAACCTGCTCAAGCAGTTTTGTGAAACTTGTCTAAATTGTTTTGTAAGTAATTTCGATTTCATCTTCCACCTTGTTTTATTCTAATGTATGTCGCAATCTGTGTTTTTATTGGCTTTGGTTAGCTTTACTTTTATTTCATGTCTATTTTTTATCTGTCTGTCAACTCATTAGGTTTTTTGGTTCCACCTGATCTCGTCAGCCATGTTCCATGGATCTCCCATTCAGCTCCCTCAAGCCACTTGCATCTTCTCCAGGTGAGCCTCGCTGTAATTTTGCATTTTATTCTTTGCTTTTCAGTCTATTTCAAGTCACATAGCTTTTGTCTTTGATTCCTTTGTTTCTGTGAAGTTTGATTTGTTGAGTCACTGTGAGTTTAGTTTTTTTTTTTCCCAAGACAAGCAGAGAGTGGCAGTATAATCCAATCTATATGTTAACCATGATTGTACAGGAATTAATTCCAAGCAGATACTGAATATGTCCTATATTGACACGCCCGCAGGGGCTTGATCACAGTTGTGAATACCAACTTTGTGTTACGCAATTCTAAAGCAAGCAGATGTGGTTGGCATGATGATCAAAATCATCAATTACAATTGGCTGTCCGTATTGATGTTGCAGTTCAATACTAGACTGTTGCCTCATGGTTGTTCAGGATGGTCAAAATGTTTTTTTCAATCTTCTTGAAAGAAAATAGACATACAAAATAAGAGACACGTGCATTTCCTTTTGCATTTTATTATTTAAAGACAATGTGTTCACTAGAAGTGAACATGTCACCATCCAGCCATCACGTTTTGCACAGCACACTGGTAGGATCCTATAAGGGTTATTTGACTCATTTTGCTGCTTAAAAAGACATTTAAATGTATAAGTTTGTCAGTCACATACAATGCAGTAGAGCAGCCACTGTGCACAGAGCGGGTCGGCATGTTGCGCAACTGTTCAGCCTGGATGGGAATTTTGTCATTTTGCCAACCAACTCTAGTGAGCAAAGAACCATTTGGACACACTTTCTTGCCCTCTACCTAAGAACAATAACACAAAAATGATTTTCCAAATTCCTGGATGCATAGAAAATTGACATGTGAAATATGCAGTTTATTTTTTGCATATTTGTGCTACATGATTAATAGGTAGATGTGTTTTTTTTTTATTTCAAATGTCTGCATCACTGCTGTTGTGGAACAGAGGTGGCAAATCTGGGATGATTGTTCTCTTCTCTTCCTCTGCTCCAATGATGTTTTAAATTGACATTTTTTGTTGGTGTGTGGACGGGAGTGCAAGTCAGGGTGAGCTTTGCCTTCCCTCCCGTATGATAAATACATGCCGAACAAACTGCTACATCAGCATTAAAAGACGTATCGTAAAACCACCTTGAAGAAATGTCCAAAAAAAAGTCCCTCTTCTTCCTTCCTTCCTTCCTAATATCTTTTCACAGAAGACAAGTAGTCACACTGAAACGATGACACAACTTTGAGGCATAAATTGCTACACTTTTCAAACCTGCACTTCTTTTTTGTGATAAATGTGACATACAAAGACGTCTTAGTGATATAGCAGCATTGTATTTAGTCACAGTGCATGTGAAATAATTAGTCTAAATAGAACGACTACAGTATGAAAGGAGGGGAGATCACAGCTACATACTTATCCTAGGTCATATAAATTTCAGTAGTGGCGTGGGAGCAAAGCATTAATATCACACCCAAATATGACTTGGGTTTTATTTTTGCCCTTCAATTTCACCCTCATGTTGAAAAACCAGGCTGGAAATAGCACATTGATTCAAGATAGGCAAAAATACAAGTATAACAGGAAGTTCCACCAGTACATCGCTTTACAATGTTCTCAAAATAGGTTATCAAAAACACGCCGACACCTCGTACGTTTTTCGGCAATGCAAAACGCTTTTGCTCAAACCAGACTGCTCGGCCCGAAGAGATGATCTCTTGTGTAAGATCATAAAGCGTGAAATTAAACAACTTCCTTCCAGAGCCATTTGCATAAAAAGTCTATAAAAGTCATGGAGTGTTGACGACGGAGCTTTTTCTAAGCTTGGGAAGACTCAATTGTTTGTTTGGTAATGTCTCGACAAATAAAATGAAGACTAAGAAAAGGTATGACGTGTAAAAACAAATACCTGACGTGATTAGAAAACATAATAGTAGAAAAATATATGTAACCTATATAAAACTGACATTATTAATCCAAAATAATTACAAATAAATTCAATATTCTCCAGTCATTGATCGAGCAATTATTAACAATTAAAATATTAACCCACATTAACCTAAAGATTTGTCGATTGAACTAGAATCAATAAGACAACAGCACTTGGGACACAATGTGTGCGTCCCTGTTATATTATCTCAAAAAAAAAAAGACACACATCATGCTTAATGATTTTAACATCATTTGAATTTGGAAGAACGGCAACAATTGATTCCAGCAAAAAAAAAATTCAAATGTGTACAGCATGGGTTTGAAAATGTGCAAACTAATAATCATGCCATCAATTGTGCACCAAATACTGAAAAAAAGAACTTTCTAAATCCTACATGGCTCTAAACAGGAAGTTGCTCCAAACTCCTGCCGCTCAAATCTGAACAGTAAACACGAAATACTTCACAGCCCAACGTTTTCCAAAGGAGACGAAATTTGTCATCTTTCTGTGAATGTTGACAATGAAGACACTTTATAATTCAGTGGCGTTTTTTTTTTCCTATCTGGCATAAGAAGATAAAATATGCTTTAGGACCTTCACAGTAGAAGAAGCGTTCACAGTGAATCTTGGTATCTTCTCTAATCAAAAGCCTTCAGTGATGCATAGTCACAATGGCCACAGTGGGGACGATAAGATAAGGCAGGAGAAGGGAAAAAAAAAAAAATGGCATCACTGGAAAACTGATCATTCTGGCTCTTTCGCTAACAAAACACAAAGCATATTTGGTTGCTGGAGTGTCAAGACATGTAAGCTCCCTTGTCAATACATTGTAAACATTAGAAATGGCTGTTTTACTCCCCATTTGCGAAACAACAAGTTTGAGTTCAAATTATCAAGTTCTCACCGATCACACCATCCAAGAGTTGTATCCGATATTCATTTCAACTAAAGCTTCGCAATTTATTTCATTATAATATTTTCTAATGTGATACTATGCTAAGATAATGAGGCCTTTTTTTTTTTTAAATACTAGCCAAAATGTTCAAGGCTCACTAACAAAGGCTAATTTAATAAGTTTTATCAGTGCATAATCAATCGTCCCAAGTTTCAGGTCAAAAATCTTCCATTTATATTGGCACATTATCTATAAACAGCGTACTGGATGATGATCAAGTTAAATAGCTACTTACATGAGGTCATTTATATCATTTTATCTCATGTTTCACAGTATAAAAGTGCACGAATTGCCAAACACACCCCAATTTTTCTTAACCTGCCCCTCAAAGCCAAATTTCATATGCCCCTACCCCCCCTGTCACACTTGGGTCTCTACACCATCAAGTTTAGGCATCAGGATGCGAGGAGTCACCCCGGAGTTGAGGTCCCTCTCAAACTCCAAAAGCTGCCCCATGAAGTTTAGATTTGGCGACACCACAGGACGACGGCTGCGTACGTATTTGTAGGCGTCCGTCATTGTCATGAGGGTGTGTTTCATTAGGTAGGCGATGACGATGGTTGCCGAACGGGATACGCCTGCCTGGCAGTGCACCAGCACACCTTGCCCACTCTGATATGCTTCCTCTGTGGATGGAGACAAAAAAGTGACATCACTTTTGGATACAACCAATCGGATATAAGCATTGATAAAGTCAATCAAATGTTGACAAAAAATCTTCATTCAAGTCAAATGAGTATGAAGAACTCACCAATGAATTCAAAAACCTCCTCAAAGTATTGTCGAAGGTTTTGTTTACTGTTGTCTGTGGCCGGCAGCCTTTTGTAGTGCAGTCCTGATTTGAGGTGGTAGAGCGGAAGGTGCGTCGTCACATTGACCACATAGCCGATGTTGAGGTGCAAGAGCAGATCCAGGTCTTGAGCATCCCTTTCGTTTCCAAGAAACAAGAAGGGCAGGATGGCGCTAATCGCAGCGTTCTCCGCGTCGGGAGTCATTGCGGACTCGTCGGACAGGGAGGCAGGCAGCGACGAGGAGAGTGGCAGCGAAAGGTGCACTGGAAGAGGACAAGTTGACATCTTGAGAGAATTCCATTCTAAAATAGAGCCTCGAGTTATAGCGAGCACAAAAAAAAAGCATATTTTCAACTGGGACTTTAGCTAGAATTTGACCCACAACCAATATTTTCTATGTATGAAGACACAATGTGACTTAAGAATCTTACTTCTGCTTTTCTCCTCATTTTGCTCTCTGTTGAGTGAGTTGAGAGCCAAGTGAAGGGACTGGGCGGACGGTAGAGAATGTCCCCCGTCCCTCTGCCAGGGTTTGGGTTTGATGAGTGTGCTGGGAGCGGACGGTGGAGGCGAAAAGGAAACGGGCGATGGCGGAGAAGGGGAGCGCGGTGAAGGGGAGCAAGGATACGGTGTATCTCGATTGTGCTCAAGAGTGCCCGCCATTCCCACGTCGTCCGATTTGTTAAGAAGCCTCCTGATGGAGCTCCCGCGTTCGTCATATCCCTGTCCCGACCTGCAAGCCATAAAATCCAGGGCGGCCATCTTGTCCTGCTGTAGTCGCCGCCGGCCAGCGTGGTCCGTAAGATGAGAGTGAGCGTACTCCTGGAGGTTATCGCAGTCCAGGCGGACCAGGTCAGCTCTTTCATTTTGGATCTGCCTGGAAGTTGTCTTTCCAACTCCTATTCCAATTCCGGCACAGTGATTCCCTTGGGCTGTCGAATGGGTCATCTTTCTGGCCAGTTCTTCAGGCCAGATCGTTCGCACGCTGTAGTCATCGTCATTGGCTTGGAACATATTCGCCGCATGAGGTGCTCCGATGCTTCTCCCTGGAGGTTTACCTCTGCGAGGGTTGAACGTTACCACGATGGGGTCGCTGCTACAATAGCTGCAGGTGGAGCTACCCGTGTGAGAAGTTTTGGGATTGCAACCCGTGACACAGCTTTGTATTGCCCGAAGAGGGGCGGAAGAGGATATCGGGGTACAAGGCAGGCACCCCCCAACCATTTTCTTACGAAGAATAGCGGGGCTCTCAAAGTTCCCGGCCTCACTGGAGCAAGAGGCACAGCGGAGAGGTTTGAACAGGCTTGATCGGTGTTCAGACACAGTGCTGTTGGTTGAGGATGTGTTTGAGGTGGAGGCGGTGGAGAGACATCCTCCCAAATTCCTCAGACCCATTTCTTTGCCTCCTTTTTTTACCATGCCGACATTATGAACGCCGGAAAAGGAGGTGGACGAGCTACCGCCACCTCCTTGGCAACTGGAGGCATGTCCTTTAGCCCCTCTGCATCGTACCAACCGCCAGCAACCGCATCCGAAGGGGTGGGTGCAGTCAATGGTGCAGCTATGGTCGGGACTAGGGAAGCCGCCTGTCTGGGAAGTACCCGGGGACAAGGGTAGACCAAGGAGAATATGAGGACGGTGATCTCTGTGGCGGGGTGGGTGAGACTGGAAGGGTTGATGGGGAGAGGTAGAGGGATGGCTGGAGTTTAGGACGGCTGCATGGGGAACAGGGACGGAATTGTGTTGGTAGGGAAGACTATGATGCACGGTACCCAGCTTGGAACTCTTGGGATCCAGCAAGGGGAATTCTGAGTCAGGTCTTTTAAGAAAAAGTGGCTTTTCTTTCTCTTTCACATCCCTGAGGTTGTACTGCTGCGACTGCGCAGGGACAAACTGCAGGACGGCGGATGACGACACTTGACTGTGTCGACTTTGCAGTGATTTGTGGTCACCTCCACCTGACCGTTCAGCGCCGCCGGTTCTTCTCTCAATCGGATCTGAATGTGAAGGGACGCATTTTGCCCGTGTACCCTTGCCGCTTACGCTATGGCCGAGGGAGTTGCTGATTCCTGTTCTCCCGCTTTTGTCCAGAGTCAATCTGATATCAATACTATGTGTGTGGGACGGCAGTCGCGGGCTGAGAGTTACAGTTCCATTGCTGTGGCAGTGGCTCGGGACGTTTCTGCAACCCGGCGGCGGCGGCGCAACAGAATGATCGCCCGGGGTTTTCTGTCCACGGGCAGGTCTGCGTTTGCATTCCAAAGTCAGAGGTTTACAGGTGGGTGAGTAGAAGTGAGGGCGGGGAGCACGGGTGATTTGCGCATTGGAAGAGGTGGAGATCTGAGACGAGTGATGTGGGATGGCTTGAGGGGAAGCCTCGCACAAGGTTATGTTTTTCGGCCGCTGGATGACCACTATGCGCTCGTCAAGAGGAAGAGGAGGCATCTGGGTTCATAGGAAGCTGTCCGGTAAAGAAGAGAGATTCGCCAGATGATTAATCTCAACAATACTGTCCTTAGATCAAAACAAGTGGGCCAGACTTTAAATCCCATCTGTTTGGGTCCAAAATGAGGATAGTTGCCTTTGGTCTTTAATATTTAAACAGTATCCAATGCCGTTCCATTGTTGGCACAGCTAGTTAATTATTTATGAAATGTAAAGTCAAACCCAAAAGGAACACAGACAACACCGGAAAAAGATTTCTAGTATGTTTTCCACATTTCGATGAGTCACCTCCGATATCGGAAGCAAGTGAAAACATACCGAAAACAATGTCACATCTCAGATTGAACAAGAACCTACTGGTGCATGCTTGACCTTAATGGATAACACTGGGGCAAAGAACTGCTCCCATTGCCAAATCCATTTCGATGTGCCCGTCTTGTTTTCTAGCAGGGCCACTTGCCAGAAACTCCTCCATATATCTAAATGTTTGGCATGCTAGCAACGGCGGTTGCCGTTATAATGAAAAAATAAATCAGCAAAGGGCAAGTGTATGTTAAACAGGACGCCAATCGGCTTCTTAAAAGCTTATTTACAAACATTGTGATGAACTTGCAAGTACCTTCCACCCTCGGAGGACTCATTAAATCTTAGCGAGACATATTTGCTGATGTAAGGGATAACGCCAAGGCCGATGTTGATGAATGCGAAATAAAATAGACTGCTGCTTTGTATATGTGCCTGCTTTAAGATGGATGCCGCTAACATTTGATAAAAAGCTGCAAACTGCTCGGTTCAATCAGAGATGTACATTTCAGGTCAACAAATACACAACAATTTTTCTCAGCACGACACAGCACAGGGCCGAAATAGATCACAGCTCATTAAAAGGCAACTTTGTAATTATTTGAGCCATTTAATCGCCACAATCATCATCATTAACATTTAATGACTTGTTGGTACAGCAGAGCACAATAGAAAAGCCACCCTGATGAACACACACGCTGATGAATGGGGATCATCTATGATGATTCCACAACTCATTAATCAGTTAATTAAATACTTTAACCACATTGAAAGTGGAACCAGTTGCCAGGTGGGTGCTCTACAACTACTACTCAAAATGCAAAGTTTCTTTTTTGATTAAACAGGGTGTCATTATGAATCTCATCTCGTCTTATTGACACAGGTGGCTGAAAGTTTTGGAATGATTTTTTTTAAAGCTGCTCATAAATCTCAAGAAAGCAACTAACAACGCTTTCCCAAATTTATTATCAATTGCAACATTGTTTCGATTTTATTATTCGAACAGCATGTGTGTGCATGGGGGTCATTTTCAATTGAATTTATTTCCCCCTTGGGCAATATTCATAGTGAATCTCTCATAGGGTGGAAGATCTGGGAAATTGTGGATGATGGAGAATAAACATGGGGACACATGGGGGGGGGGTGGAAATAAACAAATCCCAACAAATATTCTGGGGATGCCCTCCATCCCCGCACAAAACAGATACCGACCCAACGAAAGGGCAACGTTGGTATGCTCATGCTTACGTCCGCGGACAGAGCTTGGCGATGGTGTCCTCATCTTTTTTTTTTTTTCCTTTTCACAGCTTA
Source organism: Syngnathus scovelli (assembly GCF_024217435.2). NCBI lineage: Eukaryota > Metazoa > Chordata > Actinopteri > Syngnathiformes > Syngnathidae > Syngnathus > Syngnathus scovelli. The sequence goes on from NC_090861.1 coordinate 2,285,157, forward strand.
GCCTGTGGTAGAGGGGGATGGGGGTAACATTGACCCAGATTTGTCATGGTGGAAGCCACTATCTCTCTGATCACACACTGTCACTGAAGGCTAGTGGCCTTTTCACTCCCGCATAGCAGCATATTCAGCAGACACTCCTCGTCACCGAGACAAGGAACATACCAAAAAAGGAAATCCAAGCATGCTTTTTCTGTTGTCATTCTTCTGACCCGGTAGCTGTGTATTTATTCGGACTGATCGGAATTAAAAATGCTTCGTGTAACTCGACGTAACAAAGCCAACGGGGAAAAATAAGTAGAAATGGACGGAGCGGTATGATGTTGGGCTGAAACGCTTCATCAAGTAATTCAAATCATGTCACAGTTCAGATGAATTGTTGTGTCAAGTGTGTCTTCAAAGATGCTGCAGTGTGTTTGGGGTAGAAGCTGTTGAGGGAGCTTTTTTGGGAGCCCATGCTTATCTGGCTGTAAAACATTCAAGACAGTCTTTCAACCTGCAGGCCAAATACTTTGCAAGTACCGTACGGAATTCAGCCAGCATGAAATAAAGAGGACACACTCCGTGACTGCAAATAGCAAAGACTGACGATGGCAGAAAAATCCACAGAATAGAATATTTATACTTTATCACAATGCAGGTCCTCGATTGAGCTAGTGGATTGATTTAGAGGTGTCCAATCCAAGTCCAGAAAGTAAAAACACAGATTTGCTTTGCCTCCAATTAACCTGCTCCCCGGAAGCTAGCATAATGCTACATGTGAGACTGCAGCAGGAGCAAAAGCGTCTAAAAAAAAATCGGTAAAAATGTAATAAAAGTCTCTGGCTGTTTGGCTACCGACCAAAGTGTTTTTGGATCAGTCATTGCATCTGAAATGTCTTCAAGTCTTTTCTTCCAAGCATGCCAGAAGCACTCGCGCTGTCCATTTTTTACAGTAATTTAATTTGAAAGCGGAAAGAGAGTGTAGAATCAGCACTGCTCAACATCTCGTGAGCAGGGTGCAATGGATGCACGTCAAGTAGAAAGTACAGCCTTGATTATGCAAATGTTGATGTGTTGAGAATCTCAAAGAGCATATCAGAAATGCAGCATGGAAGTTGCGCAGCCAAATGGGAACCGGTGTATCTGCAGCCTCAGAGGTGTGGCTAGCGCATTATGAGTCACTTTTGATTATGGCCACAATTAATTTGTCTTTTTTTTTATTTGACAGTGTACGTCAATTTCTGTAGACGCACCAGAATTAGCCAAGACGCTAATTTTGCCATTGATTTACAATCCAAAAGTCGCAATAACGCAAGAATCGTTGGTATTTTCTCATAATAGATTATTATTGTAATTTCTATTTAAATCTGCGCTGTTGCAATAATATTAGCTGTACTGTAGCTAAATGATTAACAGGCCCCGTTTGTAAATGTGTCTTTGATCATCAGCTTTGTTTCACTGCCTCATCGGCACTCGTGCCGCAAAACAGGCGACTGAGAGGAAGTCAGAATAATTACATCACTTAATCGCCACACTCGGCAGATAATGTGATGGATGTGACAAAACAAAATGACCAACTCTTGTTCTGCACGATCAAGGAACCAAATATTGGATAACCATTTATTATTATTATTATTATTATTATTATTGCAGAACTTTGGTTACCCTGTCTGCCCTCTGGTTCTGAATTTGAAATTCGGCATGTAGCATGTTCTCCAAGCACTTGCATAAGTTTTTTCCAAGTACTTCTTCCTACATTCAAAAACATAGTAGTTGAATTGTTTTATACTTCAATAATTGGTTCAAGATCAAATGTACCCTCACTTGGATCTTTGGCATGTTTGAAGCAGAACATTATTATTAGCTACCGCTTCTTTAGATGCACTACATTGAAAAAAAGGTATTACAAAATTACATATGAGACAGTAAGTGGAACAAAATAATCAAATAAAGAAAATATAATATTTAATTTATAGACAAACTACCGCTGATGAGTACATATAATCCAAATCAGAAAGGCTCCTATGAAGAGTTCTGATTTGTCTAATCTGTCGGCACGTTGAGAAGAAGCAAAAAGAGTGGCCTGATATAGACGACTAAGAATAGCAACAGAAGAAAAGCTCCTTAGAAAAGAAATGTCGCAATTTGAGTCTTCTGTCAGATAAAAAAAAAAAAAACTGTATGCTTTCAAGAATAATCTCCTCTAGGGATGGGCTTGTGAAACTCACTTGTCATGGCCAAGAGTTATTTAAATAGCTTGACAGTTTCGGTCACATATGCCAAAATTAGTTCTGCTTTCCACAAAGTTAAATAAATCTAAAGTTGTGTAAATTGTCAAGAAAAACACAATACAATGATTTCAATGCTAGCACAAGAAAAATACACAATGCTCACAGTCAGGCAGGAGATGGGATTCGAACCCGGAACCCTGTGGTAACCACTTATGTGGATGTTGGATGAATCATCTGGCAGTAATGTCATTAAAAGCACCACGCTTCTATCTCCAGAATGACAACAAACCTAAATAATTCAAAACAAGTAACTCGACGAGATCAGCTCCTTTTTACACATCCGCTAGGTGTCGCACTATGTGATTTTCCAATATTAACCGCGCGCTCGTAGTATTCTAACCTTTCACTATGTTGACAGAATAAAAATGATGTGTAGCTCTAAAACCTTGAGGTTAACCCAAACAATAAATATGAGCGAAAAATTATCCGGGCAATAAAATACATCATTTAAAAATGTAGCAGGCATGCAACGTTGTATAAAAATACATGTGCAATACACAAAGCATGTTATGGATATGCAATGATGTCACATCGCTGACTTGGCGCAAGGCCGACCGAACCGGATTCGACCAAAACGCAACAACTTACATCAAGCGAGGTAGTCGTGGAGTCAAGTCGTCATTTCCATGCAGCGTCACCACCACTCGTCTTCATGCCTGTGTTGGTACCGATGGATCTGGTCTGATCCAGATGTGTTTGGCACCGAGGATGCCCGAGCGCTCGCGTGGTCATGAGGGAACAAAAATAGGATACTTAGAAAAAAAGAAATGAATAAGAATCGATTTAGTCTGCATGAGCAAAGGGGAGGGAGGGTGGGGGGGGGGTCGGCATGTGGAGCGCTTGCTTGACCAAGTGAGTGTGTGTGTGTGTGCGTCAAAGTGAGCTGCGGCGCGTGCGCGCGTGTGCAATTGCGCGTGTGTGAATGTGTGTGTGTGCAGGGGAGGTGGGCTCTATTGTCTCTGCTGTGCATGACATCATCTCAGACCAATGAGGGGAGCGCAGAAGATCAAGAAGAGCCACGGGCGCGCATGTTGAGATTCGTTAGGATTTGAAATGGCCATCCAACCTAATGGATGTCAAACTCATTTTTTGTAGGCATAGTTTCAACGCGTGAGATTATATACAGTATACAACAAATTGAAGGATAATTAGTTTTGAAATCAGAGATTAGTAAAATTGCTAGCAAATTTTCTATTTTTTTAAAAGTGAGGACATAGGATAGACATCAAGTGTAAACTAACAAAAAATACTAAAAGAAAATTATTTGGAGGGGGCACATTCTTATGATTTTTTTCCCAAGTTTATAGGACCCACAGAAAAATTCTGAACCCGCTTTCATATTGACTTTGTAAATGAAGACAGTAAAGCGTCTTACATTATAAATCACCAACATTTATTTCCATTTTTATACATTAAACATGCGTATCAATATATTGAAATTTCACACTTCTACTGAAATTATTCTGTAAATATGGCTTTACAAATTAAATAAATAACACTCAGGTTTGTACAGTTCATCATTTGATATGGCACGTCATCTCAAACACCAAACCAGTTCAGTGATTGTGCTTATACTCGACGCAAAAGTGGACTTTTGCTTTTTTTTTTTAAATTTTCTTTTCTTTTTTTTAAACTGTGCTTTTCTAAAAGTGATTCTAGCGAATGGTCACAGTGTCAGTATGATCGATAAGAAATATAACAAATGTCACTGGACGTTTGCGGAACTATGATAAGATGCCTTTCACCAATTGGTTGACACGTACGCACAAATGTAAACACGCTCAAATTGTTCACACAATTTAAAGCAGGCACTCTGCCCTTGGGGGACCCTATGTGATTCATTATATTTGTTTAAATTAAATGTATTTCAACCGACTATACTAAACATGACACTAGTGACGCGTATTGAAAATAAATACTACTGAGATTCACACCACAGGAGCACATCAACACATCATTGTTCAAACGATACTACTTTAAAATAGATTTCCAAGAAACTCTGACGCGTGCAGGAAACATAGTCTTTCACAAAATCCGCACCCACAATGTCCATCTATTACAATGAAAATTGAATGTAATAAATACCAATGCACACACAATTACTTTTCCCTCTGTGATGTTTTTGAATGAATTCGATCGAAAGTCTTATACCATAAAAATGTAAAAACTCAAACTCTTTCTAAGGTTACAGGATTACAGGAAGCAATAATGCAAGGTCGGCTCAGCAAAATAAAGATTACAGTACTGAGAAAAAAATACTTAGGTGGCAGAGGGAACGTTTGTAAACATTTGTGAAAAAAAAAAAAAATAACCCAAGAGAGAAAACACATTGGGCTGTTTTAGAAGCCAGGCACGTGGCAGTAGGCCTCCAACGAGGACAGCAGGATGTAAATGAACCACATGGAGAGGAAGAGGAAGAAGGTGAGGAGCTTGGCTGTCCGTGGGCCCCCGAGCTCTCCGCCCGATATGCCGGGACGGCGGCGGTAGAGCAGCACCGCCACGCACAGCAGCGCCATGATGGTGAAGAGGGTGACGGAAAAGGCCAAGGAACCCGGCTGAACCTTGAAACTTTTGCCTTTGGACTTCCAGTAAACAGAGGCGATGGTCCACGCCACCCCGATGCCCAGGAACACGTTGACGGCGTTGCTGCCGGTCACGTTCCCGATGGATGCGTCGGCATATTGGTCCTGGATGGCCGCCACTTTACTGGCAAATGTGTCTGGAACACAAAATAGGATGTGAGAGGATTCAAAGAAAATACCACTCAAGAAGTTTGAACTTAAAGCTGAACCTTGAAGAGAACATTTTAATTGCTTGCTCGTTCATCAAGTGTGAATATGTCAAGATTTTTTTTTTTGGCGCTCCGTGTTGTTAAGCAAGGCTAAACGACCTAACTGAAAATATTCTTCTAAAATAATGGACTATTATATAATCTGGAGGGCACTCTACCCGAAAGGCTGATGGCGCTTCTCTTCATCGCTAAGTTTCATAAACCTCGCCCACGCATGTAAAAAAAAAAAAAAAGCACATTGTGACAGAAGATCTGTGCGTAAATCCCGAGCACTCAGCACTAACTGTGAAAAAAAAAAAAGATAAAACATAATGGCCAGTTCTTTAAGAAGAGGCCTCTTGCTGTTTATTGACAGTATGAGTCAAGCTAATCCTCTTAGCAACAGTTATTTAGAAATAGTGAAGCAACACATGTAGACAGACACACCGCTCCCTTGAACACATTTTTTATCCTCTTTAAAAAAATAAAATAAAAATAACTGCTTCTTTCATAACAGCTTACTGAGTCAGCTGTTCCCTGGTGTGTGTTTGCATTCCAATGCCCCCTGGTGGGCACACCGGAAGGAACAGATGATTCCATTTATTTCACTGAGGAAATAGTGTTTTGAATTATGTGTGGTCATGTAATAAATTAAACTCACAAGTCAAGGTACTACCGTACTTTTTGTGTAAAAGTCCTTTGTTTTTTTTGTTTTTTATATATAGTGAATAATGGCTGGGGTCAGCGAATAGGTGAGTTTGCAAATATTTAAAATCACACAATGTCGCAGTCTTGCTGAGTGCATAAAGATGTTCTTTGATTCTCTCCATCAGGAAACATTTATGGGAGGGGATAGTAGTCGCCTTATTTCCCAAAGCAACTCGAGAGACTTCCAAACAAATCAAAGTTTGATACACAATGACTCAGCACAGAGGCAAGTTATTATATACAGACAAACGTGTTAAGACACAGAGCGAGGCAAAGGTGAAAAAGTTCTCCCCCCAAACAGCTGCTGCTGCTGCACTCAAGACGGACCATCAGACATAACAACATCAGACACTCACCTGGGACAGACGTGCCCAGGGCCACAAACACCACGGCGGTGACGGAGTCCTTCAGCCCCACCGTGCACCCGAAATGAGAGGCCAGGTCCCCGGTCACGGCTGTCAGGGCGCCAATTAAGGAGATGGACACAAAGAAGCAGGCCCAGCCGTTCCAGTACTCGGTGGGTGGGACGAAAGCAAAAAGCACTTTCCAGAAAACGGTCAGAAAATGCATTATGTAATCAAAGCAGGAGGGCAAACGCTCTTCGCCGCTTTCTTCCTCGTCGTCATCACCTAGGGAAAAGGTGGAAAAGAATGGATGAAGGGCTAAAATACATATACCTGAAATATTATATCATCATTTTTTGCCGACGGGAAAGCATTTAGTCATCTCATTAGTTTGCGCAGGTGGAGCATTAAATAAAGCAATGATTGTGTGAGAGGAATAAAAGTGGAAAATGTTCTTTCTATTTATAAACTCTGCACGCAATCGTATGTGAACTCAGGGAGAAAAAAAAGTGAAAAGAGCAGGTTAAGAAGAAAATGAAACATCAAGCACGCAAGTCATTTTTTTTTTTATGTGCACGACTGCCGATGCTAAAAGGTCATAAAATCCAAAAAACGCTGCCCGAAAGGATGAGATTTAAAAAAAAAAAAAAAAAAAAGTTCACCACAGTGCAAACATTGCTATAAATATTTGATGGCCATTAATTGTAGAGAGTTGGCGGGTTCCGTTTTTAATGATGGGCCTCGTGCATTTTTAATCAAGTGTCTGTCTGGATTAGGAAAAAAATACGAGAGATGAGTTGCAGGAAGGTAAAATGTTTAAAAATAGTATTTATATAGCACTCTGGGTCAGAGTGGGGGTGAAAAAAAATTGGTATCAAATTGATTCCATTTAGGATGCTGGGGACGCCGCACAAAATGGCTGCTTAGCAGCAGCAGCAAGTGACGAACGAAATCAAGCTCACGGCGATATCGACTTTCCGCAGGATCACAGTGACGTGATGAGACGCTTGAAGACTCACCTGCGCTGACAGTGACAGCGCTAACAAACTGTTCCCTCCAGCTGCTGCTCCCCACCACCAAAGCCAGGTTAGTCTTTTTAATCAGCTTGTCCACCGTGCTCTGCAAAAAACACGGCTCGATTGAATTAAGCCGTTCCCCGAGATCCGCGGTGAGTCAACGTAATTGATTCTTTTTTTTTTTTTTCACCAATGCAGAAATAAAATGGAACCATGGCACTATGAGGAATTACCTTAAATTCATAGGACTCTTCAATGACCACTTCCATGCTTGTATGTTCCCCCAGACAAGGGCAGCCCATCTTCGCCACATCTTCAGGCCCTACCGGCGTCTTGTTATCATTATTATCTCCTGTAAATGTGAAGAAGTGTCAGTCTGGTTACCTAGCTAGCCCTGAGCTAGCGCTAATGAGGCAGGTCCTATTTTAGACCTTGACCGTGTCTAATGTGCGAGTTAAATCGTAAAGACCTACGTGGAGAACATTTCAAGCACCTTCCCACACATGTCAATAAGGTGTGATCCAAAAAGGGAGAATTCGTCAGCGTGTTGAATGTGTCACTTGTTCTCACCGTGTCTCTGTCCCACTTCCAGTAAAATGGGCTCCTCCAAAATAATCATGAAAGTCTTGTTCTTCTCATACTCCTCATCGTCGATAATCTTCACGTTCAGCATCTTCCTGAAAGGTCAAAAAAGCCACGGAGATGACATCGATCAATGGATGAGTTCAATTATTTCAGAAATGGCAAGTATCTGGATGAGACAAATGCATTTGTTGGCTGGCTGCCCAAAAAACAGGAGGCTTCGAATGCCAGCTTTAACTTTAAAATCCAAATACAAGCATTTGTAGTCAGAAGCGGTGTAGCCAAACGGCAGCAAGCCCACACAATGAATCACGAAGAGCTGTTCGACAGATAGCAGCTCGCCAGTTGAACAAAATGCCGCTAAAAATCTTTGATTAAAAAAAAAAAAACATTTATAAAAATAATAAAGCTGGGCAGCAACAAGACTATTTCTCATCAATCGAGAATCCTGCATAAAACAACAGCATCCTTATTTATTTTTAAGCATTTGTGAACTGAAAATGAATCTCATGAAATCATTCAATAACCTTTCAATTTAATTCAGCAAACTATTTTAAAAGTAATTAATGACGTACAGGAGTTTTGGATTTTTTGGTGTGCTTTTTCTTTGTGTCACTATGGCCTAAAATTCACATTTTTCCTCATCACAAAGGCCAAATATTCTTTTCAATGATTACTAAATCCAAATTTCCTGAAAATACATTTATAATAATAATTGTGAGGATAAACGGCGAAGAAAATGAATACATGCTCATTTTTCACCGTAAATCCACAAGGGGGCAGACTTTTCATCACCATATATTGGAGTCAATGATTTCAGATACCTTTCTGGTGAAAAAAAAAATGGAAAAATGCCTTTCAAGGCACATTAAAATAAACCCTTCAGACATCTCCTGCTGGGCTACGCGACTATTTGAAGTTTCATTCGTGAAGCCGCACTGTCAAACTGTGACCGAGATTCCATATTTTCTTCGTTCTCCTGCAGTGACTTTCTCGATCTCTTTGCACCTCCCTAATGATATGTGGGTGGGTGGTTGTCTATTTCTGTCTACGCGTACATATACAAACGCCCAGGATCCAGCAACACGCAAGAAGCTCACAGGAAAAAAAAAGCAGATTTATTTTCAACGACAATGGGAGAGGGAAGGAAAACCCGGAGGCAACAAGGAGAAAAAACTCAGATGTTGAGGACCATGCTGAAGAAGACAGTTGAGTGACGTGAATCAACTCGTTTATGTAAGAAGATCAACAGGAAGAAACTGTTGGTTGTCATTTCTATATCAAAGAATGTCACACCCATAAAAAAAAAAAATGAATGAATTTCCCTGGTAGTTGTAATGAGACAGAACTTAATGTTGCGTATGCAAATGAGAAGGGACTGCTGGAACGATTTTTTGAATATTAAAATCGGTGTTAAATTGAAGTTGCGTTCAGGGTGCCACTGAGAGCTGACATGAGCTTGAGGGATGATTTTTTTTTTTTTGCAGTCTGCGGGTCACAGCGAACTCTCATTGCAGAGGTTCTTGTCAGATCCCGTCAAAACCGGAAGGACATAATACTTAGAACTGAATCTGTTGATAATCGGTCATAGCATTCGGTCAAAAGCTCCAAATCATTTTTTTTACTAAGTACACATCGATAAGGACTTTTGCAAGTTGGACACTTTGAAAAGTCAGGCAGAAAAACCGGTCGAGATTTCCCCCAAAAAATTATGAAGCACTCAAACGCTTGCTGGCTCAACGGGATTGGAACATTCCATGGGCTAAAAAGCCATACAATGAAGGGAAGTTCTTTTTTTAAAAAACGAATGGTATCAGACATCCAACAAAAAGAATTGCTTCGAGTGGCAACAATGGAATAAAAGCCAGATTTGAAGAGGATTGTTCAAGGCAAGTCAAGCAACATGCATAGTAAGTGAAAAATTATGTTTTTGTTTTTGGACTTTGTTGAACTAAGTTTGTGTGTGTGTGACAGTGCACACAATTGTTGAAAATGAATTGAATTACCTGGTAAAAATATTGAAAGAAAATTGGTCCAGTTTAGATTTTCAATTCTTTCTCGATAAACCTTACAAAAAAAGGAGGTGCGAATTTAAAATAATAATAATAATAATAACTGCACTCCACCTCTTGAGGTGAAGACAACTTTCTTCTGTTGAAGTTGAGCAAACACATGGAATAGTTCAAAGGGATCAAGAAAGCGCGTCGGTGCTGAAAATGAACACTAAAGCGGCAGTACCAAGAAATAGGTTTCTCATATCCTCGGGCAATATTAGGATCTTGACACATTTGGGATTTAGCCGGCAAATCAATCATTCAGAGTATAAATAAAGCCAAGGCACTGAGCTTCTTCCTGATATATTGTCCTCTCAAAACATCAAATCTAAAACACCTGAAATGTTCAAGATTAACATCACTGCTTTTCTTTCTACCTTGAGGAAAACAGCTTTTAAATTTTACAACCAGATGCTTCCTGTTATATTTATTAGCTTGGTAACTCTTCCGGGAGCTCATGAACTTTTTATTTTTTATTGTTCATCTTAACTAAACAAGTCCTTGAATTACCATATGTGCTTCTTTTTTTCTTGAATGTGTTTTTTTGAGTAATGATTTGAAAGTGCTATGTTATTGATCGGAACCAACATTAAGCCAGAGGAGTTACGAACACCAGCTATTGATTTACCTTTTCCACAAGTGTTCCCTCTTCCACTCACAGAGCTTTTTATTTTAGCTTATGTAACCGGCCCTGTTATCCACTTTAGCCTCAACTGGTGTGTTGCGGCACACGTAGCGAGGCGCTAACAAAAAACGGAAAGCTTCAAATCCTCCACAAACAAAGCACGTTCAGATGATTTGGCTCAAAGGCTCGTCTTGAACGACGCCGCTGAACTGTTCATTTCAACTGGAGTTAAAAAGCTTTTTGTGACCAAAAAAGATTCTTGTCAAATGTGCTGTTCACTCCTTGGCCATCTTATTAGGTACATCTGTTGGAGCTTAATATTTTCTGGCTTTTTCATCCTCTCGGAGGCTGAGAGAAATAATTAGTGGTTGTTGGTTTTTTTCGTTGTCTTCTAAGCAAGACGTGTTGTGGTAATAATCTAATGAACATGGTCCGGTCCTCCAACGCAAATACAAAATGTTCCTTTGTTGAGCACTATTGGCTCATTAAGCCCAGCTCCTGCAGTACGTGAAGATCATTAGGGAGCTCCGGTGAATCTCGTTCAACTTGCTGTAATTGCTCCGGAAAATCTTTTTCACTGAGCCCTCGGAGTAACATTTCGGATGATGCAGCTTTTATGAAATTTTCGACAAGATTGAAAATTCTAAAATGCACCAGTAACGTTGGAGAAGGAGAAAAATGGGGAGATGTGAGTTCTTTGTGTATTCACCTGCCGATTTTTTTTTTTCTTTTTTCCTCCCTGCCTCCCTCGGTGCGCTCAGCCGACCGACCCACACAATCCTCCCACTCACTAACCCTGCAATCCTGCTTGCACAGACACATTTATTTGACACGTTTTAGTCAGTGTTTCTCCCGCTGTGGAAATGCTCCTCTTAATCATTTGATAGCAGAAAGCAAACATTTGGCATCTGCTTCCATCACCTCCGTAAATTTGCTGATTAAAATGACCTCGTAAGCGAACTTTAATGGCTTCTTTCCTTTTCTGCAGTTTTTTCTTTTCCTCTCATTGGTGATTTCAGCTTCGAAGTCACTAATGTGATCAAAATGGCGTCAACCACTTGCTGATGACATCATTGATGACATCAGCGCTATGCTATCATCTATATTCGCTGACAAGTTCATGAATCAATCAAGAGTCATAAAATAGATTTGATCACTCACATGGTCTCATCGTTCTGAAACTCCAGCTTGCCGGATACTTCTTCGTAGTCCTCGCCAGCCTTGGCCGTGCCCTCCACGGTGTGGTAAGGCACAGCCACTTTGCCCCTGGCGCCGGACGTCCGGTGAACTTTGACCTGCATGTTTCCCACGCTCTCGCTGACCCTCGTGGACTTGCTCTCGAAGGTAAAGATGCCGGCGTGGTCGTCGTCGTAGATGGTCACCGTGGCCGTGTCGGCGTTACCCAGCGCGGCTTTTGGCGGGATGTGTGAGGAAATGCCCGCCATGCTGTTGCTGGTGGAGATGGAACGGGGATCCAAGATGGAGACCTCGGCTCGGTGCACGATGCGGGGGTTGCTGAGGCGCACGTAGAAGTGCTCGTCTTCTTCGAAAATGTCATCGTCGATCACGCCCACCGTGAACTCTTTGGTGGTCTCGCCGGGCTTGAAGACCAAAGTGCCCTCGGCGAACTCGTAGTCTGATCCGGCGTTGGCGGTGCCATCTTCTGTGCGGTAGTCAACCTATTGAGGAGAAGATAAAAGCATGGCTTGACCTTCTAGCGGCTGAAATGATTCATTATTTTTTCTCACCTTCACCGTGCAGCCGGCTTCTCCTCCGTGCCGGCTGACCGAGAGCTTTAAGGAGCCGCAGTTCTCAAAGCACTGGTAATGGGAGGGGTCAAACTGCAGGTAGATAGTGTTGGGGTCTTCTTCTTGTCCACTGGCCTCATGACAGCTCACCACCTTCCTGGCTTGGTCGGCAGCGTGCTTTTTCAGAATGTTCCCGGCTCCAATCATCATCCGCGTGGCTTGGATACGGTAGAAGGCTCGGCTCTTCTGTTGTTGGACCAAGACTTGGTAGTTGGCCATTTCGATCAGCTGCTCCATATCCTTCTCCGGATGCCTCTGCTTGAGGTCCTTCAGAGTGCGAGCCATATCTCTTCTGGCTTCCTCTTCTTGGTCCTGCTCGGGATTCATCCCTCCACCTTCCTCCACCCCCTCCAGCATCCCATCCAGAGCCTCTTTGGGGTTTCCGTGAGAGTTGACCCCTTGACCGTCCATCTCCAAGTCGGTTTTGGTAAACATGGCTTCCCCTTCCGTTTCGATGATAATACCTCGAGTCTTGTCGGCACGGTAGCGTTTGTTGACGTACTTGTAGAAGAGCAGACGGCGATCGGCGATCCAAGCTTGCAGCACGCAGAGTGGGAAGAAGAGAAACGTGAGGACCGCCTCCCAAACCTCCACCTCGCCGGGGGAGAAAACCGACAGGATGAGGTACAGCCAGATGTAGGCAAAAATGCTCCAGGCGGCGGTGACGAAAAAAACCCTCAGATGCTTGATTTTGCGGGTCTCGTTTTCTGGCACCACGTAAACGCAGATGGCTATTATGATGAACATGTTGAACGCGGCGCTGCCCACGATGGTGCTCGGTCCCAGTGAGCCCGATTCAAAATTATGCCCCACCACCTCGATGACGGACAAAAGGATCTCCGGCGCCGACGACCCTAAAGCCATCAAGGTCAAGTTGGACACGGTCTCGTTCCAAATGCGTACGGTGGTGGTGGTGGTCTCGCCGTTGGGCTTCTTGATGGTGATTTCTTTTTCCTGAGAGGTGATGACCTCAATGGATGACATGAAGCGATCGGCGATGATGGACATGCCCAGGAACATGTAGATGAGAGCCGCAAAGTAAACAATGGCTCGAGCCACTTTATCACCCACCACGGGGTTCTGAGGATTCCACATGGGCAGCACCACCCCATCCGAGCAGTTATCTTCACTGGAGCAGTTGCCCCGTGGGCTTCCGGGATCTTCATGACTGGAGCTGCCTCGAGATACGTGGGTGACTCCCAGGAGCAGCAGGAGCAGGACCGAGATGTAGACACAAGATGGAGTCCGCTTTTGCAGAAACATGGCCGCCGTTTACTCTTCTCAATTTAATTCATGTGGATCGGAAACCTCTGCAAGAAGAAAAGGGGCAAAGATACATTTGGATGGAAGATTCGAGATTTGTGCTCTTCTGTATGCAAATGATGTGGGATCCGATAGCTCGGAAAAGTAGAAATATTGGCGAGTATTAATCGTTGAGTCATTGGTGTTAGCCTGCCCCTGCTCCCACACAATGGCATCGTTTTGCACGAAAAAGCGCCCGGTGGAAACGTTCACCTTTGCACCCGCATTACGAAGAGGAAAAGTGACTCAGTCGCGTCGAGTTGGATGGGATGCTAAAAATAATCCTCGGGTATAGAATATGAAAGAATAGACTGCCGATGTGATTGTGAACATGCCTTGGCTGTTTTCCCATAAAGACGCAGTCAAATATAATCTGAGCTTTTTTTTTTTTTACATTTCTGTCTCTAGTTGTTTCATAACGATTTGGGAAAGATTTATGTGCCATTTAATGCATTTTTTAAGACCTTAGTAACCTAATTTTATGGCTTTGCTGTGCCACCATTTTAAAACTATAAATACACCGCTGAATGAGAACATTTCAGCCTTAAGGGGGGGGGGGGGGGGGGGGTGCTCCGAACAAACATAATTGTACTAGATTATGTGTTTGGGAAAAAAAAAAAAGTATTTGACGGGCGTCTTTATGAAAGCCATTTAAAGAACATCTGAGGGAAAAGTTCTTCTTAGCAGCCATTTGAAAAGCTCGGGTGAATAATTCAGAGTGGAGAGCCCATGGAAGTCGGAGGCTCCACATCAGCGTCAATATGAACACTGAGCGAAAACAGCACACGGGGGAAGGTGTAATCTGATGCGCCTGATCAAAATTTTAAGAGCGTTTCAAAAATAGGTTGGCCGCTTACATCAGAGAAGACAACGTTTAACGCTCTCATTGACATGCGGAAAGGGAAAGGCTTGCAAATCTTCACGCTGACCTTACCAGCTCACGGTCACCGTGAAGGTGAAGCCGAGACGGACGTTTTTTGTTTTTTTCTGAGACACCTCCGGTAGATGAGAAACAGATTGTGCAGGAGCAGCAACACTGTTGCTCAGATGGTGTAACACATCAGCACCACGGACAGCGACTCTTGAAAAAATGCCTGAGGATGTCTTCCAGCGTATCATCTCGACTCTTGGAAAATCCCATACAGCCGGTTTAATGCTTCAAAGGCTTTAAGATTAATCATCCTGAACACGAAACAAGAAGGGATGCTCCTTTTAGAAAGGAACTCAGCCCTGCCAATTTAAGTCGTGGACTTTTTGTTATTACACTAATCTAATCGAATTGAATGCAATTTCTTCTGCACAAATGTTGAGTGGGTGCTGTTTCTATGGAAATAGGAAGCTTACCAAGTGGTGGGATTACGGGAGGAGAAATGTTTCTCTTGTTTAGCACACCTTTGCCAACCACGTCGAGTACAATGACGTGATATTTCAGGTGTTGACTTTTTTTTCCCTCAACTCGAGATTCTGTCAAAAGAGCATTTATTTATTTATTTATTTATTTATTTATTTATTTATTTATTTATTAAGGCCTACACATAGTATGTAATGGCTTCAATTTGAATTGTTTACATATGCCAAAAATCAATTTAATTATTATGAATGATTAAATACTCGATTACATAATTACTGTCATTATTTTTAGGTCTCATTTGTTGTTTATTATCATAAACACCACTGTTTAAGGAATTGAATGTGAGCTAATTATATTAAAAAATCCAACGTGGCAAAACAGCCTATAGGATGGAAGATGCAGCAGTTACTCAATTGGGCAAACATGAATTGTCTATATTTAACATCTCCCAAAAAAACATTGTGACTCACCTTGCAAGTTGTTGAGTGCGCTTGGTGTTTGAAGGAGAAAGCGTCAGAAGTGGAAAGTACTTTGCATTTCTCTGTGCAGGGGAGAAAAAAAAAAGCATTTAGATCAAATCTTTCAACACTATCAAAGCAGACAAGAGGGCTTCCCCGTGAAGGCATTTTCAAATCATGTTTAAAAAGAAACACCGAATGGACTGCACTTGAGGAAATTGAAAAAAAAAAAAGGGTGAAATCTAACTAAGACAACATTGCAGGGGAAAAAAGTCGATTATTCGCAGCAGGATGTGCGTGAGGGACTAATTGACGACTCCATTTGATTCTCACAGCACAGCAGCGCCACATGTGCTCACAGAAATCGCCTGCTTATTGCTCTCCTTGCCTGCAGATGAGCAAACGAGGCAGCCGGAGTGGCGTCCACGCAGCAAGATTCGATCTTGCGCCCTCCCGAATGTGTTGGAATTCCCTCTATATCCAACTTGACACCTCCGGGTTACTTCTTCTTGTGGCAAAACATTTCCTAAATCTTTCTTTTTTAAAGAATAGACTTACAACACACGTTTATTCACCCGCAGCTCGAATGTCGGTGCGTAAAATCAGAGCGACTCTTTTCTCTTTAGCCTCCCGCGGAATGAGTCACAAATCCCCCCCTAAAGTGCCGTTTTAGGAAAGAGTGTTTTTAATCCGACAAATGTACAGAGTAGTTGAGAAAATGAAATCAAAAACGAGGGGAGAAGCCTTGCGCTTTTCAGCAAAGGGGGTAACGCAGACAGCGGTGGACGCATGAGAAAAGGCGTGAATGAATGGATGGATGGATGGATGATGGAGCGCGAGAACAAGCCAGGGTAAAATGGATAACGAGCGAGCTGCTGCTGCTGCTGGTGGATGAGATGAGGAGTGTGCGTTGCCCGAAAAGCAAATAAATAAATAAATACAAGTGTTCGAGTCTTACTCTTGCAGCCTTGGCACCAGAGGCGAGGAGCGAGAAGGAGGAAAAGCAGTAACACTGCAGTGGAGACAAGGGAGGAGACGACACACGCTCGATTTGGACCTTCTCACTGCGCATCAGGAGTCCACGGCGAACGACTCTTTTACTCCGATTTGTTTGACATCATCACTCATCGCTCAGCGGCACCCCCGTCACCTGTTGTCGCCTAGAAGAGAGCCCAAAAAAAAAAAAAAAAAAGAAAAGACCACTTTATTAGGCACAGCTGGGATAGTCTTGTAAGAGAGCTTCAAAAGTCTGCCTTTAGAATAAAAGAAAGAAAAATAATGCGAAGCGACACTGACCGGAAACGGTTGTGGGTTGCGGTGGTGTAAAAGTGCACTGCATCGATCTGTTTCTCATGAAATGATCATCTCATTATGGGAAATGAGGAAATATTAGAAACAATAGCTGCATGATGCACTGCAGTTGTTTGGACATTGTGCGCCTGCTGCAGGTGGACTTTGGATAAGCTCATTAGTATGATGGCGTCCCTCATTTTGAGCTGTTCCCTTTAATAACTCTCAAAAAGGAGCCTTGTTGGTTTAAGTGCTGTAGTATTATTTAATCATGAGCAACGACAGCATGAGCTTGTTGTTCTTCCTGTTTGAGTTTAACCTTATGCAGGGGTCACCGGAGCGAATCGGTTTTGAACAGCAACGAAATTGAATGCAGTTCGTTATTGATTCACTTGCCTGTTATTTAATGGAAATAAGTGTCGTTGGTTTTCTGGATCACTTTGCCAACCAGTCCTGGGTGAAGTCTGCCTTTGTCCAAAGTCAGCTGAGATAGACTCCATGAGCTCCCCATGACCCTGAAGTTGAAAAATGACATCATCGTTCAGCTTAGGCAGAAGTTGTATACCCAAAGTTTTTTTTTGTTTTTTTTTTGCGATACTGATTTGTTGTCTGGGCTCAATAAACAGGCAAGACGTTTGCAGACAGGTGCTTCACTTTATTTGAAAGTGGCAAACATAACGAAAACCACGCTGAAATGAAAACATCACTGAATAGTACAACGAAATGATTTAGTTCCGCTTGAATGAAAAATTCGAGAGCTAAAAAGCGACAGAGCAAAAATACAAATGAGCATAAATTCAGATGCATAAGTGAAAATGAGGAATTTTTTACCTTGAATCTGTGATACAAGTACATTGTTTTGAAATGTCGGACTTTTGTTTCTTAGCTTTATCGACAACTCCTATCGCGAAGGTCTCAGGGAAGACCATCCTCTTAGCTTTGATGATGTGACATCATCTTAAGAGGTGTGATAATGAAGCTTAGTGACTTGGAGATGATGTACTGAGCATATTTGTCATCCAAAATGCTGACATCATCCAAAAAAAGCACAATATTATATTGAATATTGCAAATATGTCAGATTGATAATATAAAGCCACATGTTTGGGACAAGTGTAATATTTCTGGGCTTGTTTAAGGCTTTTTTTTATTATTATTGCTAGCTTATTCACTGAAGCACATATTGAATTTAGGCCCAGCAGGTCATTTTGTGATGCTAACATAGTTCCATGGGGATGGATCCAATCCTCGCTGCAATATCTTTGTAAATGCTGCGCTTAGTAGCTCAATTCACAAAGCAATTCTTGAAGTCCCACAGAAGCCAAGCGACTGAGCTTCATTGCTTTTCCATCAAGACATTAGCAATGTGGATTTTTTTTCCTCTATATAGTCAGAATGGAAACATCTCGAGATGTTCCACAGCAGGAGTTTTCAGCAAGCGGTGATTTAATTTGATAATCAGTCCTGTTAGATGCCTTAATGTGACCATCTGTTGCTGTCTCCAGCGTGTCGCCATCTTGTGGTTCATTTAGTATCTGTCATTCTTCATCTGCAGCATCAAATTAATTCGAACGTACCATATCCAGGGAGTTAAACGTCAGTCATTTTTTTTTCATCATTATAAAAATAATGGAGGCAGCACATTGTGAAGTGAAAATCTGAATCGGTATTAATACGTCTTTCTTATATTTTTGTTTTTAATTCATCATTTTTGAAAACCTCACGTTAGATAAAAACAAGGGTGGATTTGGAATCAGTGCAAAAACAAAATCTGAGAAAGATTACTTGCATCTCGGATTAAAAATTTAGTAAGAACGTGTTGAGTGGTGTAATTCACATTTCTCCCATAAATTAATGAACGCCACTTGTGATCATTTGTCATAATTTATATGTATGAATAAGCTTTACATCTACATCTATTTGATCAAATACCCGCTTTCATTTATAATGAAGCGATAAATTCTCTATAGCACTTATCAATACCATTTACTACCACTAGAGGGCAGACTACATCCATTTATGGATAATCTGCGTGTTATCAATTATTTAAATGTATTTCAATAGTTTCTGTTCTTCCAAGCATCAACTGGCAACATTTCCATACTAAATACAATAATAAAATTGAGATGCAGGCATTCAAAACACTAGCTGCCAATTCAATCAAATGATTTATTTCAAAGTAGTGCAGAACTTGAAGGCAAAGATACATACAATTGAAAATACACAAGATATTTTAACATGCAATGTCTTGCAATTTTGAAAGGCTACTTAACATTTGCAGCTTTGGATTTATTTATTGTGTAATTTTGGCTCCTTTCACTTGAAACTGAAGAGTGTTATGAAATGAGACCCTCACCCTTTGAGGACCTGGTTTCGCCAAGTGTCTACAGCTGCTTGGCTGTCGTGTTATGTTATTCCACTAAATTGTCAAACGAGCTGCTGGTGTCTCTTTCCAGTCTTCAATCACTTCCATCTTTTACATAGGAATGATTTTAAAGGCAGCACTATTCATCTAGCAGACCTTTGGAACGTGAGGTTGGAAATCTGATTTGTGAATGGGTGCAATAGAGGTGCAGACAAAAAGGGGGAAAACATTTTATGCTTGCCCTGCCCCCTCAGCAGTCTCTGGGGACCAGGCGATTATGAAAATGAATAAATGAGAGAGAGAGAGAGAGAGACGGAGAAAGAGAGCTGGCATAAGCGACAGAAGACGTCGAGGGTTGAGAGAGGAGAGAGCAAATCAGAGCAGAAGGGAAAACGGGGTGATGCGATTGGCTGCTCCTAATGTTGAGCGTGATAGAAATATCTCTCTCAGATGGACAGTAGGCAGAAAATACATCTTCTAAGCTCTTAAAAAAAAAAAAAGAGGACAGAGTAAAGAGCAGGACTAATTAATTTCAGATGTTGATGTGGACATTTGTATTTTGGAAGTCTAAATGAGCGTAGCTGCTGATTCCTCTGTTGACGTTTTTTTTTTTTCCCTGAAGAATCAAACCAGCCTCTTGTAACCGTTCAGGCACGGAGATGATTTAGGGATGCGAGAAGAGAGTTGTGACATGCTGTCGATCCAAATTGACCAAGACGTGGACGGAGTGGAATGTTCTCTTCTGTGGCAGACGCGTCACCAGCCAGATTCAGGTATTCTCTGCTCAATATTTTCAAAATATCACTCCATGCTACCTGATGTTGACATTATTATAGCCTCAAATTTTTTTGTCATCCTTGTAATGATCAACTTATGGGAGACATCAAGTAGTTGGGCTAACACGATGACAAACTAGTGTTATTTCCCACAAACCATCTTTAATCAATAATTCTCTCATTAGTTCTACCTGAGGGCGTCAAACTGAGAAAGACAAATCTCCCCTGAGAGAGAGGGAGAGCGAGAGAGAGGAAGGGTGCAGGAAGCCACAGACCGAGAGAGCGAGACAAAGGTGGGGGTTCCCCTCGCCTTCTCTCCTCCAGTCTTGTGGTCAGGCTGGCCGGCACTGCCATGGCGTTCACCTTTGCGGCCTTCTGCTACATGCTCACCTTGGTGCTGTGCGCCGCCCTCATCTTCTTTGTCATCTGGCAGGTGAGTATAGCAATTAAGTGGATCCACACAAACACATCCATCCAGCCACGTGTCTTCTCCAGAGGTGATCAGGTGGATACTACATAGGAGTGTTTATCTTGTGGCAGGGGATAAATGGAAGTAATTATGCCATATTGTAGCTCCAGACAGCAAAGTAATTACACATGTATGTCACTGTCAGGCGTTTTGTAATTCCCTGTGGAAAGCATCATGTGACATATTGTTCTCGGCAAACAATGGGACTCGATTGGGGGTCTCGGAAATGTGAGATGTTTTCCAGTAGATCTACTGAGTTCAGCCATGCGTTCAAATTGCAAATAACTGTATGCTGGAAAAAGTACAATAACATCTCTTGTGGTGGTTTTGTGATCAGAAGCTGAAAATCTCAAAACAGAATTTAAAAAAAATGACATTCATTTCATGCAATATTATATTTTGAACATATAGATATTTCTTTTAAATGTTAGAAGGGCGTTTTATTTATCAATAATACTATACTTAAGAGTTGAGTACTCGGTCTGAAAATTGTAAAATGTAAACAATATACATATAAGCTTATTATAGAGATGCTCAATCCGAAAAAAATGGAGAGACTGATGGTTAGGTTTTGGAAAAAGTCCGACTAAATTCTCATTAGACCAGTTTATTTGTGCTTTTCTGTGGCTCCATCCGTGTGTGTTGACAATAAAGCTGCTCCTCAAACACCACAACAAACTTGCTCATAATGAATTCAGCGCCATATTGCCAATCGGGAGTATTTGTCAGTAAAAATTTGCACAGACGTCAGCGGAGACTTCCGCCACCACGATGACAATATCATTTCAGCTTCAGACTGTAAATGACAAACGTGTGACTACATATTTGTCATTCGGCGTGTGAGAAAGCGAGCGGGCGGGGGGGCGAAACCAGTCTGGCTTGCCTGCCGTTCAACCGTGTGATTAAAAAGCTTATCAAACCACGATCATGAAGCAACCCCCCCGGGTAAGGCTCAACGCACTGCCAGAATATCCTAATTGAATTTGTCTCTCAGCCAATCAGATGGTATGTTCACTACATGAGTAACCATGGAAGCCACTGAGGAGGGGGTTGCCTTGTTGCTATGGCAACTGTATCTGTTTACAAACGATGGAGAGAGTGAAAATGCTCGTTACGAACGCAGGCTGAACGCATCACGTGCGCTATGTTTCAGATTATCGCCTTTGACGAACTGCGCACAGACTTCAAAAACCCCATCGACCAGAGTAATCCCACCAGAGCGGTAAGAATCGTCTTGTGTTAAATATGCATGTAGAAAAAAAACATTCTGAGAATTCACCAATACAGATAATATTCAGTTTTTGCAATTTGGCATCAGCTGTGAGAGGCTTAGCGAACGTTTCGGGAACAATGTGAAGCCGCAAAAGTGAGAGTGATGAGGAGTGGGAGAGGAAACTGTGAAATCGGGCTGTGGGAGTGTGGAGGCACGCCAGACACACACACACACACACACACACACACACACACACTTCAAAGAATAGAAATATCTTTACATAGCTTTACCTTTGTCTGGGCCAGTCCAGAAAACTTCCCATAGGTTAGCTTTCCATAGTTAGCATAGCATCTTCTCCTTAATGATCCAGTCATGGAGATTTGAAGGTGAACCAGTAAGTTGAAGCGCAGCCAAGAACATGAGTTGATACTCAACTTTGATGACAAAAGAAAAACAACAGCAGTGATTTATGATTCTTCCAAGGGCAACACTGACAAAATGAAAGTGGCAAACCCACTAAAGTGTTTTTGTTCTTGAAAGAAGTTAGTTGTTATCAGTCTGGGTGTGAAATTACAATTTTTTTTTCATTCCCTTCGGCTACAACATTGAAGCACACTTGTACAAATGATTTCCTAAATCCAGTACAAAAAGAATATTTGGTTAAAAAGGAATTGATTCTATGTAAGTGTATTCAAAAAGAGAAATTGAAAGGAAGAAATGGATGAGCGTTTTTCCTTTTGTCTGATCCACAGAGGGAACGGATTCTCAATATCGAGCGAATCTGCAACCTTCTTCGCAGAGTGAGTGATTTCACTTTTTCACCTGGCTCAGCTCAGCTCGGCTCGATAACGACACCAGGGGGGCTTTATTTGTCTCGCCCGCTAGTGGGACTGCCATGACGCACACGATTCACTTCACATGAAGCCACCTTTGGTGCTTCTCTCCACACCCACACACCCATAGAGATTGTTCTCCATATTATCATCAGAGAAAGCCATTTTGTATTCCATTTGTTTATTTCATGCATCCTTCTGCTGTTTAGTTGGTGGTGCCAGAATATTCCATCCATGGACTCTTCTGCCTAATGTTCATGTGTGCTGCAGAATGGGTCACACTTGGCCTAAATATTCCTCTTCTCTTCTACCATCTGTGGAGGTACGACTCGCACGGAAATCTTCCAAATGTATGTACGTAAGATTCCTTTTTTATTCTCCTCAGGTTTTTCCATCGACCGGCCGATGGGTCAGAGGTTATGTACGATCCCGTGAGTGTGATGAACGCTGACATCCTCAATTACTGTCAGAAGGAGTCGTGGTGTAAGCTGGGCTTTTATCTTGTCTCGTTCTTCTATTATCTCTACAGGTAGGTGGTTCAATTCTGCTTTCAAGGCTGTATTTACACTGCAGATGTTAATAATATAATATTTTTGGGGTTCAACTATAAATTGACATGAACGTGGCCGTGATGAGATAGTGGTTAGTACATCTGCATCGAAGGTTGAGGTTCTGGTCTCGCATTGTGGCTTTTGCATGTTCTCCCTGTGCCTCAATGGCTTTTCTCCATCTTCCTCCTACATCCTAGAAAGCATATAATTCCATTTAAGACTCAGAATTGTTCATAAGTGTGAATGTGAGTCATATGGTGAAGAGACCTTCTGACCTTGACTTCACCAATGCTACTGTGATTCATAGTCAACAGCTGTCTGTGACGTTGGAGTGGAAAACTCTGGATTCAAAGTGCCCTGGTTAGAAGATCAAACTTTGGGTATTTTTAGATATTAGTCCCAGCCCACTATCCGTGATTCGGCTGGAAAAGCAAAGACAGGTTCATTTACTTTGACGATTCTGGAGACTGTGCTCATCATGGGCCGTAATAGGCTGTTGGGTATTTTAGGAATTTTCTAGGAATTTTCTTCTTAGTCCCCTAATGCGGAAGATATAGCGAATATATATCTGATGAAAAAATTTGGGTTTGTAAAAAAAAACAATATTTTTATCTTCCCCCCCCCCCCCCCCAAAGAAAAAAAATCCTAGCTCCGGCAGTGATTTGAACCACATTGTGTAAATGCAGCCTTTTACGGACTCACACTATTGGAAGTCTAATTGTGTCTCTCCGTCTTTGTCGTGATCTATTCATTGATCAAGCATGGTCTATGCCCTGGTGAGCTTCTAAAAGAGACTCCCTGGTGAGATGGATAGAAACGGAAAGAGCGACCACATCAGCTCTACCTTCCCATCCGTCAGTGGGCTCGGGTTTCCCCCGCAATCCGACGAAACAAACCCAAACAGAGCGCCATTGTGAATGTAAAGGTGTTGCCTCCAATCCATTTCCGTATATCACTTTATTACAAACACTGCAGTGAGACAGATGGACAAAGCAATGGATGGAAAATAAAGCGGATGACGGAAAAGGTGTTTGTGTTGCCTTTGACGCCTCATGACCAATGTTGACAAGGACTCTGAAGGGCTGGAGTAATCCCACGTTGCTCTTACTGATCCAGTCTTTGAACTCACTGTGACTTTCCAATTTAACATGGGCTGGAACACAAAAATCATTTGTCTGTAATTTTCCATTTGGATGGTGGTACTCCATATTTTGATAAGACACCTCTAATATCCAACCACTGTTTTTCTACTGGGTTGCTGATACATTTTACTGTAAAATGAAATTAAAATCACTGTAAAAAACGCAGGCAGGGATATTACAGGTCAGTTTGTGCACAGACACTTTTAATTGAGATCTCGAGAAAGCTTTGGCTGCCAGGGTCATTGGGGTCAAACTGTAAAGAAAATAATAACAATACAAAAGTAATGTCAAAGTCGCTATTGGACTTGAATTCACGGTAAATGCTAGAAGCAATTTTCTTTTTTCCCTCCTTTGTGCTCACAGATTCAATGCCAAAAGATTGTATATGAAAAACATTGTGCCAAAGAACAAGGGTGAAGTGAAAAGCTTGAGAAATACTTAAAATGCTAAGGCAACGTGATGTGTTCTTCAAAATAATATCCGATCTTGGTACGATGGTTTTCTTAAACACAACAGAACAAAGGCCTACATTTGTTTTATTTTTTAGTGTGCGGAAATCGCCTTATTTGTGTTAGCACCTATGCTAGCTATTTTAGCGCAGTGACATTTCACGTATAACAAGCAATTAAAACGACAATGTTGCGCGAGTGTGTTTCATAACCGAGTGGGACGCAAAGTGATAATGATGTAGAGTCATTTTATTTATTTAGATAATACAATCAGACACATGAAGTCATTGCTGCTTGATGACCAAGCCTTTGCTCATCTGCTTTCATGTGTTCATTAGTTGGCCTTATATGTAGATAAGTGATGTGATTTGTAGGAGTACAGCTATTCAGGGGCTTGATAAAAAAAAAAAAAAAAAAGTTTACCCCCCCTCCGGCTGCATGTGTAGTAATTAACAAGTACTGATAACATGTCTGGTGTTGCTACTTAGGAAAAAGTGTATCATGAGTAGTGCAGCCTGTCAAAATATTTTCAAACATTCACACCACAGCGTCAAATATATATTTTGGTGTAGGAAAAAGATATTTTGAATAGACAGCAATACTAGGATTAAAGCCTAACATGGGAATAAATTCATCGTTTGCAAAGAAATCAAATAAATATCATGGACAACAATTACTTGATTGATTCTTAGGATATTTCTTTTACAATTCAGATGACTTGTTACAGAAAATATTTCACGTTTGGAGAAAATATTCTTTTTGTTATATTAATATTTTTGTTGTTCATACTAAACTGATTATAAGGGTAAAATTGAAGAAAAATAAAAGGGAGGGCAGATGATGTTAAAGTGCAATTAAGGTGTTTACAATAATGGTACTAGAAGCATTTCTGTATGTAACATGGTTACATACATTGTTTACATGGCTTGTGTGTCTTATTCTAACACCCCCATTGCAGTAATTATTGCAATAAATATTTTTGTGTAAACAAAATCACTGCCGTTCCAACACTAGCAAGTGACAGCATAGCGCTAACTTGACAAATGCTAACCTCTTCCATTAGAAAAAAAGGTTTGGGAATAATAAGTGAATTAAATGTCAATTTTAAATACAAATAAGATCAGTGAATTAAATTGTATTAATTTGCAAGAATGTGATGAAAAAATATTGCAGAAAAGGTTTAAAAATATCAAATTTCAATTATAAATAGAATTAAAGAAAAGTTTGGTAAATACGTGGAAGACACACAAACACAAAACAATCCTGGCAACAATCTTGAGGACACTTGCACAATTTCATCATATTCAATACGAGAGCTATAAAAAAATTTCACATCCTGCTTCCACACTATCAAAGACATCAAATTAAAAGTTGCGTTGTTGTAAACTTTGTTGTTCAGGTGTGCTTAATGTTGTGCCACTTTAGTTGGAATAATACCATCGGGACAATCGCCATAAGGACAGTTGGAGAAATACAATTTGGTTGACTGTCTCTTTGTATCCATGTATGTAATCTCCAAGCAAATTTAAAAAATGTCATTTGGGTCCTATCTATTTATTTGTATACATTTCTGATCATTGTATGCTATATAACCAGTTTGGTGGACAACTTTAGATCAATCAGGTTTCAATATGATGTACAGTTCATAAATACTAAGCAATTCATATGTATTGTAATAAAATA
The DNA here is from genome assembly GCF_024217435.2 of Syngnathus scovelli. NCBI lineage: Eukaryota > Metazoa > Chordata > Actinopteri > Syngnathiformes > Syngnathidae > Syngnathus > Syngnathus scovelli. The sequence goes on from NC_090861.1 coordinate 2,311,216, forward strand.
AATACATCCCCGAAAATCAGTGCAGTTTATTTTATTTCTTGTCTTAGAGAAAAATCTGAAAAATCCATCCATGTAACGAGGCGGCCATTTTGCCACTTGTTGTCGATTTAAAATGACATCACAGTTCCTAAGGCTCAGCTAGCGAATGTCACATGACCTGAGGAAAAATTCTCAATATTAATTTATTAATATTATTAATATAATTTTTTTTTGGTACTTGAGATTCCCCTTTAATTTTTTACATATGTTTTATTTCCAACTAGAGTAATTCAGTCATTTCATGGCATGTCTAAATTGTAATCAACTTGCGACAAGCGGATATTTTCCTCTGTCTGAAAAGGACATATCATTCTCCGCTGTCACCATGGAAACAAAATTCTATGAGACATTCCTGTTGACTCCCTCCGACTCCCTCACTCAAACATAACATTGAAAAATATTCACCTGCATTTTTCACATCCCTGGCAATAAGCTCATTGACTGAATGTATGTGCATGCAAATATGTACACTCATAAATATCATAACAATAATGCTTAGTTATTGCGCAATCCACACACACACACCAGCTGCATCTGTTTCACACTCATCCTAGGCTCTTCCTTTTTCATCTCCATCCACACCGCCATAACCGCCTTTCCCCTCTCGTCCTACGTCTGTGCTCTCACAGACACGTTGCCATGGAAACTGGCTACAACTGCAGGGCTCTAAAACGATAAGATTGGCATACGCACGGTGGCACTGAATCGCTAATTCGTTATTACACAAGACACTGCGAGGATGTCCGATGCTCTTCAAGCTGCGCGGACATGAAACGGGAACAAAGCTGAAATTGATGTTCAAATTGGACAGCAAAAAAATATTGCGTAATTCCATCCATTTCTACAGCGGGCGTCGCTTCTCAGCATGTTTGTCATCAGCACTTTAAAAGAAGGCAGAAAATAGCTTGAGTGAGGTGTGGGCGAAGCCAGCGGCTTAAGAGGGTGCACGGAGGTGACAAATGAAGGTGTCCATCAACACGGTGCACTCTCAACTCCATTTGCACGACTCGTGCTGTTTGACAGTTGATCATATTTGTTCTCTTCATCTGATGTGATTTGCAATCAGCCAGGGGAAATTAAATGTAATAGAAGAGCGGCAAGGATCAAAAAATGTTTACAACTTTGAATTTGACTTTTTGTTTCTTGAGCCAAATGCTTTGTGTCAATGTAGGTTTATTTCACATACAAGTCAAAAGGGACAGCAAAATTATTACTCATCCCACTCCAAAAAAAAAACTGGAAATGCAAATTTGTGAAAATGTTCCAAAGGCACCATTTTACTTTCTTGACTCTTCAATAAACATAAGGGACGATCCTGTAGGGGACACGTCGACAATATGCGTCCCATGCAAGTCCATATTTGGCTCTGCAGTGTTTCTCATCACGAGCTTCGCGGTGAATCAGCAAGATGGTGAAATAAATCACGTAAAAGTATGGCAGAAGATGTGAGAATCCTAACAAAAGAAGCAGATGATTATATTTATATTTTCTTCTCCAGCTTTACAGTGTCATCATTTCCAACTTTTTTTCTGCATCCATTTTCTTCGAACGATCAGGGGTTGTTCCCATCCATCGTTCTTCCTTCTGCTCCCATTTCTTTCTTCCAAACTTTTGTACTTCTCAATTACAAAAGCAGCAAAAGCAATGAGTCACATCGTATTTGATGTGTCAGCAGCAACAAAAGGACTGACAGCCTCCATTTGTCTGCATGCTAGACAGGAAGAATGAAACCAGACCTTCAATGGAGTCTAGCAACTATTTATCTGATCATTTTAGGAAGTGAGGGAATATTCGACTGTGGGTTGCAAACTGAAAAGAATCAATCACTCAAAGTAGGATTATTTGTCACCATTTTTGCTCTTCATCTAAAATTAGATAATCAATTGTAAGGATAGGTAAGATTTATTATTGGATCAAATGTTTCCAATGTATGATGGAGTGTTCTTACCACAAGGCAAAGACCAAGCCAAGGCCATGAGGAGATCACCCAAGTAATTGGGATGACGGACAAGACCCCACCAACCAGACACCAGCAAACGTTTCCCTGTTGCTGTGGCGATGGTCTCCAGCCCTGCGATCATGCACGCCGCAATCACTTCAACTGATTAGCATCACAAGCTAATCACTCTTGATAGCAGAAATGAAGCCTCAGAGATTCTTGATTAATTCTAAAAAAAATAAATAAAGTGATTTCTACTGACTTGCAACACTTGGATGTGTAGGGTTTCTCCTGAATTGATTCTTCTGCGAGTTGGATTTTCGGAAAATGTAATATCCAATACCTAAAGAGGATGAATGGTATCTTAAGAATGGAAAAACAATATATCTTGTAAAAGTGAGAATGATATTTCACCATTTAGAGTTATTATGACTGCAACTTTAAGTAGACTTAGAGCTTGAGGATGTTCAACCAGAAAGGCCGCCTGAAGGCTGTATGTGAAGGGAACCCAGGTCAGGTCACCGAAGACCAGCATGAAACCGAAACCATCGTGCACGATGTCCATCGTGCTCAAAACTGCCTCCTGTCAACAAACAGATAATTTTAATCATTTGAATAATTTATTTATTATCAATCCCAGGAAATTACCTCAATTAATTTTTATGACTTTAATCATTTTAATAATTTATTGTTTTCGTAATTAATTTAAAAAAAATCATTTTAAATATCCCAGGTTAAAACACATACATGGATTTTTTTTTTATTTTGTGGGTGTGGCTTCTATTCAGGTGTGCTCAATAGTCTGGAAATTGCGGCGACACCTTCAAGTACCTGAGGGCTGATCTCCTACCTCGTTCCACAGAGCGTCAGCCACATACAACAACTGAAAACTGTTGACTAGGATCATGGCGAGTGAGGGGGAACCTTGGCGCTCCACTTCTTGCATCAGCATACCGAAGTTGATGAGCACCTGAAAGAAAGTTTCATGGTAAGGTATTGCATTTCATTTTTTTGTGGAGTAGTGTGGTGCACTTTGTAAACCGATGGAATAAGTGGCCTCATACGTACAATAAGCGCACGTTATGATTTATTCATCTATGCCCTGAATTTAAAAATATCATCTTTGCTTTATTTTGTTTTTACCTCCTATTTCTTTCTCAATATTAATCAATATAAATATCTCATTTGAGTTTATCCACTTGTGATTCTGACATGAACTGCACATGACTCTGAAAATGAAAATGCATATTGGATCAAAACAAGATGATATATTGATGTTCCATCTGCTCCATGTCACGCTTATGTTTGTGTCACGTGCTGATAAGATCTCAGCAAAGGGCACAGTTATTTATCATCCATTTTGCAAATGAAGACCTTTTTTTCTGGGACAAAATTTAGCTGATGCAACACAAATCTGAAGACTGTGATTCATGTTTATTAATTTTTTTTTATGATTGCTCACAGAATTTTGATGAGGTTAAAGGGTCTCATAATTATATCCTGACTCCTCCCCCTTTTTTTTTCCATTTAAGGAAACACAAGCTTCTTTTTGACATTTTAGACCATTGTCCAGGTAAGCAGATGATGCAATTTGTTAATTTGATATAAACTTAATGTCAAATTTAATAGAAATTAAACATCTCATTTAGAGAGGTTAATCTGCTCAATTTAAAAACTGTGTTGAGGAGCAGTAATGAATATCAACTTATGATACAGAAAGAAAAAGATGCTGTCTGACATTCAACCAAAATCTCCCACACACAATTGGGTGGGAGGTTTTTATCTTCTCTCCTACACTACTCACTCAAAATGGGCAAAGCATTTACAGTAGTTTTTACTGTAAACACTGGAAAAGAAAATGTAATTTTATAAAATCCATAATTACAAATAGAACGGATGAAGCAGTCCATTTGTTTAGTAATTCAAAGACAAAATGTTAAATATCTTCGTCTAAATCAAATGCCTCGGGTCAGCGGGTGCAAATTTATTTTGATTGTCAGTCACAAGGAAAAAAAATAATTTGGCTTATGTTGAACAACAGCCCCATCTATCGGCAGTAACCCGAAAAAGCAGTCAAAAGAAATTACACAATATTCTCACTGCTAACGAGAAATGTTGGCTTAAAGTATTTCATCATTTTTGTGATTATAGATAAGTAAAAATAATAATAGTTTTGTTTTGTTCTACTTACCCAGCCAATCAGACCTGGTCTGAGCTCACAGAAATATTTAAGATCAAAATGACCTATGCGAGGGTTTAGCTCCCGTCCAATGAAGAAGTCATACAAGGGATTACCTAAAACAAATATAAATTAGCTTTTCACATTCTTTTTTTGCATTTATATCGACAGCGGCTACGTTTTAAAACAATCAACCTCACCTGTGTTCCCCCCCAAAGCAAGAGCATGAGGAGGAGCCCAAAAAGAACAAACATAGAGGTAGATGGAAAGCATGAAGGACAGTCCTATTGCGCACATAGCCAGGGGCAACATCAGCTGGAACAGATGCCCCAAAGGAACCCCGAACATCAGTAGCAACATCAGTAAGGCACCACTGATGCACAAGCTATGAAGACCTGCAGGAGAGACAAAAATGACACAATGTTGACCTTGAATGAAAACCTATGCAGGTTCAGAAATCTATCATGTAATTAGCAGAAGACTACTAAATTGACATAATTGCCTCCACACCAAAAAAGTACCATTTATGGGATACTTCAGACGTGTTCCATCCGTCAGCACTAATCCCTCAGATATCTGCAGAAACGATAACTTATTATAAAATCAGGTTTTACAAAGCTCTCTGTATTTTTAGCTCCATGAACTTGTGGAAATTGTGCACTTCTGCAAATTATTGTAAAATGGGTATACCTTTCCTAATGGCAGCAAATATAGAAGCGCATGCAGAGCTATCCAGCCCAGCAGGAGGTAGGGAGCCAAGGGGTCCCATAGCTGGTCAAGCGAGGGCAAGGGCGGGGGCCATTGGAGAAGAGCTGCATCAGGAGATCGACTCACGCAAATCAGGTAAAGCACCGTCAAAGGCAGAAAGATGGGGATGCAAATGGCACCTGGGGATGGAAGGGGACAGTATTTGAGGTGATTGTAAATAATTCATGCATCTCAAATTGCAGAAGAAGAAACTCAGTTGTCAGTGGGTGTTTCATTCAAAGCTCAAGTTTTTATTTCAAGAAATTAGATTGAATCTGATGCTCACGAGTGACTCACCTAGGGTTCCTCCAAACTCCCTCTCTGTGTTATTGAAAGCATTTGGCGTTTGACTCTTTGACCTCATTATTAGTCTGCTACAAAAACAATCAAATATTCCGCACTGTTTTTACATGCATTACAATATATACATTATAATTGATCATGTGCAAATATGTTTTTATCTCAGCATTACAAACAGTAAGACATGTATTGTTTATTTGAACAATATACAATAATATGATCTAAAAGCGTATCAAATGGACTAGTTTTTCTTTAGCTCGTTTCCTGATTTAAACTCTTTATACAACGATCTTAATATTTACCTTATTGACGTGGTGTTCGTCAGTGTAGATCGAGAAAATGTGCAGGATTCAAGCGCTGATTCAAACGGACCCGCCCCCTCAACGTGTTTAGAAGACGCACAAGATAGTCTAGCCAATCATATCGCTTAACGGAATCTGAAGAGGGCGGGGACAAATATTTTTGTCCAATCACATCGGTTGCTCTGGTGGCGTCAGTATGCACGCACGACGTGCAAAACGCTCAGTGCGACCTTTGACAACCGCGCACTTTTGAGCTTTGCACTCCACTTTAAATGACCGCAGTTGCGCTTTTTCACCTTTAGATGGCAAAGTCATGTTGTTTAATGATGTAAGGATGTGCAAAAATACAATGGGTGGGGGGAATGAAAAATTAGAGGACCAGCCTTGGAAGGTTGAAAAGTCACCTCATGGTAGCCACATTTGCATAGGATATTTTTCCCAATTATGTCCAGGTTACAAACACTTTGATCAGATCACAAAGTGATGTTGGGGTCCATCGTTGATCTTCATCTTCGGGCGTGTGTCTCGGCTTCGCTGTTGGCTACATAACCCTGCTGCTTTTTTTAATGGAGCTCACAGTGGGGTCTCGATGACCACGGATTTGGAGATCTTTCGTCTGAAGACGGACGGACAGGTTACGCTGCAGGTGGGGAAACCAAAATGATGGACGGTTGGAGCGACGAGGAAGAAGGAAGCAGAAGAGATCAACGAGGAGGTTCAGTTGCATCAAGGTGACCTCACCTTTTCCTCTTCTGCATCTGTTGAAGGCTTGCGGGAAGCGGGCTCCTAAAACTCTCTGGCAAGAAGATGGTGGCCAGGATGGACAGCATGGCCAGAGCGCCCAAGGTGATATACGGCAGATACTTGAAAAAGATGTCTGCGTGGCACCAAAGTCATTTAAAAATTTCAATGTCAAACTGACTGGTACCCACACTTCCCTGTCCAAAAAAGTGCTTACTCAGCTGTGTGACAAAGGGTGCGAGGCAGCTTCCTGTTCGCGACACCATGACGCAGATCCCTGACGCCGTGTTCCTAAGACCCGTCGGGTACAGCTCGGCCGTGAAGGCATACAGCAGCGACGTTCCCGCCGTGGCGCCAAACTTCCCCAACATCTCCAGGGCCACGGCCAAACCCATAATACCTGAGAGGAACAGTCCAAGAACTGAACTGGTTTGGAACATTAATGCGGCACAAAATGTCTGACCAAGCTCAATTACTCCCCCGGCATCTCTTCCGGTTCTGCTTTTGAGCTCAACTCACTCTGGGGCACCAGCTGGATGGAAAAAAGCGCCAGGCCCATGGTGATAAAGACGGCCACCACAGCGAGGCGTCGGGGCAGGTATCGGATGGCCAGGCTGCAGCTCATGTAGGCCGGCACCTCCACCACGGCGGACAGGAAGCAGCTGATGTACGGATCAGAGTGGAGCTGCGATGTGTTCAGGGACAGGCCGTAGTAGCAGACGCTCAGCGTGAACCTGCCAATTAGCCAAGTTGCCCTCAACGCATGCTTAGGAGTTTATATGATGGGTGTGACTTACTCACCACACCCAGCAGAGAAGGATGGTCGTAATGGCGACGCTTCTGTTCTTCAACAGGTCCAAAACATTGTAGCGCTCTACGGGCCACTCTTCTGACTGGAATGAATGACAAATGTTAGCACTTAGCTAACCGCCATGCTAACAAGGGTGAATTATAGCAACTCGTAAATGTACGCGCCTAGCAACTCTACCGTTAGCATCTTTAGCTATTTTTTGGAAAGTTTTTATAAAAATAAAAGTGCTCAGCATCAACATTAAGTTCCAACTCACGTGCGACATGGAATCGAGAAAGATTTTCTCCGGTGCGACCACTCGGTTCATCTTGGCGGCTTTTCTCACGATGGCCTCGGCTTCTGTCACTCGACCTTGAGACAGGAGCCACATGGGAGACTCTGGGAGGATCCTGTCTCTCGCACACACATACAGTTTTAGAACTATTGCGAGTCGGGGGGGGGGGGGGGGGGGTTCTTTAGTGCTCACCACCACAGGGGGATGTAGAAGAAGCCGGGCAGTGTGATGGCCACCATCAACATCTTCCAGCTCCGGAGAAAGTAGGCAAAAAGTGGCAGCATCATGTAGCCAAAGGCGAAGCCCAAAGACACGCCGGTTGACGCGTAAGCAACCCGAGCGTTGCCCGTGAGGATTTCAGTGCCTGTGCCAGCAAAAACATGTTTTAATTTCATGTGGAATCAAGCAAGGGTTCTCAAACTTTTTGGGTCCATGAGTGAGATTGTTTGCCTTCTGATGTTTACTTGACACCAAACTGGCTTTGAGATTATTTTTTTCCCTCTGATTGCCAAACAGCTTTGCTTGTGTGAGGTATACCAGTCTGTTCATGCTGCACTCAAACCGTATTTGGAAATGAAAATACCCAGCACATAGCAAGACACGTAGTTGGAGATATTGCCGAGGCCATTGCAGAAGAGAAGCAAGCAGAACACCTCCCAAGATGGAGCAGCAATCTGGGCCAATGAGAACACGGCCTGAATGATCAAGGTGGCGAACAGCACCGGTTTACGGCCAAATCTAGATGAAAAAAAAAAAAAAAAATCCCACTCAGGTTGCAAATCATCTTGTGACTAGTTCCTGTAAATCATTGAGCCCTAGTTGGTACCTGTCAGCAAGCACCCCAGAGAAAAAAGATCCCACCAAGACCCCCAGGAAGAAAATGGTAGCAGTCAAGGGTTGCTTCCAATCCTGACTGCACACCAAGTCAAACTGGAAGTGCAAAATGTTCACTGTCAGTTGTCCTAAATCATGGGAGGACATTCTAACCTTCAGGACAAAAATCTGACCTGGGAGACCACAGTGGACTGGTAGACCTCGGTGCTATACACCCACCCATCGGCGCAGTCCTCCTGCTCCAGGCTGGTCAGGTTGACATCACGACCGGGCAGCAACCCATTGGCTGAAAAGTTGCGGAGCAGGTCCAACCGGTAGCGGCGGCAGCCATTTGGTTGCAGCTCCCCGTCCACCACCTTGCAGGATACGTCCGAGCAAACCACAAGACGTGAATATTGACAGAAGTGTGTTAAAAAATGCTAAGAGTTGAATAAAATTGGATACTTTTCAATTTTTTTTTTTTTTCCATGTCATCTACCTTCAGTGGAACTGCTGCCTGCTGCCACTCGTGACTGAGGTTGGCCTCAGGGATCTGGCATCGGTGCTGTGGTGTGTCAGTGATGAACACCAGTGAGAAGGAGCCCATTCCGTTTGGCAAGATGGTGGAGCAGAGCAGGAAGAAAACCATTAGCTGGAAGCGACCCCACGTTCCCAGGAAGGCCACGCTGCTGTCGTAGTCCCGCATGATCCCAGTCTGTCGGAACTATCCAACTGTGAACCTTATAACGGACAATAAAATATTGTCTGTGATATGCTGCGTCATAATATGTCGGGGATGATAAAACCAATTGGCTTTGTTGTGAAGATGTCTGTAAATAATTTCCAACAAGTCCTGATGATCCTCCCACTACTGCATTCCGGGCAGGTGGGTACCTGTTTTTTGCAAACCTAAACAAGTTTAAAGTTTACAGAACACCTTGCATGACATCACGTTACAAATCCCACTGCTGTGGCAAATGTGGGTCGCAAAGCCCACGAGTTAATGAGTACAGGTAATAAAATTTACAGTACAGTATCTATGGTGCTTATAGATAGGTTATAGGTCAAATTTACGGATTGATGAAGGATTTCCAGCAAGGAAGAACATTTTAAAATTACAAAATGAAAAAAATATAACAGGTTTTTGTCCATTGCTAGTACATCATTATTTCTGAAAAGATATAATCTTTCAAATGTTAAAAAAAATAAAAGCGTGTTTAAAACTTACCTTGTTCGTTGTCGGCGCCATTATGTCGATGCGCATCATTGTTGCTATTTACGATAAATGTTAGTAGGCTGACAATGAGGCCCTTTTCAAAAGTACTCACAATCACTTTCCGTTTTTAGTTCACTTGTCAACGTATGTGAAAATAATAAATTTTCTTATTTCAATAAAAACATTTAATTTCTGTAAAACTGCTTAGGGGCACATAAATAAGCAGAAAGTACAAGAATCACCTTAATCGATGACGTAATTGGGTTCTTCTGGACTTCCGGGGGTGCGTATCATTTATACTGCTTACGGTAAATGTTAGTAGGCCAACAATGATGCCCTTTTCAAAAGTACTCACAATCACTTTCTGTTTTTTTTTTATTCCTTGTCAACGTATGTGAAAATAATACATTTTCTTATTTCGATAAAACCACTTAATTTCTGTAAAACAGCTAAGGCGCACATTAATAAACAGAAAGTACACAATTCACCTAAATCGATGACGTGTACATAGTGGGGTCCTTCTGGACTTCCGGGTGTGTGTAAACAGCTCATAAGTCGAGTCGTCTCGTCTGGAAAAATGTATGTTATTACTCTTTTACCTTTGACATTCCTTCTGAATATTTATCAAAATACCTGTTTAAAGCGGAGGTGATAACTGAGCTATTATTGTTCACTTGTCCAGGTCTAAAGTAACGTTTAAAATCACGTTGACTTCGGACCCCCGGCTCCCGTTCAAAGTGTGAGTACTTGACAGCTAAAATCGATCTGAAATGTGATTTTAACAATTTCTGTTCTAATGTTTAGTTTCATTTCTCTACTTGTTTTACTCTAAAGAGGTTGTTTGAGTTTACATCAATGCAGCTCGTCGCTTAGGCAGGCACTCTTGATACAGTGATGCAATTTCGAACAATTAAGTCAGGTTTCCTATAATAAGGTTTACGTAAAGACTAATCAATTGCCAATTGAAATGTGTGTGGTATCTGTTTTAAATAGATTAAGTGTCCCAGAGAGCACGCCATTCACAGCAGTTTTGAAGTTCGCCGCCGAAGAGGTAAGACAACTAATTGAAGAGTGGCCATCAGAATCTTTCAGCCCCTCTCGCAATTGTTCATCAAAAAGAATCTGCTGGATTTGAAAAGGTAGAGAAGGTCCCCAACTAAGCTCCAGTAACATTTGTCTCCACAGAGCGCAAAGAATATATTCCCATTGACAACTGTTGTTTACCTTTAAATTGTGTGGCATGGGAAAAGTCTGTGTGTATTTTAACCAACTGTGGCCTTATTTGCAGTTTAAAGTGCCGCCAGCCACCAGCGCCATCATCACCAATGGTGAGTCTTCACATCTTGATCTGATGTGATATTGAACTTTTTGGGAGTGCCGGCGCTACAGCCAAATCATTCAAGCCGATACCTTAATGTAGCTGTTGGGTTTGGTTCACAATTTGGGAAGCCAATCACCTGCGATCCAATTCACTCACTGCGTGTTCGTTTTATTTCTTCAGTTTTAGGAAAATACTAAGACACTGAAACAAAATTTCAACTTACACAGCAGCTGATATTGTTGCTGTTTCGGTGAGAGCTGGTTCCGTGGGCTTCGGTGCTGATTATGAGCGATTTGATGTGCGTGGGGGCTGTTTTTTTCCGTCCCGTCTTTCGACCTTGGCGATCACCTTTGGTCGGCTTCTTGGCTGTTTTCCTCCTGGCGTTCTCCCTCTGGCACCTCTGCTGGTTTTATCTCCAAGTGTACCTTTTTCTCCGTTCTTGCACATACACCCACTAGTTTTGGGTATGACGTCATCAATTCGTTAATGTTCCCTGACTATGCAAAGTTCTCGCTCACCACTTAGCATGCATTTGTTTGTTTACTCTTTTGACACTCCATGTACTTGCTTACTTTGTCACATGCTTAGTTTCATCATGCTTCCAACCATATCTTCTCATTGTTAGGCAAAACATTTCCTTGTGAATAAACTTGTCTGCTTATTTAATTTATTCAATGAGGGGGGAGCATATGTGTTTTTGTAGCTAGGCAGGTATTTTTGTTTTTTAACCCCATTCCTTCATAGCTAAATGGAATTTTTAAATTGAAAGGCTACAGTTGTACATAAGCGTATTTGATTCCATTACATGGATTTAATTCCAAATAATACAGCTGTAGATTTCTTTGCATTATTGTTGTATTCTGATTTATGAATTGCTGATTTATGCTGTTTTTGCCACACATGTAATTTACAAATTGACCGCTAGGTGGTGCAAGTACACTGTTACAGCATGAGTTGTTAGGTCATGGTGTGTGTAATCTTGCTCCATGGTGTTCCCCTTGCAGATGGGATCGGAATCAACCCTGCACAGACAGCAGGTGAGCTGCAATGTTTGTTCAGTTGTCAATTATGTACCAAATAAAAATGGCCTCCCTCACATTTTGTCCTGCTTGCAGGCAACGTGTTCCTGAAGCATGGCTCAGAGCTGCGCATCATCCCCAGAGATCGCGTGGGACGCCGCTTGTCTCCACCGAGAAGACCGTGACCAGACCTTGCCTCGCGTCCTATTTATGTCCCGCTTGACCGTGTGTGTTTGTGTGTAGGTGTACACTCGTAATGACACACCGCATGCTGCCAGCTTGGCATCGCCACAGTAAGTGGATGTTAACAGAATTTTATAATGTTTATGGATAACAATAAAATGACAGTCACTCAGCGTAACACGCCACACCTTACTTTTTGGACCATATTTTGGCATTCTGATTGCAATAAGAACCTCAACCTGGAATTTTAGTGTGTTGTCCACGCTCGGTCCCAGGGTAATTTACCAGGGCCTAAAAAAAGAGTAGAGGTGGTACTTTTGAGGTCCACTCATGAAAATTAAAAATACATACATTGTACCACAGACAATTTTGACTCAGACTCATCATTGAAATTATAAGGATTTTTTTTTTTGTGTGGTTCAGAAAAGGTAAAGTATTTTAGCAGGTGCAAATCTCAGTGCACACTCCGACTATCATATGAGCATTGGTTGTTTTTTTTTCTGTTTCAATATTTTCCATCAAAAATCAACAGGTGCACATTTCTATGGATACCAAATGTTGTGGAAACTGACAGTTCTGTGCCCAACTCCCATTAACAGACATAAACGTGTGTTCTATGGAACTTGGGCAAAAGTGGTAGTGACACTTAGACAGTTCTACGGACTGATTCCCACAGTAACTATTTTCCTGGATTTAACATGGAATAATAAATGGAAATTCTATTTTCAGTAGACCTGTAAAGTGGGCATTTGATATTGCTGTTAAGTGAAAGTATTTATTGATTCAGTTGATCAAGTATCTTCAACTTTGATTCAGCTCGCAGCGCAGCCTTTTCGCTGCGTCGACGCCGGCGGACGCTCCCTCCCCTCCGCTGCCACACCAGACGAACCGCTGTGCAAAACAAAAGGAGATGCAATGCTTTCCCCTCCTCCTGGCGGTGGTGGTGGTAGTGGCGGCGGCGGTGACGTTTCGCGGCAGTTGCTGTAAACTGCGAAAATGTCAAACTTGCAGACTGAGCGTCGCCAGCCAGGCTTGCGTCATTAACCGGACCAAACCGCAGCACGGCCAGCAGTATCCCTCCGCCTACCACCTCAAGGTAATGAAATGACATGAAACTACAAATGATATAATACCTAAGATCAACGTTCTTGTAGTTTTTAACGTGTCAATGCGCTGTGTTTTAAGTTGAATTTGTTTGCGTTATCCATTTGGGTTCAAATGAAACCGTGATGCGTTCACGGACTTGAAGCGTACGCTTTAAAACATGCTTGTCAGGTGGGAAGACGGCGGAGGGATCTGCAGCGCCGGCGCTGCGGTTCCAGCCAGCCTGACGCCGCCGTGGCTGCTGTGTGGCGCTCCGATTTGGAGCCTGCAGGAACCCAGCAGACTCCAGCGGGCCGGCCCGCCTCGGACCTGCGGCGGTAAGTGGACGACTTGCCACAGCAACCGGTTCCGTTTGCCCTTCACAATAATCGCTTGCCCAGTCAAGTTTTAGTTTGGGTTTTTATTTTGATAGATGAGAGAGTATAAGTCAGAAGTTCAAGGCATAAAACAACTTTAATGTGTTAACCATCTAGTTTTTATGAGTTTTTTCGACTTTAGGGTGAATGCCCAAGATGACCCTAAAATGCTCCGTGACCTTGACAGGGTAATTTAGCTGTAGCTTATAAATTTGTTTTAACAGTATTGTCCAAAGCGAATATTTATAACACTGTTAACAGCTTATGCTCATATGTGCGGACACTCCGGCTCTGCTTAGCTCACTTAGCAAATTTTTTTTCCCCCAAAGACTTTTATTTTGAAACCCTGACAACGGATGCCCTCCACTCAAGTGTGCTTCCACAATGCAAACGTGCACCTTCACTGACTTCAGTCGCGACGCACCGCGTGGACTACTTACTACTACAAATACTACCACTAACGTGTAGGTGAGACCTTATTATTAATATTCTGTTGCTACTTATTATCTGCATTTTAATCATTTAAAGTTGTAGACCGTTAAATAGTCCCTTTAGAAACTTTTGCATTTAATGTCACTTGTTTTTTAGCTTTGAATAAAGACCATTTTTGTCTCAAATCGTTTGAATAATTTCTAATTAAATGTGCCTGAATGACACGTTTGTGTGCGTTGCGTTCAGTTGTAATAAACGGAATCTTGTTTACTTTTTGCCGAGGAGTGGGCGTGAGGAGGAAGAAGAAGAAGAAGAGGAGGGTTAGGGGGGGGGCTGGTGATAAAGCATTAGGTAATTGGACTATCTGAGCCGGCAGACTGTGTGACGCCGGCTTTCCATAAAGCACTTGCATGTGAATGTGTACTTACTCGGCTATACTTTGCTCTTTTTTTTTTTTTTTAAGTCATGTTAAGTATGGACCTGCTCACTCCTGATGATGATGTATGGAGATACAGAAAATAAACACAAACACACAGACACAAATCCCTCCTTCTGTCCTGTGATGTGTTCTGCCCAGACAGTTTGGCTCCTGGGCGTCTTCACGAGAGAAAGAGAAGCGCCACAAGAGGACCTTTCTCTGCCTCCTCCCCCTCCTCCTCCTCCTTCTGCCTGGAAAAGCCTTCCTCCTCATCATCAGCATCTTCTCACCTCTCTTGACAGGACTTGACGGAATCACCTGAGCACTTTTCAGCACTAGATTAGGCGCAGGTTAAAAGGGTGAGTGTTTATATTCTGTTAACAATTTGTCAATGTGGCAAGTGCGTATTATCTGACAAGTCAACAGTTGTTAATTTGTTTGACACTTGCATGATAATAAGTAGCTAAAAAAAAGTGTCATCATCTCGCTTCTCTCAACAGATGCAGCAAACCTAGACCAGGCTCATCATCTCGATTCTGAGCATCGGGAGAAAAAAAGTGACCATGAACTCATCCACGTCCATCACGTCACTCTTCTCCTTTACCAGCCCGGCGGTCAAGCGTCTGCTTGGCTGGAAGCAGGGTGACGAAGAGGAGAAGTGGGCTGAGAAAGCTGTGGACTCCCTGGTCAAGAAGCTCAAGAAGAAAAAAGGAGCCATGGAGGAGCTGGAGCGAGCTCTCAGCTGCCCCGGACAGCCCAGTGAGTGGACGCTTTATAGCAGCTGATGAAATCCAATCGGGAAAATGTTGATGACTCGGCGTTCCAATCATCAGGCAAGTGCGTGACCATCCCTCGCTCACTCGATGGGAGGCTGCAGGTGTCGCACCGCAAGGGCCTGCCGCACGTCATCTACTGTCGCGTATGGCGCTGGCCGGACCTGCAGTCGCACCACGAGCTCAAGGCGCTCGACTGCTGCGAGTTCCCCTTCGGCTCCAAGCAGAAGGACATCTGCGTCAATCCGTACCACTACCGTCGCGTGGAAACACCAGGTAAGTCCGAGAATCCTGCAGGATCCAAAACAGGAAGTCAATTTGAGGTTTTCCTCTTCATCCAGTGCTGCCGCCCGTCTTGGTGCCACGCCACAGCGAGTTCAACCCGGAGCACAGCCTGCTCGCCAAGTTCCGCAACGCCTCGTTGCACAATGATACCCTGATGCCGCAGAACGCCGCCTACCCGGAGTCCTTCCCGCCGCTGCCGGGCTCCTCGTCCTCCTTCACGTCGGCGTCGCCGTCCTCCTCGTCTCACGGACGCTCGCCCGTATCGCAGGGTTACCCCGACTCACCCTGCAGCCCCAACGAGCCGGGTAGCCCCTACCAAATTGCAGGTCCGACATCAGTCGGCTGAGTAAACGAGCTGCGGCAGAACGCCAAATGTTTTTCTTTTTACATCAGAGACTCCCCCGCCACCGTACAGCATGATGGAGTCGAGCCCCCAGGAGGACGTGAAGCCCTGCAATGCCACAGAAGTCACCAAGCTCACCTTCTCCGCTCCACATAGAGGCAAGTTCAGCTTGTTCTACCGAAGGAGTTCCTCGCTGACTCTTGCCGTCCTCTTCCAGATTTACGTCCAGTGTGCTACGAGGAGCCCGAGTACTGGTGCTCCATCGCCTACTACGAGCTGAACAACCGGGTGGGCGAGACGTTCCACGCGTCCTCGCGCAGCGTGCTGGTGGACGGCTTCACTGACCCGTCCAACAATAAGAACCGCTTCTGCCTCGGCCTGCTGTCCAATGTCAACCGCAACTCCACCATCGAGCACACGCGCCGACACATCGGAAAAGGTCATTTTCGTTGCAGTTTTTTTTTTTTTTTTTTACCAGACTGTAATAATAATAATTTTCATGTAAAATGATTGCGTAAAAATGATTATTTCCTTTTTTAAGGCTTGCACTTGTACTACGTGGGCGGCGAGGTGTACGCCGAGTGCTTGAGCGACAGCAGCGTGTTCGTGCAGAGCCGCAACTGCAACTTCCAGCACGGCTTCCACGCCACCACCGTTTGCAAGATCCCCAGCGGCTGCAGCTTGAAAATCTTCAACAACCAGCTTTTCGCGCAGCTGCTCGCACAGTCGGTCAACCACGGCTTCGAGGTGGTCTACGAGCTCACCAAGATGTGCACCATCCGGATGAGCTTTGTCAAGGTGATGACGTAAAAAGCCAGATGAGCTTCCAGTTCCCATGGAAGATCGTCTTGAGGTGATCTCCTATTGCGCTGTTTCATTCCAGGGTTGGGGGGCCGAGTACCACCGCCAGGATGTGACCAGCACCCCCTGCTGGATTGAAGTGCACCTACATGGGCCACTGCAATGGCTGGACAAGGTGCTCACCCAAATGGGTTCCCCACACAACCCTATCTCATCCGTGTCGTAGTAAGCAGACGGTTGAAGTTTGGAAGGATGACAGCGCGGCGTCTCCAGAAGCTTCCAGGATGATGGTCCTTGTTTACTGAGAGACTGACTTTTATTTGGCTTCTTGATAGCTTTGTGTTTTCTTGCGTATTCCCGCGGCACTTCTACACCAGGCAACGCTTCCTGTGTGATTTGTCCTTTATTATTTTAATGTACTGACCAATGTTTGCTTGTACTTCCATTAAACTTTTTTTTTTTTTACAGATTATGCTATTAGGATAGATACATACACAAATCGGCACGATGCAAATAGAGATGTTTCACTAGTTTAAATATTTTTTTATTTCACTCGGTGTGGCTTGTGACCAGAATCATCCTTTTTTCTTTTTTAAACAAAAACACCAACAAACTGCAAAGATAATAATAAATAAATAATTAAGTGGAGTGTAAGCGGCTGGTCAGCATCCGCTGAAGTTGTGCTGCAACGTCAGGCTTCGACTCTGCACCGCCAGGATGTGCTGCTGCTGCTGCAGGAAGTGGATCACCTCAGGACTCCTCAGCAGTGACTGGGGACATCAGCATAACACAACTTTATTTTATACATACTAAATATTTGTGTGTGTTCAAATACGTTTCCGTAGATAAGTTACTTACCAGCCTTTTTTGGTTGAGCACCTGCTCGATGAGAGAGGGTCTGGCCGGCCGGTCTCCCATTGCCCCCAGACGCTGCTTGTTGACAGACACGGGACGTTCCTCACAGTTGTCCTGAACCCAAAACAAGATATTTGTCCCACATAGGAAGAGTCCAGAAATAATTAAGACGCAAGCAACAAACTGGATGCTAATGAATCATTATTTTGTGTTTTGTGGAGCCCTTACGTCAATTTTGTTGGTAGACATGGCCTGGTCGCTCTTCTTCTTCTTGTACTTGTCCTTGTACATCTTGTTGCGGTGCTTCTTGCACATCCAGGGCTTGCGCTGCTTGGCCACCTGCGTAGTGGTTTCGGTGCAGCCGTCGTAGGTGCACTGCTTGGGCGCGGCGCCGTCGCCCTCCGACGCGTCGTCGTCGTTCAGCTCCTCCGGGCTGGCGGCGCCGTCCCGCGGGTCGGACGCGTCGTGCACGTCACTCTCCTCGTCGGCGTCGTCCAGGTCCATGAGGTCGGCGGCCTCCATGGGGATGAGGGTGATCACGTCGCGGCTGTCCACCGAGCGGCTGTCACCCACGATGTAGCGCTGGCCGTCCTTGGTGAGCAGGATGGCCTTGGAGGCGTCCGTGCGGACTGAAGCCTCGTCATCGCTCATCTTAAAAAAACACGCTAACGTCCACCTCAAAATTGTCTTCGTTAGCAACGATATGCCATATTTCACGTGATTATTTCAACAAAACAGTCGAAACATTAGGATGCTATGCGTAAATATGACGTCATAAAACAGGGACGTGTTTGTTGTGTGAAGTAACAGCTCTTCTTCGTATTGTTTTCTTCGCCTCAATTGGCTTCGTGCGCTAGCGTGCCCTCTAGTGGATCAAGTAGGGAATGAGAATTTTACTGATCGCCCTTAGCTTCCCGCGATTTGGGCAAACCCCCAATGAATTGTGGGTTATATTGGCCATCAATGGTAGCCTGACAAGCCAGACTCAAAACACGCCGACTTGGGTTTTATAAGCCTTTTTTTTTTAACAAAATTGACCTCCAGCACACCTTTGGGCAAATATTCATCACGTTTGCTGGCAAGTTGAGGGTGTGACACGGCCATGTTTGACCCGAGGTCAAAGTGCACCACCGGCAAACTGACCGTCCATTTCTAGGGAAAGGGAAGTGTTAAATTTTGAAATTTGGCAGTCTTCTGCCAGATAAGTTCTTGCAGTCTCAGTTAAAATATTTATTGCTATTTTTTTAACCTACATTTTGAGCACGTGACCAGATTCCAGGTGAGTTCTTCCACTAATTAATTTCAACATTACGTTAAAAACAAACTGCAAGTGTTTATTTATGTGGGAGAGTGGAACAGTGCAGTAGTGTTATCAATCAATCTGCCCGTTTTTGCTTGACCGTTCAGTTGTTAAATTGCTGTAATAAACCGTTAGATGGCGCCAGAGTACGGGAAAAAGATAACGTCTGTCCTAGCTAATCCAAAAGGAATGGGAATAAGTGTCGTTCATGACCTCCCATGATGATCTGACTCATTGTGAGCGCTCTGAATCTTGATTTGATTTTGTTTATTTCGTCAAGTACAGCACACTCATTACAACTTGATTTCACATTTTGTTTTACATGACTAGTCGAAAAAGGAAGGCTGTTAAACGTAAACAAAACAAAAACTTATTTTTCACGTTTTTAATTTGCGGCTCAATTTGGTCACGCAAACATTCCCAGAAGTCATTCAGGCGAGAAGGCTGCAGGTGGATGTGACCCGTATGCTAGATTAAAATAATAAACATTGTCCCATTTATGTCAAATGACAACCCAATACAAAATCTTTGTAAAGACCATGTTATACTTTGAAATGAATTGAATGGCTTAACAAGCTTTGTTGAGTCTAAAGCCAGGATGAATAAAAACCAGTTTGGTGGCAAATGTGAGCCGATTTCCAGACTAGGGAAGCATTTCTTTGGAAATGGCTTTGGCAATCCTGCAACCAGGCGCCCCTGCTGGCCAACAGAGTTGTTGTCTCTCGTAAGTCATGTGACTTCTCTTAAACCAGACAGCATGCAGCCTGAACCTTGCACGTCGCTTTACTTTAGATATGATCATTGAATAATGGCATGCTAAAAAAATATATCTATATAGTGGCGCAGGTGAACTGGTTGTTCAGGTTGCAGTCCGTCTTCTCTATAAGAAAAACGTTTCGTTGTAACTGTTCGTGACTGCTGGCATGCACCGTCTTGATTGCCCGGTGGGATTCCATTCCGGAGCATATTTCGTGCCTCAAACAGGTTTGCAATCCCGGATATGACCCCCTCCTGACCCCCCACGCCCCCGCAAGTCCTCCAAAATGAAGCGTCAAGGTTTTTATTGCCACTCCCAGTTGACGTTTACTGTAATTAATGCAGACTTTATTTTGTGTGGGTAGGGGGGGGGGGGGGGGGGGGGGTCGAAAGTCCGCCCACTGCATTATTGTGTGGGAGTGCGCGCGTGTCTGTGCGTGTGCGTGTGCTGGCTGTCAACCGTGCGAACAGTTAACTTCCTGGAATAACCGCAGTGACATCCGTATAATTAGATGCACGAACATTATCCTAAACAAAGCCGTTATGTTTTTTTTTTCCTCTCCCTCCCTTCAACTGAACCGATTATTTATGTTGACGTAGGCATTCCTGAGTTAATCGTCAAGCATTCTCCAAACTAAGCCAGCTAGGAGCCCCTTAAACTTTCTTTTCATATTTGTAAGCAATGATGCACCAAGACAGGCTCACCTCCTCCGGAAGGAAGCAAATAACAGAAGAAAAAACCCCAAGCGGTTGTTTTTTTTTATATTTACATTCAACCCCAGACGATTGCATGTGTTTGCTGCCTTCCATCTTTCCTGTCCTATGCGCCTGCTTGGGCTGTTCTGCGAAACCACCTGACTTTCTGTCACTCCTCCTTCCCATGCCTTTCCCTCTCTCTCTCTTTATCCACTATAAACATGCATCTGATTTCTCTCATAAGGTCATGTTCATGAATAAATTGATGGAAAGTGTCAATGAATAAACTGCACATCTGTTTTGTTATAGGTGCAGGATGTTTTTCCCATGGGAGGTGCATCCTAGCCAGGGGGCAGCGTGTCTTTTTCTACTTTGACGTTTTCCTGTAAAGCACGTGACCGTGCTCAGCACTCATACCCACATAGCGTCAAGACGCTCCCTCGTCAAAAGTTGGCACCAACGCTGAGCACGTTGCTATTTAAAGAGCGTCAACACCTGATTGGCCGCAGGTACTCTTCTTTGGTCTTTGTAAAGGGTTTGGGTGTGTCTGCCCTCAACACAGCCGTTATGAAAGTGGGCCAAATTATGCCAGGATTCTCGCTGGTGTAGTTTTCCACTGGAACTCATCCAAGCCCTAAAATTTCTATCCATTCAGCCATTTTTTAAAATAAAAATTCCATGCAGATTCTGTTAAAGTCAGGTGGCAATCATTTTTGGGCATTAGCATAACACGTGTCAACATTTTGCAGCCTTTATGTCCGACAAAGGAGGACAAACAACCCATGTTGAAAATTCCTAAAAAGAAAACATTGCAGCACACAAGGTTGCCTTGTTGCCAATTTGAAAGGAAAGTGGAGCCTTGAGATATGGGTGACCCTACTTCAGTTTATTATGATGACAAAACACTTTTGTCCGTTTATGCTAATGCTAACAAATTAGAAATACTTGGCCTTTTAATAAATTGACATTCAATCCAACTCAGAGTTGTGATTTTTTTTTTGTAAGTAGCTGAGGCTTCGATATTGGACAGCCAAAGTTATTGTATGTAATGAATACTAACACAAAAAAAAAAACTAAAATGGAAAAAAAAAAATCTATAGACTGTCTTACTCTGGAATACATCCGGAACAAAGTTCTTATGAACTGGGATAAAATCTTATATGGTTGGCATTATCGGTCCAACACCAGGAAATGCCAGGACTATGTTGAGTGGGAGTGGGAGGAGGGGATTTTTTTTTTTTTTTTTTGCGCTGGAATTCAAACATTTCACAATAGTTTAGAAAAAAAACAGAGAAGCGGTCTGATGTGATCATGTTTACAGTTCTGTGTGGAAAGCACCAAACACATTGCTCTTCTTTGTCACTTCTCTCTTTTTAGACTTGTAAATGCATGTACACTAATTAGTCACCCAATTAGGGCAGTAATGGAGTTTACAGTTCACAAAGTATTAAATACATTATTATGATGTTAAGTCACTTCTGTTAATAAGAATATTTCTCCTACTAATAAAAAAATAAAATAAATCTACTGGTTATTCAATTATTAAAATAATTGTTAGTTGCAAGTGCAATGAAGTAAATGTTGGCGGCGAATAAAATGATTTCATTTTGGCTTCTCACTCATTCTAAAGCATATCTTTTCATTTTTTTTTTTATAAATAAATGGTAAAAATGCACTCCGTACGTTTTTGTTTTTATTAGAAAAAATACAACAGACAAATATTTACATGTACACTTACAAGTGTTTGGGATTGTTGGTTATCATGCTCACAACGAAACAGATGACATTTTTATCCCCTGTACAATTTAGAGAAATCTTCTCTGCGGATGGATGGATGGAAGGATGGATGGAAGGACTGACTCCTTGCTCAGAAACGGAGGGGGAATGAAAGTATTAGTCCCTTCATGTCAAAATTCCTTCAGACGTTGCCCATGACGATAATCGTTATAGCTGCAACCAGTATGAAAACCAAAGAGCTGTGTGTTTCAGGAACAAGGAGAACGAGAACGTTTTTGGCCATCAGAGACGCTGTGGGCCTAAAATTCTATTTTTTACAAATCACTTCCTGATTGCACACCAGTGGGTAAGAGTCAGAGCAGGATGAGGGGTGATCACATCATTAACGTCGAGAGGCTTAAAAAGTCCAATGAATGACCACCGTTCAGTCCAGAATGGAAGCCGCCGAAGTTGCTCCAGGACTCATCCACCGCCAGCGGCAGCAAGTTGATGTCTGAGTTGAGCGTGATGTACTGAGGGTGCAGCGAATGTTCGTCTACGTCCTCGGCTGTTCAAACAAGAGGGAGCGGGGCGCACAGTCAGGACCTTGAATGACACATTATAACCACAAATGTCGAGCTCAGAGACTAAAATTTCTAAAGTAAACCCCCTTGAGGACCACAATCCTGGTTTCATTCAATCGGGTGAAGCTCCATTCACCCGCTTAATAAAAATAGCGCAACCTGGTAGAGTGTGAGTGTGAGCCGTGGCCAACAGCAGCTCCTCATCAAAAAAACTTTGGACACTGGAGTGAATCGCTAAATGCATGTTGGAAAAGAATAGGGCTGGCAAGCTCTGTTTACCTGAAGAATCGCTCCACTGGCTTCCCGGACTGGTGCCCGGGCTCAGGAGTGTCTTGCTGCATTGAGGAATTGTTCTTGAGGAACTGTTCTTGAGGAATTGTTCGTCTCTTTCCAGTTGCTGGCAAATCTAAAGACAAAAAAAAAAGGAGTTTAGTATTCTTGCATTGTTTATCTGTGGCTGGACATCGTTTGATGAAACGTTGCTCACCTCCACGATTTCGTTTTCGAACTCTGGAGGACGAGCGGGACGGAAGAGAGAGAAAAAG
The DNA here is from genome assembly GCF_024217435.2 of Syngnathus scovelli. Classification (NCBI taxonomy): domain Eukaryota; kingdom Metazoa; phylum Chordata; class Actinopteri; order Syngnathiformes; family Syngnathidae; genus Syngnathus; species Syngnathus scovelli. The sequence continues at coordinate 2,334,064 of NC_090861.1, forward strand.
AGAAGATGCAATGAGAATATAGTTCTAGTTTTCAACATTCTGGCCAAAAATAGAACCAAAAGCAACAACGATACTGAGTGTGCGGTGGTCTTACCAGGGCTACGCTCGGGCGAAACTTGGAATCGGTGTTCGAAGCCGAAGGACAGGTCGTTCCCCAATCCAAACGGAGGAATATCACCAAAGGAAGTCCTCCATGGCTGCAGGTCATCCGACACACTCCTTGTCCGCGACTCGTCGCCTTGCGAGTCCATGCGCATTGTGCTGTCCACTATGTTCTCCTGAGTGAACTCCCGGTCGTCGTGCAGCCGAGACAAGTCGGGCGGCGACTGGGTATCGCTGTAGTCTGTGTCCTCTTCCGCCATTTTGACCTGCGAGAAGGAATCTGCGGTGAGATCCAAGTCTGCAAATAACTTGGACCCTATTCTGATCTGGAACTTGGGTAGGTCCGTGCTAGCTAGAACTACGGTGTTGTCTCAGGGGCAATTTTGGACCTTGAATCAAAAAGGTGTCGCATTGAAAACAGAAACTGAGGGCAACACCGCATTGTGTTTGCTCACGCGTTATAAAATATGGCTCATAAAAAATTGGAGAGAGCATTTACCTGCTTCCTGGACTTTGCTTTGTGTTGTTTGGCTGCAAGGGGAACAAAAGAGTTGACATTTTAATTCTGGCTCAGTCGGAAAAGCAAGCTGAGGGGGTTGCTGTCAAACGGACCCACCTTTCTGTTTCGGGGGCAGCATCCGAAAGACTCGCATGGCCAACTGGCCCTTATTGATGCTCTTGTTCTTCACCTCCTCAATGTCAGGCAACGAGTTCATGGCGCAACGGAAGTTGGCTTTCCAGGTCTTGGCGTCGCTACCACCCTCATTGTATTTCCCTGCAAAGGAGTTTTTTTTAGCCACGGTCCGGCGTAACGTTCCACGTGTGGCGGCGGGTCTCGGCTCACCTGTGTGGATGGCCCACATCTTAAACAGGCTAGCGTCCTTGGCCTTGTCCCAGCCGCGGTGAGCTGCGTGCTTCCAAGGAATGGAGAACATGGTCTTCTCCGCATCAATCCAGGCCAGACCTTCGATGCTTCCAGACTCGATCATTTTCTCCAGCCACGGACGCATCTTCATTCTAGACACCGGCATGTTGAACCTAGAAAAACCACCCAGAAGAATGATTTCAATTTTTATTTCTATGGTATAAGCTGCGCGTACAGCGGCGAGATCCCCCACATCCTCTTGTGGCTCGCTCGTCATTGTGAGAGTGCACCGGCAGGTCACGGTCACAACGTGCACAACAGATCCGATAGTCTTAATAAAGCGCTCATTTAGAATTTATTTCGTCTAAGCAGCAGATTGTAAACACTTTAAAGCGCGCGAAGAGGGTGCATTCGTCAGATCACCTTTTTTTTTTTTTTTTTTTAAATGCATATAAATAAGAATCAATTCAATATAACGCTGCCACTTACAAGCTCTCTTGTGATCAACGGTGAAAACGGAAAAAGCGGAGCATATAATCCCAATTGGAAAAGTGTTTTTTAATTTTCCTCTTGAGGTTTTTTCTCCTGTACTTTTTTGTTCTTCTTATCTAGAGCGTAAAAGTACTACTCCCAACAAGAGCGCGCTACTCCCCTTTTTATACGAGCTCGGAGGCTGGGAATCCCCGCGTGACTGCAAAAAGTGTCCACCCTCTTGCACCTAAATTGCGGAATTACATCGCGTTTATTACATAAAACGCGTGAAAAACGTTAATCTTTTCACCCTCCTCGCGGGATTGGTGTTAGAAATCAGAGGTGTGTCTTAAACGAATGAATCAGCTAGACCAAAAAGACAAATTTGCACCTGCGTTAGTTTGATGTCTTAAACCCAACATTTCTCGCATTTTGACATATCTAAAGTCTTAATTCAAGTGTGAATCCACCCAAACGTGCCAAACAAAGAACTCTCCAGTGATCCTGCAACGATTCATCCTTTTTTTGTGCAGTAACTTCTATTTTCACGCGCATGAGTTTCATCGGGAATGAGCACTTTTTACAGCGTAATACACATGCGCACTAGCGACCCACTCTGTCGTTTCACTGAAGTCACGTGATTGAAGAGACGAAGAAGTCCATGCCAGGGTCAGGCGTGGTGGCGCTATGTGAAGGTTTATTAGTTTTAATTAAGAATTGTTAGCGTGCATTATTAACATTGTTGGGTTCAGCTAAGAGTTGTGTGCAGGATTCTTATGACAGGTCGCGTGCGAAATTGGGGGCCACTCCATTAGGTACATTTTGATTCATAAATTGTGCTTTCAGTGTAATAATTCTAAAATCGGCCTAAAATCTATCCTACCCAAAAATGCCGCCATATATATAGATATATATCTATATCTATAGATATATATCTCTATATATATATATCTCTCTATATATATATATATAGAGAGAGAGAGAGAGAAAGAGAGATGGGATATATCTCTATACTATATATATATATATAGTGCATGTGTGTATTTTTTTTAAAAGAAAATCTTGCTTCGAGTTTCATAATCATAGCAATCGTGTTTCTAATAATTACCCGGGTGTATCACCTGCATGAAAGTAGGTTACTTATCATAGTTCTCGGCATTGTCAGGATCATTATCAGCTCCCTTTTGGGATAAACAAGTCTGACGAAGTGAGATGGAAGCGAGCGCTTTTCGCCGAAATGGTGTAGTTATTTCTAAGGCCACTGAGGGGCGAGGATGAGTCGTTTTTTATTCGTTGCGCGCTTGCTGGCGTGGTGACGTCAGTGCCAAACAAGTAAAAGATAGCGGCGCTTTTGACGCGCTTCACAAGAGTGGCGCGCGTGCACGCGTCTCGGTCGTTTCGGGACTTCCCGGTTGGATGGTCAAGTTTCGTTTGCTCCTGCGCTCATGTGGGGTGGTAGGAGTTCCACGTACTTTTCCAAGTCCTAACATCATCCCCCGGGTTTTCCCACTTTCTTGGCGTTTGTGTGTGGGTGTGTGTGTGGGTGGGTGGATGTGGGACGGAGGCAGAATAAAGAAGAGATGGAAGTCAGGTGACTTTCCAGAAAAAAGTGTTTCTGTGAGTAATGTGTGTGTACTGTGCAATATGCACATAATTTCACTGACACATAAACAAGGTAACATTTTATGAGATCTTCGATGCAAAGAAAATATTATATCATTAAATGTATTTATTTATTTATGGTTGAAAACAATCATTAAATAATTAATTGATTACCAAACTATTGTATTCATTTTATTTATTTTAACCCTAACCGTAATCCCAAATAAATAAAACAGGTTTAATTCCTGGGACTAAAACATTTTTTTTCCCCAGGAAAGATTATTTTCAATAGGCAAAATATGCGTTGTTTTATTCATTACAAAATGTGATTTTTTTTGGTAAAACAGACCATATAGAAAGCAAATCCATTTTTTTACATCTACATCCTCCTCTGACTTGCCGTCTCCTCTATATCCATCAGCCCACCTGAAGAGGTTACTTTAGTTCAGTGGGCGTGGCTTGCTGACCGTGACGCAACGTTGCCCCATATCAGCACCTCCTCCATCGCGTTCCCCCAATTTTTTACTCACTCCAGATAAACGCTTCCAACACCAAATGATGCTTATTGTTCGTAAAACCTAACACGTCTATTCTATTCTATATGGTTTTGATATAGAAGAGATAAGCTGCACTGCATTGCCTTGACTCCACCACTACCCCCCCATCCCGCCTCCCCCTCCCACCCTAATCTCCAGATTGCCGGTGCCTCTTTGCAGCAAGCAAGCAAGCATCCAGTCCAGTCCACGGCCGCCGCACCCGGGACCCCCCCAATCCCACGTCCACATGAGACAGACATGCTCGCCTTCGTGCTGGTGTCCGGCTCGCTGTGGATCCTCTTGGGTAAGTCTTATCATTATCATTAATACCAACAATCACAATTTGTCCTCATCGTTCACCTTCATGCGTTTTTTTTTAAGGGGAGGGGGTGCAGGGTGACGCACAAGGCCGACCTTTTGCGTCATGCATTGTCTTTTTGCATTTAATTCCATTGGTTCTTCATTTATTTTTAACCCCAAAGGCCCAAATAGGATGCTATATTGGACGGATTTATGGCGAGATGCTAAGCTAATGGAGATGCTAGGACAATCGGGTGCATACGTCATCATAGGCCATTCATGCTTATTTGTACTCTCGAAATGGATGGCTGCATCCGCGCATGGATAAAAGTAGACGAATGAGGTTATTCGTCCCGTTTTAATGTCCTCCACCATGCTTCATAGAGATGGGGGGGGGGGGGGGGGCAGTCGGGGTGGACGGCTGTTTGACGTCGAGGTCGATGCTGATTGGACGACACAACGAGAGCTGTCCACGCGAGATGTGGTGCTGAAAAAATAGGCGAGGGTGCCAATGGGGAAAAAGGAAAGGAGACGCTTTATTAGCACGTGGGAGCCACATTTGATGAAACAGCGACCTGCTATTGTTTTGTGTTAATATATTTTGTAGTGGTCTTTTTTCATATTTCAAAAATATTGGGACATTTGTTCTGGAGTTGAATCATCATTTCATAATAGCTGTGTATGAATATGAATGAGAAATACGCTGCCGATTTTATGTATTGTCAACATTTTTAGTATTCTTTTTCGATGATGGTTATTTCAGTTCTAATTGTTCATTTATTTAGGAATTCCTAAAGATTAACTTATACATAGGTGATACATAAGGTATTTCCGTTTGATCGTTTTTGTAAAGAAAAGGTAACACTACTAAAAAAAAAAATACGACTAGCATAAAATGACCCAACACCTGTTCTCATCACCTGGCTGCTGCTGTCCGTCATTAAAAATGCATGCTACTTATCTTAGCGCAATCCATGTAACCGTACTCCTTTTCTTTAAATATTAATTAAAGATGTCCGAAAGCTTCTTTAGGCCGTTAAAAACTGACACCATTTCAAAAGTATTTTCTCTGGTTGTCAACAAATAGGAATCCAAGTTTGCTGAACTTAACAAGAAATGGCCGCATAAAAGACAATTAACATGGGGCAGCAAGACGTAGAAATAGCGTATCGAAAAAGTCTTCTTCCTCATCTTCTTCTTCTTCCTTGAAATTTGGTCTTGCAGTGCCTTTGCTCTTAAGTGCTTCCTCAGCATTCATCCCCCTCGTGGTAGAGCAGAACGTAATGGCTGCCCGGGCGGTAAATGCTGAATCAGGCTTGTACCTCTGCGGTGTGTTTGAGAAAAATAGTTTTAGCATTATTAATTGTCTTTTTTTGACAATTACCTGAGTTTGCAATTAACCCGCCGACCATAAACGGAAGTGTAGTCAAATAGGCAGGAGGTTGTTTTGAAGGTCACACACATGCATTTGCATGTGTGCTTGTCTTTTGTATGCACCACTTTTGTTGTTGCCTGTGCCTGTGGGTTTTATGTTTTGGTGTTAAAAGGGGGAGGAGCCAAATGAAGTGTTGTGACATCTCACATGCTTGGCAGTTAATCTCACCATTACCAGTGAGAGTGTGTTTTGACTTCCTCTTTTGGGTTACAGTGCCAAGTAGCGCAGCGTTATAATATTTTGTTACATTCAACTCCTCATTAGGAACCGTTTCGATTATTCCCAAGAGATCTCCAAAATATGCAATTAAAGATGTCATTAAGAGTCCTCTGGAATTAAAAAAAATACAACCGTTCCTTCAAGCTCAACGACTGCTCACTCGTGAGAAGGACGAACGCCTGAGCACGTGGAGCCAACAAGAAACGACACGCCTGCTAGTGATGACGTCACAGGGTGGTTTTTAAAAGCCTGACATCTGTTCGCAACGCTGTCAAGTGGCGATAAAGCGAGCTAAAGAGTGACAGAAAGAGAATGAGAGCGAGATCCAGGTCAGAGGCGTCCGTCCGTCTCAACTCTAATCGGCTCTGACATCCTCAAGATGGACGCTAATCACCCGCAACAGCCTTTAGATGGCCTGGTAGGGCGGACTTTTCAGGACCTGGGTCGGGAGTCCAAAATGAACCCTCTCATTAAGTCACTCAAGAACAAGAGGTCCCTGAACACAACATAGTTCTATTCCAACATGGCCGTTCATTAGGAACCATTGAGGTCGCCGCTGTTGTGTCCATGCTGTTTTGGTGGCAGCTGTAGCAACAAACCTTTTAGCGGGAGATGTTTGAGAACTCCACAATCTCTGCAGGGAGCCAGTGAAGTCACTATAGGACATTTAGTTTGATATCAGCTGAGTAAACCCTAAATAGTTAGCGTCGTGTTCCTTTGTGGGACCTTGAACGCAACGCGTGCACGTCTATATTTAGATTTGCCGAAGAGTTTTCTAATCTTTGACTGTCGCTGTTCTCCGACGTTGATTAATCCGGTCGGGATTTGTCGTTACTGAAAACTGGTTCTCAATTGGACTTGACAATGGCAATGGCTTAGACCTTGAACGCAACACGGTTGCCGCTCCGTAGCCTTGACGATTTACCCGACGTCCCACAGAGCTGAGTTCGACGCTGATGGAGAAGATGCAGGGCCAGGAGATGCTAAGTGGTCTGAGGGTGCCGGACATGGCGGAGCTGGGCCACTTCTTCAGCTCGCTGCCCACATCCACGCTGTTGGGAATCGGCGCTCTCGCCGCTGTGCTGGCCTACTGGCTGGCCACCAGGCCTCGCCCCGTCAAACCGCCGTGTAATCTCTTGCACCAGTCCGAGGAGGTGCCGGTAAGATTCTCGGCGGAGGAAAAGAAATGACAGGAAAGCGCAGGACAAGAGCTTTACCGATTTGCTTCCATGTGTCTTTTTATGAAGCGCCAAGATGGCGGTCGTAGGTCCATGATGGGTGACGCTTCCCAGCTGCTGACTCATTACCACGACGACGCGAGGACAATGTACGAGGTCTTCCAGCGAGGCCTTCATATATCAGGTACACAAGGACGGGGTCGCTCAAATTGACGCCGCGTATGGTTGCTGTGGTGACGGTTGTCGTCTCCTTTCTCACAGGCGACGGGCCTTGCCTGGGCTCTCGACTCCCCAACCAGCCTTACAAATGGCTGTCCTACAAAGAGGTGGGATAGAAGTTCGACGTTTCCAGATGTCATTTATAAATTGAATCGAAAATTATTTTACATTTAGCCAATGTAAGGTATTAAAAAAACAAACAGCTGCAGAATTATGTAGACACAACAAGTCTGTGGTCTGACTGCAAGTTAAAAGGTCCTCTTGCACTTCTTTAAGATTATTATCAGAAGTCATGTGACTTCCAGTCAGACCAAAGTCATCCGAGGAATGATGCAAGGGTGGATGTGTGCGCTCGTTGCGGGTTTGCTACTTGTGTGTCACATTGGCCTTTCCGTATTGTCATTTTGTTGCCGCCACCCCGCAGGTCACGTCCCGGGCCGAGCATCTGGGATCGGGCCTGCTACACCAGGGATGCAAGGCCAGTCCAGACCAGTTCATCGGGGTCTTTGCTCAGAACCGGCCTGAGGTTATCCTTCCCTTTGCACTTAGCCGTAAAGCCCCAAAATAAACAATTGCGCTTTATGAATAGAATTGAGGACAAATTCCGGTTGTCTCTGTGTCTTTAACAAACTAATCCTTAAATTATGTTTGACTGTTCCGCTCATCTTAACAAACCGTATGAAAGCAAACTTGTAACGTAACCTGTCAAGTTAGACTGACTCGTTAGCTTCCAATGATAACAAAATGTGAGTTGTCACTTGTTAGCATGTTAGCATGTTAGTGCTATTTTCCCTAGAAAGATTAGAATCGGTGTAGTAAAAAAAAACTAGATTAAAATATTATCATACTGTAAACAAACCAAACAATTTCAGATAATGACAAAAGTGTTTTGATATTTTGCAACGCAGTGGATCATCTCGGAGCTTGCGTGCTACACGTACTCCATGGTGGTGGTGCCCCTTTATGACACGCTGGGTCCCGACGCCATACGTTTCATCATCAACACGGGTAAGAAGCTCGTTAGCCACTGCTAATTACATTTCTGATATTGTTTGAGACCCTATCGAAAATAAAATTGCAGATATCGGCAATAAGTAAGCCATTTGTGTCCCTGCAGCCGACATCTCGACGGTTATCTGTGACAAGGTGGACAAAGCTCAAGTGCTGCTAGCCAACGTGGAGCGCGCGGAAACGCCGGCCTTGCGCCGCATCATTCTCATGGATGCCCTGGACGCCGTCCTGGTTGAGCGCGGACGCGGTTGCGGTGTGCACGTGCAAGCCATGCTAGAAGTGGAGGTAGTCATGGCCGCCGCCGCAACGTTAGCATCTGTCAGGTTGCACGTTTGACGCCTAACAAACGATAACGTCCACTGCGTGACCAATATAAAAATTTCCGTGACATCAAAGTATTTTTGTTTACATCATCAACTTAGTCAAAACAACAAACCGGTTTTTCGCTTCTTATCTGTGCCCTTGTTTGTCCCTCAGGCGCTGGGCAGAGATAACCATCGAAAACCTTTAGTAAGTATGAATAATATTTGTTTCATCTCGACGACTACTTCATCAGGTACACAATCTAATGAGTTACAAAACCACAACACAAGTCTCGGTATTTGCCTTGTGTGTTTATTTATTGAGATCCGAATCGTTTATTTTTTTAATGAATAATTTTGTATTATTATATGACTATGATGGAGATGTAATTATGATGATGTGACTGATTTCGTCCTGCACAGCCGCCCTCACCGCAGGACCTTTCTATTGTGTGCTTCACCAGTGGAACAACAGGTGATCCGCAACCACCATGATCCGTCACTCAGAAATAAGAAACAACGTAAAAAAAAATCAAAACTCGAAAAATTCCTGCAGAAATTTGAAATGGAATATTTGTGCATTTTTAAAAAAATTGCAAGCGTGCCTAATATTCACATTTAATTCAGGAAACCCGAAGGGGGTGATGCTCACTCACGGGAACGTGGTGGCCGATTTCTCTGGCTTTCTCAAAGTGACAGACGTGAGTCGCTAAAATCATCCGCATTTATCGTGTTTGAACTCTGAACCTTTTCCATTCTCTTCTTATCTGCAGAAAGTGATTTTTCCCAACCAGGACGATTGCCTCATTTCCTTCCTACCACTGGCTCACATGTTCGAGAGGCTCATCGAGGTTAGCAGTTTTCACACACACACTTTGGTCACGTCCTCAGCTGACCCGGCACACAATCAGGAAGTGCTTCTGTGAGCTTGCATTATTGCCCCCGCACACCGCTCCCTCCTCCAACTCTACTTCCACCAGCGATACTGGGTTGATGGAAGTCCATATATGGGCGCTTGTCCGTTGCCTGTTCCCACATGTCTAGCTAGCCACGAGGTCTGAAGCAGAGAATTGTTGTTCTCGGCTTAAAAAAAAAAAGCCTGAATCGTTCTTTTATGTGTCACATTTCTCTTTCACAATCATGTTTTCAATTATGAACACCACAGTTATTCATGCCTACTGCAGTATCAAAAATGCATGCATATTTTAAAGTCAGATGGTGACAATGTTGTTTGGCCTCCCAGTCGGTGGTCTACTGCCACGGGGGGCGCATTGGATTCTACCAAGGCGACATCCGCTTGCTGCCTGATGATATGAAGGCCCTGCGGCCCACCATTTTCCCCGTGGTGCCCCGCCTGCTCAACCGCATGTACGACAAGGTTCGTTTTAGAGCTCCACGACGATCGACCGGGTTTGAAAAAACAAAGTTAAAAAAAAAAACTTTTTTGTTGTGCTCTGCAGATCTTCAGCCAGGCCAACACCCCGTTGAAGCGCTGGCTTCTCAACTTTGCCGCCCAGAGAAAAGGCGCCGAAGTCAGCAGCGGCATCATTCGGAGTGACAGTATTTGGGACAAGATTTTCTTCAGTAAGATTCAGGTAACATGATTTCAAATGTCCTTCATCTCTGGCAATCTGGCAGAACTTGAATATCCTGTGTGTGTGCAATATTTGTGTATTTTGCAGGCCAGCCTGGGCGGCAGATTGAGGATGATCATAACCGGGGCAGCTCCCACATCGCCCACTGTGTTGGGGTTCCTCAGGGCAGCTTTAGGATGCCAGGTTATAAACACACATTAGCGCTTTCTGGCATGTATGCAAGGCATCAGAATGAATAATATGTAGATCGCCATAGATGTTTTTTAGGATTTCATGCAACAACCTGCATACCTGCAGGTTTACGAGGCGTACGGGCAGACGGAGTGCACGGCTGGTTGCACCTTCACCACGCCGGGGGACTGGACGCCAGGTGATCGCTCATTTCTTATACAACAATCCTTATCTGAGGTCCAATAGGTCAGAATGGTGCCATAAAAGATGACGTTGGAAGAATAATAAACAAGTATCGGAATGAGGTCGTTCGTAAGCATGGCCAAAGAAGGCAAAAGTGGTTTGGCCGCATTACAGAGTCAACAAATGATGACAGACTGATGCTATAACAAAGAAGACACGTCACTTTTGTGCCAATTGTTTTTGATGAATAGGATTCAAATGTAGCTTGCATTGAAAAGTGTAAACAAACAAGAAAAGCTCTGATAAGAAACAGAATTTACCCAGGGTGACGTTATATTTGTTGCATTCAATTCCATATTTATTTGGCGTCAAATTGATTTATTAGCAACTACTTATTTGCATTACTTTTACTCCATTCCGAATGAGCAGAGTAGGCCCTTATTATTATAAAAAAATGTAATATTGTTTCTCAAATTATTGAATTAATACGGATCTAAATGACTCACGTGTTTGCGTGAACTTTTGCGTTTCACCAGAAACGCTACTGAGCTCCGTCGCAAAATGTAGTCTAGCACTACCACCTGCTGGACAATACTGGTACTACAGAAAAAGTTACCTGGCCGAATGAGTAAGCCTTTTTCTTGACCTGGTTTTGGCGTTTAGGTCACGTCGGCGCTCCGCTGCCTTGCAACCTCATCAAGCTGGTGGATGTTCCGGAGAAGAACTACTTTACCGCCAAAGGAGAGGGTGAGGTAAGTGTAAAAACCCCAAATAATTTTTTGATTGTTTTTGTAAATATCCCAAAAACTAATCAGACCTTTGTATCTGTTTCAAATGACTTCCTTGTTTGTATTTCAGGTTTGCGTGAAGGGACCAAATGTGTTCAAGGGCTACCTCAAAGACCCCGAGCGGACCGCCGAGACACTGGACCCGGACGGCTGGCTCCACACCGGCGACATCGGCAAATGGCTGCCCGTACGTCTCGTAAATTGATATCGTCTACGTTGACTGACAGTCGATTGATCGCGCTTTTCTTTTTTTTATTCCAGAACGGCACCCTGAAGATCGTGGACAGGAAGAAGCACATCTTCAAACTGGCCCAGGGCGAGTACATCTCTCCCGAGAAGATCGAGAACATCTATATCCGGAGCGAACCCGTGGCGCAGCTTTACGTGCACGGAGACAGCCTCCAGGTCACACTAGTTCTACAACTACTGAACTGTTCATGTCCCCACCCTCGTTTCTTTTTAACATTTATGGTCTCTGTGCACAGTCCTGCCTGGTGGGGATTGTGGTGCCCGACCCGGAAGTCATGCCCACGTGGGCCAAGAAGAAAGGCATCTTAGGCACCTACAAGGACCTGTGTAAAAACACAGTAAGTAGGTGTAGACATATGCCAAGGTGGCATTTTTGAGCCATCTCAAGAATTGCAATGCCTGTGTGGATAGGAACTTAAGAAGGCCATCCTTGAGGATCTGGTGCGTCTGGGCAAGGCCGGCTCTCTGCACTCTTTTGAGCAGGTGAAGGAATATTTTTTAAATGGATACGCAGAATTATCATTGATTTGTATGTTCAAGCTAACCTACCATTTACGAGTTGTTTTGGAAACTCTGAAGATTCAGACAGTTCATATGGCGCCTCAAAATGTCCTCTTCCTTGGAACAGGTGAAGAACATCTACATCCACAGCGAGATGTTCTCCATCCAGAACGGTCTGCTGACGCCCACGCTAAAGGCCAAGCGGCCCGAGCTGCGGGAGTTCTTCAAAGAGAAGATCGAGCAGCTCTACAGCACCATCTCCATGTGAGGGAAGACCTCCAAAACCACAGTAACGCACATTCAAGAACAAAAAAAAAAAAAAAAAAAAAAGTCACCCTCCGTGCATCCAGATCGACCTCGACGTGCTGTAGAGTTTTCATTCAAACATCCAAAACATGAACTTTTTTGTGGGTTCACTCAAGGATACCTCCTGCCTTACCAGTCATGGTGGCCATTTTGAGGCACACCCACCCACCACGCTTCTCTTTCCTGTCCTCCTTTTTTTTTTTTTTTTGCACAAAACGAACGACAAAGAGGTTAAAAGCAGGACTTGTTGGGGCAGTGCATGCAGTTGCCCTGCTGTGAAAACACAGACTGACCATTCACTTTTAATTAAACAGGAGCTTGTATTTTTTTGTTTTTAAACCACACACGACTAATGTAGAAGCTGTTCAAAATTGCTTCTTGTCCCAAAGTGTGAAAACGAATGATGTCTGTACATACATGAGGACAGCTACGCTATAGATGTAAGCATATTTATTGACAATTCAAGTTGGCAGATTGAATGGAATTTGTATTAATTTTTATTCTTTTAATTGTGTGTGTGTAGTGGGACAAACGTATTTATTTTTCTTTTCTTCTGCAGTTGAATCAGCAGCATATCCTTGTAATAATAATCCTAATAATGATGACGACTGGGGACAGGAGGGAGACCAGGTTCATGAATTAAAAAAAAAAACATCCTGGAATGATTTTAAACTGTTGTCTTAATTATTCCAAGAGGTTTTAAGAGAATATACTATTATTATTATTGTTAATTTAAAAAAAGCTAATATATTTATCTTGTAATACTATCGATTTCCGGTACGGGCTTCCAAAATAAAAGCTAATTGACTTAGGTCATTTAAGGACACGTGACCTATTAAGTACGTTTATCATGCTTTTGTTCATGATACTATGATACTTTTTTTTCCCAATTCCCACCTACGCTAAATCAAGTTTAATGTTAGCAATGATTTGAACTAGCGTTTACCGTCAGGAGTTTAACGTTAGCCGAGCTAACGAACACCTGACCACCATTTAACGCGCCCAAGCTCAGTATTTGCTTCAAAATGTTTACAAGGAATCCCCGCCGCAAGGCAGACACACCTATGAAGGCGCCTCTGGCATACGGTAACAAGAAAACAAACTTAATTAACAAGAAGAAAAGTCTCCCGTAAAGACGTTTATTTCACCGCAAGGTCGGGGAAGCCTGAAATCAAGAAAGCACCAAGCAATACCAGAACATGAGCCTCTAGGCAACACCGTTGAACAAAGTGATTACGCACGGGTGAGTACTTTGATTATATTTCTATATTACATTCGGGGTCGAAATGAAACATTAAAGTACTTTTAATTGGACTAATTCATTTGGGAACTTTTGCATCCAAAAACGTCAAGCATATGGAATCCATTTTGAATCCTTACATATGTACAAAAAAACATTAATCCTGGTGGGAGGTTGCCATGTTGTCTTTTTATCCCTGCAGATCAGTAGTAGGCATGTGCAATTCAAATCCAAGTTTCAGCCAAGATCCACCAACAGCATCTGGCCTCAATCGTCACCACCACCATCATCAGCAGCAGGAGAAGCTGAGACCGGCCATGACATTTTGGGTCAAGCGAGGCCAAGCCCACTTCAAACAGGGCTGACACCAATTGCGAACTCAAGTGACTCCTCAGATCACGATGACATCTGGGACTTCACATCCTCCAGCAGTGTTCCTTCCCCAGAGATCTTCAGGGATGACAGTGATAGTAAGTCCAAAGTGACTAACAAAAAAGTTGCTTTCATTCATTTCATCTCCCCGTTGGCCTGCAGCTAGTACCTTTGATTTCTCCGGGGAAGCCGACCCGCTGGACACGCAGCAGGACATGCCGCAGCCTTGCTCCTCCACCTTGCTGAGCAGCAACCACGCCGAGAACATTGTCAGACACCAGCCTCCCAATGTCTCCGCCATCCTCGGTGACTATGTGACATTTCACAGTTAAACACGTTCCCTGGGAATTTTTAAGCATGTCACGTTTACACTGCTGCCAAATTCTCAATCTGGATAGAAACTAGTTTAAACTCTTCTGACTAAACTCAGTCAAAAATGCTGTCATTGTGAGTGACTTTTGTATCATTTCAGTCAACTGCTCTGCAGACAAACCCTTGGAGGGGACATCCTTGAAAGTAAGCGGCTCAGGCCAACATGACTTCCTCAAACATGACAGCCCCCCCCCCCTATTGAAAACAGTTCCAAAGTGTCTTGTTTCCCATGTCTGTAGTCTGCCATCGCCAAGAGGCCCATATCCTACAGGAAGGCACAAACCTTCAAAACTCCTCTGGTTCCCTCAAGGCCGCGCGAGAAGCCGAATTTCTCTCCACCCATGTTTTTCCAATACTCCGACAGGGAGGAGTTCTTTCGGCAAGTCCGCGAACGTGCCGACCGACTCAAAAGTTTTCGCCTGTCTTTACGACCCTCTGTCCCGTGATGCAAAATATCTCGTTGCATTCTTTTGGAGCAGCCCATTTTAAAAGAGGTGACGTGCAATAGGTGGGAATTTAAATTCACCTCGAGGTGAAATTAATTGTTATATAGATTCTTTTCAGTTAATAACCTTCTTCTCTTTTGAGGTTTATGCTGCTTAATGGCCACTAGATGTCAGACATGCAACTATCTAACAAGTACGTTTTTTTGTCGCTGTCCAATATGTGCCATGTAGTTAAATAAATATATGTAATTTTTTTGTTTTATTTACTCCTGGACAGGGGCTCCGTCCAAAGCAATACCTCGATTCCAAGAAAATTGTTAAAAATAAGTTTGTATGTGTTCTTTTCATTCGTTGACTCCAAAGTTGCTCTTTGATGGAGTTCTGTTAATAAAAGCCACCCAAAAAAAAAAAAAGACACATTTACGTTCCTCACGAATCCCGACTAAACATCAACACTGGGGGCACCCATTGACCATGTGGTACACACTCCAAAAATATCTAACCAATCAGATAATTCCTTCACCCAGTCGACCAATCAGAAAAAAAGAAGCGGCAGAACGGTTGCCAAGCGGCTCCCGTGACTAATGCCTGTCATATGACTACGACACCCATGGAGGCAGTTAGAAGGAATAAGACTCGCTCGTGGATTTGAGAAGAAAAAAACTGGGGAAAAGGGACTTTGTGCTTTTTCCCCTTCCCTTTTTAGTACAAAATGCCACCGACTCTCTTTCAGAAACTTTTCAACAAGAAGAGCGCATCTTCCTCGCAGAGATGCAACAAAGAGGAGCCAGCTTTCAGGTAGCTCATGTGGATCTCTGCGTGCCTTACGAGTAAAGTAATGGCGTTTATTACCTCGATAACTGCGTCGAGAGTCGATTTACGCTTTGTGGTGTTCATTTTAGACCGCGTGGGTTTGGATTAACGTCAGTTAAGTGTTCTGGCAAGTGGACGACGTGTTTAGCCTGTTTGTCTGGGCGGGGGGGGGGGGGAGGGCTAACTGTTAGCTGGGCTAACTCCGAAGCTAGCGTCTTTATCGCCATTCAAGTCTCACGTCAAATACTTGACGTAAGACGTGAACTGTGTCGCTTTAGCCTCAAAACAGCCTTGACTTGAGTGTGTGCGTGTGTCGCGTGGCCTCTTTTGTTGTCGTTTCACGCGGCGCGTGACGATATAAACTCCAATGGGTTCAAAGTGCATCTCGCGCCGCTGACTTGGGTGTCGACGTGCGGAACGTACCATGCGCGACTGGATGGCAGTCTAGTTCGAGTGACGTCATTACGCTGTTATGGACGCCTTGTTAATGCGGGGTTATGGATTAAGCGTGTGACGTCACATTATTTACATGCGTCTGCTTGTCACGACAGTCGTTGAGGACGTGTTTTTGTGTAAGATTGTGCACGCACTTGGAGTTGGTTTAGCTGCTGCATCATGAAAAACAAAAAAGTCGCCGTTATTACCACTGCAAAGCGCAAACCCTGCGGAATACCAGCCAGGACGGTGCTTTGGCCGACCCCCCGAGTCGCTCTCTCGTTTCCCTGGCTGAGGCTCATGACCCCAGATGGCATACTGTACATGTCATAAATCACATAAGAAACAGGGGTCATGTGATCGACATGACATTGCTTCTTGCACACATTAAAAACTGCATCCGATTTATTTATTTATAGCGTCCATTTCCCCTCCACCCTTGAGAGTTGGTAGGCGAGAAGTCACTGGTTCAGAAACGGGCTTGCATAACTCTGTCATGTGAGGCTCGCATCAATCACAGGCGTGTCAACTGTGCGTGTGTGTGTTAGTCACACAAGTCACAACAAATACGGCATACATGTTTGTGTGTGACTATAAAGGCTGTCAACTTAGTGTCAAGTTGCTTTCAGGGTTATTTCAAGTGGGCTTTTTGTGGGTTCTCAGAAGTGCAGGTTCATGTTCAAGCTGAATAAAATTGACCAAGGTTTATTGAGGATCAATGCCAAAGTTTTGTCATCCGTTAGAGATTTACTGCCAACGACAATGCAGTCCCAATAAATGCTCATGTGATTGCAGAAATACAGATATGCTTAATGGCAAAATGTCTCTCCGCAAAGGCCAAGTCAGCAGATATGCAGGTAATCAGTCAGGTGCTTTGCTTTCTGCCTCGAGGCAAGTCAGGATAATAGGGGAGAGTTCGGGTGGGGCATTTATTCGCTAGTCCGTGCAAACTTTAATGTTAAATGCCACATTTGATTCTTAAAACGGGCGGATGGGCCAGGTTCGTAAATGAGGCTGAGATGTGTCGGGAAGAATGTCGCGGGAGGTATTTATGTAACCGCCCGGTCGGGCAAGTGTGGCAGGGTGGCGGCGGCGTTCTCGTCACGGCTCTTTGAGGTCAGTTAGCAGGTCGGCCGGCCGGCGCTGACGTCAGAGCAGTTGAGGGAAGCGGCCGAGCATGCCTGCAGTTTCTCGGTCCATGGATGTTGCAATGAGGCGGGCATGCTGGTATCATCTCTGTGGAATACGGAATGACCTCAGAAGCCACCTCAGCCAAACTACTGTACCTTTAACACAGTTTAAAAAAAAAAAAAGCCCGTTTTGATGGGCAGCTCGAAAAGGGCTGCAAACAAGGGGAGGCAGTCAGCAGGACGTCGTTAGCCCGCCGCTTCATTCTTGCCACTCGCGCCGCAATCACCTGACACGTCTCATGTTGTGTGAATCCAGTCAGCCGTTATTCTTAGAGGCTGAGCGAGCGCAGAGAGGCGGCTGCCGAGCGGGCCGGAGCGCCCGCTGGAAACACTGGCACCGTCGAAACCATGCCCAGGTAGGAGCTGCTGCTAAATATGACGATCAGCTGGGCTTTTCATTTTACCGTCAGTTGATTTTTTTCAGAACTCGAAGGGTGTGGGTGGGGGGGGTCATCAGTGGTTCCGTAAAACAACTACAACGCGGTTAATCCGCGGTTGTCCGAGTTAAGACAGGTTCTTTTTTTTTTTTTTGAACCAGCAGCTCAAGCATGTGATTCTCATGCGGCGCTTTTATGAATGACTCGTCGTTCTGTGTTCTCGCTTCCTCACTTTCACACACCGCCAGTGCTGCTTTTTGGGTACTTTTTTTGACCCCGGTCTTGTTACTTTGCCTTGGGCTAGCCTCAGAATCAAGGTGCAGGTGAGGCCGGGCGAAAATCGGTTATAAATGACAAGATCAAATCGATTGATTGCCCAGCCTTACTTCTATATTCTTGGATTTTTCTTTTCTTTTTTTTTCTTTTTTTTTTTTATTCGTGACTGTTGTTTACAGTGAGTGACAGAATGTCTTTGTGTCTTCCTTTGGCTCTGTCCTCTTCAGAACAAAGGCGGCAGTCAACTCGCCGTCACCGCATTGTGCAGAGAATCGCCCTGAATCTGTAAACAACGCTTGGCAGGATTTTAGCAGGAAATCTTAACCACCCTTGCCAGAAACATAAAAGTCGCCAATGCTAGCGTGGCATGCCACTTTACGCCCGATGTGTAATCTTACGCACGAGAGCTGGATGGCGGACCCGCGGGAGGCCCGTATCGTGCAATTTGAGCTCATTATGTAGGCCAGGTCGGGTATTATGTCACACACTTAGCGCTCTTAGATCAGGAGGCCAAATCTAAATCCCCGTTCCCCACAAACACACGGAGAATGCTGCCGTGAAGTTTTTTGGCCCTTTAGCTTCGCACCTAATTGAGGTCTCACCGCCAACATGTCCCCGCGGCGGTTTAATCTTTCCCGAGTGCGAGCGCAACGTGTTAATGCGGCAGCGCAGCTACTCGACAAGCCGCCGAGGTAAGAGCTTTGGCCGAGGCGCCTCGTCACATGACTGCAGGGGGGGGGGGGGGGGGGGGGGTCGAGTGGAAGCAAAGGTGAACCAGGAGCACATGATTGGCTTTTGGAGAGAATCGGCGGCGCTCATCTTATGACTTCCTCGTCAAGACTTTGCTTTCACAAGCTGGTGTGAAGGTTGCGTCACATGACCTGCCCTTTCTCAACTCTTGTCTGTTTGCAGTAGCAGCAATTTGTTTGAAAGCCTGACCTGGCGCTTCAGTCGGAACCATCGTTTAGTTAGTAGGTCATGTATATTTGAGTTTCCTGGGGGAAAAAAAAAAGCTTTGTGAACTGTTTGATTTGGCCTGCTGCTAACTCCAATCATCAATAACAACTTTTTTTAAGGTTTATTTCTTGGTAAATCCACAATACATAGTTTCATCATGCAGATAAAGCACGGACGGGCCCATCCGTCTCAAGCGTGGTGGTTGCCTGGCAACAGCCCCGGCCTGACTGGGGAAAAACAGCTCCGATTTTTCCCGTCTGAACCGATCCATTGAGTTCAGGTCAGGACGTCGTGTTCTTGGCTCGGCTCTGTGACGACAAGCTGAGGCAGGCCTTAGTGTTGCTAACGTCGCTTCTGTAAATCAAAATGGCTATGAGGTTCTTTTTGAAAGTCGTTTCAGGCGTACTTAACGACCATTTTTTTTTTCTGTCTGCGTAGCTGGACGATCCCCCAGCTGGAGCCAAGTCACATCCGGCTCATCGTGTACCAGGACTGCGAGAGGCGTGGCCGCAACGTGCTCTTTGATTCCAACGCCAAAAAGAGGGGCACGGATGACGCCCACCTTCCCGTGAGTCACGTGGTTGTGGCAGAGAGTTGATGATGATGGGTGAGGGAGGGAGGGAGGGAGGAGGCGGAGGCAGTAGCGGCGCTGATTGTTGTTGTGCTGCATTTCTCGCTAGCTCACGAGTTCCCGCAAGAGTCATATGACTGGGAGTCACATGCTGCTGGCCCGTGTACACAAATCACACACGCACGCACGTACGCACACAAGCGCACATTCCTCCCCCGAGTTAAGAAGCACATGACACAGGCTGCTTTCAGATAGGCTGCCTCCACGCCTCTGTGACCTTTTGACATCAGGATTTCAAGTTGCACCAGTAACTGCAGCAAGCTACAGCCTCAAGACACACGGATGTTGTTGTTGTTTTTTTTACTACATGGCTTCAAAATTTCTATTGCAATATTTTGAGCAACTGTCACTATATGAATTAAAAAAAAAAATAATCCCATCGCCTCAGGGCACGGAGGGCCAGGTGAAGATGTTCAACAAATATTGCCGGCTTCGACCCACGGGGGGCAGCAGCAGCTCCCTGGACAGCTCCTCATCCTCCTGCGCGTCCGAGACGTCCAGGGAAACCAAAGAGCAGGGGCTCCGCTTCCAGGTAGCACCCATGAAAGAAAAAAAAAAAACGTCCCCCTGCAGTCGTTTGAACCGGCGTACATCGACAGGGTTCGAGGTGTTCGTCCGACGTGGTCATGCTGGGGGAGATGATGTTTGGATCGGTGGCCATGAGCTACAAAGGCTCCACTCTGAAAATCCACCAGATCAGGTAAAAAAAAAAAAGCAAAGCCTACATTTTGATGCGACGATGTACCTAATCATCTGTCTCACGTCAGGTCGCCACCACAGCTAATGCTGAGTAAGGTGTTCACAGCCAGGACGGGAGGCAGCGTATACGGCAGCCTCAACACGTAAGTGTGCACACACACGCGCACACACACATCTTTTTGTAATTATTATCAAAATGATCTCCCCCCCCCCCTCCCCCAGGTTACAGGACAGTCTCGAGTTCATTACGCAGGACAGCGGCAACACCCTCCGGCCCGATCAAAACGCCGCGCCAAATAATCTCCTGGGAAACATAGGTAACCATAGCAACCAAACACCAACAGCCACCACGAGGTGTGTTCATCCTTGAGACAGTGTGTGTTTTTGTGGCAGGTCTTTTTCTTCTTCATACAATTCAGCCCCACAGCCTGTTTTCACTTTGCAACATGACAACAATTTGGTTGTGGTGTCTATCAAGAGCAGAGCCACACAAAAAAAAGTCGAGCCCGAAAAGACAAATTTGGGCCAAAGCAGCCAGTTTGCCAACACTTTTTTCTTGTTGCACTTTTCACAAAACTCAAGCTGGACCTGTTTTATTTTCTGAGCGGAAAGTAGCAGTCGCTTTCCTCTGCTCCAGGTCTTCGTCACGTTTTGTTGTTCGTACCCGACTAAAAAGGTCCGCTACCAAGACAGGAGGGCGCCAACTTTCCTCCCCATTCATTCACTAACAAGCATATTTTTCTCTTTTATTTTTGTCCGTCTGCCTCCCTCCTTCCCTCCCTCCTGTCATTCTCGCTACCCCCACTCTCTTTCTCTTTCTTTCTCTCTTTTTCTATCTCGTGTCCATGTCTGTGCTGCGCAGGATTTTCTCAGCTCTGCAGCCCTCGACGGGCCTTCTCTGAGCAAGGTCCGCTGCGTCTCATCAAAAGTGCATCTTTCTTTTCAGGTTGGCGCTTACAAAGCAAAAAAAAAAGAAAGAAAGGGGAAAAAAAAAAAAAAAAAAGAACAAGGCCAATCCGTCTTTGCAACCTGCATGTTTTTGCTGCCGCTTCTGTTGTGTTTGGACACTTGAGGACGGCATGTGGCCATTTCTGGGGGACGTGTTTCAATTAAAAATGTCAAACTAATTACATAATTGGTTTTCTAGTTTTAAGCTTCAAATTGGCTCATTTTGTATTTCTCCCATAATGGCAAAAGCCTGCGTGTGTTTTCTTGCCAACGAGTGCACGCGGGTGGGCGGGCGGGCGGTCTTTGCAGTTTGGACTAACTCGCTCGCTTGTACTAACCAAATGCTTGCCTGATTTTATTGATTTATTTTTGTGTGTGGTCAAATCAATGATTTTGTGTTCACTCGCATTAGAATGCATCCACCGAGCAATGCTCTGTGTCCGCACACATAAACCCCGCCCCCTCCGCATTATCAGTCCCCTTTCCGGATTCGACCAGTCAAGAAGTGCACTTTTCGTATTTTTCTCCTTCTTCTTTGCATGCGGTTGGTGTGCATGATGCACTGCCGTGGAAGTGATGACACAAAGGCACCGATTGCACAAGGCTGGGTTTACACAAAGTCAAGTTGAGTCACTCAGTTGGACGAGAGCACAGTTTAAATCCAGCCTTAGACAGAAAATGACTCGTATTTGTAATAAGCACCTCTTTTCATTTCCTGCTCATTTGCTGTGTGCATGACTTTTCTCCTATTTGATGTCACCCTCAAATCATCCTCTCCTCTCTCGCCAGGTCACAGTCACCCCATGGATATGCCGGGCCGAGGGTTGTACGACGAGCGGGACAGCGGCATCGCCCGCTCAGGTAGGTCAACAACAGTTACGCAAGCAAGGCTATGTTTGGACCTGTCGTGTGGAAGCTGTTAAATCGCTTTACCGTCCGTAAAGCTTTTTATTTGTATTGCGAGGATCTTACACACCGGCACGACCGGCAATGATGCTTTCCGCACAAAGCCCTGTCATGCACTGGATTTAAATTTAGCGCCACTGAAAAGCTGCTCCTCATAAATGAGCTTCTAATTCAGGCATCACCTCACGCAAATGCGTGCGTGTGTTACGCATGCCTGACTGCACACTTGAGTCTATTTACCGGATCCCCTCAGCGATGCGGGAATCCTACACGGCCTCATGTGATGGGCTCATATTCAGCGTCGGCCGTTTGCGCTGCCAATCCAGCCTGTCTGTCAATATGAGGGGAACGCGAACCCACGTCTCCGTGAAATCTAGCTTGGAAAATGTGAAGAGGGGATTTAAAACACTTGTGTATCGAGGAACGAAGGGGTGGGCAAAGTATGGCTTGTGGGCCACCTACGGAGCATTGAGCATCTCCTTGGGTCCATTTATTTACAAAACTATATTCAGGATTATTTCATGTATTTTCTTAGGTTAGACATTTTTTTTCATCGAATAATAATACATGATAAAGCATTTCAAATGAGAATAAATTATTATCATTTTTTGACATGTATTTTTTTTTTTCTTCCCCCAGCATCGCTGAGCAGCCTCCTGATCACACCCTTCCCGTCGCCGGGGTCATCTCTGACCAGCAGCTGTGCGTCCAGCTACCAGCGACGGTGGCGGCGCAGCCAGACCACCAGCCTGGAGAACGGTGTCTTCCCGCGCTGGTGAGTGAGCGAGCGTCGCCGGCCCAGGAAAGCGAACGAGTCGGAAATCGTTGCGACGCTATTGGACCATTGCGCAACGCAAGATTTCCAGATTGTACCATGTTCCCCATCAGGTCGGTGGAGGAGAGCTTCAACATGTCGGACGAGAGCGGCGGGCAGAGCTTGGGCTCGGCGCGCAAGAAGAAGATCGCCATCGGCGTTATCTTCACGCTGTCGCCTAACGCTGAGGAGAACAGCCGCTTCCAGGACTTCTTCTTCTCGCACTTTCCGCTCTTTGAGAGCCACATGAACAAGCTCAAGAGCGCCATTGAACAGGTGAACCTTCTGGACCTAATGTCGTGTTCAGTGCCATCGAAATAAATAAGCAAAATGTCATATTGATTGACGTCGGGCCGTAACTCACACATTTTGTGGACTTGGCAACGCCGCACTTTCACTCAGCATCATGGTCACATCACATTCCTCGCTCCCCGCCATCCCGTAAATTCCAAAGTGTCATGTTTCTAAAAATTGTGTGTGTGTTATGTCACCCTCCCCCAAGGCCATGAAGATGAGCCGGCGGTCAGCTGAACCCAGCCAGAGGGCCTTGGCCTACAGCCGCATGGTAGATGGGCTCAACGAATTCAGGTAATTCTTTTTTTTGGGGGGGTCAACCTGACCCACAAAATGAGAGCAAGGCCTTCAACACAATTTGACCTACAATAAAATAGGTGGTTTAAGTCAGGCCAAATCTGATAAATCCTTTGACTTGGCATACACACAAGGTCCACACGCACACATCGGTCATATGCCCGATGGCAGACGGCCCACATGTGTGGCAACCCTATCTAGCGGACCCCCCCCCCCCCCCCAGCTCGACCTAGTAATAGTAGAGCTGGGTACAAACAAAATACCTGCACAATCTCACCTTCAGACTCGGGCTAAATTTAAGCATGCTGGCCCTTTGCCTTTTGAAATGCTTGACATTGACCTGATGGAACATTACAAAACTGCAGCACATGCCTCAAGCCTCGCATGCCCACGCTGCCGTGACGTGGGTACACACGCACGCTGACAAAGATAAACCTTATATATACGTTTATATCGGGCCTAGCGAGCTTCTCATGCTGGCTCGCCTGAGAGCGCCTCGTTGTCACAGCGTAGAAACAATTTGTTGGGATACACAGCAGCGCTCAGGTCCCTGTTTCCATTGCTCGGGCCTGCGGAGATTCCCACCAAGCCTGGCGTCCGGCCGAGACGTGGCCACCCCGCCACTGGAAACTTCTTGCAGCAGGGCGGGTGGGGGTCTCCACAGCGAGGTCTTGTTCTCAGACAATAAGAGGTCTGTTCTCTCCCCCCATCGTCTCTCTTTGTCTCCCCCTGCAGGATGACCATATGCGACCTGTACAGCATGCCCCGCGTGGTGGAGCCGGTGTGGCTGACCATGATGTCGGGCGTGTCGGAGAAGAACCACCTGTGCAGCCTCTTCATGCGAGAGTTCTCACTGCTGATGGAGCAGGCCTCCAAGAACCAGTTGAGTGACGCGGCGGATTCCGACCGACCGGTTTGACGCTCGCCCCAGTTCGCCGCGCCGCTCACAAATTGCTTATTGTGGCGTCGACAAAAGACGCTGCTGCTCGTGCATGCGTGAATCCGTTGCAGAGGCCTTCTATTGACCACAAGCCAACATCCTCAGCACGCAACACTTTTCTAACGTTCCTTTAGAATGTTGATATTATTTATTCCATATTGGAAGTTCCATTAGAGTCCTAGTTTTTTAATCCACCCCCCTTTTTTAACCTGTCAAAAAATATTCAAATGTTTTTTTTCCATCCTCAACCTTAATCAAGTTATACATCGATATTATCGTTTGCGTTTGTTGACTTGTGCGTCACGTGACCGGCTGACCACCATGTCAAAGTGGAGTCATGGGACAGGAAGGGAAGTAGATGGCTTGTTTAGAAATGAGAAGTGAATCATGCCGCAAGAATGTGAGTGAGTGTGTGAGTGAGTGTGTGTGTGAAGTGGTGTCTATGCGCGTGTGTTTATTCACTGTTTGCTTTGTCTGTCTGGTGACGTCGGCAGGTTCCTCCCGGCGCTTCTGACGGCCGTCCTGACCAACCACTTGGCCTGGGTGCCCACGGTCATGCCCAACGGCCAGCCGCCCATCAAGATCTTTCTGGAGAAGCACTCCTCGCCCAGTGTGGACATGCTGGCCAAGACGCACCCTTACAACCCGCTGTGGGCACAACTCGGTGAGGGACTGTTTGTAATGAGGCAAGAAACGACTAGAACGTCAGTCCAATGATAACAGAGTGATAAGTCGGAGTTATTTTTAGTTTAGAAAATAATTCCTCACAAAAACAGATGGCATAGTTTGATTCATTTAAGCTCTACAAGTTGGATGTGCTCAAGTTGGTTCATGGGGACACCAAGTGGTCAGACGAAAGAACTGCAATGCACTCAGGCACCCACATTGTCACTAAGGCCACATTGCATGTTCGCAGGTGACTTGTACGGCGCCATCGGCTCTCCCGTGCGCCTGGCCCGCACGGTGGCGGTGGGCCGCCGTCAAGACCTGGTTCAGCGCCTCCTCTACGTGCTAACGTACTTCATCCGCTGCTCGGAACTGCTGGAGACACACATGCTGGACGGCGTGGAGGACGAGGCCATCGTCATGCCCGGTTCGCTCATCACCACTTCGCTGCGCAAGGGGGAGGTGGAAGAGTCGGACTACGTGCTGGTGACCGTGCACAAGCCCGCCGGCGACTACTTGGCGGAGAAGGAGGACGAGAGCGAGGGTGACGGCGCCGACGGGAGCCAAGCGTTCCGGATTCTCCGGGATGACGCTTGCCGGACTTCGGAGGAACCCGAGGGGCCCCGCAGGGAGTCTGGCAGCCCGTTGAGCGCCGAGGTCCGGCTGGAGACGGTGCTGCCCGTGGGCTCGTGCTCCCCGAGGGAACGGGGAGCGGATGAGGGGTTGGCGAGGGACCCTGTCGGAGCGCCCCTGCTGGGCTTCCCCCCGGAGAAAAAGCCTCCGGATAAGAATTCCCCCCCTGAATCCACCATGTCGGGTCCCTTGTCGCTCATTGTGACGGAGGAGCCGGCCGCCAAAGTCACCTTCCTCATCGGGGACTCCATGTCGCCCGAGTCGGACACCGAGAGCAGGCGGAGGAAGGTGGAGGAGGACATGAAGAAGCACAGAAAGCTCCACCATCTTGCGCCCCCGCCCCAGGACGCCCCGCCGTCTTTGCAGCGGGTGTCCAGCAAACTCCCTCAGTGGAACCCCGACACTCCGGATTACACCCAATTCGACGAGTACTTCTGCTCGGAGAACCCGGTGGAGACGAGGACGATAGACGACGTAGCCAAACGGGAAGAGGCCAACTGCACCCTGGCCGCTCTTTACAAAGACCTTCTGGACCCCTCGGGGCCCGAACACCCCGCCCACAGCAGCGTGGACAACGCGAGCGACTCGTCGGACACGCAGAGGAGGTGCAGGTGCGCCTCGACGGACTCGTGCGACAAAGGACTCGCCTTGTCCGTGCCCGTCCTCCATCGGGACGGAGGCCACGGCGGTGAGGACCAAAAGTGCAAGGCGGCGCCCCTCAACGACTGGGAGATTCCGCGCAACGAGAGCTCGGACAGCGCGCTGGGAGACAGCGAGAGCGAGGAGACTGAGGACTGGCAGGAGGAGGTGATGGTGCCCTTCCCGGGGTGAGTCTGCCTGTTTGAATGCATTTTCACAATGCAAATAGTAAACCTTTCAAATAACGACCATATGCATTTGTAATTCTTTCACACCGGCAGCTCCAAACTGGTGGAGAACTACTCCAAGCCGACCATCGCCAACTTCGGCCGCTCCTTGTTTGGGGGCTACTGCCCCACCTACGTGCCAGACTTTGTACTGCACGGGATGCCCAGCGACGAAAAGCTGCGGCAGAGCCTCATGGCGGAACTCACGCATGCCGTCCAGGTAAGATACATTTTCAAACTGGGGTCCACATTTCGATAGTAATCCGAGGTCCACGTGGTACTCGGAAGGGTTTCTTAAATCCCCCAAAATGTGAAAACCCCTCGAGGGAGACGATCGATGCGATGATATCCGTCGTTGTCGTACGCAGCACCCGGTGCTGGACGAGCCCATCGCCGAGGCCGTGTGCATCGTGGCCGACACGGACAAGTGGACGGTTCAGGTGGCCAGCAGCCAGAGAAGAGCCACCGACGTGGGCAAGCTGGGCAAAGAGGTGCTGGTGTCCAGCTTGGTGTCGGCGCTGCTGCACTCCACGCAGCAACTCTACAAGTTCAACATGTCCCCCAACTTTGTATGCACATTTGCACAATACCACACTTTGTCAAGCGAGGTTTTTGACAGCCCATATTTGACTGATCTCTATCGTCCTCAGTGCATCATGCACCTGGAGGACCGCCTGCAGGAGATCTACTTCAAGAGCAAGATGCTGGCCGAGTACCTGAAGGGTCAAAAGAGAGTCCATGTCAAAGAGCTGGGGATGGTCTTGGGGTGAGCACCCAGTTTTATTCTTATATTTTGTACGGTGGAGGAACAAAGTACACTCCAAAGGAACTTAAGGAAGGAAAGACGAGAGAATTATGTATGTCATTTATTTATTTTTTTCAGAATCGAATCGAGCGACCTCCCGCTTCTGGCTGCCGTGGCCAGCACGCACTCTCCCTACGTGGCCCAGATCTTGCTGTGAGGACGAGGGAGCGCGTCCTGGCTTCCTTTTCCTTCTTCTGTAGACCTCAGACTGTTGCTGCTGACAGGTGCAGTACCCCATCACACCACAGGAGGGTGCTGGTGGGCAAGAAAGAAAGAGTCATGTTTGAATTTTTTTTTTTTTTTTCCCCCCTTTGGACACCAAGCCAAAGACTTTACAAGTTCAGGAGTGTTAGGACCTCACTGAAAAGAAGCTAAATAATGCACCACCAGAGTGAAGCGAAATAAAACGTATATTTTGGTGAGATGTATATTTTCAGGGGGAAAATTTGTAATCTTACAGAAATATTAACCTGATGATTGTAAAGACTTCTTTGTTCTCAAATAAGCGTTCTCGAACATACAATTAGATTCAGACTTTATTCTGGTCAACTTCTTTTCAATGTGGGCTTTACCAATCCTTGGTACTTGATTAACTTTTAATTCAAAGAAAGACGCTTTGAGGTAATTTTCTATTCGATTTTGTGCTTTTTCTGTACAATCTCCGACAAGCCAGCTGCGGTGAAAAAAGTATTTTTAAAAAAAAAAAAGGATGCCAATTGATTATTTCCAGCTTTTTTACAAGCTAAATTGTACCCTTTCCCTCCCGTTCTTACTCAAATATACCATAACAAACCGGTTCCGGAAATTTCCAAACTACCTCAGATGTTCTTATGCATCGCTCACAAAACTACCCTGAGGTCATATATTAAAAATAGATCCATTACTTTTTAAAATCATTTAAATTTTTCCCTGTTGTGGAATTGTTGCTGTCTATTTTACAACCAAAACACAAAATGCTGCATATGTTCACACTTTTCTACTTTGTTTACAGTGAGGCATAACCATGGAGGGTTCTTTTTTTTTTTTTTTTTTTTTTTTCCAACAGTGCTTTCATTCTTTTTGTCTTAATGGGGAAATGATGATGTCATGGCAGGCTTCCAAACAGCCGCTAATGTTGATTAGCACTTGTTGTTTGTGTTAAAGGCATCCTTTGTATATGACTAAGTTATTTTTGTGGACTGTACAATTCATTTCCATGTATTTATACCTTTTCAACAATTGTCTCCTCGGAAATATATCTTTTTCCCAATTTTATGGGAATGTTGTGCAATAAAGATGAAGACATTTGGACATAAAGGAGTCTCCTGTTTTTCATGTTTTTGCAATTTTATTACATCACTAATTATATTGTTAAAAGCTTAGAAAAATGTATAGTAACAAGACAAATTTACAAGATTTTGAATTATTTTATATTAAATACTAATTATATTTAATTATTAAATAATTACTGTACCATTTCAGTCGGTGGTGGTTTGATTATTTCCACCACGTAAAGCTTAAGCCAACATTGGATGCCGCCCCACACTTTCCACCCTACAACGGGAGAAAATGTCGAGCAAAACGATCGCGCTTGCCCCAGTTATGCAATAAACCGAGCGCAGAAAGGGAGTGTCCAAATGACTCAAAATCACGCTCCGTTTCTTGTCCGGACACGATTACGTAATACAATACGTTGACCTGTAAATAATTGATATAATTGCAAATATAAAATCCTCCTTTTTAAGAACGTCTTGATTTATATTTAGTCAGGCAGGTTTCACTACACTTTTCACAGCTTCTGAAAGTGTCAGCAGTCAGTGATGCCTTCATGAACAACGTAAAAGTACTGGGCAGTTGACTTTACAAGTAGATTGCGGTTAGATTGTGGGTTAAATACTTAAAAACAGGTTATTATTTTTTGATTAACCCATGTATATCCGTAAGAATTGATTTTCCTATGAGTCATATCAATTTTACGACCAAGCCGCCGTACGTCGTCACCCAGTTTCCTGCCCGTCCCGGTGTACTTGAATGCAGCGCCACTTAACTGGCAAACAGATGTATGTCGTCAATTCGCCACATTCGTTCCTTTCCCCGGGAGGAGTGAAGCAAAATCTCTACTGTTCGGATGGAACTCGCGGCGGCGGCAGCTGTCGAAATGGACATACGGAACCCATGACGACCCGGATACAACTTTGTGACACGTTTCACCGGATTACGACGTGCTTTTCTGACGAATTTTGAGTTTTTTTCTGGCGTGTTTTCGCTGCCCGGTTGGAGCGGCGGTAGCTGAAAAAGTCTACCGCCTGTGCGAGGGCGAGCTCCACCGCGGGGGATGTGACAGCAGCCGAAGTTTAAAAGTGGACAAAAGAGGAAGGAAAGTCCCTCCTTGTTGGAATTCGACGTTATGAAAATGACAGGAGTTATGGAAAGTGCTTTCAAGCTGGCGCTGGGGAAGCCGCCCGCCTTACGGACGGCAGAGGTACGTGAAGCCATCGCTTCTGTAAATTAGCACATCGCCCCCCCTTTTCCCTCTGTTAGCTCACAAGTTACGTATTATCTCATTAAATTGCAATACGTGCCATATAATCGCGATTTAAGTGGGGTTAAAAGGCTTATGCTACTAAATGAGTTTATGATGGTAGCCACGCTAAGTCAAACTCACATTTTGTACGTTGTCAAGCATTCAAAGTAGACACAACGGAATCTTAGTTGTACTAAGATTTCGGACTGTCCCTGAAGGCCACACTTGACTGTAAACATACAATATAGTCTTTTATCCGCCAGTTCTTTGCGGTTAGCTATGACGTCACATTCCCCCTTAAGGCAAAACTGAAAGTTATAATGTGAGGCAAAGTTCAATGCATGGTGTTTGGAAGAAAAAAAAATAATGACAACATTCTGACATGTCAGTAGCTTGAGGTGAAGTGCAAATACTTTTTTGATTGTCCAACTTGCATTATGTATTTTTCTCTCCAGGCAAAATCCGATTGCTTTTGATTGCAAGGCAAGTCAAGACTGTCAAGTTAACTTTCATTGTGGATTCAATGACAACAAGCGCGATCTGTGGTGCTTTCACTTCTGTGCAACCGCAGAAGTAGTGGAGCAAGCGTTTTCGACCCCCCTTTTTCTTTTTTTAAGCACCTCCATCTTTTCATAAAGGGCCTCTTTTGACGCCTCTTGATCCCCTGTTTGTTTGCGGCCGCGCGCCGACCAGAAAGCCTCTTTCACGCCGTCCATAGAGCACTTTTGTACGCACGTGAACAAACCATAACAAGCGAGCGAGCTCAGGGTCAAAAGAGACGATTCGGGCCTTCTCGTCCCGTCCACCGCGAAAAACAAATAAAAGCAAGACGTGTGATTAAAAGTAAACAAAAAAAACCCTCAAACATCTTGCCATCTGTGAGCCAGGATCATAGAACCAATTTGTACATTTCTAGTCCACTCCACATCACTCTGAATTCCACGTCCGCCTCACATCGGTTGTCGGTTCGATTCCGGGCTGTGGAGTTTGCATGTTCTCCCCGTGCCTGGTTGTTTGTCTTTATGTGCCTTACGATTGGCTGGCAAATCAGCTCTGGTTAAACCTCATCTTCTACCCAAAGTTTGCTAGGAAGTGTTTTAATTTTATGATTATTTTTCTTGATACTAAAAGGAAGACTTTTAAATAAACTGTGATCACTCATCTCATCATCTCTTGAGCAGCCAGGATTATTTAATACGACCAAACCAGTATGTGGACGAGCCACATTTTCTGCCAGTTCAAAGTTGAAGAGCAACAAATATCTCTGCGGTTAGCTCATGTTGTTGACATGTTTTTGTTTTTTATCCCCCCCCGGTAAGCATTCCAGCAGCTTTTCCGACTAGCCAACCTGTTTTGAATCGACAGGAAGCCTGCGCTCCATGCCGTGCCTGAGGGCTATTGTTTGAAAGTAAACACGCCGCCGCTTCCTGTGGGCACCCGTTCTCGGGCCGCCGCGCTGTCGCAAGCTCGCGTCATACATAACTGCCCCGTGCGTGTGCAAACAACACCTACTGTATGTGTGTGTGTGTGTGTGTGTGTGTGTGTGTGTGTGTGTGTGTGTTGCAAGTCAGTACATTCCATGCCGCAGAGCAGGCATGAACAGGCACAAGGCTCTTGCCGAGGAATGCACATGGAGGCTACAGGTGGACTCACCTAGCATAGTATGAGGCTATCAGAGTCAAGGGGCGGGGCTTAAGTTAATTTTCCACATTATGTTTTATTCTTTTAAGCCTTTATATTTCTGTGCTGCCAGACTACATCATAGTCAAAAGCCAAAGCAGAGCCGCATTGTTGTCAGATGCAGAAGTCAGCTGAGCCACCGTGACCTCCTTTTTGGTTTGCTTGTTGCTTCAAGGTCTCAAACATTCTCCGAGTGCCTCCCGGCGATCACGGTGTCACTTTGCTTGTCAGACTCGTCCTAGATTATTGCGGCGTGTTGTCACGCGGGACTCGGGCGCTATTGTGCACCTGTGCTTGGCGAGATGAAATATCTCCCTCAAGGCTTCTCGAGAAAGCAATTCATGGAGGTCGCGTCACCCGAGGATGACGTTGTACACCAACCCACGTTTTACGCAATTTCCTCACTCGCTTGTTTTGTAATACAAAACTTTTCATTGAATATTTTTCATGGTCAGTAGAGTCTGCTGATAAAGAAGCATCTTGAGTTTTTTTTTTTTCCCTCCTGAGTGCTACCTGACAGGTTTGAAAGGAATGCGTCCGTCATCTTCTCGGGAAGGCCAGGAATGTGACAGCCGCATTCCCGGAACGTTTCCTCCCGAACAATGAAAGCAAAAGACAAAAATAAAAGCTTCCTGTCACGGGTGTTAAGGGGCGTTATAAAAAGCTGTTTTTGTTTTAAATTTGTATGGCAAACAGGAAGTGAAATGTCCTGACTCAGTGGTGGTTTCACAGACTTGCTGGTGAAAGGTTGACATTAAATTTGTCCAAAAGAACAAAGGATAAGGGCTACAGTGAAAAAAAAAAAAAATTAGTTCGAACTTTCTACATAGAAGAACCCAAGTATTTGGCTGCCTCAACGGGCTGCGGTGGAAATAGAAAGCAAACATTAATTTTAAATTGCTATGTTGTCACAGCACGAGCTAAGTGGTTGTTAACAGAATGAAGAGCCCAGATATTTTTTTTTTGTTTTTCCGCTAAAAGCTCTTCCATTGGCATCCTCTGGCTTGGGTCTCATCAGATCGCGCGCAGCCGTGAAACATCTTCCTGCCACTTCATTCATTCCAGCAGAAAAGACATCTAAAATTACACGGATGGTCATAGTTTCCACTGGAGTGCGTGCGGCGTGTGTATTTTGCGCGGTTTGGCGGGTGACGCCGCCGCTTTCCAGGCCCTGGCCGCTCGCCCTGCCGACCGGCCCTTCCCCGGATGCAAAACCTTTTCCAGGTGACTTTTTCACACTTTGTCTTGACGATGTCGAGCTAGCCAGGGTATGGAAATTATACCCATTTCCCGTATTTCTTTCCACGCGTCTGCTTTTGTGCCACTTTTTTTTTTTTTTTTAAAGCGATTTACCGGCCGATCGGCCTCATGTGTCTTCAATTACGCCGCCTCGCCGGGCGGCTGGCGAGCGAGCGATGTTTGGGTCTGTGTGTGAGCTTTGTTGCTAAGAATAGCGCCTTTGTACGGCCCAGAGAGAGGGGCTTTAGCGCTAAGTGCTACAAGTGCTCTTGTAACTTCACATTGATGCTGCCTGTGATTACAACTTGAAGGATATCAGGGAGAGCTTCATAGAAGAACCAAGTGCAAGTTGCATCATCGAGAAGGACCTGCATAATGTGACTGAGCGCTTTATTTTGACGTTCAACAGACCCGTTTGTCCTCGGACAAGTGCGACGTTGACCCAAGGCCTGGAGGAGTTGGAGGTTTATGTAAATGTTGAGGGTCAGCTATGCAGCTGAGATGTTTGTTCAGCCATTTTCAAGGGGCCTCGTTGTGTCTTATGTCCACAATAGCCTCTGTGTCAGCACAATGCTGGAATATTCCTCAGTGTCCAACAAAGCTCCTGAAAAAGTATTAAGTTGGTTTTCCTCAAAGCTCCTTCTAAGTGTCTTTTGTCTTTGTTGGGGTATTGAAGAGAAGAAAAAAAAAAAAGTGAGACATCCTTAGTTGCAAGTCCAACCTTCAAAGTGTCCTACATTCGTAAAGCTGTTATCTAAAATACCTTTGTGCCAACATTTCTTTTGCTTTGATGATTTAAAATCCTGCACGGGAATAGAAGGTCCTCTCAACGTGGAACACGAGAAATGCACGGAGTGGGCGTCCATGGCGACAAGTGGCTTTTTGTGCCAGCCAGCGCCAATGACGCATATTAAACTTCCCCTGCTAGCGTAGCATTTAGTGTGGGCCAAAATAAAGATTGGATTCTACTTCGGGGAAAAGGTCAACGTGGTTTAATTGGACTCCCCCCCCCTCCCCACCCTCAGCTGCTTTCAGCTTCTTCTGGGTGGCTTAAACGTGTCATTTTGGTGTTTGCCAGCAGGGGGCAGCATCACCGCAACTATGCTGATCACAGTCAAGCAGCACTGACACAAAGTGAAGACCTCACAAGTGTTTGATCCACAAATAGCAACCACTTCAAGTGTTGCTATTTTGGACACATTGAAGCTGCTTCCCGCTTGACACCGACTCCTAACGAGCAGCTACAAATTCCTCATTTGGGAAATATTATATTAAAACATGAAATGGATTCATTTATCCTGCTTATTTCTATTTTTTTTTTTCGTCTTTTAGGACCTGCACACCATCTACTGCCACCTCTACCACATGGATGTCCTCTCTCACCTCAGGGAGCATCAGCTCAGGTCCGCGTGCTAACACAACACACAATGCTAAAACAACCTGGTCTGCTCTTTATTTGAATACCATTTGTGTTTTGTTTTCTTCCCTCAGATCCATGTGCACCTCAGCTAGGTACGAGAGACACGAGGCCCACCACATCCTCTTCTAGTGAGTCCACTCGTGACACTTTATCAATTTAAGGCTTTGGGGTTCCAAATTGGGTGTGAAGGGTCATGCGGGTTCATTGTCTTCTTCTTCTTTGGCAGTCCCGACAGCATCGCCAGCTGCTGGTACGTCCTGCTGTCTGGATCGGTTTTCGTCAAAGAGCACATGTTTCTGGCCAGGTGCTGGTACGTCAACACACACATGCAAAACACACACACTCTAAAATATTCTAAATGCATAATAAATAGAATAAATGAAAAGGCCACGGATATGTTTTGGGGCTCTGTGTTTACGCACACGGTTAGTCATAGTAGTGTGGGGGAGGTTGTCAGACAGGCAGAATGACCGGAGGGTGTGTGTGTTGGTTAGTGGTCACAGCAGGGTGTGTGAGAGCAGGTCAGAGTGCAGTGTGTGTGCGTGTGGAATGTGTAGACCTGGGTGGAACAGTGGCCAGCCATGTGTTCCTGTGCAGCTTGCCCGCCTGGAGCCTGCCAGCACATCAGGCAGGAAATGAGCAACACACACACACACACACACACACACACATACACACAAAGGCAGCCGACAGACAAGGCAGCATCGAGTGGGAGGCAGCACACACACTGCTCTCCCTCCAAAACTTTTGTGGCGTAACTTTGGATCCCCTTTTTTTCCCGCCTCGGTGGATAACATGCTGGATTTGCCTTCATGGAATCCCGACACGTGGACCAGTAAAATTCTCGGTTAGTGATCTTCAAATTTTGTCCTTTACGTGACCGGCCGCTTTCTCCTTCCCCCTATTTGTTCTTGATTGATTTTCTGGGGTGGACGGAAAGTCCAGAAATGACTCAAATGACAATCCCAAATGTGGGAATGTTCTTCCTTGTTCTCCCAATCAAACACGGCTGGTTAGTGAATGGTCCCAAAACTGAAAGGGAGAACGTTGCCTTGTTGTTTTGCAAATTGACTCCTCAAGTTAGTGCTTGTCCCTCTTTTATTTCTGTTGCATTTTTTGCTTGGTCCTGGTAACCATGGAAATGGTGGCTCCCTTTGGATTGCGCTATTCACCTCACATGCCCCCCTCCCCCGCAGAAAATGCCCTCTTCTGGCTTATTTGATAGAAAGTCCAGAGCATGGCCTTCGAAAACTTTTAAGACAATTTTTGTCTCTCACATTTAGACTACTAGACATCTTCAATAGTTGTCTTTTTCCTCGACATGGTTGCTCTCTACCCATCCGTGTGTGTCGGGGGGGGAGGGTGGGCACTGGTTTCCTCGCCGCCTGTCACGGTTTATTGCCCCGTGGCACTGCAGCTGTCAGCGGACCTGTCAGACCCCCGTCTGCCCCTCTTCCCCAGCCGTCCTCTTACCCGCCACACACTTGATTCTTCAAATCGGGCTGAAAGATGGCTGGCGGTGTAGAAAATCGTCACCTGCTGAAATCTGCCACTTTCGGCGCTTTTCGTCCACGCCGGCGAATGGCAACGGAGGACAATATTGGCCGTGTAGTCGGATGAAAGAAAAGGTTGGCGGTCGTCCACATTGAGCTTGACTCGCATGGAGGTCTCGTTTTTCGGTAGCTGCAGAGGCGACGGAATGTGCGGCTATTTAAAGAGACAAGACCACACGCTTGTCGGGTCGTAACGTGACGGAGTCGTGCACGCGTTTGTAATTAAAAGCAGTCGCCCGCACACTTCCTCAAACAATGCAATGAGTCGCCTTTCATGGGGGCGGCGGCGGGAAAACGTTTTTAGAATTAGCTTAGCCAATGAGGGACGCCATCACACATTCGGCCTTTCGGTAAAGGCTGAAATAATAATAAAATGACCCGATCAGAAACAAATCAATTTCCTTCTCCCTCCTCATACTTGTGTGTGTGTGTGTGTCATTTTTAGTTTCGGCAAGCAGCTGGGGGGCCGGCGAGGCTGTGAATGCATCACGTTGGAGCCGTCAGAAATGATTGTGGTAAGACGAGAGGCATGAACTCTTCTTTCTTCTTTCTTTGTCTTTGTCTTGGTCTGCATTCCTGACGTGTCTAACCTTACCGAAATTCCTCCTGGAGATGCTGATCTCAGATTTACCTTTGTTCTCGTCCTTGTTTAAAAAGGACAACCCTGAAACAACATTCCAGCCCTGTCAGAAAAAAAAAAAAAAGATCAAATCTGAAAGTTGTACTTTGTTGTGTACCTGTTGCACAATTTTGTAACAAAATTTAGCTGTGTAGCAGTTGTTGGATTTTCTAGCATCATTTTGCTAGCAAATGTAACACACACACGCACACACACGTATTTCAGTGAAGAAACAGGAAGTGTGGTCACGTTGCAGCTGTGCCGGTGGTCACATGACGCGTTCTTCTGTCCTGTTCGGCGAAAGAGAACGATTTTCGTCCGGTCACATTTAACAAGAGCGTGTGTATTGTGTGCCAGTGTGTGTTGTCGTGCGTATTCTCTATCTGCCAGCGTGTCCCGTGAGGCTTGTTAAAATGACACACTGGACTTTTCTTTTCTTTCTTTTTTTTTTTGCCCATGTTAGTTTTATAGCCGAGCGAAGCCATTAGTGCTTCTTAAATGTTGAATCTTCGTAGATAGGCTCTCATATAATGCCTTTGTAGCGTCATAAACTATATAGTTCGGAATGTTCTAGATTAAAGCCGATAAAATTGCAATGAATTAAAAAAGTAATGGTAAAAAAGTAGTGACATTTATAAAAATGAAAAGTCACTTCAAATAAAATAGAAAATTAGCGAATGATTCCCCCAGAAGCTAAAAAAAAATAATAATAAGTGAATGTTAAAGGACTTCATCGTTGAAATTCTTTCCACGTGGTGACACAATGACACCATTGAGCGAGTCAAGACAACACGTTCCCGCCGACACAGAAACTCTCCTGGGAAGTTTTCGGCGTATCTCCGGAATCTGCTGTTTCGGTTTAGGTTTTTTTCTTTTACTTCTTCTCGCCGGCGCTACGCCTCGTGAGAAGGATGTTTGCGTGGTTTCCTGGAGGAAGCGGGCCTGGGCCTCAAGTGTTTGAGCCACTCGCAAGCTCGGCAGCGTGTCGAGCGGACGCACCTCGGATGTAAAGGCGACTTTTTTTCTCCTGAGCGTTTTGGATTTATTTATTTTTTGGGACTGTCTGCGGTCCGGATGAGTGGGCTGCGCTGGAACCGGCTTTCAGTACTTTGGAAGAACTGGATCTTCAACCAGGAGCCCGCCCAAGCGCCGGCAAATCCTGAGGATGAGGACCACGATGTGGAATACAATTCGGCAAAAGTCAAAGTCCGCAAACAGAACTCTGATCCCTCGACTGGGAATTGCGCGGAGAAGCGCAAAGTTATCCGGCGTAGCCGTTCTGAAGCCACGGCGGGTCAGTCGCTTTTGCCATCTGAGAAGGGTGCCCGCTGTGTCTTGCAGGTGGACAACGGCGGCGAGGGGGACGAGGGGCTACTGCAGCGGGACGGCTCGCAGCGGCGCTCCCGCCGCCGATTCCGCAGGATCAACCCCAAGGGCGAGCGGGAGCTGATCACGGACGGCCAAGAACCCGCCGCCGCCTACAAGGTAGGCTATCGCTCCTCAAGATCTTTTTTTTTTTAATCCATCAAAGCCACCGACAATCCATGTTAAATCTAAAATCATCTTTATTACGAGATTGATCGGAAAAAATGACACGATTGGGTTTTCCACGCCAGGCGTGTACAACTTCCCCTCCCTCTGATAGCATCGGCGCTTCGTGTCAGTTAGTGGCTCGGCTAATCGCCGCTCACCACACGCGCGCCCACGTGTGACCTACACAAGGGAGTTTACAAAACTTCAACATACGAGCCATTCCACCAATTTAGCTGGATTATCTGAATTAGTTTGAGCAAACAGTGGTTAGCTCGTCTGCCTCGCAGTTTGAGGTTCCGGGTTTGAGTCTGAACTCATCATGCTTGTTTGCCTTAGATTTGCCAGATGAGTGATTAACTCATATTTTAAAATGAAAGATAATCAAAATGCTGCTAGGACATCAAAAATAATCATGACATGGTGATTGTGACTTACATTTTGTTTCTTTTTGTTCCCCCCTGCAGGATTATGTCAACAACCAGGTAGGGCCATGAGCTATTTTTTGGTCTTAAAAATTGTGTGTGTGTGTGTGTGTGTGTGTGTTCGCACCTGTTTGTTAGGAAACCACTGTGGGTGGCACAGACAAGGGTGGCGGTTTGGGGGACTGTGTGTGTGTGGGGGGGGGTATCTTTCGAACAAACATTCTGCAAAGACTTTCAAGATGTCCCCATTTGTGACTTTGGGATTTGTCCATTGGGCGCTTCTTGTAAAACGCTCGCTGGACGTTGCAATGGCGGCCATGACTGTCCATGCGCTGTAGACCGCGGCGGCCAAAGAAAGACACCGGATGTTGTTCTTGAGACATAACAACATGAGTCATCCATTAGCCGCGCTGTTTGCTCAGCACTCAACGGACCAGTTTCCAGCCTTGACTCCAAGAGTGTCCACTTTAAAGTCGACAAATGGCAAATGTTTTCCCAGCCGCATTGGTTTTCGTCCCGTCTTTCGTTTGTAGTACAGTACGGCCGGCTTGCTAATTTTAGCCATGACATCAGCAAGCAATCAGATGACAACCTTGATGAACTCCCTCTCCATCTTCCCTCCTCTTCTTCTTCCTCCTCCCTCTGGTGGCTCATCGTCCATCTTCACGTTTGAAATGTTCACCTGGTTTAATGGCCGTTGTGAGCCAGGCAAATATTGTAATGTTTTTGTCGCAGAGCGCAGGAAGGGAAGGGAAGGGCCCGCTTTAAATGGCAGGAATTCCTGCTCTGTGCTACGCACGCTACAAATGTTTTTTTTTTTTTCTTCTGCCTGTTTCTGATGGAACAAATGCTTTCATAAAATCCCCTCCATTGACACCTGAGGGGAAAACGTGTGACTTACTGCTGCCGAATTAACATATTTTCGGTTTAAAGGCCCAAAAATCCCCCCCCACTGACTCATAAAGTCAAAAACTTAAAATGGTGCATGCTATCTCTTCTGTAACTCTTTCGATGCCAGCCATTAAAAATAAGAGAATTTAAAAAAAAAAATAGGACAGAGGAAGAAAACGTGACATGTTTTGAGGGCACTCGGTTCGGCTCAGCTCACCTCGCAACAGGATGCACGTCGCCGCACAGGAAGCACTTCCTGCAACTCTTTCTGCATGTTATGACAACGAAGCCTTTTGCAAACTCTTCGGTTAGTTCCATTAATTTTGGTTAAGACACTCCATCCCCCCCCTCGCTTCCACCACTTAATCCAGTCAGTGTGTTATAATCCGATTAGCTCATGTAAATGTTTGCCTATTTTGAGTGGCATATTTAAATAAGAATCCCTGCCTTTTTATATCTTGTCTATTTTTTTTCCTCTCTGTATCTCTATTCATCCCCCCCCCCCTTCATCTATTTCCATCCCACCCCTGCTCGGCCTCTCTTGTGTACACCGGCTCCTCCGAAGGCAGGCCTCCATGTGCTTGCATCCCATTGGCTGTCTGCTCAAAAGATGATGTCATACCCTAGCTGGCGCTGGGGAGGGGCGCAGGGAGCACAAATTGAGATGCACAGATGCTGGAGGAATAAAAAAAAGAAAAGAAAAGAGGGGTGTATGTATCATGGTAATATTCCAAACCTTTCTGCCACTAAGCCAATTTTGTCCAAATGTCATCACACAAGCCA
Source organism: Syngnathus scovelli (assembly GCF_024217435.2). NCBI lineage: Eukaryota > Metazoa > Chordata > Actinopteri > Syngnathiformes > Syngnathidae > Syngnathus > Syngnathus scovelli. The sequence continues at coordinate 2,373,717 of NC_090861.1, forward strand.
ACGTTGGCCAACTGATGTTTGCATTTGGACCGTTGCTAATGCTAAACACAATGTGACCACGAAACCCGTTGCACATTTCCTCACATAAAATAGCCGCACTCGACGACGCTAACGTTAGCCGCTTGCATCGAAATGCTAAAAAGCAGACTGTTTTGCATGTGGCTTATATCGGGGGGGGCAATTCTAACTGCATCCTTTTTTGTGCCTGCCTCTAAGCAAAGGGGGATGTTGGCAGAATGGATACCCCCCCCCCCTTCCTTGTAATTTATGCATAAAAGTGGGAGTGGCTTTTGTGGGCTTGGGGGGTTTGCCTCAATGGACTCGATAGCTTTATGTTCCCGATCAATAAAGATGCTCCCTTTTCTTTTGCTGGCCAGCCAATCCGTCTAATGCAGCTCCCCCTACCGCCCTCTCTCTCTCTCCTCTCTCTCTCTCTCCATCCCTCGCTCGCTTGCTATCCAGGTGATGTCATTCTTTTTCAGCTGGATTCCCTCTCCTCCTTCCCTACCTCCCTCCCTCCTTCCCTTCCTCCACCGCTAGGTCATTACCGAGCCCGGCACACGGCAGCACAGCATCCTAACCTGGCTCGGGTTGCATCTCAAAGCTCCCCCTCGCCCCTCCAAAAAAAAAAAAAAAAAAGTCAAGGAATGCCAGCATGAAAGGAGCTGGGGACTTAGCGTAGCCCACCATTGGGCCATGGAGACTCGCCGGGAGGCTCGCAGAGTTGCAACGTGAGTTTGAAGCCGAGGAACGGGCACTCGGATCCGAATGACTCGAGGGGGGGAGTCCCTTCTGGCTAAATTTGCAAAACTTGGATGCCACATTGGGTAGAAACTCTCTTCTAAACTGGGATTACTTGCGTGCTTTTTTCCATCTGAATTTCTAAATCATCTTCAGAGGATTTCTCCCGGCTTACAATCCCATTTGGTGTTTTTTTTTTTTCTTTTTTCGGGGGGGGGTAGCAAGAAGGGGGTTTCTTCTTTTCTGCTTTTTTTTTTCCATCGTCTTTGGACGGACGAGGGGGGAACTTCCCTCCTCCTCCCGACTCTTGGTCAAAGAGATGGCTTTCCTGGTCCGTTGCTATGCCAACTGCTTGCAGCCGTGGTCCTCCAAAGTAAGCCATGTCGTAATGCCCGTTGACTGTCTGTCTGTGTGTGTATGTGTGTGTGTGTGTGTGTGTCTTGCCTTTTTCTGTGTTCTTAAAATATAGCGCCCCACCCCTCATATTCACAAATCTTTATTTGCAAATTCACCTACATATTGATTTGCTCTTTTTGTACTCATTTTCAAATTCATTTTTTTTTTTTACTTTTATATAATCACAATGCCAAGAAACCACGGTGAAGTGATTTGAGGAGCTTCATTTAGAGAAAAGTAGTGCTTTCACGCCATCTTGTGGCATCTTGGTGTCCCAAGTTGAAGACTGTGAGTTGAGGAGTTTCATTTAGAGAAAAGTAGTGCTTTCACGCCATCTTCTGGCATCTTGGTGTCCATGTTGAAGACCGTTAAGACGTTTTAGGTAGGCAAATGTGCTTTGCTGAGATCCATAAATGAGCATAGCACCTCTTCAGGTGTTATCTTCACTTCTCAGGCGCTACCTGTCTTTCCGGCCTTCACTCGCGTGTCACTCTTCCTCTGCACTAATTATCACCTATTCATCTGCGCTTTGCATATCACACATACCATCCTCGATGATAACGAATCCTTGCAACCTGAGCATTTGCATCACGGCCTCCATGTTTGGTCATGCTCTGACCTTTAGAGGCATTTCCTTGTTCAGTTGATGTGTTATCATCAAGCTCCGCCTCCAAAATGTTCTGCAGAGATGTTTGTTTGCTTGGTAATGGTCCCAGTGACCCTGAAATGATGGACTTCCTGTGTTTCCCAGGCATGGTTCTGAGTTTTTTTTGTGCGTGCTAGACCTGCGTACCAAATTTCCTGTCGACTTGGCGTCGGGTGGCTGTTGAGTCCAAGCTGTGATGAATCGCAAAGAGGCTTTGCCGGCTGCTAATGAGCCAGACTTGGACAGGTTGATGGATTCGGTGCCAGGGTGGGCGCGTTGGCGTGATGGACGGACGGACTGCCGTGACACAACATCTCCCTACTGATCAAAGGACGAATCATTTTCTATTCCACCTTTAAAGGCATGCCCGAATGAGTTGATGACATCACGGCTCTTGTAAATAGAGCCATATGTTGTGCTCGGTCGTTTGTTTTCATGCTAAGTGAACCTATCATCCTCGGAGCGGCCTGAAAATGGAGCCATATATTTTGTTTAGGGGGGGGTGAGGGGCATGTCACTAGAGGGCGATCTTTGCCAGATGATGTCATGGCCTCGAATCGGCCTCGGGCCAGCCGACATCGTGATTGATAGACTGACGTGACGCCAGAAATATAAGCTTGGGGAAGGGGGGGTCGGTTCAGACCATTACGAGAGGGATGCCACCACCGCCCTGCCCCGAGCGAGCGAGCGGGCGGGCGAGTGAAGGCTTTTAAGAATTGCCGCGGGGGACGTCTGGCAGCTCAAATGCGCAGGAAGTTGCCGCGAAAGCGATCAATACGGGTCACGTTACGCCAGCCAGTGTCCACATCGCCTTGGACTAGTCATCAATTAGGACTATGAAGCTCGCCGAACTGATTAAGCTTTCGTTTTGTCAGTATTACATTGCAAACAGACCTCCGATGAGGCCATAACAAGTCATGCAAGTCGACTAACCGTGTAAAAAAGGTTCTCGATTGTAAATGACTTTTGGACATGACCTTAACCCACTCGAAATGGTCCCCACTCTGACCTTGACACTGAGCGCCTCCTACCCCCGAACATTTTCACATGCTTCCATTATCTCCTTGCTATTGATTCAACAAGAGAGAGTCTTTACTGGATGGTTTTCGAGATGGCACGGGTCAATGATGTTTGGATGGATCAATTAGAACCCGCCGTCCTCCTTAATTTGTCTGCTTATCAAAACATTTTGGACGACCGAAAATTGCAGAAATCCTGTCAACTGATACTTTGCACGCCTCGCCGTGCAAAACTTCATCTCCTCCCACGCCGCCTTGAAGTATCTCTGGACGGCGGTCGGAAATTGGATTCTTTGGGATGTTTTTATCTTCCTTTCATGCCGCTCCTCTTCAATCCGCGTCCTCTTTCACGGATTAATCCACACCGCGCCATTCCCGATCATCCCTCAACCCCGCGCCGAACATCATCAAGCCTCGCGCACACGCGCTCGGGCGCCGTTTGCAGTCTTTCTGCCCCCCCCCCCCCCCCCACCCGCCGTCTGATGCAAAATTGCACGGCGGACGCAGACTTCATCCATAATTCAAGTTCTCGAGAGGGGAGGAATGAAAATGCCAGGAAGAGGAGGAAATGCCCGACTGGCAAGGAAGTCGAATGACTGACCACCGGAGACGGACGAGGCGACGGAGCGATGTAAGACGCCCGAGAAATAGTCAGACGCAATTTGGATTCATTGATTTGCAGCTCCTCTAAAGATATTGTTTGGCCTTTTGCTGACACCTACGGGCCAAACGAGATCACGGCAAGTGGCCCGCCAGTGACCCGAGCGTCTGTCTGTCTGTCACTCCGCCGTTATTGACTCAGCTGCGTTGGCACCTCATGCTGCAACTCGAGGGAATACTGAAACAAGACCTGTAACAAATCCCTTAAACTGCTTACAACTCTGGACTGGACCAAATGTCATGAGAGTGAATGAAAAGTCGTGAAATGTAAACTGGATGGGAACAGCAGCTGGAAGGAACTTCAAGCTCGACATTCGTCTTTTATGACCGTGGACGTCAACAAAATTGACTGGCTTTGACGGTGACGCTTTCCACGTCCGTCCGTCCTCCGTGTTGACTTGATGTAATTGTACAGCTGAAGGAAGCTGACACATTTATATTTCATCTCCTGACTCTCATCCTTAATGCATGAGGAGAATGGGAGAGACCCCTGCCCCCCGCCAGCTCGCTCCCAGGGGGATGGAAGGATGGATGGATGGAGGAAAGTGTGTTTGCGGATTAAGGCGGGATCAAGTAAGGGGTGTGAAATGGAGTTAGTTAGAAGGCACCCCCGGGACATGTTTTGAAAAACATCCCGAACCCAAATCAGGACTTTTTGTTTCTCTTTTACTTAGCTAAAGCTGTCCAGAACTGGTTCAGATCTTGGCTGAGACCTGAATGCAGCGTACAAGGCCTCGTTCGTTGTTTACAGGGTGTTGAGAAGAGAAAAAAAAACAAAAAACTAACCTACAACACCTGCTCATCATCTCATTGTGTCTGTTGCAGCTTCCAGCCGACCTCAATAAGATGCACTTGACGGAGCACGCCCACCAGCAGGTGATGCACGTGCCCGCCAGCCATTCGGGCTGCAGCATCGCCAGCGACTCGGGAAGCAGCAGCCTCTCAGACATCTACCAGGTGGGAAAGTCCGAGGATGTGTAGTTAATGTTCTTTACGACTCTAATGTAGCATCTTTTGATTATTTTTATTGATTGACTCGCTGCGGGCCTCGCTTACCTCGCCTCGCCCATCCCATCAGGCTAATTAGCACCGATGCTGCGGCATCGGCGGCTTGTCACTCGCTACTTCCCGCGGTGGCGCAAAGGTCTAACGCAGGAAATAACCGTGACCTTTTGCTAAGACAAATCCACGCCTCTGGAAGCTTCACGTCGTGACATGCAGAGTGTCCTCAATGAAATTCCTCTAGCGTATCTTTATTCCCAAATGTAAAGTTTTGGGGGCGTCTTGTTGCTAGGCAGAAATCAACCACAAAATTCTCGATACAAAATAGAAGCAAAAGTCTATTCAGTGGCAAGCATTCCAGATGGAAATTGTCCTTACAGGCCACCGAGAGCGAAATGGGCGACGTGGACCTGTCCGGCCTTCCCGAGGCTCCGGTGGACAGCGAGGAAGAAGAAGAAGAGGACGAGGACCTGGACAGAGCCTCGGACGCGCTGCTGGGCCGAGACCTGGTGCGCGAGTGTCTGGAGAAGGACCCGGCCGACCGCAACGACGATGACATCGGTCAGTGGATGCGGCGAAAGTTCATATCTGGTCCAGTTTCACTTTATTATTATTTTTTTTGCAATTCTAATGAATTTTATGTTCTGTCCCCAGAACAACTGTTAGAGTTTATGCACCAGCTGCCAGCCTTCGCCAACATGACCATGTCGGTGCGTCGGGAGCTGTGCGGCGTGATGGTGTTCGAGGTGGTCGAGCAGGCGGGCACCGTTATTCTACACGCCAAGCAGGAGGTCAGAACCACAGACGAAACCGAATTGGGGGTATGTGGATGGTGTTGATGTCGTTTGTGTTCCGCCTCAAAAAAGCTGGACCAGTGGTACGTCATCCTGAACGGGGCGGTGGAGATCAGTCGTCCCGAGGGCCGGGCCGAGACGCTGTGCATGGGCAACAGCTTCGGCATCTCGCCCTCGCTGGAAAAGCAGTACGTGAACGGCGAGGTGCGCACCAAAGGCGACGACTGCCAGGTGAGAGTTAATTCGTTTGGAATATCAGTCAGTGTTTTTTTTTTTTTTTTTTGTGCCTTTAATGTGCGACCCACTGGACGCCCATTCTCTCGCATCACTTCCTGTCGTCAGACCTTCAGGAAGTCGGCGAGGTTGCATTTCAGGAAGCTCGCCTTTTTTCTCATGTCATCAGACTGCTGTGACTCCTATACCGCATGGGTCACTATGCTTCACACTTCTCGCGCTAAACGTTTTGCACCACCCGCTCGCAGTTGGTGTGCATCGCTCAGGAGGACTACTGGCGCATCCTCAACCACGTGGAGAAGAACACACACAAGGTGGAGGAAGAGGGCGAGATTGTCATGGTGAAGGAGCACCGCGAGCTGGACCGGAGCGGCACCCGCAAGGGACACATCGTCATCAAGGTTGGAACAATCACAACGTGATATTTGATTTGGAACTTGTAGCATTCGCGCTAGCAGAACATTTGGAAGTTGACTTGAAAGATCAAGTTTGGCCACTGATAGTAACCTTGGACTTGGACACCAGAAGAGTCCAAGGATGCTAGCCCGAAGTTGCTAATTGGTCTCTCTCGGGTTATCGGCGATCGATCAGTAGCTACTTGCTGAAACATCAATACGCTGCCTCAGCGTTTTTTGTTGCTAATTCAGAGGAACCGTTAGCGTGTTTAGCACTCCTCTTGTCCGCCAAGGCATCTTTTGATCTTTTGCCGGGTTTTATTTTTTTTCTTCTCAGACTCTCCAGAGATAGTCGGGTATTGATTGCGTAATGGGTCTGAACGATCCAAAAACACATCGTGTTGACCAGTCGATTCGCCAGTGTTTAGGATTTTTTTTTTCTTCTTCCCCTTGCTCCTCCTTTCTTTTGTTCTTTTTGTGTCGGGCAAAGAGAAGAGAGGATGTGCTTTGCTACTTTCGCTTCCTCGCCACAAAAGAATCGTTTCCTTCCAGAAGATTCCTTTTAGTCCAATGTGTAACTTGTTTCCTCTTCTCAAAGGCCACACTGAAAAAAAACTTCCAAAACCAATAAATGAGTACATAATTGCTGCGCTCCCCGTCACCTCCAGGGGACCCCCGAGCGTCTGATCATGCACCTGGTGGAGGAGCCCTCAGTGGTGGACCCCACCTACATTGAGGACTTCCTGCTTACCTACCGCACTTTCGTGTCCAGCCCCATGGAGGTGGGCATGAAGCTGCTGGACTGGTTTCAGATGGACACGCTCCGAGACACGGTGGGTGTGCTTTCTTTGGTGCACCCGTGGAAATGTCAAGTCGTCGATCGATGCGAAGGAATGCGTTTGAGCGGACGCAGTGCATCGGAAAACAATATTTGTCTGCTTTGTTTTTTAAATGAATTCCAAAATAAATGACTGTAGTGTAAAAAAAATATGTACAGACGCTGTAACAAAACAAAATGCTGAAAAAGTTTTTTTTTTTTTTTTTTTTGGCGCACCGTATGAATAATACATGCGACTTGACACATTCATCAATCAGCGCAATGTTGTTTCCGTGCTCGTTTTTTATGCTCTCCGTGCGCTTTATTTGAAATGTACGTGTTTTCGATCGATACGTGTGCTCGTCAGGCTCGGCGGTCCTTGAGCTTTGGCTGACGATGAGCATTGCTGCAAATAATCAACTTTGACCCCTGCTTTGTCTTTGATATCACAGGTGACACGTATCGTGCTATTGTGGGTCAACAACCACTTCAACGACTTTGAGGGCAACATGGCCATGACGCGCTTCCTGGAGGACTTTGAGAAGCGTCTGGAAGCCGCTGTAAGTCTTCCCGCCTCGCCGTGGCTTCTCAAAGCCTTCACACAAGTCTGCATTGTTTTATTTATTTTTTTTCCCCCCTTCAGAAAATGAAAGGCCACCTACGGCTGCTCAACATTGCGTGCACCGCCAAGGCCAAGTGGCGGCAGATCACGCTGCAAAAGGCGTCACGCGAGTCGCCGCTCTACTTCAGCGTCCAGGGCGGCAGCGAGCGCGGCTTCGGCATCTTCGTTGAGGCGGTGGAGGACAGCAGCAAGGCGGCCGAGGCGGGACTTAAACGTGGGGACCAGGTGAGGTGGCAAATTAGCAAATTAGCACGGTTGTTGCTAGGCAGACTTCAGTAAAGCAAACCCAAATGTGCCATTTCAGATCATGGAGATCAACGGTCAGAACTTTGAGAACATCTCTTTCTCCAAAGCCGTGGATATCCTGAGGAACAATACGCACTTGTCCCTCACAGTCAAGACCAACATATTTGGTGGGTGAAGCATCTCGCCGTCAATACATTTCTTTTCACTCCTCAAAATGTCAGCTTTGACATCGTGTCGCCTTTTAATTGTCGTGGCAGTCTTCAAAGAGCTCCTGAGCCGGATCGTGCACGAAAAGAAGAACGGCGGGCCGCACATTCCCAAGATCCAAGAGAAGAAGGGCAACCGCTTCTCCATCCCGGACCTGCCCGGCGACATGGAGTTCGCCACCGACCACAAGGCCACGCGCAAGATGAAGGCCAACACGGTGTCGGGCGGCCGCAACAAGATCCGCAAGATGTTGGAGAAGACGCGCTTCAGCATCCTTCCGCCCAAGCCCTTCAGGTAGAACGCGCTATGCTAACGCGGCCGCTAACGAGAAAAGAGGTCCACTTAATGGAACAAGGAACAATGCGCTGACGCAGCGTGACTTTTCAGTTTTGAATGGGGTCAAACGGTCGCCGTGCAAGACACACTTCCTCAATAAACCACTTGCGGAGGAGCAACATCACTTTTTAGCACGTATATGTACACAAGTAGACACGCACGCACATTGTCGCTCTCGCTGTGCTTTTTCTTTAGTAGGACTGCTCGTCTCTTTTCTGTTCAATTTCCATTTTATTTAAATTTTGTGTTTCTTTTTCCCCCTTGCTTTGCTGCTTCAGGGGCCTATTTGGGTAAGACCTCTTGTTCAGTGCACGCACACAGCCATTACTGTTCCCGTCCACTTGTTGCTAGGCGGAATTCACAGGGGTCAACTCGGCAACACTATGCTGTTTTTTTTTTTTTTTTATTATCACACTTATCAATTTCCAGCTGCCATTTTAAGTATCAAACATTTTGAGTTCAGGTTTTCCCAGTTTGCATACAGAGTACACGAAATTCCCACTGTCACTTATGTCTTTGAATGGAACATTTGCATGTGATGTAACATCTCCATTCATTACAATGGAAAGCTTCTGGAAAGACATTTTTGATTAATAGCGCCCTTTGACCTTCTCGATCCCCCTCAGCGATGGCGGCGTGGGTCAGTCGCAAGACGACAGCATCGTGGGTACCAAGCAATGTCGGCACAGCGTGGCCATCCTGCCCATTCCTGGTAGCCTCTCGTCCAGCAGCCCGGACCTCCTCCAACCCGCCACCAGCGTCCTGGACTTCTCCAACCCGGCAGGTAGGTGACCACCACCCTGCCCACCATCCACACAAATGGATTCCAGAACACCAAGTTTTTCCACCACCTTATGTTCTTTTCACGGCCTTCATTCTTTCCTCTCGTGTTTTCTTCTCCTTGTCATCCTTCTCTCGGCCCAGCGCTGGGACTGTACTGTGAGTATGGATGCTTGACTTTGTTTGTGTTCTGCATGCGCTTCCGTCTGGTAAACAGTCCTTGAGGTTTGTTTTATTTGATGTGTGCAAGATGGTTGCTCAACCTGTGACCTGAATTTTCCAGTCATGGGACAAAGTTGCCCGTAGGAATGGCTAAATGAGTCTACGATGGCGCCATTATACCAAAATGACAGACTTGCTGTGTGGTTTTGAATTTTTTAAATGCTCTACTCATGACAGACATGCTTACCAAATTTCATGTAAGTTCGAGAAACTGTTTTCAGCATCTGAACTTTGGCAAAGAGTTTTGTGGCCAAAACTAAAACAAGTTAAGCTGTGAAAAGCTTCTGGAAACGGCCAGGCTGAAACGGCGGCGACTTCAAGCTTTGCACAAAATGGCCGCTTGAAACAAAAATAGCAACGTGTCAAAGTGCATGCTCAAACTCTAAAAACAAAATAAAGATAAATAACAACAACGCGATACATGATTGTCCTTCTCACACCCTCTCCAGACATCCCGGACCAGGTGATCCGGGTTTTTAAAGCCGACCAGCAGAGCTGTTACATCATCATCAGCAAGGACACCACCGCCAAGGATGTGGTGGCGCACGCCGTCAACGAGTTTGGACTGACGCCGGCTGCCGAGAACTACTCGCTGTGCGAGGTCTCCGTCAGCCCCGAGGGTGTCATCAAGCAGCGCCGCCTGCCTGACCAGCTCTCCAAGCTGGCCGACCGCATTCAGCTTAACGGCAGGTAAGAAGGCACGCCGGGTTTTCGAAGACTCTCGAAATGTTGTCGCGTAAATAGCAACATTACTAAATCGTGAGTGTGCTGTATCCAGGTACTACCTGAAGAACAACATGGAGACGGAGACACTGTGTTCCGACGAGGACGCCCAGGACTTGCTGCGCGAGAGTCACATTTCGCTGCTGCAGCTCAGCACCATGGAGGTGGCCGCCCAGCTCTCCATGCGGGACTTTGAGCTCTTCAGGAACATCGAGTCCACTGAGTACGTGGACGACCTGTTCAAGCTGGACTCGGCGGCGGGCGGCGCCGGCCACCTGAAGTGCTTCGAGGACATCATCAACCAGGAGACCTTCTGGGTGGCCACCGAGATCCTCAAGGAGCCCAACGTGCTCAAGAGGATGAAAACCATCAAGCACTTTATCAAGATCGCCCTGCACTGCCAAGAGTGCAAAAACTTCAACTCCATGTTTGCCATCATCAGGTATGGTTCTGGATATTTCTCCCAACCCTGAATGGTCGTCATCTGTCAATTTCTTTCCCTTTTAGTGGTCTGAACTTGGCCCCGGTGGCCCGCCTGCGCAACTCATGGGAAAAGCTGCCCAGCAAGTACGACAAACTCTTTGTGGACCTTCAGGACATCTTTGACCCGTCCCGCAACATGGCCAAGTACCGCAACATCCTGAGCAGCCAGAGCATGCAGCCGCCCGTCATCCCGCTCTTCCCCGTGGTCAAGAAGGACCTCACGTTCCTGCATGAAGGTGCGCGTGCTTGCTTGCTCCAACAAGAAGTAGCTGCCCGGTTTGAAGTATCATTGTGGCTGGCGTACTTCCTCTTACTTGTCATTTGGTGCTCACTCAAGCAGCTTTACTTCTGCGAAAGGCTTCCTCTATTGATGGCGTTACATTTGACTCTGAGTCAATCCAAAACCAACTCTGGTTCACTTCAGCTTTGGACAGAAGTTGTATTAGGAAGCGATATTTCAATGCCGTGATAAACAACAAATACATGAAACATCTCACCAGGCAACGACTCAACGGTGGACGGCCTGGTGAACTTTGAGAAGCTGCGGATGATCGCCAAGGAGATCCGACACGTGGTCCGGATGACGTCGGCCAACATGGACCCCGCTCTGATGTTCAGACAACGGTCAGCCATCTTTGTAGTCCTTCCATCATCATCATCATCATCATCCCGCATTCAACCGCTCGCTCGCTGTCACACAATGTCAGCATGCAGGGGGTCTGCAGTGGAGGAGCGCCACTGCCCCCCGCAGACCCTCTCGGTGTACTACAAGAGTGGAATATCGAGTGGGCACAAGTATTGGGATGCTTGGCTTGCACTTTGTCTTCACTTGTCGCGTTCTCAGAAGGTGTCCCGATACTTTTGTCCATGCAGCATGTGGCAGGTGTGGGCAACTTTACCACAGATTGAATTATTGTTATTAATTCAAATATTTGACATATTTTATAGCTGCCCCATCTGTCCATTTATAAAAATCAAACGTTTGCCCACTCCTCTTCTGCGGTTACATCCCTCCACATTTTTTCCATTTGTTTTCATCACCTCCATTTCATTACCCAAATCCCCCCCCAAAAAAAAAAAAAAAAAAAAAAACTATTCTCATCACGCTTCAATCTCCACACCTCTCGCTTGCAGGAAGAAGAGGTGGAAGAGTTTAGGGTAAGTTTTGCCCCCCCACTCCTGGAGCCATTTTGTCGCATCCCACTTCCCACCTCCAAAAAAAAAAAAAAAAAGCATGCAAAAACTGACTCGCGTGTACATTTGCCTGTGCTTGCGTGTCCGTCATTAACAGCTGTTGGAAGGACTCTGTATCCCATAATATTCCCCATATCCAGTGGTCGCCAACACCCTAACCCTCCTGCCATATAAAGCATGGCTAGCGCGGCTAGCTGCATGGACTGCAATATTAATCTTCATAATGATCGTTTTGTTGAGCTTATGCAGCTCTGGGCTATATGCAAAAAGTATTGTAAGTTGGATTGTATTTTTTTTTTTTTTGCTATTTAATAATGTTTATTTTTTTTGAATGGGTTTTGGTGTTATGTATGAAATTAACATCAGCTTGTCAACTCATCTGCAGGTCCTTGAGTCAGGGCAGCACCAACTCCAACATGCTGGACGTGCAGGGCGTCGGGCACAAGAAGCGCGTGCGCCGCAGCTCGCTGCTCAACGCCAAGAAGCTGTACGAGGACGCGCAGATGGCACGCAAGGTCAAGCAGTACCTGTCCAACCTGGCCGTGGAAACGGATGAAGACAAGCACCAGATCATGTCTTTGCAGTGCGAGCCCGCCTATACCACCAGTGAGTGCGCACACAAAATATTTCCCATAAGGTTTCATTTCATTTACAACACACGTCTTTTTTTTTCTAGTTTCAAAGAACCTGAGTGACCGGCGGTCCACCAAGTCGGACATGTCGCCCGTGTCGCTGCGGTCGGCGCTGCCTTCGGGGAAAAGCCAGAACCGGGTGTCGCAGGTGCTTCAGGTGCAGGTGCCGCTCAACCCGCTACGCAAGAAGAGCAGCGCCAAGGACGTGGGCCCGCCTAGTAAGTACCTGGATGGCGTCCACAGTACGGTTGCAAATATTTAGAGCCCGGCGGTCTCCTTTCTTCCAGACTTCAGCTCCCCTCAGGTGGTGAAGAAGCCCCCCGCCAGCTCGGCAGACGAGTGGACCTCCAAGAGGACCTCGGACGACACGGTGTCCACCATCTCGTCCCTGCACTCCAGCCCGACCGTGTCGCCGCAAGGCTCGCCTCGCAAAGGCCTCTCAGCCAAAACCCAGACTTGCTCGGGCCAGATGAACCTGTCTGGCTCGTCGTCGTCGTTGACCAGCGAGGCCAGCACCAAAGCGAGCACTGTCAGCCTGCGCAGCTACGGCATAGGTAGGCCGGGCTCGCCAACCCAAACACGTAAATTGAGTCCGTCGGCCGGCGTGTAAACTCAACTTGGTTTCCTCTGTGCAGGATACGCGTTGCTTCCTCCCGGTAAAACGGATAATCTCTCCGACTCCAGTCATAGCGAGATTTCGTCTCGCTCCAGCATCTGCTCCGTGGACTCGGTGCCAGCCCCGGGTCTGGAGGAGCGCTGCAACAGCATCGGCGCCAGGACGTCAGTCGCATCCGCCGCCCCCGCCGTGCCGGCCGGCGTGCCGACGCCCGAGAGCGCGGCGGCCACGCACTTAAACGTGGACTACAGCCAGCCCAGCACCAGGTTGGTCCACTTAGGCTGGTCGATATTTTCCCTATAACAAGCACCGGAGTAATTCCCATCTATCTCCTCCCTGTGACGCAGCTCTCCTTCTGCCACGGCGGCCATGTCATCTCGGGCCTATGCCGCACGAGGCGCCACCTTCACGTCGTCTTTCTCCACGGAGGAGCTGACGCCCGACTTGACCTCCCTGGACTCGGTGGCCGACAGCGGGCGTGGCAGCTGGACGTCATGCTCGTCCAACTCCCACGACTCCTTCCAGAGCTTGCCCACGTCCTCCTGCCGCCCGTGGGACCACGGCGTCCACGGCCACCCGCTGGCGCTCGCTAACCGCTTGGCCGGCACCGCCGTCGCCGAGGCAGACGCCGCCCGCGACTCTGAGCTGGCCAAGCAGTCGCGGCAGAGTTGGGCGTCGTCCGGGTCTTTGTCGGATACCTACGAGGGGAAGTACGGCACCGTAAAGCGGAGGAACACGGGCGAGCAGCAGCAGGCGCCGCCTGGCTCCGGCTCGTCGGCCTCGCCGACCAACGACGGGGCAGTGCAGAGCACAGACGCCGCCTACAAAACGGTGACGTCCAGCACGGACAAGGGTCTCATAGGTGAGGATGCTAATGCTAAGAATGCTAATGGAACTTTACTGTTAGTTGGAGCTATAGATGCTAACGAAACATCAGTGCTTAATTTGAACAGGGTAGTCATGCTTACATGTGAGCTGCCATTCTTCATCTCACTGCTTCTCGTCATGTTTTGCTTCATGGTGTTTTCTCAGCCGTTACCACCATTTAATTTCTCCATGGTTTTCCTTCTGTTGCCCCCCCCCCCCTTCACTCCCTCCCCTGTTGTTTTTTTTTTGGTTTGTTCTTCCATCACCTCCATTCAGTATACTGCATCACCTCCCCCACCAAGGATGAGCGTTACCGAGCTCCCCCTCCCACCCCTCCAGGCTACCAGGGTCTGGCTCTGGGTGAGGTCAAAGATGTAAGCAGCAGCGGTGGCGCCGCGGTGGCAGCGGGGCCGCCGCCCGCGAGGCCTCCCCACCTCAAACCGCCCGACTACAGCGTGGCCATGCAAAGGAGCAAGCTCCTGCAGAGTCCAGGAGCCGTCGGGAGCCTGGCGGAGGCCCGCAGACTTGCCGGCAGCCGCATGGGAACGCGGGACATGAATGACAGCGAGGACGGTACGTGATTCATGATACTGGATTGCCAGGCCACTCGCACATTTTTTTTTCTAATGTCTAAGGGAAAAAAAGTACATCAAATGTGACTTCCTCTTTGTTATCTTTGCCCTCTTGCAGATGAACAAGTTTCCGCCGTGTAGACGTGTGGCTGTCTGGTTTCTTTTTGACCATCACCTGGAACTCGTGCCTGCTTCACTTGAAAAGAGATTTTTTTTTTTAAAAAAAGACTTCTGACTTTGAATCATTTTAATTTTGCACCTCGGAACTAGCGCCACATTTTCCTTGGGACAAGATAGCTGACTGACGGATGCCAGGATCATGTGTGTGACTTCTGCCACCTGTTTGTCTCAGTCCCTGAAACCTGTGCCTGTTTCACTTGAAAACAAGAAGCTGTTTTTCCCAGACCAAGAAAAAGAAAGATGCTTTTAACTTTTTTTTTTTTTTAATCACTTCAATTTTGCACCACGTTTTCCTCGGGACGAGATGGCCAACCAACCGAAGGCATTCATGTGGAGCACACAAAATGGCCGCTTCCTGACGCTAGCTACCCAAATGGCGTGCTACCTCCCGGACCTTTTAGGTGAAAACAAACACAAAAAAAAAAACAATGATTTTATGTTTATTTTAAAGGCGCAAACAGGCGGTTTTATTTTGTTTACAGTGTTGATTGTATGAAATTGCTAGCCCCCCCCTAAATGGCATCCAAACAAGAAGACTCCCTGTATTCAACATACAGAAAAGGATTGGTCTTCCATTAGGATCATTTGGAAGACTTGGAATGCTAACATTTGCATATGTATAAATACATGAATGGAAATGTATATTTTTTATTTGTTTTTTTTTTGTCATTGATTTTGCCGTAAATTAATGATGGTGTATAGATAACGGATTGTGGAATATTTTTGAATATTTTGTTAAAAAAAACCCAAATTTTTATTTTCTCTGCTGGCTCCTCGCTTCTCGTAGATGTGTGGACACTGCCATGTGTGCTCGAGCTTGTGTGTGTGTGTGTGTGTATGTCAGGGATTATTTTTTTACTGCTTTATTTATCTCACAACATATAGTGATAGTCTTTAGCCTTTGCCTGGTTTCCTGGATCTCAAGCTTCATTGAGTTTCCTGGGTCTACCAGGATCCTTCTTTTAGCACTCCAGGCCCCTGTGCATGTTCTTTGACCTCTGTGGGTGTTCCCACAATCGTGGGCACCTTCTCTCATCTTTGTTTGCACGGCTCCACTCCTTACGTTCTAAACCAAGTGTCAGTATTAACCCTCCTCAGGTGTGAATTTGTTTTGTATAAAGTCAGTTCATGATTTTTAAACCTATTTTATCCCCCCCCACTACAATGCAATAAGCGATGTGAATAAGAAACAATGACAAGGATGCACAATAAGCTGGAAAAAAAAAAAGTGTTGGCTGCACAAATAACGTCCCGTGTGTGTGTGCGCGTGTGTGTACAAGTGTCACTCGTCTCGTTGCTGTTTTTTATGTCTTTTACAAAGACGACTCCATTTCGGCATTGTACGCTTTGTATATGTATTGTATTTTTTACCAGTGGATTGTACATAGTTGTTCTATTTTGTTTAAGAGGATGTGTACAAAGGATTTAAAACAAAAGAAGTGAGGACATTTTATTTCCTTTAAAATCTACTGATAAGAATTTGGACAATGAATAAAATCCTAAAATGGAAACTCTTGGCTCATTCATGTTTATGACTTTGAAATCAAGTTATATTCAATCCAGTTCTTCATTAGGTTTAACATTTTTTGCAATAAATCCCATTGCATATTATTTTGGGCATGTGCATATTATGTGGAAAAACTGAGTGCAAATAGACAATGGCGCCATCTTGTGTTCAAATATAATAATGGCGTCAGTATGGTGCAGAGCTGACTTTTTAGCCACATTTACGCCAGCTGCAGTGTTTTTAATCGCCATTACGATATGTATTTCTAGTTCTTGGTTTCTGGCACGCGGTGCATAGTGATAATTTGTCATTATTGTCCTTAATTTTGTAGTCGTAAAACAATTTCCCGGAAGTAGAAACCCTACCACAGGTGCGTCCCATCAACGGAGCCTGCAGGTGAACGAGCATTAGGGAGCCTTTGCAAATAAATGATGCAAACATCGATAATAATATCCAAATTTGAACCGGTAAAGCACTAAAAAACCTGGACTTGTCTGTGCAATTAAAAACTTAAGTTAAATCCTAAGAAAACAATGTCGCTAGGTTCAATTAGGTGGTTCGAATGTGACGGCTGGCCCCAATTTAAAAAAAAAAAAATGAAGCAAAAATGAAAAGCAGTAACAAGGTCATTTTAACATATTCTACGCGCCGCAAAGTTCTGGTGAGTCTTTTTTCTTGTCTTTTCTTATCGTTTTGATGTAAAATAAAATATTAATTTATTAATACATGCAGTTGCAACACAAAATTTGACTTGAAGGTCGCGTTTAAAAGCGAGCTGACGTCAAGGGAATTTGCTCCAAAAACAGTACGAATTTAAAATATCCCACGTTTTAAAGACGTAAATGGGAGGAAAAATAACATTTGCACATAGCTCATTTTCTTTTGTGACAATTAAGGTCTTAGTTTGGATATTTTACATATTGGGATTTTCTATCTATGAATGTAACATTTTGTCTATTTGACCTCGACAGTGTGGAGGAAAGAAGGTGCTAGAAGCTCTTCCCACGTCATCTTTCCTTCTCAAATTTGAGGCTTAAGGCTGACACCAGTCGAAACCACGCTGGCTTCAAGGACGCGTGGGTTTCAGGTAAGCACTGCTGTTTGATTATTATTATTTTTTTAAATTTGCCCTTTCCTGTTTTTTATTTTTTTTAATGGGCATCATGAGATTTTTCCAAGTCTCACACCATGTATTATTTATTGCTCCTGCTGTCAGTTTCTTTTGCTATAAAACGATACATTGCGCAGTTTACTCATGTAGTTCCCCCCGTGACCACCAGGGAGCAGTGCTGCCATTCACTTTGGCTACAAAGGTCTTTTTTGGACCTGTTCCTTTTGACATAATGGGCTTGGCTGAAATGTATATTATTCCTGGCATGATGAAAAGACACGTTTCCTCCCAAAAACAAATTTCAGAACTCCCCCTGGCAGTCATAGATCCTTGATAAATCACACTAGGTTGCTATATTTGAGAATATTAACATTTGTGTATGTGTAAAACTGAACTGATCATGTTAAAACCATCTCAAGTAACGTCCAACATACAAAGATGTCTCAATGCTGTTGTCCTACATCACAATTACTACTTTCTTATTAGTCTTTGGTGTCATCTTGTGGTGCAATTTACAGTTTGTTTGGTATCAGGAGATGTGATTTTGTAGAAGTGAAGAGACTAACTATTAAAATCAGTGTGTGTGCGAAGGTGCGTGTTCACACTTAGTTATGCGGCAGCGGAGTGTCGAGGCTCTATGCAGCCTCCCCTCCATTTTTTTCCCTCTATATTCAAACCACATACATTGACATGTCACACAAAAGGCGTTTCAACAGGTTTGCGTGGGCGCCTTTGAGTGTTTGAGGCTGGCGGCGTCGATAGCGAGGTGTGACCTCGGCCAACCTGAAATGCAGCTGAAATGATTTTATGCTTGACAAATATCAACAGATTGATTTGTCTCCTCGTTTAAATTGGGATCTGTTCAGATAAATATGCTCGTCTACTTTTCTGATTGCGGGTTGATGAGGTCATTATAACCTGCCTTCTTGTTTGACCTTGGTTGAATATTTTTAGTTTTGGTCGATGAAGTGCCACCCCGGTAACTTTGAGTTGTAACTTTGCAAACGAGAGCAATCCTGTCAGCGTTTTCACGCCGAAATCAAAGCTGTTTGCGGAGTGGGCTTATCAAATGTCAGTTTTCCCGCATCTCACCGGCCTGTTGTTCCCGAAGGATCCTGGGTAATCTAGCGGCTAATGAGCACTCTGCCCATGTCGCAGAGGACTTCTGCTATCTTGGAAACGCAAAACACACTTATTAACATAATTTGAGTCGCCAAATAGTTGCTCTGTCTTGCACCTGCTGCGGCGTTTTTACGGGCCGGCAAGCAGACAAAGATCCACCTAAGCAAGCACTCCCCCTCCTCCCCCCCTCCTCCCTCGTGGGATGATGACTCCGCGCGCCAGCCCGCTGACTTTTCATTTTAATGGCCCGACTGGTTATTTGAAAGCAGCACCTGTTCTAATTGCATGACTTGCAATAACAAAGATGTCGCCGTATAAATGGACGCCAAAGTAAATGTTAGTGTCGACCTGTGACTTCCTCGCCGTTGGTTTAACTGCTTCGTGCTCAGGGTTTGTGTTCTCGCAAATATCGCAGAATTTAACGGCAAATTAAAAGAGGTCAGGCAAAGGATGTTTTTTTTCTGTTTTATTGTCTTATAATCCACATTTACTTTCCTCGTGTGTTTACGGCCGCAAGATCGCAAGTGACATTTCCGAGCAATCAATCGCTAGTTATTGTGAGTGACAGTTGCAATAAGTCCATCATTTAGAACGACTCTGAAAATGTAACCACGCCAACTGGCTATGTAAGCGCTGACCACAGAAATGGCTCCACGTGACCCACAGGCGAGGCGGCCACGTCTCCGAAAGCAAACCTTTGGAGATTGAGCTACGGCACAAATGCCGAAATGCTTGAGGGGCCGCGGTGGGGAAGAAAAAAAAGAAATTAATCCACGACCTTGAGGTAGAAATGTCAGCCTGTGGCAAATTGTGCTAACCTGACAGTCTCGTTATAAATGAGCGGCGGAGTTACTTACCCACCCGTCCGTCCGTCCGTTATTGAGGGGAGGCCTTTATTAGAAAGCCTGATTGCATAGAAGCAGAGAGAGACTCTGTTCCCGTATCTGATCAGCGTTCCTACCTCAACCTCATTAAGCCACGGAAACGGTCGTTTGCATCAAGAAGCCATTTCTTAAATCTCTTTAGGTGCCTTGGAAATGTGAAGTCGCTTCCTTTTGTTCTAATTAAATGGAATGTAGAATATCGGTGGCAACCTTCCCCAAGGCCGCCCTGCCTTGCCCGGGTTCTCTCGCCCGTCTTTAAAATCCTCGCGAGCTATTCTCGGCGTGACTATTGTTTGACGTAAAGGCCAAAAATAGAGCAGCTTCCCCCAAAAACTAAGATCAACAGGATTAGGCCTGCCTATTGTGTGAGACTTGGCATTTCTTTTCTTATTAATAATCTGCTGCATTGTGACGCATGGCGGGGAAAAAAAATATCAATTTTCCTGACAAGTCAAATGATCGCGGATGCTGCCAGTCAGCCGTGTCGCGGATGCTGATGATTTATTGTGTTTTTGCGGAAGAGGATTGAAAGTCGGGTCAGCTTGGCCGTTAAAACAACATTTATCTAGCTGTCTTGCTGCCTGGCTATTTGTCTGGCTCGTTAGCTAGCTAGCCCTGTTTTTTTTATTAGCTCAGTTGCTAATCTTTATCAATTGTTGGCCTGTAAATCGCTTTGAGACTCTTTTTGTGATGGACTATAAATTATTCAAAGCATTTTTGATTTTTAATAAGTCCATTTCCAAACTCCATATAAAAGTCATACAGTTCTATTGACTTTTGGCGATGGTGATGAAACAAAAGACTTTATTTTTAATCTTGTTTTTTTTTTTTTAAATCCCTGAATCGTCTCACGTTTATCACGAAATCAGTTCCAATTTCATGCATGGGAAACGGTCTTTCTTCTGTATCTTTGTCGCAACTATCTTTCCCGCCAGCATCGGCAGCACAAAAGCAATACATTTCTGCACAGGCTGCTCCAATGTGATAAAAAAGAGAGAAAAAAAAAACTCAGTTTGCACGCAAGATGTGACTTTTTGTTTCTTCTTCTCTTTTCGGCACATAGTCGGCCGGCTTATCTCGTGACGCTCTTCGATGCTCACTTTCTTACAATCTCCTTACTATTTTTAGGGAAGAATTAAACTAAACTGTCTAAAGGGCAAAAATCAGAACTGTCCAGTCAGGCCAAAACGATGGCGTCAAAAGTGAACATCATATCCACTGTAAATACACTTCATATCTTTTTATTTACTCACAGAAAAAGTTCATAATCTAGTTGAGAACAACAACATAAAGGCTGACTTAAGCGCAAAGCCGAGTGGAGCAAAACAGCACGTCGGCCGCTCAATATTAATAGAGATAATGGAAATAAAGAAAAAGCAAAAAAAAAAAATATCCGGCGTCAAAGCAAAAAGGCATTGTCCTCTTTAGCGCTCGGCGCCTCGCTCTAATGGCTTTTATTTGTCAGCCATGTTTCGCTTGGCGAGCGGCGAGCCTCAAACGTTGTTTGCCATTAAGTGCTTAACATTTCAAGCATGACTCAGCACATTTCGACAACAACTTTTGGTGGACTAAGCGCAGTAGACATTTAGCGTGCTAATGACTCAAGGCCGAACAATACAAACAGACGGCAGAGTATTGCGCAAAGCTCTCATTGGCTGTGTTGCTGACCACGTGATGACCTCACACCTTTGACCTCACTCAGGTTCTTTCAAAGTTAGGTGGGGGGGGGGGTTGAATTTTTTTTTTTTGTCAACTTTATCCAAAAGAGCTAACTCCACACTAATGAAAGTCTCGTCTTATCTCCCCTTCATGAATTTTAATACAGACGCGCAGATTACATTTGTGTAGATATGGCGCGGCCTGGAGGAAGGGAGTGACGGTGGGTGGGGAGGTTACCGGCCCACGTTCCCATTGCTGGTGTGCGGAGGAGCGCTTATTGTTTTCTATGAATACATCAGCGCGGCACCCAGCCGAGGATAAAGCCAAAAGAAAATGGTTGGCCTTGAGGAGCTAAGTGAAAATGACATGCACTATCTCCAACATACATCTTGTTGCCTTTCGGGCCAAAGATAAATAGTTTGCTCACCTTGATAGCGGGATCAGTTTGGGGTTTTTTCTTCTCTGTGCGCTCAAATATGAAATATGTGAATTATTCTCCAGCTGACCCGGCACCTTTTTGTTTTGATGTGGGATGAAAAAGCAAATAAAATCGACAAATCTTACCAAAGTAGAAATCAATTTGCGCACAGGCGAACGGGAAAATAACACCGAATGGAAAGGTTAGATGTGAGCGTTTCTATAAAAGTAAAAAATGAATCCAAAATTCTCTGGTAGATGGATAGTGATGATATGAAAAGTCGACACACCCTCGCCAGTATCAAACTTCTGCTTGCTTGGCCCTTTGCTAAAATTCCCCAAAGGATCACCTGCCCCCAATTTCCAATTCATTTAGCGTTTGTGGCCACCGCTTCTGCTTGTCCTTGAGGATGTGTCGAAGCTGGCGCTGGCGTTGCGTATATTTGCCAAGCAACCGGCTCGGGGCGGGGGCAGCCTTCCCGTACACACGCGTGTGCAAACACGCAGACACAAACACCTTCTGGCTCGCTCGTCTGCGCCCAAATAAACCCACTTTGGTGGGTGACTTTGTTTTGACTCCTTCAATTTTGCAATCATCACTGAAAAAAATATATATACGGACGCTCGTTGACCCCATCTCATGTTTTTGGATATTTCCAGCGTGATGGTTGCCATATGCCACCACGGAGGTGTGATGATACCACGCCCGATAGATTACTTTCACCTCATCAGCCCGCGCTCTCTTGGCAGGCGCCAACGGGACTTGCTCTCGGCGGGTTTGCGCCGCCGCGTGTGTGTTGCTGGGGATCGGGCAAGCAAAGGACGCAGAGGTTGAGGTTGGCAGATGTCAGAAAAGCAAAGTGAAAGGCAGTAACATCAAAAGTCAGAGTTGTGGCCAAGGTTAGGACTGATTCCAGTTTCCAAACTCTCAGTCAACTCAGAGTTCCGTCGTCAAAAAAAAACAAAAGTGCTGAATTGCACTGACCAAGTGTTGAGGACCTGAGTGGGAGCAGCAGTGTTCCTCCAAGGTCAGGGCCAGTGCAATTTGAACCTGTCACTCACAAGGCAGTTTTTTTTTTCTTCCTCTCTTTCACCTGAAATCATTTTTGAGGCAGCTTTCATAAGATGGTGTTCTTTTGTGTGCGTTTCCATTCGCCTACACAATCTGGCCAAATATTCAAACTCTCCAACCTAATCAACTCGTGATTTATTTTCTATGTAAAGCTCACTGAGGTTGGAGGAAGGACAAAATCACAGTCCGGCAAGCAAGTAGTTAGTCGGATAGGCACTCTGAGATCATTCGTGGGATGATGTGACTCCCCGAAGGAAGCCTTGATGGCAATTACGGGCTCCTTCGGGACCACGCTGAAAAAGTACCTGTACTCCCATCTCATCTCAAAATGGCTAAGAGAGGACCTGGAGATGATTTGAGCTCTCAAGCTGTTGCCATGATGGCCTTTTAATCGTTGCTAATAGCATCATGGCTAAGTTTTCACCGAACCCCCCCTTCCCCTTTAATATCGCTTTCACTCGTCGCCCTTCACGTTTGCCCGCGCGCACTACTTTGATGGCATTCATGAAGTGGGGGGGATTTTTTTTTTTTTTTCCTCCCCTGCTTCCCCAAACAAACAAAACGCTGTACTCAGCGGCCCCTCGCGGCGACGTATTAGCTGCTGAATTGACTATTCAGAGTGGGAGTAAATGAGATGACAGGTAAGCGGAACATTTGCAAGGACAAGCCTATTCACATGTGAGCTATATATTAAAAGTCAAGAAAGGAACCTTTTGTATGATCATCTTTCTCCACCACTGCTTCCCTCTTCGTGAAAGGCCTCCCGCTGGGGCTCCGTCGTGCCCCCCCCCCCCCCACATCGCCGATCAGCATACCTGCCGCTACCCCGCTGCGACGGCGTACGCGCGCCAAACTCCAGTAAGACGCTTTGTCGGGAACGCGGCGAGAGCGTCAAAGTCAAATATTTTTTTTCGCTGAAGGAAGGCAATTTTTGAGGGATTGAGACCTCTCCAAAGGCAGCAAAATGGCGGCAAAGCAGCTTCGATAACATCTCAACAAAGTGGATGTCCGTCGTTGTCATTGCCGTTATGGATTATTCGGCTGCTTTTTTAAAACCGCTTGATAATAAATGGCCCAGCGCTCTCTAATAATCCCCAATAGGGCAGCGCGATTCCAAGCTAGCCGAGGTTATCTTTATTAATCGTCTCTCGGTGCCCGTTTTGCATATCCTTTAAGGAGCGTATTTGATATATGCTCGGAGAGCGTGACATCATCCTGAGCACTGTAGCGAGATATTAGAAATCCATACACTCCAAACATGATGTATGACTCCGCCGACACCAAATTGACTGCTTCGGTGCGGTTTTTTCGCGGCGATGACCGTAAGAAAGAGGCGGGGGCGACGGAATCAAGAATAATTTGCACGTTCAGTACGGCGGAAAAGGTCAAAGCGCAAAGACAGCTTAAGAACGAGGTTCTTAGATTTGATAGGGAAGCATGGCGCCGACGGAGGGGGGCTCGTAAGGGGGGGGGGGAGCTCAGGTGGCAGAAGCTTAACCCAGCCCGATTTTTTTTTTTCACCACTTGTCACAGCCTGGAGATGTTTCTTCACACGTGTCATCGGGCGGATTTAACGCAATTATCCAGAGCAGCTGATGACTGCTCATCGTGGAAGTTTTTCCAGAACTTTGCTGATGTTGTGAGCAGCGAGGCCTTGGCCATGATATGAATCATTTGAAATATTTGACAATTCGGCTCAATTTGGTCTTGTCCTATGGAAGACAATATGAACACTCATCTTGTCTCTTCCTAAGCAGGAATTAAAGTCACTCGTGGACAAAATAGTCCCCGGAGGTGTCGGAATAGTCTCTAAATTAGGCATAAAGCCAGACCGTAACTTTTCCCATCATCCCAATCTGGCTTGAGTCCCGTGGCTGCCATGCACATTAAAGTTGGCATTTGCCGCTGTTCAGTGGAGCAGACAGGTGATGGGGTCAGCAGGAACGCTTAGCGGACTTCGGAATCCAACCACCAGCCCAGGCAAGCGGTGACAGCCCTGACAGCTAATTGAATGCGAATCAAAAGATAGACCTGCGACAAACGCTGCCAGGAAGCGTCTCGGTCTTGTCTGTTTTGTCCCCGGCGTTGCGGAATCGAGGCGGCGTTTGCCGTCACGCTCGTCGACGGTGAGAAAACGACGAACGACGTGGCCGCGCTCGCTGTGACGGACATTGTCACCTTACTGTCGTAATCGTTTTAAAAGCGTGCTTGGATTTTTTTATTATTAGCCACCAGCTACTCAAAAAAAAGGTTTCACAAAGCCATGCTGGAGAAGACACAGGAAGTCTGTAATTGTTTGTAGCGGCCGTGACCTTCTATTTGTGTCTTTTAGGGATGACCACAGAATGCCAAAGCCAAAATCCCATCCAGTTGAAAAAGGATCGGTCGCAGCGACCGATCATGGCCTCCGAGTCACCCTGGCTAATGTGTGACCGATCAATTCCTGATCAATACTAACGTGTCCCCAGCTCTGATGCTGTTAACAAGACTCATGATGGTGACTGGAAGACGGATTGCGCCAAAAAATAACAAATAAAAAGCTCATGAAAATGTCCAAGCCAGTGGACTGGGCAGGACCTAATAAATTGTCCCGGTGAGGTTTCCATGGCGACCTTTCCGGATCAATGTCCGGAACGTTTTCGACTGTGCATTCAGAATTCTGCGGCGCAGCTTCCTCGGGGCAGTTTTAGGCTGCCGTGGGAGCTGTGTTGTTTTCTTTTTGTCGATGTCAGCATTTAATTGAGTTTGTGCAAAAAGTCGCTAGGCCACACACACACATGCACTCGCGCACACTCACGCACACACTTGATCTTGATGGCAGTGCTATTTTTTCGGAGGGTGCAGCGGTGGGGCCTGTCAAAGTAATAATTTTCGACCTTGTCTGGCTCACCTTCTGATGAGACTAGATCTCAACGGCTGACCTTAACGTTTGGTCTTCCCAGGCAAGAATTGGATGTATTTGTTTTCATCTCTCCCGGCAGCTCCGCCACGGTCAAAGCTTCAATTCCGAACGATAATGTAAATACGACATGGCGCCGGGCGACAGAGAATCAATTGGTTGTAAAAACAATAGAAACGGGATTTTTGTTTCCTTTTTAAAAAAATCAATCTGTCGTTTTGTTTTCTGGATATTTTACAGCTGTCCGGGGAAAAAATGCTAACAGAAATGGAGCAAAAGGATTCAAAATTATTATTTTTTGCTCGACAGGTACTGGTGAGCCAGCCAAAAAAACTGCCACCGCTTCAGATAATGGATGGATGGAAGGTCCGTTTGTCAGCTTCTTTTAAAAAAAAAAAAAAATGCTAATGCTACA
The DNA here is from genome assembly GCF_024217435.2 of Syngnathus scovelli. Classification (NCBI taxonomy): domain Eukaryota; kingdom Metazoa; phylum Chordata; class Actinopteri; order Syngnathiformes; family Syngnathidae; genus Syngnathus; species Syngnathus scovelli. The sequence continues at coordinate 2,399,187 of NC_090861.1, forward strand.
TCATAATAGCGCTGCTATTGATTGCTATACACTGTCTGAACTGAAATGTAAACATTGCGCAAGTATAGTTGTGACACCAAGCAAGTCATTCCCCAGAACCAATTGTGAGTGAGGCCCAATTCTCTCAGCCTTCCCTTCTGTTTCGCCTTTTTAGCTGCTTCACACCTCAAGGTCCCATTACCCATAATCCCTTTGTCCTTCCGTCACGCCTCCAGACCACCCACTCCGCTCCGTCGCACTGTCAACACGTCGCCCGCTCGATAATGACCGGTCGCCTACACCAGTGCTCTGCGTCATTTTTTTTTTTCCTCACCCCCGCTATCATCATAATTTCTGTCTTGTTTAAGTCGGGATGATGAAATACCACTTTTTTTTTTTTTTTTTTAAACCGGAGCCTTATTAGATTGAGGCAAACAAGACGTTTAAACTCAACAATTTCCTATACAAGTGACTTATAGAAGAAAAACTGGTGAGAGAAATAGAAATAGATGCTAATTAAAATGGAGGACACTCTTGTCAAGTCAGCCATTTTGTGTCGTATAGCATTACGGTTGTTTCGCTAGTAAAGGACACGAATCCTTGGAAATTTGAATGAACTTGTGACTTTAAAAGAAACACGCATTGATGTGTTTTGGGGTCTCGGAGGAGAGATTTTTGGACAACAATGGCACTAATCGAAACACTACGTTTTCAGTGTTAGCACTCTTGTAGCGCTTGCGCGGACATTGTTTTGCGGTTCTAACGAGTCGTGTCAAAACAAAACACGGGGTCGCCGGCGACAGGCTTGTGCTGATAAAGATGAGCACTTTACACAATGTGCTGAGCAAGCGTGTGGCTGCAGCCTGCTGGGAGAAAAAAAAGTCTTTAAGTGCGCTGACCCTCCTCGTATATCACCGAGCGTCCGGTGTCTTAAAAAAAGCAGAAGCGGGAGAAAGATGTATACGCCGGCTCTTTTGCTCTCGATAAGTCACTTTTGTTTTGGCCCGACAGGAATACAGGGACGCTTCTTGTGTTTAGTCTTTGATGAAATCTCCTTTGCAATCCTCGGAATGTTGATTGACCAGCGGCTGCCATCTTGTCACCGTCAGTCTCAAGTGAAAAGTCTCTGTGATATTGCCAACGGTCAATCCAATAAGCTTCATCTTCAGTATTTCCCTGACAGGCTGGATTAACTATATCGGAGTAAGCCGACGCTAAGACGCATCAGAGTGTCAGGATAATGGCGTTCGGCAAAGGCCGCAAAGGTCAAGAGCGGGATAAATGTGGTCATTTTTGCGTCTGTGCTGCCGAGTCCTTGCGTCAACATTTGAAAAGCTGAGTTATTGTCCTTGCGTCAGCTCTCTAATGAATCAAAAACGTTGACGTGTGCCAGACGGCGCGGTTAAGAATTCCTCTCATGGCTTTTTTTGTGATCAATTACTCATTTGAGATTGGGGTGGCTGTTTTAAACATGACGACCAGCAAGGGGCCACTATGAGGCAACGCCTTGTAACTCCGATAGAGCACCCCATGACTGGGTTCGGCGGGCATGGGGGAATTTTTCGGGGGCGTTGACAATCTTAAGTTGAGACCAATACTTTGAAACCAGATCCAATCCAAGACTTTGAAATTTAAGATCACCTTCCGCAGTGCAATCATGCGCTTTGATTCTTTCTTTAAGCTTCCATTTTAGTCACTTAGCATCCATTTTAGCTTCTTTAGATTGTCTACCTCCAGCTGAGACGCTCACCTCGAATCTTAGCAAGGCAAGGGAAGGATGACAAAAAAGCAAAACAACTTAAAACGGGGTCTGCATCGCTGCGGGGGCGTGAGCTGAAGATTGGCCCGCCCGATACATCATAAAAGGCACAACACTGTTGACCCATTAAATAGCCTGTTATTAGCTTCTCGAGCCGCGCTCCACGGCAGGGGGTAGACAATCTGTGTTTGATCTATCAATTTGATCTATTACGTCTGCGTTTCCGAAAACCGACCCGAGGTGAAATCAAAACATGACCCGAAAAAGCAGTGGAGGCTCCATTTTGTGCTTTGGTAATATTGGGGGAAAAAAATTACAATATGACTCAATTTTTGATATTGGTTGCTTTCAACTAAGTTGGAAAGAGTAGAGTCAAGGGGAAAAGATTCATGCTGTGTATCGGTTGAATGTAAAAAAATGACTCGTGTTGTGCCAATCGGGAGCTAAACGCGCGGGAGATTGGCTCCGCTCCTGCTCGTGCGCCAGATTGATGCCACGGCCGTTTGGTTCTCGTTTTTATTGGCCTCCCCCAATCTCCCCGTCGGATGTTGGCCGGAGCTCCCCGAAGAGCATCGAGTTGTCCCAAATGGAAAGCGATGACAGTCATCTCGCCGGAGAAATGGAGCGGCGCGTGGAAGGAAAAGTGCGGAGAGCAAATTTTGAGAGATGAACGTGTCAGCAGACGACGGGAGAAGAAGAATGAGTGCGCTCTTTGAAATGATGCGCGGCGGAAACATTTTGGGGCTTTAATTGCGACCGGCTTCAAGGGCCATTACAAGACGCTCGGCTGCACTTCCTCCGGAACTTTCACCTGAGAAGTTCTTTTGAGACCGAGTGAAGCTCGTGAAATTGAGACCAAAACATGAAATTACAAACATGAAGTCAAGATGAGGACTTTGAGTGATGCAAGTCGATGAAGTTCACGCGTCTGTGGACCTTCCTGGTGTTTTCAAACGGGCCACCCCGCTGAACTAGAACCACCTGCTGCTCCAAACTTGTGGTTCCAACATTTTTGAAGCCCTCTCTCTCATCATCATCATCCGTCGTCTTCTACTTTGTTCCATCCGTCTCTGCCAAGTAATTGGTGTCACTGTCTCTTGATGTAATATGAATGGGCGGCATTGTGTCGCCGCCGCCGCGTTGGGGCAGAGAGATGAAAAGTGCCCTGAGTGCACGGCAAGGAGCGAGAGGGCTAGAAAAAAAAATAATCAAAGGCCCACCAACCTGCCTGCAGCCAGACGGAACGAGGTGGAGACTTCACCGGTGTGGGAATTGCGCCGAGAGAAAGAGATGCGTAATAGCGGGACTCTGTCGCCGCGGCAACACGGAGGAAAATAGAGGCCCCACTATGTCGGAGTGGGAGAAAGATTAAAGGGGAAATTGCGACTCCTCCTTGTCGTCATCCTCGTCAACAATGTTGTTTTTCAGCCTTGAAGGTTGTGGTATGAAGCCCGAGACCTTGATGTCTTCTAGCTCTGCTACGTTCAAACACACAGGCTAGCGTTCGCGGCTTTGTTAGCATCCGTTAAGAGTCTGCTCGTGGTGTCGAGCGTGCCGCTCTTCAGCGGCGGGGGTCGCCGCGCTGTTGACACTCGGCGACGCTCCACTCCAAAACCTCTTGATGCCCGCTCGCACTCTCAACGCAAACACTGCGCAGCTGTGGCACGCAAAGCAAACACGGCCAAGTAGCTTAGTTTGACGCATCTATCATAAGAGCCACGGCTAACCTTAACTTGAACGCTCCAAACATTACGTTTGAAACCTTAATCCTTATTACAAACCTGAATTCAGGCATTAAAGGGCTGTCCTAATACTTTTGCCCTCTCGCAGACTTCTTCCTCTGGTCAAACGAGCGGCGGTGTCCATGGCACAATCACTCCGCGTGGCCTTTTGAGAGGAAATGTCAAATCGGCGTCCGCCGCCGCAAGGTCGAGACAAACATCACTGAAAGATGGAGGCGGAAAAAAAAATAAGTCGAGGCTTGACTGTGCCCTTTGCCAGCCATTTTCTCAGATTGTTGAAGTTAGAACGAGATCACGTTGAGACAGCTAGCTTGACGCTAAAGATGTTAAAAATAGGAAGGACTGGAAACCATCGTAACGCTCTCATTGAACTAGTAGGCAATCGAATTTTGTCATCTAACAGAATTGAAAAATACGATGTGTTATTTAATGGGCCTTCTCTGGGGCTGCTTTGCTGCGTCGGACCCTGCCTTTGTCCGGCCCTCCGTCCGTCACGACGCCATTTCATGTCAGAGTTTTTCTTTGAAATGCAGCCTGGAGAAGAAGTCGCTTTCTCTCCCTCGCTGCTGAATTATGCTTCTTTTTTCTCTCTGAGGGCCTGCTGGCCACACTTTCAACATTTTCACAAGCGGCCCACAGAGTAGGCCGAAGAAGGAGAGCTGAGGATGATGATGATGAGGATGATAAGGGTAGCATCACTGTGACTTTGTTTTTTTTCTCCCAAATTTTCGTTACTCCCTTCCAAAGTTGCGACGACCCGAGCGCCGAAAAGAACCCGGGGGCCGTTATTAATAGCCGTTTAAGCGCCGCTTGTTTCTGTGGAAATGTTAATGCCGTCGGGAGGGCGTCTCGGAATAGAAAAGAAGATTTTGAATGTAATCCGTCTTTTCATTAGGCGCAACTGTGGATTTTGCGAATAGAAACTTTGAGCGTGAAAAGCTTGTCTGGCGTAACGAGAATGCAAGAATTGCAAAACTCCCTCAGGTTGACTCGCACGTGGTGGCGCTTGAACCTTCTTTGTCTGCTCTCTCTTTGTCTCCGCCGCCATCTCAAGTTTTCCTTTTTTAAATGAAAATGAACAATTTAATCCATCTAACATTTTCTTTGGGTTAAAGCCAACATTGCGACGTGCGGAAGCACCTCATCAAGCCGCCGGTAATTAATCAAGCGACAGTTGACACTCACCTGAACTGCCGCGCCGCTAATCGCTGCAAGGTCGATTAGCCGCACGTGTCAACAAAAAGCGCAAATGTCGTTACTTCCCCCTCGAAAGTGACGATTCTTCGATCGTAATTCCCCAGGAGGTAGCAGCGATTCAAATTGACTTGTTTTTGAAAACAATTGATGGTTGCAAATTGGACAAAACCAAAACTCTATCCCATAATTAATTTCCAACTATCCAGCGGCAGGAATAAAAATGTCACGCACTTGAAATGCACGAATGTGTGAAAAGGTTCGGTATAGTCGACGGGGGCATGTTCCGTTGTGTGATGAGATGACACGCCGCTTAGTTGCCGGTCGCCTGCGGAAGCACCTTCATGTCATCCAGTCTACTGCAACTTTTAATGCCCTGGAGTTGAAGTTGAAGCTAAGTTCACCACTTGACAAAAAAACAAAACAAACAAAGACCTGTGAGCGATGGAGCTTGTTGAATGGACTGAGTCGATTTCTCTCAATTTTTTTTTATACGTGTTTTATTTGACTTTTCTTACAAAAAAAAACAATTGCCCTGGTCAACCAGAGAACACACAAAATGCATACAGAAAAAACCTGTACAGTCACTTTCGTCATGTGTCCTAAACACGTTATCTACAACAGCTGCGGGGAGGTACGACTCACAAATCCAACCTTGCACGTTCTGACATTTGAGACGATTGGGCTAGCTAGCTCGGTGGCGATGCGTACGAGATTGAAAATGAACAAATGTGACTTTTTCTGTTTATTTTATTTTTTACACAATTAACTGTTAAACGACGATGAAGTGCACTGAGAGGTATATGGCGGACGGGGACAACAGATTTCGATGGCATGCACGTTTCACGGCCGTTTCTACTTGGTACGCAAAGTGGAATTTGTAAATAATTAGCTACAGTAGATATGCTATCTCCAGCCATGTTGCTGAGAATTTGTAGCTCATTATTGTGAATTTTTTTTTGAACGATAGCATACTGATAAGTCACTAAAGTGAAGGACAAAATAAACAGAAGGCTGTGAGCATTTGTAAAAAACATATTTGTCTTGTCAAGACTTGGAGTCAATCCAAGCTCATTTGCGGTTCAACAGTTCAGCTTCAAAACTAGCAACGCTAAGCGCTGCCACCCAAGCCAGCTTATTTTGTACTTTTCCAACCCACACAGATGTTTAAAAGACAAATTTCACTGCTCCGTCAAGTGTTTTACTTTGGCTAAGTCAGTCTGTTTGTAAATTGATGCCGTGGACTTGCTACTTTGCTAGCTAGCTCTCCTAGCTAAAGGGGAAACAAATGCTCGCAGCCTGAAGTGGAATTTAAAAATTCCGCAATTCCGATGTGAACGGAAGAGTCGTTACGTCGTTTCCGAAAACACACAAACAGGTGATGTGGGAAGATAATACAGCGACTAAAAAGACTCACGGGACACTAAATGCAGACATTGACAGAGGGACGGACATTTGTGGTTAGCACTGGTGAAGACAATCAACACGCACACAAAAACAATCGGAAAGCTTTTTTTACTCTAAAAAAGTGAGCATTGTGCATAGTTCGTCGTGTGGTAACCCCCCCACCCTCGCCCGGTCGGGTACCTAACTTGCTGTGATAACACGGAAGGGAAGTGCAATCGTACAAATGTGTCACACTCAACACCATTGACACTTTCTCCCAGCGGGACTATCACCCAAATTACTTATTTAAACACATTAAATCCCAACACATTTAATCCTCCTCGCTCTGTAATTAAATACGGAGCATCTTCTTTTTAATGAAGTCCTACTGATAGTTTTTTTTTTTCTTTCTTTTTTTTCTTTTTTAACTCATACCTCGCCGACCCAGACCACCGTGTTGCCCCTCGTAATGTCCGACACCTCGCAGTGCGGCGTTCTCTGTTTGCCGTTCAAAATGAAGAGGGACACGGCCGACGGTGTCAACAGGTACTGTCCAAACGGGCCGCTGGAGACCACCACCCGGTAGGGCGCCCCCCAGGGCCAGCTCCGAGGGCCCAGCGGCTCCTTGAGGCCCCGGAGAACCTCGGTGTGTCCCGAGGACAGGTCGGCGAAGAGCAGGTCCGCGGTAGAGTCCGAGGCGGCCACCGCCACGTATCTGTTGGACGCGGTGAAGGAGGGCTGGTAGACCAGGTCTGAGGCGGCGACGGGGTCCTCTGGTTCCTGTCGGAGGCGCATCTCCCCCTGGAAGGAGACGGTTTGCACCGTCAACCGGGCAGCGCCTCCGCCGGCCCCATTGCCGGGCGTCACGATGTAGCGGCCGTCCGGTGACACGAAAGCCCGGCCGGTGAGGTCGCGGTTTGGTCCCACCACCGCGTCCGTCACGGCGTCCACCAAAAGCTGGGCTTTTCCGCCCCTGCACTGGACAAAGTAGACGCCGCTTAGATGCGTGTAGGCCATGCTGGCCGGCACGCAGCTGTAGTCCTTCAGGCTGATGGTCTTGACGCGCCGGAAGGTCTCCAGGTCCACCTTGTGCACCGCCGGCTCGTCTTGGAGGAAGACGAAGGCGAACCTTGGCGGACAGAGTTCACGGCGGAAGGTTAATTTCCTGTCGTTTGGCGGTGATTAATAAGTGTCATTAGCTTTTTTATTTATGCGGAGGGTTTTGGCTTTTACCTCACGTGAGTGATGATGAGGTTGGTCGGCGGGATGAAGAAGTCGCTGACCCGCTGGAAGGAGGTTCGGATGGCGTGATGGACTTCACCCATGCTGGCTTGAGGAATTACCTGTTTTAATGCATAGAGGAAAGTAGACGACAAGATGACTGTGGTTGGGGGGGGGGGGGGGGGGCAAATATCTATGAGCTTCATAATTTTGGCTTTGCGTGTACTTCACACGTGTCCAGCGCACCACCACTTCCTGCCTGCCAGATAAGCACATGGCGCCCCGAGGTGACATCCTCGTCTGTCTCTCCGGCGATAAACATCGTAAAGGTCTGCCACGCCGGCGCATGAAATGCGACCCCGCACCGCCTTCCCCCGATAACACGTCTCATTCTGAGATGCTTGTCTCGTAATCTTTCACTTGATCCGCCGCCAAGTCAGCACTTTTTTTAATAATTGTGTTGAAGTACGGCAAGGAGACATTTTTGTCCTTGATGCAATATACAGCCTAGTATTGTAGTATTTACTCGCGCAGTATCCAAGAGTTTTTACAAATAAAATAAATTGGATGTGCATTATTTGTTTGAAAAAAGTTAGATATGGTATATTTGTAAAACTAAACGCCTCACCCTTAATTAACATATGAGCCAAAATAAGTCTTGCCCTAGTTTCCAGTTTGTTTTTGCAACAACTTCTAGCGTAAAATAAGTTTTGATTTTGGACCCCCCTGCCACTGCTACATTTCGACAAAGAGCTGGTTTTTTTTTGTTTTTTTTTGCCATTTCTTTTTTTACAAGAACAAGGCATCAAACGCACTGCAGCATCTCATCGTAGCCCAGCAGGGGGGTGGGCGGGCCTCCATTCCGTCTGCGCTCGCTCCTAAAGAACTGATAAATAATAAAAACACGAAACAAAAACCGCCCCCCTCTCTTACCTAGCCGTTTTCTTTTCAACAAAATCTCAGCAGCACTCGCGACGACCAAGCAGAAAACGCAGGAGGTGACGGGATACAATGGCGAGAGTTAATACGGTTCCGCCGGGTATTATCACGCGGCCAAGGTGCGCTAAGCTTCTTTCCACCAGCTTCCCTTTGTTGAGACTTCATCCTGGGCTTTCATCTGAGTCGCTCGCTAGCGTCTCTCGTTTCCTTCCAAACATCAGAGCGGCTAAAAAGAGATGGAAATCATCTCTAATCCCTTTTTAAAGGAGCACTAATGAACTTGATGGTTTCAAACGAGACTGAATGGCTCGTCTAGATCTGCATTTACATCAAAACAGGATGAAATCATCTCCAGAATTGGTCGCATTGCAGAAATTAATGGTTAAAATGCAACTGACACGCTAGCCACATGCTTGCTAGCATCTCTTCTTTAAATCCAAGAAATTAAAATCCTCTCTCGAAATGTCACTTTGAAAATGCCAGAACGGATTCGCTTGCTAGTGTACATCTCTGTTCTGTCAAAACATCATAACGTTCCAAAAACATCCGTTTTTTTTTTTTTGTTTTTTTTTAAACTGCACTCCAGAAGATTATAATGGTTAAAACGCTTTCCCGTCAAAAAAGCGGAACATCCAAAAGGATGGAAATCCTCTCAATCGCTGTCATTTTTTTTTTTTTTTTTTTTAACACTCCTCCAGAAGAAGCTGGTTAATATGTTCACCAAAATGGATCCTTGATTGTTATGCAAAGCCATTCCGCTTTGCTCTTTTAATTACACGCCGAGGAATTGTTTTGTCATTAAAAAAAACAAAACAAATGTCTGCCTCATTTGAGACCCTAAGCGCTGAATTCTAAACAACAACTGTTCATGAGTCAACAATAAAAATATGTAATTATGCAGTCTGATGGCAGACCGGTCCAAATTTGGCTCTAAAAAAGAACCCCGAACCCTTAAGAGAACCCAGGGACAATTTAAGCCTTTTTTTTTTTAGCCATTTTGGCTGTGCTGAATGAACATACTGGGTGTGGAATTTGCAGATGTTTAAAAAAAAAAAACACCAACACATTTTTCTCTATTCCGTAACTTGGACTAAAATGCAAATTATTTTGATCCTACATTTCTACACAAGTATTAAAGTGAACATTTGAAATGACTGGAACTCAGTGCTACTAGTTAATAGTCAAGGTTAAAAGAAATGTAAAACAAAAAAGAGCAACGTGAGAAAAGTCGCTTTACTCTTCTGATCTGAATAGAAAAAGAAGCAAAGCTTCTCCAAAGAGTCATCAATTTGTTGGTGGTGGGGGTATCACCCCTCAGCGAGGCGTCGTAACCATGCAGACGCTCGTAAACACCATGCCTTGCCGCAGTTATAATTGCGTCTTTGCCTCCGGCGGGACCCAGCGTAGCCGTAAACATGTTTGTGACTATTATACATAGAACTGCCACGTCCCCCTCGGCCCATTTCCCGCGTGTCCCCGACCCTCGGAGGATTAGAGCCGCCGTTGTCTGCAGAGTTTCATTTGTGTACGAAATTTGGTAGTCAGAGATTATTGGAACGTGATTGTGATTTATTGCCGAGTGGGCAAACTTGGCTGCCATCCCCTCATGATAGACAAGTTCTGGTATACCTGGAGCGTTGGTCGTGTCCGGTCCATGTCGCCCCACGTTAGCACCCACACTTGGTCATGTGACTTGTCGTAGTGCATCTTCACGGGAAACGGATCTGTCGCGACGGCCTGCAAAACAAAAAACACAATCAAAATCTGTCAAAATTAAATTGAATTTGGGCATTTTTCTTCTATTTAAAAAATAAGTGAAGGAAATAGTTTTAAAAATAGAAATAAGCAGTAGCTAAAATGATAGACTGTTTACTAAGCGGCTTCGAAAGTCCAAGAGAGGCCCATTCAGAAGAAAGCCTTGGGGGAGGTCTGCTCCCTTTGACTCTGCGAGTACTTAACGATTTCTATGTTTTGGTTGAGCCGTTAAGCAAAGGTCAAGAAAACCTCTGCCGGGCCTCTTAGCAACGTCTTGACCCGTTGTTCTGCTGGCGTCCATGTAACATTTTGCCTGACATTTGGCAAGAATTGATTTTGTTGGGCAGCAGATGTCCCATCATGCCAACACAGACGTGCCAAACGTGCTCAGCTGCTCGGCGCCGGCCGTGACGGCCCTTATAGACTCGCCGAAAGAGGACGGAGAATGAATTACAGTAAAAAGGCAGAAGGGAGAGAGGAGATACCAAGGGTCAGCAAGCAGGAAGAACACGATCCATTAAGCTGCTTCTGCATGGCTGCACGGCGGGGGGGGAAGGGGGGGTCTCTGCAACCATGCTGGCATTTTTCAACATTAATCAATGTTGAAATATTTCATGAGTTTAGTGTTCTTTTTTTTTCCATAAAAAAAATGTCATAGATAATGCCCACCGGCAAGCTTTGAAATCAACTCCTGAGGGCGTTTTGGGTGACCCACCTGCACCACCCGCTGCGCTTGGATGTCCACCACCAGCAGGCGGCTCTGGAGGGGCTGGCTCGCGTAGACGTACTTGTCGCGCACGTTGACCGCCGACGACCACACGCAGCGCTGGGGGGACGGGCCCTCGCTTTTGGGGCACATCTCTTCCTGCCAGGGGGGGCCAACATATAGACGTTTACATTTCTCTTCCCGAAATATTCGTTTCTAAGCTCCCCTCGCTCTTGTCCGCCTCCAGCAATTCCCCCCCCGCTGACAAACACCTCGCTGGCTTTCGGCTTGTGCTCGGAGAGCGTTTAAAGTGCACCGAGTGCTTTTTGCGGCAGGAACTCGCTAACGCGCGGCTTATTACGTTTCCATTGATCTCTAATACAATCACGGGCGGCTCGGTTAAAAAGCCCGATCCTTTTACGGAACAAGCAACTTTTAGCACCTCGAGCCCATTGTTCCACTTCCCAGCGGATTTACCCATCCGAGTATGGACTGTGTACAGTCGATGCGAATAATCCCATTAAATTTCGAGGTGTTGACTAGACGAAAGGAAGTTGGTGACACATTGCACTGTTGCGCTGAACAGGAGATAATCCTTTCAGAAAAGCAAATCAAAGCCCATGATGGCCGGTAGTAGATTTAAAAATCATAATTACGTATGTAGCGACGATCCTCTCCGTGCGCTTGATCTGCCGGCGGATTTCGCACTGGCTGGGCTGCAGCAACGTGATGCCCTCGTCGGAAAACACGTAGAACATGTTGCCCACGCTCAGACCTGCGGCAAAAGATGAGGTCATCAATCAACACCAAAGTAGAAAAGCTCTGGTGAGAATAGAGTTTCGAGGAAGTGACTTTTTTTGTCCACCTTATTTTTGATTTCAGTCTTTCCCTTTACATAACCCGCGATTGTACAAGCTTCAAATTGGTCCAGCGGATAGAATAGCGAATGCTCGCCTGCCAGCTCGTCAGCACGTCCCATTTGTAACGACACACTCCCGTTGATAAATGCACACAAAGCATCCGTAGCTGCTACACTGTAAAACGCGCCGTAAACTGCAGTACAGAAGCAGTGTTGTTGTTTTTTTTTTTTTTTTGCTTACAATATACTCCGCATCCAGACAGGATTGGATGCTTTCCGCAACAATGGAGCTCTGAGAGGTAGGTACGGGATAAAAAAAAAAAAAAAAAAAAAAAGGTTGATTGTGCACGAGAGGCAGTTGATGAAAGGCTCCGAGGCAGTAGGGGAGGAGGCGGGTTAAGCTGGCGAGCTGTTTTTTCTTATGGACAACATATATTGTCATTTATATGCATTCACTCGCCCGACGTAATCACATGGATACAAAAGGAGCTTTTACTTACCTTCCTCTCGCCATAGAATGTTTGCAACTGTAACAAAAAAAAAGACATCCATTGGAATCAGCTGAGGAATAGCTCAGGCTACTCATTTGATTTTTATCTTACGCGTCTTCTTGGCTGAATCTTCCACAAACAGCGAGGAGATGTCCTCGTCCACGCCCACCTCGTTTTTGGCGATGCAGGTGTAGGCGCCCGTGTCCTCGTAGCGGACGCTGCCGATGAACAGCTCGCTGCCGTTAGCTAAGAGAAAGGCGAGGATGGAATGTGATGGAAATTCCCAAGCGGTATTTGGATGGACTCGTGATGTCTCCTGTCCACTTGTGTGTCAATCAAAGAAATGGCATTTGTCTGGCTTAACGGCATCGTGTCCAAAAACAGCACTTAGGCTTAATTGCACGCAATAGACACCTGGCAATTTGCGCGGCGCAGGCTGTATGTTCATTCCAGTCGTTGACATTTGTCGACATCTTGTTTTATGATCCCAATAGCGGCACGCGATGACTCACGCTGGAAAAGCATTTTAATCGCATCCAAACGCTCATTTTCGTTTCTGGCGAGCCTTTGGATTAACCATTCATTAAATTAGTGGGGGGTGTTTTTAAGTCTTAATTTGCAGGCTGTTTGGTGACGAGGGAATTTAATTGAGCTTTTAATCCCGTATGACAAATGTCAATTTGTTTGGAGACCTTTGGCGCCTTCGACTAATTGATTTATTTTGATGGACATGTCGTTATTTGTGCAGAATGCTGACTTTACATTTTTCCAGTAAAAACATCAACAGGCTTGAAATTCAAATTCAATAACCTCGGCTGACCTTGACCAGGCAAAATGATTGAATAACAAATTTTAGCCGTGTCCTGAAACCCTAAGCCAAGCTTCAAACTGCAATTTAAGGCTGACTTGAAATCGTAACTGTATTTTAAAACCGTGGTCTTGAAACCCTGACCCGGGCTGTAAACCATCATTTGGAACCACAATAAAAAAAAAAATCTAACCTGGTCTTGAAACCGATATAAGAAGCTGAAAGAGTAGTTAAAATTGAACAAGGCCTGAAGGTTTATGAAGAAAAAGTTGGCCGTAAAATCCAACAGTGGACCCCTAAAAAAACAAACAAACAAAAACAGAACCCGTGCTTGCCTTTGAGAGCAAGCTGCTTGGCAGAGCGCGGCTGCAGCTCCACGCCGTTCTTCAGCCACACCAGCTTGGGATCGGGGATGCCGTCGGCGCGGCAGTGCAGGCTGGCCGACACGCCGGGCTCCTGGGCTTGCGTCTCCGGGTACACCAGGATCACCGGCGGGACTGCAAACGAGAAGGAGGGGGGGGGGGGGGCGGGGATGTGGGGGGAGGTAAGACCACCAGCGCCGCGGAATTACTTTCACGGCGGCGTGGAATGAATTCGCAGAGCCTAGCGCTCGGGGGGGGCTTTATTATGGCTGCTGCATGAAAAAGATGTTGGACGACTCGGCGGCGCCCGAGGGGAGGAAAGCTGTGAGAGAATGTAGACGATGAATGACACCTCCAGTTTGCAAAAGCACCTCAGAGCCTGACAAAGTCGTTGCATTTTTTATTTATTTTTTTGTATAGCGTTGGCATCTCTGCAGGTCTACTGGAAGGGATGAGCGGCTGTAATAAGCATAGGAAAGAGTCCAAGCGAAAAGACCACAATACTTTTGGGAAGACACCAACAACCTAATCTCTCTGTTCCCTCAAGACCCCAATGTGTGTTCATCCAACATTTATTGACTTCTTTTGTACTGCCTATGAAAGCAAAGCATTTTCAAATCTTTTCTTTTTCCCCAATGTGCCTGTGACTGCAATGCGGGGACAAAGTGCTGCTGAAAATATTCAGCGCCATGCAGCTTTAAGTCAGGAGACGAGGGAGCAAGAGCAAGTAAGGATGCTAGGGAGAAGGGAAACGAAAGGAAGCGAGGAAATAAGCGAGGAAACTTGGGGAGCAAGGTGCAAGGAATTGATGGGAGGAAGGAATCAAGGACATGTGTCCAACTAGGGATTAGTCGGGAAGAAAGTACTGACCGTTGACCTGCAGGACATGCGTCTGTTGGATGTCCTCGTATCCGTAGGCATGGCAACTGTAGTTCCCCATGTGAATGGTCGTCACCTTGGTGATGTACAGCGAGCCGTCATCCCCAAAGTCCTTCAACACACATACGGCAGGTGGGAAATGAAGCGAGGCCCGAACGGACGACGGGGGAATAGCGGCAGAAGAATGGGACCGAGGGACGGGAGGAATCCGGGCAGCTTGATGGAACGCGGCGGGGTGGCGGAGGGATCGCGGGACCATGAATCAGCGGCGTTTGGGAATTTGATCCGTGGTGCTGACAAATTGCAAGGGTTAAAAATATATCAGCCATTAGCTTGACAAATGGGGGTGCTGGGATGTTGCGGCGGTGCGCACCTGGGGGGGCCGCGACATACATCTTAGGGGCGGATTACGTTTTTTTCGCTTCTGCCAAGCGGGATCTCTTGCCCATCTTTGCTTCACGCCGGCAAACAATTCTCATTTAAAATAAAATGAGCCGACCAATCCGTGCTGTGGATGATTGACATCTATTACGTCCAATGGCGATGAAAACATTTTATCATATTTTTTCTGTCTGATTGGAAAGATGAGGCATCAAAGTGACAAAAGCCAGGAAAGGGGGAAAAAAAAAAAAAAAAAAGACAGCCGGTATGCCACTAATGCGTTTTCTGGCATTGTGCGCCAAATCTAAATGGCGGCTTCCAAATGGCACCCAGCCGGCATAATGGGATGTTAACCTTTTATTTCATCAAAATGTCCTACGCAGGCGGCAATTACAGCGCGTCCGTTCTTTCTATCAAGGCTTTCGTGCGGCGTAGGGCATCGGAGGTGGCTGGCAGCAGTCTTTCAAATCATTTCATTCAAACTTGTTGTCAATGATTTGTTCTTCGACGCGCTCAAGTGTCACCGGCGTGTCGTCCCCCGCCATCACCGGGCAAGAAAAGACCCTCCGTTTCTGTGCTCTTAATCACGTCGCTGCCACTTATATGCAAATACAAACAGTTGCACGGGAATGTAATCAAAATAGATTATGCATTGCTTTTACCACCAGGGGCAATTTGCCACTTCGTACGTCCACTTGGCTTCCCCGGACGTCTTGTGTTGTTAACAATTTTAACTACAACTGTTGTGTAGCCATTTTGTTTTTTGTTAAAATAAACACAAGAAGTTATAAAGTAACCTAATTAAAGGAAAGTTATCGGCCGCAAATGGAAACTCACATTGATGTCCTCCAGGTCCAGGAAGTTGAGAACCACCCCGTTCCTCTTCCAGATGATAGGCGGGCGCAGGGTCCCCTGGATAGCGCAGGTGAGCACGGCGCTCAGGCCCACCGTCACGGCAGAGACGCTGACCCGTTGGTCCTCTGCCAGGCTTAGCTGGACCACCTCTGCCAAAAGCGACCCACCCGAATTGGTTCCGTGATTAAGGAGGAAGTCATTGTATTATGAAGTGATGAAAATGTGCTGATAAGGCAGAACGGCGACCGAGGTTTAATACATCTCCAGGGTCTGTCTCATTAGCAGCGGAGCGAGGAGGATAAACAGCTGTCCCGGAGTGATTCCGCGCCAGAATAAAAAAAGCACGTGGCCCGGGACTGAATATCATTCTTCTCGTTAAGGCAAATTTATGTTCACGGAATTTCGTTCACCTTTCGCAAGGCGACCAGGAGCTATTCTCGTTGGTTGACCGACCGGCTGTGAAGGCGAGATGGCTTAGGGTGGATTTTTTTCCGATC
The DNA here is from genome assembly GCF_024217435.2 of Syngnathus scovelli. Lineage (NCBI taxonomy): Eukaryota > Metazoa > Chordata > Actinopteri > Syngnathiformes > Syngnathidae > Syngnathus > Syngnathus scovelli. Next base: position 2,415,000 of record NC_090861.1, read on the forward strand.
TGTGTCGTGTTCCGCGAGAGGCAAGTCTAGCTTGTAGCAATTGCATTTAAGACGCGCATTAACGTGTGCTACTCGGGCGGCAAGTTATCGGCCTCAGCAGCATCGTCCGTTCCTCCGCTTTGCCTCGTAAACGTAGCAAAGGGTGACAACAGAGTCGTCGGCTCTCCGCATCAGTAATCCCTCCAGAGATCTTCTACGTGCTCCGCCTGCCATCGCGCTCAATTTGCGTCGGGCACGCTCGCGTATTCCCACCCCGGTCAATCGTTTGGCGTTAGCGTGTGGCTTTGAGTCGGACTCGTGCTGGTGGTTTTATATCCTCACTTGGTTTTGCATTTCTCCACATTCTCCTCCAAATTCAACGATTCAATCAATTCCACATTTTCCTGCATTAAATCTGCATTCCCTTTGAGTCCCCCGTACGTAGGTATGGACTTGCGCTCCAAAACTCGAAATGCTTCCATCTTGTCTCCCTTTCCCTCTCTCCGTTAGCACCACTGATTGATTAGCGGAGCTCCCGGAGTCCCTGAATGGTCAATTACTAGCTTGTGTGCGAGCGGACTATTCCGGGAGAAAAGGGTGGGAAACTAACGGTGGCATCATTTTAAAGATAATGTCATGACATCCTTGCTCGGCCATGCGTAGCGACAGAGAACGTCCGCCTGTGGATATGCAATTTGTCCCTTCCTTGTGTCAGAATGGGTTCAAGTCACGGGAGGAAGCCTCGAATAGCTTTACAACAAGCTCTTCAATTTATTTATCCTTCTGCGTGGATAGACACCAAAGCGGATGCTAGTTGGCTAACGCTAACCACTAAACATCTTCCGGCTCCTTTCAAGGGGACTCATTTGGCGGCATGAGAACGACTGAATTTATGAAAATGATACTCTCGCTCTCTTGTGACTGTGACGAGAGCTCCGACAATCCTGATAATCCTTCATCTTTAAGGAGAGGAGCACCAAGCCTTAAACCGCCAGCCTCTTTCTGACAGCCACAGGCTAAGTGGTCTTTCATGTTCATGCGAGGGCTAGCTAAGGGATCTAAAAGCCTAGCGTAGGTGTCGGAGCGGGTTTCACCCGACCCAAGGGTCGTAATCTGGGCAGGTTAGTGGCAAATTGAGTGTACGTATACCGCCAGCATTTTTTAGGACTTTCCGGCCTTTTCTTTTATGTGGCCTTCTCACAGCGTGATTGCCCCAGGCTACGTTCACCGACGGGGCCGGGATGAAAAATAACTGTCCGCGTGATAACGCCTTTGTGAGCCGTGGAGAGCGAGCCCAAGCGACAGGCGGTGCTACGACTGCTTATCTCGAGGCTGAGGTGGCAAGGAACATACTCAACGGATGTAACCGTTAACCTAACCCATCAGTCATAGCCATAACTCGAGAGATAACCTTCATCTTAATCCAAATGGAAGCCTCGGCACCTTCGACCTAAATTCCCGCCCACCCCAACTCAAAATTTGAGCAAGCAGAGGCACTATCTGTTTGGAAAGCCGCAAGCTGACAAATAAGCTCACTTGTCTTCCCTCTCGACTCTTTACGCCGGCGTTATATAAGAGCCCCTTTCCTCCGTTTCAATCCCGTACTTTAGTCGAGACATAACTGCGCAACTATAACCCAGCCATCTGGCCAACTCGCTGACAATTCACAGCGAGCAGATGTTTTCCTTGAAGGGAACAAAAAGTCTTTGGAGAGTATTGCAGGGAAATATGACTTTCTCTGCTGTGATGGCAAAAAAAGAAAAATGAATACTGACAGTATTGAGATCTAAATGCCGTAGGTTAGGTTGGGTACAAACCGGGAAGCGAAATTATTTCAGATCTGACGACGGCAGTGGAAGAAAAGCTATCGGGGTCGACGTAAAGCCTCTCACGAGCCCCTTCGCGGATTTGCATGTCTGCGGTTAATTAGACACGAAAAGTTGTCGAGAGGGAGGGGGGAAAAAAAGCGAGCGGCGTAGGAGCAGTCTCGGGTGGGATTACTCTCCGTGTAATGTCGAGAGATAGCCAAAGATTTGTCCGACGACGGGCGCTTCGCCCTGCGGGAGGTCAGAAAGATGATTTTACATGATCTCCGAATCGCATTTCCCATCGTCAAGCCCGATTTGTCTTCCGGTAGATCATGTCCAATCCGATTTTGGTCACTGGCATGTCTCGAGCAAGGATTGAAGTGGACTCTCAATTAAGGTTCTAAATTTAGACGAGGACTTTCAACTAAAGACAAAGTTGGACGTGATATGAATCACACTCGTCACGACAGGAGACGTGAAAAATCAAAGTTTGTGATGTCCTGTATGTTTTTTTTCAACAAACCTTTCTTGTGAGGTCACGTAATGTCATCCCCTCTCCTTACATGGAGGCAGAGTCTGCTCTCTGTGTTTGAGTGTATAAATCCCGCACGGCAGCGCTGCACAGTGGCTGCACAATAAGTGTATTGCCGCCATAAAACAAATTGATGGCCGCTGAGGTTTGCCGCTTGTGTTTCTTCATTCAGCCGGCCAGTAAATTATTGCTTCCCCGCCCCGCCTGTGCTCATCTCCGCCTTACATAAAGACTCCGGTGTTCCATCTGCCCGCAGTATGTGCGTACCGGAGGGAGGGAAGCAGGCAGGCGGGCGGGCGGGCGGCGGTGGGAGCGGGCACGGGCTCTACGGCGCACCCCTCCCTAATTGTTGATCATGCGCTCGCTTCCTTTAGCGCAACTCTTCCTTATGTTTCCTCTCCCGCTCGGGGGAACAGCGAGCGTTGCACAAAATAAATGATTCAGATATTAAACAGACAGGCAACAGTTGCCATGACAACCGGGCCCAGCCAATCCTCGCCGCATAAAAGGGATTCCGGTGTTTATATTTGTGATTGTAGCGTTGGAGCTGTTCCATCTCTTTTTCAATTCACGGCTCGACTCGTGATTATGGTGTAGCGCTACTAGCAACAGTGGCTAGAAAGAGGCGTTCCTCAGGGAAATGTTTTAGGTCCATTCATTTTCTAGTGTCTAAAATTCAAATTATGCAATTAATTCCCCACCAAATACTTTTGTCCTAAGGTCATTTGGAAACCTTGTGTAAAAAAAAAAGGTTGCAATTAAATTAGCATAAAAAATGAGGCTCTTGCAGCAATGCCAGGTATCCGAAGACTTTTGTCAACATAAAACATTCCATTTGCCCTCTCTCAGTCTACATGGCCGTAATTCTCCTTCCGCCATCTCCCGCCGCTCAAGTGATTAATTAGTCAAATGTGCCTCGGCTGCAGCGTCGCTTCCACCGCGCCGTAATTCCACCGTTAGACGGGAGTAAACAAGCAGGGAAACTGACAAGAAGAAGAAAAAGGAGAAAACAACGGTAACGTGGGGGGGGGAGGAAAAAGTCATCCCAATTAAGAGCCTTGCCCGCCGTCTCTTTATAATGGGAAAGTTGGGAAAGTGCTATGCAAAGTTGAAATCAAGTCGGCTGCATTAAAATTCACCACCATCACTCGCCGGTGTCTGCAGCGTCCTCCAGCCTGATTCAGACCGTACACGTCGGAATTTGGCCACAATTTTCACGGAAAAGGTTCACAACAACCTTCAGAACAGATGAGCTACTTCCCAAGTCTGTTGGTTTCCTTTCTCCATTCTTGGGGTGTTTTGATAAGAGCACATCACAGAAAGGAGCTACTATAAATTGTGAATGGCTTTTTATAACGGCTTTCGCCAGCTTTTGCGTCCTCATAATGTCGAGGAATTAGCGGGGATGTAATTAGATGAGGCGGGCGGTGTCAGAGGTACTGCGATTCACAGGCGGCGGATTAGACGGGTGAGCAGGCACTTTGGTGGATGAAATAAGAGCAGCGCGTCGTCACTCAGGAGATACGTCATCGTTTTGAATCTCATCATAATGCTATTAGCGTCTGCCGGCTGTCCGGCCGATGCCTTTTTATTCTCAGACTTCAGAGTGAGCATTATTGAATAATACTGTCATTGTTAATCATCTTGGCAGGTATTGGGCTGAGTTTTCTGCTTTGGAATGTATTTGACCTACTTTATTCCACTATCCACAAAATATGACTCATTCAAAGTTGACTCACGGAAGGCGGTGTAGAACTCGTGCAGGCTGAGGTGTCCGTCGTTGTTGTAGTCGTCGTAGCGCAGCAGGTCCTGCATGGTGCAGTGCAGCAAGTTGTCGTCCAGGTGCTCTTTCATGGAGATCTGACATATGAGACAAGGATATATTTTTTGTAAAACCTCCAAAAAAATGGAAAATGTATTCATTTGAACCAAAAAATGACAGCAAATTAAAACTAATTCAAAATAATTTTTAAATATTAATTGAATACAAGGGAAAAAAATTATCGACTGTCATGTCAGTACAATTGCAAATAAAATAGTTGCAAAGAGTTCATACGCTTCCGTTTTTGCTTTATGTCCGGCAGCCACGATTTCGCTGCTCCCGTCCCGGTTTATTTCTTCCAATTGATTGTCTACAGCGCCGCCGCGCATGTGTCGAGGCGAATTAAAGGGACGTGACAAATTTAATTTATATATTTCGGGGGCCTGCGGTAGGCCACGGCCGCGTGTTCCGCAGATAACGTCTGGTCTGCCCGTGGGCGTGCATTAAACACTCCCCCGACCAAAGTGTGAGAATTTTTCCCGCCGTAAAGACCACCCCGCCGTACTCGTGACTGCGTCTTGAGGGATGACCGCAATTCGTCTGTATTTACATTTCAAGGCTAAACTCCTTAAAGCCTTTTCAGAGACACGTCGGCATTGATAATTATTAGTCGTCGTAATCTTCAGTAGCATCTCAACGCAGTAAACCCGCCGAATGAAAAGAAAACAAAGATTATTTCTATTTTTTGCCAGTAAAAAGTCAGCCATAAATCACTCTTGAGTTTTTAATTTTAAACAGCCAAGCGCTGTGTAGGCAACAATGGCGGCGAGGTGACAGAAGATTAATTACTTGCAATGTTTTATTCAGATTTGGCAGGCGCTTATTAATTTCAATGCGGGGATTGTTTTTGTTTTTTTTAACGCATCACACAACTCTGTTGTTGTTTTTTTTCAAACGATTGCAACCAAAAGCAATCAAGAAAGAAGGCGCTTGTGTACACTCGGAATGCTAATGCTAACGATACAACTGCTTTGGTAGCCAGTTGTTTTTTGGGCTTTGTAATAATACAAATATAAAAGACAACTGGAAAGATCAATTGATTTCGGCCGCCACCCACCTTCTCCAGTTCCTCGCTGACCAGTCGTCCATCCTGGTTGACATCCAAGTACTTGAACATGGTGTCCACCAGCGCCCGCCTGGCCTCCATGTCCCTTTGCTGGTTCCGTTCCGTTTCGGGGTTTCTCGGGACGGTCTTCATGTCCAGCAGCAAGCTTTTCAGCCGGTTGTACTCCGACATGGTACACGCGTTACCTGCGGCACCAAAAAAAACCTCAAGATGATTCGGTTGAATCTCATACCTGATTTTTCTCGCCAACGACACGGATGATTGAAGTTATTTTGTTTGTTTTCATGCGTTTGGCACTTGTTGCGTAACACGTACTCATTTGCATAATGTGACAGCATGTCAGGTCCAATTAATTATGAGTAATCCACATGATGACAAAAGGTAAACATCTGTGCTCAAGCTCCTTTTTTCAACCTTTTCTTGGGGGGAGTGGGATTACGCCGCCTTCTCAGTAGCAGACGATATGGAGCTTTTCTGAAATAGAGCGGCCGCAAATTAATCGCGGGTGGCAACGGCGGCGTCAGCGGCTTTATTTTCCCCGACAAGCTCTTCCAAAATCAATTAGGACGCCAAACACGTCTGCCGCACAACGAGTGGGCCTTGATACTGGTGGCGTAAATAAACAACAGACGGCGGCAGGAATCTTTTTTTTTTTTCCCTTTTATTACCCGCTAAGCTTTTTGACAGGAAAAAAGTAAAGACTGTCCTATGTGACTAAATCATGTCTGCTGGCGGTGCGGCAACTTTCAAAGCTAATCAACAGTCAACGACAGCGTGCAACGTGAAATTTTGTGATGTCACTGGAGCGCAACAATTACCTCATGATGATGTTCAACTCTATTGTAGAAAATAGAAATGTTAACATGCTAATTGGTTGTTTTAGCATGTTCGCAATACGGAATAGATTTAGAAATCGTCAGGATTTGACCAAAAAGAGACCATGTCCACACCTATTACAGAAAAGTAGCTAATGCAGCATTTATGCTAACATGCTAATTGGTTAGTTTAACAGCTTAACTGTACAACTATACATAAAACATTTTGTTGCTTGGATAAATGACAATACTCCCCGGGAGTTGTTTTGAACACCCCCAAGGAACCTCCAAGGACACACACAAGTATTTTATTCCCAGACGGTATTCATCTTAGAGAAGAGTGGGGATGGAGAGGGCGAGGTTGCGTCCCAGGCGGCCATTTTACCATAAAATAATCCCAAAGAGCTCCAAAGTCATGATTCATGGCAAGTGTCGCTTTCGTGTGCTAATGCATAAATATTATAGATATAAGAAGAAGAAGGAGAGCAGATGTTCAAGGGTTGGGGAAATATTTTTCTTAGGATGGATGCGGTAGGTGACCATGCGACAAAAAGTCGCTCGAGCTGGGCAATTTTACAAACGCTAAATCTTGTCAACGCAGCACAATACAAGTAAAATCGACATCGGATCCTGATTCACAGCTTCTCCTACAATATTTTTTTTATGTGTCATAGATTTATCTGGGAAATAATTAGCCAGCCACTCTGGCTAAGGGGAACAATCTAAGGCTGTTAAAAATGAAACGGCCTTCTTGCTTTGACCTCAACTCCACTCATTTTTATTTGTCATTCAGCTGCTGTATGAAATATGCTTCGGTTAGCCCCGGGCGGACGTGCTCGATGGCTCACTGGCAGGCAGCGCTGAAACGAGGTCGCCATTAGAGAGGTGTGGCGCCGCCGCCGTTGCTGGCAGCAGGTAGAAAAAAAAACGCAAGGCTGAAGAACAGGCCCATTAAGCAAGAAAAGGGAGCTAATGAAGGGGCAAATTAGCAGAGCGCAAAAAACAACAAATAACACGTGTCCGTGTGCGAGCGCGCAACAACTCACCGTTGCCTTTTTGTTCATTTGGCCTCTGCTAATCATGTCACAAACTACTCGGGGTCAACAGTTGATTAGATGTATGCATTAAAACGATTGCTTCGCCCGTCAGACATTTTTTTTCTCTTTGTAAGATTCTTTTGAGTTTGGACTTTTGGGTTGCTAGATTTTATAGCGAAACTCTGGAGATTTGCCGAATAATGAATGCAGTAATTAACCAACAAGGGAGGAAGGAAGGACGGGAAATCGGAGTAATTAACATCGCAAACAGGATTAAGCGCCATCTTCACATTCCTAATAAGCCACCCCGGCTCGCAAAAAAATACATTTCACCCTGACATACTTCATCAAATATTTCCTATCCACCCCAAAAAAGAGAGAAATTATCTTTTCATTTCTACCCTCTTAGAAGAAGTCTAATGTTTTTCTTTTTTTTTTTTCTTTTCTTTGATTAATGTGCCGAAGGAGCCGCCGTTAAAAAGTCAAACGGCGAGAAAAAAAATCTTGCTGACGCAAGTCAAATGTCACTTAGGCGAGCGCTAATTCAGTTTTGACCTCAGATACACTTTCGTGGACATGGTGAAAAAAAATTAACCGGTTTTGAAAAGTTTCAAAAAAGCAACAAAATTCGGTGGGTGCAAAACTTGAAAGCCTCCATCCAGTCTTACGTTCTACGCTTTAATATAGATCTTGTCCCACCTCGGCTACGACTCGATTCCAGGTACCACATCGCCCCCAATCCCTTGTCCGAGCCATTTATAGCAAACAGTGACATGAAGAAAAAAACAAAAACTAAAACCTCCTGTGAATTAACAGACGGGAGGCGGCAGAGGTGGTCTTGGCATGCTAAACTAGGTCACCGGTCGAGTCACGTGTTCTCCCGTCGAGAACGGGAATTTTAAATGTGACACTGTGATTGATGAGCGTGGCCGCCCCGCCCCCACCCGCCGCATTCCCAACTCTCCCGTCTTCAATTACCGCCATGAATAAATGCATCGATCCGTCTCGTGACTGTCGCGTCTTGCATGTTCCTGGGACAAACGTCAACGCCGGATGCCATCAAACGCCGCTTGTGACAAGACGCATTTTTTTCTAAATGCCACAATAGTGATGGGGCAGGAGGATTTTTTTTTCCTGCCAAAGTTCATTACCGATGTGGCACCTGTAAAGCTTGCTTTAAAAATCATCAAGCACACCAAGCGAGCGATTTAGGTTTATCCAAATGAGGACTCTTGCAGTGGTGCAAAGGCCTGGCTGCTCGCTAATGCTAACTGATTTGCAAATTCTCTTTCAGTCAGCCAGTTTCTCCTCCTTCATTTTTCATTTGAACATCGGCGAGATTAAACGCAACACATTTGATATACTGGCGCGCCCGCAATCTCCGACTGGCTTCCTCTCCGGGGCCCTGAGATGAATCGGCATGCCCGATGTCTCGGCAGAATGCCAAGACGGCGGATTAACGCGGCTTACATCATGGCTAGGGCCGCTAGTTTGAGGCGCTAATTGAAGCTTTGGGCATGAGGGCTGATTAAGAAGTAATGGGGTGGTGGAGGAATAGCGGGCTCTTAAATGGGGACATATTATGTCAAATGTACTTTTTAATGTCATCGAGTGTGAAATGTAACGTTTAGGTATCTGCTTATTTCAGGAAATGTCTGCGTGCGAGCCCTTCTGTCACATTGGGACAACCGAAGGCACTTGTTGATAAAACCAAATTGGTGACCAGCTCAACCCAATCAAGTTTCAGACCCCAAAAAAACACTTCAGCATGCTCCAACGGTAAGCAGAATTTTTTTCATAGATCTGTTCAACCTGAAAGCGGCTTCTGCATGTTGCAATCCGCAATTATCGGTCATTTATCAGCTATGTTGTTTGTGAACTACCTAAATAGCCCCAATGTGAGTCTATTTATAGTCCATGAAATGCACGGGTGAGTAGCTGTGCTTGAATCTACATATACAACACTCACATACTCTAAGGTGTCACGTTCGGCCGTTTCTATGGCAACAAGCCCGCAAGGAAAGCGAGAGGAGGACAAGGACGCTGGCCGTCCGTCCCTTACAATGATGAGCCGCTTAATCACTGACCCGCCGTCGCCGCGTGCGTACGTCACAGATACAGATTGGATGTAATTAACGTCAACGCGGCGCTAAATAAGCCTAATGATTGCAAAGGACACTTTTAAAAAAAAAAAAAGTTCTCACGCCCCAAAAAACAGAAGCCGCGATTACGATAAGACTTTTCGTTGCTATCCCACCAGGAGGAGGGCGAGAGATCGGCGGTTCACACCAGCGGGGGGCCGGGCAGCTGCCCCCACCCCAACCTCAAGCGCGCAACCTCTAACTAGACACTAAGAAGACTTAAAATAGTATTATTAATGGCATAACAGAAGTGTCAAGCCAGAATATCAAATATCTGTTAGTATGATTGATGATAATTGCCAATACGTGTCACAAGATGGCGCTAGTGTCGCACTTGACTATTTGACCAAGCTATGGCATCATCGTTTCTCAAAACTGCAAATTGGCGGATATGCATCTGAACACCATAAATGGAAAAATAGCATGAATAGTTGGCTTCCGACACATGTGTACATATTGGCGTGTGTGTGTGTGTGTGTCACGCAATTAATTAATTAACACTGTTGATCCGTGTGTGTTGCAAAGAGCAGATTACAGCCGCTTATTTCTAATAGGCTGCGGTTAATGGAGTGCTCTTCAAGCAAGCGGGCGGGGGGGTGGGGGGGGCCCCGCTTTGAGTAATGAAGCATCTTGTGTATTCAGACGACAGCCGGGATTAGACGCATGAAGAATGACGACGTGCGTGCGTTGAGCAATAGGAGAGGTGCATCGGGTGCGATTACACATTAATGCTTAGTAAATCACTTTAACTCACCCGACTTTTCATTAAGTACACCAATTTGCCTGTGTAAACATGCAAAAAATGCACATTTTTGAGAGCTGCGGGAAAAAAAAAAGCCTATGAGAGAATGATGAGCTGAACAGACTCGGCAGAGGAAATCAAATATTTTTGTGATGTTTGTTAAAGTCGCACTTTTTGCTACTAAACACAGACGTGCACTCTCAAAATAGTTTGGGCGAAAAGAGCCACTTGTGTCAATTTGTCCCAATTTTCGTGCAACCTGTGTGTTTTGAATCACAGTTAGGTGAAGCAGCATGCGGCTCATCACCTCTGATTATTTTCCTGTAAACAATTTCATGTCTGTTATGGACAACGTCCACTGCGTTCTGTCAGTCGGCACAATTTCTGCACAATTTCTGCCAAGGACGAAACGGTCGACCTGAGGTTAGAATGTGAAAGCGAGAGTGTTATTGTGTGTGTGTGCACGCTCGCACGTGTTTTTAGCACACTGAAAAAGCAATTACGGAAGCTGAGCCGAGTGTTTGTTTACGCGGGTTGTGATGCTGCCACTCAAGACGGACTCCACTTATTACGTGCGCACTCACATGTCCAGGAAATCCTAATCACTGACCACCATGCTAGGCATAAAAGCTAATGAACGCTCACGGTTATGATAATCCATTGGGAAAATTTAGAAAAAAAAATCGGCCATCATCAATCCAACTGAAATTGGATGGCCGTGCCCAAACTTGAACAGGACGGCAGCCATTTTGGTCCTCTTCGCCATTGAAAAATGGGACACGGGGAACCATTTATCAGTACTTGCAGCTTTAAATTTTATATTCGGTAGCTAATATTTTTATGCATCACGTACATAAGGGAATAGTCGTTGGCTGCATCGACAAAAGGACCCAAAAATGCAATAACGGAGTTTAACAATCCCCATAAAAAGGCCGTAAATGAATTATATGATTTAATAATACCAAGCGAGTCGATAGCAAGGCTGCGTATGTCGCCGACAGCAGTTTCGAGTCGACAGATGGCATCTGGGGGCCCCCGGGGACTACGCTAGCGCTAGCGCCACCTGTAACGCTAAAAACAACAAAAAAGGTCAGCGGCATCCATCCACGGCGGCCATGTTCTCCGAGGAAATCACCAGGGATGAGCTTGGGGGCGAAAGGACAAAAAAAATAAAACGAACAATAACACGCACCGCTAGCTAACTTTGTTCAGGCAGCTGCCGGGGTCGCCCCTTTCCTCCCTGCGGGTCCTCGAATTAGACGGTGCTACGTAGTCAGCGACTCGAACGGGACTCTGCCATGCTAATGGAGTCGCTACACCCATCCCGAGGCGCCGCGCTCGCTAATAATGAGCAGCAAGGGCAACGTGACAGGCTATACTGTACTTTGGGTTGGGCAAATTAATGGGGATGTTGAAAATGCGCCGTCCTTAAGTGAATAGGGGCCCGCTTTCTTGTATTGCGGCAAAAAGTAGGCGAACAAACGTACGGTATTTGAATTTCGACTAAATTGTAATGAATTCTAACATTTGAGCTGTCGTATTTAAGGTCTCAATCTAACTGGGAAGTGAAGTGAGTGGCAGGGCGTCCGTTGGGCTGATCAGTCAGTCCGCTCGCGAGTTAGCGAGGTGTCAATCGAGGCGGGCCGTGCGCCCTCTGGTCTGACGTCTCGGCAGGCGGAGAGCGCTCGTATATTTAAACATCTGACAGCTCCCATTACACGGCCTCCCCGATGTTCAAGCAAAAAGCTTCCCCGCGGGTTCGACGAGCGAGAGGAGCGCCAGTCGTTGCGCCGCATGACAAACGAGCCCGGGCGGATGACAAACTGTACAGGAGTCAATTAAATGCCAAAATTCAATTAAACGAGAGTGCTGAGAAACTCATAAAAAGCCCATTTTGAATAGTTTTGGGCCATTTTTTAACTAGAAACGAATGGTTGTAGGCCGCAATGAATCTCAAAAAGGCATCTTACAATGCCGCGGTACGGTCACGCCTTGAGAAACGACTAATTTGTTCTGACAGCACGCCGGTGACTCAAAACACTCGAATCATTTCTGCAAATGACTTTCGGGGATAAAATTCCGTTAGCAATACCCCCAAGATTTTTTTTTTAATTAAAGAAATAACAAAATTCGGCTTTACTTTTGCAATTTTACTGTACAGTTGTCAACGTTCCGACCTTGAGAAAGCCAAGACAGGCAGCCAAATTATGCATTTGGCCTTCACGCGGCTATTAAACTGATAAAAGCAACATCCGCAAACAAAGCGTCAGAGCCAGACGAAATCATTCATCACTTTCCAATTCCTCGCTCGGCTGCCGGCAGCTTTGTTTTTCTTTTTTTCTGCCGATTGGATCCGTCATAACGCCTCCAAAAATCATACGCTACCACCTGTTAGCGCCGCGACAGATGTGACCGAGCGCTAAAAAGCGCCCCCTTCAATAAATCACAATTAGACCAGCGCTAATAAGGAGCTTTGCTAACAAGCGCTAAAAGCTACATTAGGATGCGCATGAGTTTTAAAAAGACCTGAAATGTAAAATGTATAACGAGCTGCGGAAAAAATGACAACATAATGACTCAAATTAATAACATGCGGCGTAAATGCGTGTTAACAGTGGGACATCCACTGCTGCCAACTTTAATTCTTCCCCCCCTTTCTGGTTTTTGTATTACAGCCAGAGAGGCAACAAAGAGACACAGATTGTAATGATTCAGCCGTGATGAGATCGGCAAAGATGAACTAAACACGGAAAAAAGCAAGGTCCCACTGCGATTTATTTAATTTTTGGATCACATAATAAGCCCCGAAAAACAAAAACTAGCTTTCGCTTTGTATCCTTTTTATTGGACAGCAACACAGCATGTTTGAAAAGTTGAGGAATATGCGCTATGTCGAAATAATGTAAGTAAAACAATACGTGCGGTCTATAAACAGATGCTATTAATCTTGCGGTCTAGTATTGATCCCTCGAAAGGGCAATTCCATGAATGTGTATGGCGAGAAGCTATCACCGTATCGATCCAACGCGCTGTCTCCAACAAGCTACACATCCATCTACTTAAGCTATCAACCAAACTAGATATCTGTCTACATAACCTACGTCCAATCTACTTTGCTACATATTTGTCTAGCGTCGCATTAGGAAGTGTGTAGTCCTATGTTTAAAAAAAAAAAAAGAAAACCTTGAGGATTTTATCTATTTTGGAATGAGGCTATAACATTAGCTAGCTAGCTAGCTAGCTAGCTAGATCCTGTACATTGGTTTATATTTATTTTAGAATAAGGTTGTAACATAGCAAGCAACATGGGGGAAAGGTGTCATATGATCAACATAATTACGGTTTGAGCTGGCTTTACATTTCTCTCACATAGTCTGGAGCGCAACGACAGATCATAAATTATGTATGTCTATTTTTCACTAGGTTGTTTGCAGTTGTTACAGCAGCGCACAATGAATAAGTGATGCACACTAAGTTGTTGTTTTCTATCATCTGCGTTGTTTTTCCGATAGTCCACCATCCGTAGCAGGTCCCCAAAAAGTTTTTGGGAGAGGGAGGCACGAGGGACCGGGCGTACAAATGGTGGGACATCTCTATCTGGGACAGGACATCCATTTGCCGAGGCCGTAATGAATTAGCGGGGAGGAGAGAGGCTAAATGAGAGAAAGACGGGTGGCCGGGCGGCTCGTTAATAAGCCGGCGTTAACAAATAAAGGACTGTCAGGGGAGGACTCGCGGTGGGTCCGATGTGTCACACTTGGTTCCCCAGACTGAGGCGAGTCCTCACCTGCCTGACAGTAACTTTTTACTTTGCATCAGCACGACCTTGGTAACTTTTAACTCCATTTTGGGGCAGAACACGCAGCATTTTAAAAGCGTCTCGGTGCGGCCGACCTTTTTCCGCCGGGTCGATGATGACACGGATCGTCACCGAGTTAATGGCGTCGGCGTCAAAAACGCTACCAACACGTTGATGGGGAATCCAATACGGGAAGAACCGATGATTAAAGTGCAGCAGCCAACATTGACGGATAATGGACGGCTAAAAGCGGAGGAGAATTCCCGCAAGTCGTCCACTCCAAACAAGCATCAAGCAATTTGTTCCCCCTTCTAACAGGACGCATTAAAGCTAATTTCCTAGATGGCGCATTTTGTGTCCTGATAAACAAGGATGGAGTAAAAACAACGTCAGGGCCATCAGAAACAAGTCGTTCATTTGAACCCAATTTCTTTGCAGTTGACTGTACGATTCCTTTTTTGTCAAATCTCGAACCGCAACCACCTTGTTAGGATTCAAGGTTTTCCAAGACAAACCTTAATCCCCGGTCATAACACCTCAGCTCAAGGTAAAATCCGTGAGCTCAGAAAGGTCACATTGTAAGATGAACTGAATAGAAGGTTTCCCCGACTTTAAAGCTAACATTACAAGCGGAACTGGGTCAGCGCTACTCATAGTGGCGCTTAAACCCAAACATCTGTGCAAGGCTCAGTCTAATCGGGCTCCAACCTAAACTGGGACAATTTCAGGTTAGGCTCCAGCCTGAAAAATGTAGTCCGCTGGCCTTAGCTAGGTTTTTGTTCACCATTAGTTCCTTCTGGACTACGAGTTAACAGCACGATCGGGTGTCACACTCATCCCTGATGAAGTGTTATAAGCTAGAGGATACGTGGGAAAAGTCTCCCGCCGCTGAGGGTGTCCAACCCCCTCTTGAACCCCGTCGCAAACACGACCTTCTGATCTGCATTCAATCAGGGAGGACGGAGATGATTAATCAGCCGCCGCTGATGCTTTATAGAACCTTTTTAATCAACGGCGGGGTCGCAAGTGGCACGATCAAATTAGAGTAATGATGATTTTAGCGTGGCGGGTCCATTGTACTTTCTCCTATTTTTTAAAAGGATATATAAATAGCCAGAAGTCTCAGAATCGTCTCTACTAATGCCGAAACAGGGAGTCCCCGTCTCATCTTTCCGAGCCTTTCAACCGGTCACAACAATCCCGATGAAAGAGGTCAAATTCGACACCGCCGCTTCTGGATCGTAGCCTGAAGCAAAGGCAAAGTGACTTTCACACGACAGCATTTAGGTTTTTATCGAAATTTGAGAGCTTAATCAGACGCGCATGGCCCAAAGGCTGCCGGGGGCGGGCGAGGGGCCACTTAAAAGGGTCTGGCGGATTTATTTACTGTGATGACCAAGAAATGAGGAAGCCTCGTTGTTCTTCAGAGTAAACACAAGGAAATTAAAGCCGAGAGCAGATGGACGAACGCTACCTGTAACTCGGCACGCTGCGGTGGTGTCGGACCGCTAATGTTAATCTGGATATTGACCAAAACCTTTTTGAAGGGGACACCTTCAAACTGGTGGAGAAAAAAAAGCTATAATCACACTTCAGAGCCACTGTAACCATGACAACCAAGGGCTAAGATCCCCTGGTGTTTGTCATTCAACCACGTTCACCGGCAAACAAGTGACCGTATGAATCAATTAGCTTGTTTGGGAAATACGTATTTGGCTAGCCACCGCCGGTTACGTCTCGTCAACTCCTTTCTCCTCCTGTTATTTGGACGCCGGCAGTCTTAATCAGCGAAGCCTCTTTTCTCTATCTCCAGCCGCTCCCCTTCTCCGTCGTCTGGCTTCGGTGGCCTAATTTGGCGAGCGAACGTAGCTAATGTGGATTAGCTATGCGCGCCGGCGCGGGCCAAGAATCCCTATCGGCTTAACGGGCCGATTAAAACCGCCGCCACGATTGCGTGTGTGAGCACGCATGTGAACGATGCCAAAAAAAACCCCGAGCTCCTCTATTTACACATCTGCACCTTGAGGGGAGTGGAGAATATATTTTAATCTGACCTGGAAAAGGAGATTTAAAGCTACGGCGCTAACAGATGTCAGACAGGGACGGGGATATCCGGGAGTCGGGATGAAGTGGACTTTGATGCGACGTCATTTTTATTGCTAAAGCACGACGTAGGCTAACCAGAGGCTGAGCTTCACTGTGTTTGTTTACTGTAAACGTCTGCACAGTACAGAAGAATGGCAATCCGTAAAGTATTTTCTATCACGCGGCGTTTGGGAGCACAAAGAGCCTCGTGTACACGGCCTTCAATTGTCGTTCCATTTAAGTGCCATTGTGAGTATACGCTACTTGTCAGGCTATCGTTTCCCAGACGACAAACTCAACCATGGGGCTCCTGACTGCAAAAACAATTTGATTCTTTCATCTCCATTAAATGAATATCCACTACAGACATCCCGGTTGCCACGGAGATAGTGGCGACAGGAGGCGGCGCGCCCGACAAGTGCCTCAAAGAAACAATTGTGGTTTTTTTTTCCCGAGGAAATGTTTCTGTATTAAATTGAAGTCAAAAAGCCTTCAAGTACGCGGACTTCATTTTGAGTCCGTCGCCCTTGAGGGAGCTTTCAGAGATCTCTTGGTGTCTGCATCAAAACAAGCTTTCATAACTCCTAATCATTTCTTTTAATTACTGGTAAATTAAAAAAATATTTATATACAGTTGGTGGCGCAGCCGGCGCTACCTTTTTTTTTTTTTTTTTGCAACGCCGTTGATTAAAAACCACTCAACAGACGATCAGGAACTTGTCTGACGCAAAAAGAGCCTTTGGAAGAAAGATCACAGCAGATTGCAAATGAAATGAGGATCTGAAGAAGTATGGCGTCGACGCTCATAATAGCGTTCGGGGCGTTTACCTTTGAAGAAGCAGTCCTTGCTGTGCACCACGTAGATGCGCCTCCTCTCCACGCAGGCCGTTCGGTAAACCTCGCAGTGGTTCTCGTAGAAGCGTCCGTCCGAGCCGCACACCGGCACGAAGGACGCCCGGCATTTCTCCTGGCACACGCATTCCGCCCGTCCCGTCGTCGCCATCAGCACGCATTGCCGTCCGCGACCGCAGTACGTCCTCCGACAGGGGCCGCTCTCCGAGTCGGCTGCAACGGAGAGGAAGGACGGCCATTACAATCGAGGCAAGCTAACATCTATACTTTCCACATATAAGCTCTTTTCATGTATTCCATCTCACATTGGCCCGGAAGAGGAGAGTTCACTCGCCTCCTTATCCCTTCGTACTAATTGCCCGTCGTGTTTCACTCTCTGATGCATCTGTGGGAAATGCAAACGAGCCCCCCCCCCGTCTACCCCTCGGCGACCTATGCGTTCGTGCTAAGGTCGACTACAAGATGGTTCGCCGTCTCGAGGCGAGAGAGATTAAAGCGCTTAGTGGCCTACCGCCGGCTCGCTTTCTTTCGACGAACAGGCCCTGAACGTGTCTGCCCCCCGCCCCCTAGCCCCCGCTTACAAGCATACAGCACAAAAGTAGCTAACAATACACAAGATGTTTGACATTTGCACTCTCTCTCAAGGCTAAAAGGCTAAAGCCTACCCGTCTAAGCGGGTTGGAATGGAGACCGCAGTGTTGTTGTTCTTTTATTTGCGGCGGGGGGGATCAATTGGAGGGCTGTAATGATCCGTTCCCGACACAACCGATGCATGTTTGTCTTATCTGGCTGACATTTGGACAAGCTGGCGTGTTGATTTACTTTTTCCAAGAGGATGCCGGAGCGCAAAAGATGGCGGAACTCACCGGAGACTTGAAACCCAAACAAGCTTTAAACCCACATTTGAAACCACAACACTGGTTTCAAATTGGAAGCCCTACCTCAGAAAGTGTGTTTGTGTGTGAGGCCTTTAAGTGCACTCTTCACTGGAGTCTCTCGGAAAAAGCCTCGCCACGTTTAGGCCTGAATTGACTTGAACCCGGGGCAAGGGGAATCTCCAGCTCTTTAAATCCTTTGAGCGGCATCCCCACTCCATTTGTGTATTTAATCATCGGCACCGTTTTTTTTTTATACTCATCCACCCCCCCCTTCGAGAGGGACACTCGCTAGCTTCCTCAAACCTGGCGCTCATTCCGCAAAACCTCCCCGGGGTGCCCGCGTGACATTTTGACTCGGCTTTTGTCGTGGAGCCGAAATGTGCTGACGCAGCTTGTTATTCGATTAGCAGAGGGAAGCGGGCCGCCGATAATTGAATTCACAGGGGACGAGCCGTCGATGGGCGTCTCGTACGCGACAAAGCGCTTGTGACACGACGGGCTTGCTGGGAATGAATATCAATGCAACATAACAACAAAAACTTGCAAGCTGAGATAAGACGGCTAACGCGCGGTACGCCGCGCGGTAACAAAAAGAACGGATGAAAATGATATCACAAAACTATGATTGCCGTGATAAAGGGGAAAAGCGTGAAATTGATTTATATGACGGCCTTAATGGATTCAGCCAAAAATAGAAAAGCAACAGCAATACTTAAAAAATAGATTAAATGTATTGTATTTAGTAGCTATTATGTTAGCTTAGTGGCTGTTAGCTTGCTAGCATTTGATCAATTTTCATTTCATATTGTACCTGATACATGGCATGATGTGAAATGTTATCTTGCAAACAATTATCTCAGAATAGCAGCTGTCAGCATTTTCGCACTTTCAAATAGTAGCTTCCTGAACTTTTTCTCGTTATCTTGTTATAATGTACCTCGGCATAGCAGCTATGTTAGCATTTGATCAATTCCCAGATTCACCTCCTACATACTCTCCTACTTTCTGCCTCCTTGATAATTCGCAACATAAATCTCGACAGTTTGTTAGGCGATAGCAAGTACGACCGCTATGGCTCTCATGCCTGAAAATCCCTCATTCCCCGAGCCAAGATATGGGCGGGGGAAGAAAAAAAAAGATAAATATCAGCCGTAAAGACGTGGCAGATGGCGTGCAGCTGTTTGCACCGGCAAAAACATGACAATTTGTATTCAGCGCGGATTAGCCGCCGTATGAATGTTGTATTAAACGTATGGAAATGAAAGCACAAAGCAGTTGCACAAAGCACTTAACGCTGCAGCCTAAATATGTTCCGCTGCATGTTTTACCTTCTCATTAAGTCAGGAAAAGTGCAACGTTGCCTCGTAGCTAGCGCAGGTGAAATTTGCTTTTCTATAAATACGCCGCGTTCATTTGCTCCCTTACGTTTCCCACACCAATTATCAAGTTGCTGTCTAATACTTTTCTTTGCTAACGATCATCAGGCAATTACTGAGGGCGGAATTGAAACATCCTGCAACGGTTTTTACTGTCAAGTATCATGTTAAGAATAGAAAGTCATCATCAAAAGTCAAGAACTGCAAACGTAAACAGCAAAGAAAGAGCCAAGAACCGCATCACAATAAGCAAAAAAAGAACATCATGTCCTCCATTTACATTACAAACGACAATAAAGACCCCCAAAAAAAAGAGAGCGCAAGGAAAAACAAAATCCTAGACGAACGAGGCTATGATTACAAATCACGACTCGTCCCCGAAGCGTCATTTGAGGCCGCGCCGAGAGAGGCTTCGCTCTGCTCTATCTTCTGCGGCTTTGACGACCGGGCAGATTTTCATGCCGGATTGCGATATAGATGAAATATTACAATCGCTACTAAAACGTCTGTGGGGTCCTCTTTGGCTTGACATTATGGAGACAAAAGCACTTTCATACGCGATTAGCGAAGCGGCGTTAGCCGGGTGTGTCAGTGGCGTCGGAAAGGCCAGCGGATAAACAAGTTGACTTATTAGCTTGTTTGCCGTGTCTGGCGCAAACACAAAACGCACCCTCAGTACATATTTAGACAGTTTAGCTACCTCCCCCCCCCCACAACAATAACAAATGATAAAGTCAAGGACTGGCAAGAGCTTGACATCAAACGCTAACAACGTTGCTTCGATTTTCCAATAACGTGATGAGGACTCGACACGTCCCGCGGAGCGTGGGAAGATTGCGTGAACGTACAAGAGAATGATTTCAATTATCTTATAGGCAAAAAAAAAAAGGGGGATTGGGGGTTATCATTAAAAAGGAAACCATAAATACTATGACTAAAAAAAATAAAAACACGCGCAAACCGTCCCGTTTATTAACTCGACTTCATTTTGAGTGCAAAAATAAATCCCATTCCCACTTGCCACTAATTACAGAAACATTTGCCTTCCCACAATTGATGGAAAATGTTTGTTTGTACAATATGGCTCCCTTTGTTAGTCCTTGCGATTTCCAAGTTCCTCAAGTAGCTCGCGTTGGTGCACGGAAAAGGAAGTTCAGCCAAAGTTCAGTTAGCATTTGACTTAAATAAAAAAAATCTTTGTGCTTTTTAAACCAAACAGGGAAAAAAAATGTGAAAGGCGGGGGTGGAGGGTGTGAAAATATAGCTGAGAATGTTGCTGGCGAAAAGAGGAGTACGCCGCTAACCTCATTGATGATGCACTCTTATTACATGCTAATGTGATTGGACTGGAAACTGCGAGGGAGGGGCGAGGGGTTAAGACTTCGGCAATCAGCGCAACTCAAGTACCACTTTCGTAAGGCTAGTCATAAGAATTCCCACGTATAAATTAGGTCGAATGAAAGAGACGAAAATGTCGTGCAAAACTGTTGGGCGAGAATCGTTTGAGCTGACTCCAACTGCCCGTCACCAACAGAGTGCAAAAAAAAAAAATCCAACATTCCAATCACACGGGAAGCCATTCATTCATTGGGGTGACCCTCCCGCCCTGCCCCGCCGCCGTCGCTCCTCGTCACGCACCTGACAGCATCAATACGGCGTTGCGGAGACAGAAAAGCGAGCGGAATTAGACTGTGTGAATAATTCATTACCGCCGCCGCTCGCCGCTCGCCTCCCATTCAAGTGACAGCGCTCGTGTTTAAATGATGAGTCGCCTCCCAGTCAGCACACAAAATAGCCAGGTACACTTTTTTTTTTGTCTTTTTGGATTAATATCATTTCTCTTACACACATAGACCGAGTCCCTCCTCCACATGCACACACACTTTAGGGACCGCCATCTTCCTTCCACCTGTCAACATCCCAGAGGCTCACTTGATGAGATCGCTCGCCTTCTGTTTTACATGCATCTTTCATTTATTCAATAGCTTCCTTTGTGTGTGTGCGTGTGTGTGTGTCGGCGGAGGAGGAGAGAAGATGAACGATGTCGAACAGAAATAGGGCAGTGGGAGGATGCAAGGGGAGGCCTGACGAGAAGGTCGAGAAAACACAGGTCAGGGAAAGCAAGATTTAATAGCAACAAAATGGAGCCTTGAATGGATGACACATTTATAGTCAGAAATACTTTTTGTAATATTAAGTCATATTTGATTGGCTTCATGTATTTAATTCGGGCACAGATCGAATCCGTGTGAAATAAGGCAAAAATAATACGTAAATTGAAACTCAAGGACAAAGAAAGAACCATAAGGGGCAAAAAAAAAAAAAAAAAAATAGAGGTCGTCAATGCGGGGTGAGAGTCTCTGAGAGTGGAAGAGTGATGGAGGGAGCTTCTGAGGGACCACCACTGAGCGGTCATCTTTTTTGTGTGTGCGTACGAGCGAGCGCGTGTGTAGCAACAGGAAGCAGCAGGCAGAGCTTGGATGTGCTCCAAGAAGTGCAGCGAGGATTTGGGGAATGTCCAAAGAGCCGTTGAGTTTCTCCACTCCAACCGGGCTAATAAGTAGCTTGGGGCCTCATGCAGATTTCGTGGCGCGTTTGATGGAATGCGATTCGACATCGTGTTTACAGCGGAAATGCCACAGGCCACGTGAACGCACTTGAAATAATCGACAGTCACAGATTAAATGTCTCCTCTTGTCACTTATTCAAGATGATGGGCGTAGAAAGAAACAGAAGGACTCCGAGTAATCCATTGAAAAAGTTTAAAAAAAAATAAGTCCAGGTGGGTTCAGCCAAGGGCTGCGAGAGGAACACTCAGCTTCAATCACATCATCATCCATAATGGATGACCAATGTAAATATCTCATGAAGGCGCGTCATGGAGAAAATGAGTCTGTGCTTAACACACACACACACACACACACACACACACACACACACACACACAGGGCAGTTGTTTATGTAATATTGATGCGCTTAATGGATGTTACGTGTGAACGTCGTCTCGCTCCCGCATTTTGTCTCGGCATTTTATATTCCATTGACTTACTTTCTTAAACGGAAAAAAAAAACTTTCGTCTTTGTGTACACCGAAACTTCTTCAAATAGGGGGGAAACTCTTTCATTGTTGTTAAACTATTTTGGATGTTGGATAAATCAGTTCGGAGGTCTCCACGTAGTTGTGGCTGCTGACCATCAACTTAGAAACATGCGCCACGCTGTCAGGGCGGCGATGATACGATGAGCCCTCACGGGGGGGCCGGGGGGGGGGCTAAAAGCGCCGAGCACAGTCCCCCGACGGAGTCGTCAATCATTCAGGAGGAACCGGGGTCAGACAAAGTGCGCCATTGTTTTTATTCATATGACGGGACGACGTCCGCCGGCGTCATAAAGTTTGCAAAAGGCCGTTCGCCGTCCACCAACAATAGCTCCTCAAGTAAGATAAGAAGGTTGCCGAGTCCATCGCTCTGGATGGTTGCCACGGTTACCTGGCAGAATGGCAGCCCCCCCAAAAAAAGTTTCTGTTGGACCTGACACACATTTTGCAAGGCGATATTTAATCAGGTCCAGCTTTGCGGGGGGTTTGCGTGACTTGAGATTTGCATTTTTATGGAGTTCCGGTGGCCTTGGCTCGCCCTTAACTCTGTGTGAACACAACAGCCAGAAGATAGGGACGTTAATTAGGGAACGGCAGTCGCGGCAGCACAATGGCGACGGGTGCTCAATGGCTCCTTTGCCTTATCGCTAATGGGCTCAAATTGATTAATGGACACGACCGCGAGCGGGAATGCTGAGCCCGACGTTCCTTTTGATTAAGAAATTAATCGTTTTAAGAGTTGGAATTCATCAGAGGAAAAAAAAATGCAATCATTTAAGTTTTTTTCCTTAAGGTGGCCAGACATTTCAAGGTTCTTTGTGTGGACACCCTCTTATTTCCAAAATGGTGACTCGTACAAATTTGTAAATATAACAATATATCGGCCTTCTTCAAATGCCATTTGGAATTCTTCGAGATGCTGTAAATAGAAAGTTGTTCTTCAAACTCATGTATGATAGTCTACCTAGCAACAAATCATATTTAATAGCCATGCAGTGATTATGGGAGTCAATTATGGATGCAGAGTTTATTAAATCATATATGATTAAAAACATACAACTTTATGAAGATTGTGATTATTACAGATGGGCGGCTTTGTATGCGTATTTTATTAGCACGCCAACGCCGCTCCGCGTGAACATATAATTGGAGCAATCGATCACATACGAACGCACACGCCAAAAGGCACAAATACACGCAAGTGACCTCCAAGCCGCCCGGCAAGAAGCATCATTTGTTTAGCCAGCAGGTTTCTCATTCAGCCTCCGGAGAATTATGAAGGGACGCTGCGCCGCATAACGGCTTATCTCCACATCATTAGTAACAGCACACGCTTGACTCATCTTAATCATGACTCCGCTCCGGTTCTTATTAAAACAAAAATGTCAGGCTTGGATTGATACAGCAGAAGTGGCTTGAAAAAAAAAAAAAAAAAAAGGAAATTTGTCATTTCTGCTGGTTAAGGATTCCCGTTGTAGTTGAAATGTACTTTGGGGCAAAAATGATTGTGCCCCATAGATTCTGCCTAGCAACAACTACTGTACATACAGTTGTGTCATCTGCTGCTTTGTCGGGATGCGCTGGAAAGTCTTGTCCCAACCCCATTCCTCCGTAATAGGCCATAGTTTGCCAAACATCAAATCGAGAGTGATATTTTGTCTCCCGCCGAGCACTTTCACACTTAAGCCAAAGTGCTGTTGTGTCCGAAAAAAAACAAAACTGCACTGTGCCCTTAAAAATTGTAAGCGGTGCAGCCTTTCCCGGTGACATTACATGCTGATCTCGCTTCCCTGATCCATACAGCTGCCGACGATGCAGGAGATGGATGGCTGCGAGGAGTCCCCGAACAATATAGGATGCGCTCAGCCGTATAATAAGTGATAAAAGCCCATGTATTCGCCCTCCAGACTTTTTTTTTTCCCACCCCCCCCAAGCAGAGCTCAACGGGGGGCTCATTTCGCCGAGTAAGACGTGCTCAATCTTCTTTTTATACACCCTAAAAAGCAGCAATCTGGCCCCGCAAGTTTGCCGTGAATGATGGCGAAGCGGGCCGAGTGGCACGCAAACGTGGAAGCACTTTGTCACTTTCACCCCCGGCCGGGTGCACGCCGTCCGCCCTTCAACTCGCGGAAAACTGGCATATTTTTGATCACGGTTCCGTCAAACGTGACAAAAAAGGTACGCGAGAAAGGGAACGGCTTTAAAGCGTCTTTTGCAAACACTGAAAATAATTAAGTCGATAATGAGATGAACAAATGTGTTTTGTAAACACCAATGACAAACATAGTTTGCTCGAGCAATTAACAAAACGGTTTTCGTGCCACTGACGGCAATCGTGAACCTCCGACCTCCAATTAAACCAACATGTCGGGATTCGTTAAAAAGAAAACAAAAATGGCTGCTATTTATTGCGGAAGAACCAAAAGACTGAATACTGAAAAATGTCCTTGCTGGAGGGCGCCGCTCTACCAGCCACCGGCGCACCCCCAATCCCCCTTTAGGCTTTTCATCTCTCCAATAACGGGACCTTCCCAAATAGCTTGGAGATTGCGTACGGCTCTTTTAGAACTTAATTACACCGTAAAGTAGTGGCGTTTACGCGCCGTAAAAGACGGCGCCGGGTGATTTGGGCGTCGTCTTTATTTGATCACGTCATCTGGTTAATGCAGAGCAAGCGAATTGTGTAAACACGCAACGCACAAAAAGTCCAGCCTTCGAATGCGTATTTTGTTTCCGTAAAGGTCCAGCCGGCTTCTCTCTTAGGAGAAGCCGAACAATATTGAGCTGGGTTATTGGAAAATATGCAAAAATTGATCATAAACCGGCGCGCAAAAGGCCACGAGCCGCTCCGCAATCAATGATCACTCCCACGCAGACGTTTATCGCTGCAGACCAAAGCGAGGAAATGACCGATCGGCCATTTTGACGAACAAACAAAACGTCAAAGCGGAATCGTCGTGAAATAAAGGCTAATCGTGTATCGGTACTGATTGTTTGCAATCAAGATTGATCTTTGTGGCATTGTGTGTTGAAATGAACAAAGCACGCGGGTTTGTCATGGCCGATCAAAGGCGATTACAGGCTGGACCGTCCTCACTGATGATCCGTCACCTTGAATCAAGCCCGGTGATTGCGACTCATCGTGCGGGCCGAGCAATCAGCCGCGCTCGCAAATCAAAGAGGTTGATTCCTCCCCCCTCTCCCCCTCCGACTACCCTTACCGTCTAAAATCTAAAGTAAACCTCTCCTTTTCCAATATTTCCAATTGTCAAGATGGTTGTGATTGGACAATTAATTATCACCGCTGCCGCCGCCTCGCTAAAAATATGACTTATCAAGCGAACCGCCATCCCTCTGGAGAGATGCAGGGAGACAGCTCGGAGGGACAGCAGCAAGACCGACATTAGCATAGGTGCGATCGCTTGCAGAGATAAACGAAATCCGTCAACTTGGCATTGATTGTTACGATTCTCTCCGCTCTATTAAGACTCTTCTAAGCAAATGTGCTTGTTGCGTTCCTCTTACTCACTGGCTTATTGTTTCACTTCTAATGGTTTTCAAATATTTAAAGGTGTCTAAATCGATGCAAATTGAAAAACATTTGAAGCAGTTTTACATTTTAAGTAGTTATGCGCTACGTCGAATCGATGTAATTGCTTAACGGGGGGAAAAAAAGGCTAACGAAGGTCGCCGTTTCCATTCCGAGGCAGCGTGACTCCATTAGACTGCAGCTTCTGGCCAGCGGCCCACTGTGAACAAAGTTGGCGTGCTCGGACACCTCGCGCCTGGCTAGCCAGCATGCTTTAGCTTGGTCCTGGCAGCGCTCAAAGAGCCCCCTGAAGACACGAGTGTGGCATTGCTCCAGTCCAGCTGGAAATGTGTCTGGCGACTGAAACCCATCTGCAAAAAAAGCAGCGGCTCATCTGTCAGCATCCACTTTGCACGATGGGGAACATTCACAAGGCTGCCATCAGTGGCCGGCAGACAACAACAGTGTTGCTAAACATATGCGACTTCATTGTATGGCAATTGTCGGGGTGAACTAATTTTATCCGGGGCAACTTTTGCGGAATTTATGCTTGTACACCAGAAAAGGCAAAAACTTCCATTTCCTTCTTTAAGGTTCCGTGCTTGACGTTGAAGGAAAAAAAAGTCGGCAGGCAATTCTCTCAAAGCTAATCCTCCACAGCACAGCCAGCCTCTGGGCAGCTGCTTGGGAAGCAGGAGAGCTCTTTGGCTGTGAATCTCCCACCTGACAAAGCCGCTATAAACTTCACACAAGTCTCAAAGGTGCCTCAGGGAGTCGACCCGCGGGTTAGATGCAAGTACATCGTCCGGTCTGAGGTCGATAATAACTTGGCTCCTTGTCCTTCGGACTGAATGGTGGAAGGCGTTCACGTTTTAATTAAGGAGTTAATAAAAGGTCTCGGCCGGAGGTTATGGCTAGCATAACTATGGCGGTTGGGTTGAAAAGCCAACGGTTGGTAAAGGTTAGCATAAGTTGAGAATTTTAACAAAGGGGGTAAATGTTAGCATTTCCGTTAAGGAGCTAACGAGCAATCTCGCGTCAGGGTTAGCATCACAGGATTTGGCTAACAACATGAGCGAGGGCAAAACAAAATATTAGCATTCAGCGGGAAGAGATCCAGCAATCGACATTCTGGCAACTAACAGTTTGGTTATTACCATTTTCTTTCATCGTGGTTAAACGTTGCCAGGGTGAATTGCTAGTGCAGTGTGACACCTTGTAGAATTACCGCGCCTTACGGTTAGCGTGATTAGCATTTTGGTTCATCTACTGACTTGGTCCATATTCGAATTTTCCATCAAAACCTGCGAGGCAGCTAAATAGATGCAGCTTCCTTTTGAAAGTCCGACCGGCGAGGGTGGGGCGGGGAGTATTTTTTAAGATAAAAACAAGTTTTTCTTTGACTTGAAAGGGAATTAATGGGAGACAAAGTGCGCTGAATGCGAATGTCAGCAGACCTCCCGTGGGCTCAGATTAAGTATTTACAACTATATCCAAAGATAATGTACCATGATCTCAGCCACCCAGCCAGCCTGCACTCTCTCGAAATAACACTGAGATGGACTATTAATGATACATGAATGTAATTACATTTCTCCGAGCGCTTTTTGCCTAATAGACCCACGGAAGGATGTGGGGGCGCATGGTAATTAAAGACTTTAAGCTTCTTGGTAGCGGGCAGACATCGTTTTATGCCGTTCAGGCAAATAAAAGTGTGCATTTTCACTGGAGTGATTTAATGGCTCACAAAATAAACAGGAGAGAGAAGAAAGGAAGATGACCCACTAAGACAGCAAATCCAGCTTGGCCTAATTTGACCATTTTAGGCTAAAGAGTTAAGAACAAGTGTTTGGGGTATTGTTAGCATAACAGGCTAGTTTAGTACGCATTTCGGCCTTTCTCAGCAAGTTCGGAAAGGGAGTCGTTTTTTTCCACTACTCGATGTGAACGATTGCCGCTAAGACAATGATCGGACAATCAGATGGGGAGCTAGCTGGCTATAAACGTCGCTGGAGTGCCATTCAATCAGCCGCCTCGCGCCATTATGACGTTCTAATGGAACCTTGTAGCGTTTCATGCACTGTACAAGTCGCATTTTAGGAGTGGCAATGCATGATACCTCAAGTTTTGTCACTATTCAAGTACCTTATACAGGATGCAATTGAATAATATGCTTGGTGAAAATACTGATATATTTTTTGTAAGAATCTAGAAAAATAAATAATAAATAGTATATAATAAATATAATAAACAAATAGAAAAATAAACACCTGCAATTTTATATATAATAATATAATTATATAATAATTCCAAAAAGTCGTTTTCATTAACAAAATAATAGACAGGTCCCAAACGTCGTCAGCAGATGTCCTCTACCGATAAAGTTTCCGAACTACACCACTGACGTTTTGTTACAAACTGCTGGCTTTTTTTATTTCCGTTTCGGTAGGCAAAAGTGGTGCTGAAGGCTTTAACCTCTTGGTGCTTTTTTTCCACAAATTGCCTCAGCCCTTCTGGGAATGACAGCTGAATTATCGTTTCTTTCTGCGGAGGGACAGCTCATTCTGCCACGTCAAAATAAGCACCCGAGCCGAGCCAGCATCTGATTCCCGCCGCATCCTAACTGCCACTGCTTAGTGTGGCTAGTAGCAATTTCATTACCCTCTGTCTTCCCCCAACGCTGACGTCCTTAACCGATGGCGCCCGCCCCGACTCGTGAGGATCCTCGGCGGTCGCACCTGTGGCGCCGCCATTACGCCATTGCTATTTGCGCAAATTGCTCCATTTGTGTTTGAATACCAAATGCCGTTTCGGGAGATCGTATCTCGTCGCCCCTTAATGGAGCCGTTACCACGGCGGGTCTTTGCCGCCGTTGCGGCGGAATGCTAACAAAAAAAAAGAAGCAAACATCCCGTTGCTAAGTGTTGTGTTATTGGGGAACTGAATTAAGCTCCAGTGTGGAATAGAGAATCAAGAATGCGTCACTTAAATCGCACATTATCGTAATTACAGTGGAGTGAAAACCCCCGTATGACTAAATGTAGCAAATTTGAAATGATTTTACAAATTGAGAAAGATTCAACGTTGCTGTAATTAGAATCAAGTACTGTCAAATGAGTCGTTGGATTTGCAAGTATCATCGGAATTCAGTAGAAGCAGCCAAAGAATAACGAAAAATTCCAATCTAGACAAAAGTAAAATCAAAACGGAATGCCGATTGTTTTACATCGCATTAGAAGTCATCGAAACAACTCGACTGTCAAGTGTGACCAGTTTTGTTGACCCGCTTTTATTGCAATCCGCCCGCCTCCATCTGGATGTTATTTACCACACGCTCAATAATACATTATTCATCCATCTCATTCTGAGGGAAGCGGCACCTGCAGTTTTTTTTTTTTCTTTTTTTCAATTAATCTTCATGCATTTGAAAACAGCTCCTCAGATCACACGCTCTCAGAAATAGATTCTTGTATACGCGGCGGCGTCACTGTGAAGCTATTCTCGGACACTCAAAGGATATAGCTGGTCTTTGATGCGCCTTTTCATTGGCGACTGAAAGGAAAGAAAAATAATGGAGAAATGGGAGTGTTGCGATTTTACTCGAATGTTTTGTCATTAAATAAAACAAATAATAAATTAAAACAATGTAATCATATATTTTCACTTGTTAAAGCTAGAATTAGTATAAAAAAGTAGAATTACGGTGGCCTTCGAGGGTCTAAAAGGCTCTACTTAGAATTAGAAATAAAATAAAACAATGTAATCGTATATTTTCACTTGTTAAAGCTAGAATTAGAATAAAAAAAGTAGAATTACGGTGGCCTTCGAGGGTCTAAAAGGCTCTATTTAGAATTAGAAATAAAATAAAACAATGTAATCATATATTTTCACTTGTTAAAGCCAGAATTAGAATAAAAAAAGTTGAATTACGGTGGCCTTCGAGGGTCTAAAAGGCTCTATTTAGTATTAGAATTTTTTTTTCTCAATAAAACTCATCATTGTGGCTTTGAACACAATGACAACATCCTTGTTGGGAGCTACGCGAGAACACCCCTTAAGTGTTGTCGCGACGAAACAATTAATTCACCAATTAATGAGCTGTCAGGTTTGTAGCGGCGCGTGCCAGACAGGTGGCAAGGCTGGATGCGGGCCAGCCGCCTAATAGAGATCGCTCGTCTCGGACGTGACAGCTGGCGACGGCGGCGTGAAGGCGGCGGCATCGTTGTCGCGAACGTGCGCCGTTTGGCTAACAACTGGAGCCTTTAAACGCGCCTTAAAAAGAAACAGGCGCTATAAACAAAAGGATTAAATAGCCACGGCAAAAAAAAAAAACAATTGCGATATTATTTTTGTCATTTATATATTTGGGTAACATTAAATGGCGTCATTTGTATTGATTAAATTGTTAAAACAATATTTTCTAATGTTCATGTCGACTTTGACCTGTAACTACTCCCCCCCCTCCCTGCCGTCTTAGCTGAATTAATTTTTACCGCTGGAACTCGGACAAGTTTAGCAAAGCCCTGTCGTAAATCTCGCCGGCGAGGAAGAGGAGGAGTGATTTCATTAAGCCGAGCGACCATAAAGATCACCCTGACATCCCGAGACCTTATCAAAGTCGTAAAAGTGAAATGAAGCTTTGTTCAACGCCCGCTCCCCACCTTGTGTCGGTGACTCGCGCCGACAAGAAAGGAAATTGACAAAATGAACTAGCGGCTAGCGCCACGAGCTAATGCACACTAAGACTCCATTTGATCAGCCAACTTTATTCATATTAATTCCGGCCGTGATCAATCTATGACAGCATCAAACTCTTGAGTATCCCGAATGACGCCGCATTGCTGGGATAAATCAGCGGTTGCGGTATAAATGATTAATACGCAGCTTTTTCTTTCCCCCCCCCACGCAACCGTTTCACAGTGGGTGACATTTCAAAAGAACGACTTGTGTTGAAATGTCACAATATCCGCATGGCGGGAAAGCGCCACTTCCTGCAAAAGTGGGCCAGCGTGATTAATGCCACTGCCGTCACGTGACGCAAACAAGTCGGAGGAAGAATTGGAAAACAAAGAGATGTGAAAGCGGCTAACTCGACATGCACAGAGCGTAGCGGCGGCGACAGGAGGATGTGGCTTGGCGTACAAATAGGCGGCAAGGTAATTAGTCCCCCGGGGGAAATTGGCAAATTCCAAAATGTCTTTCCTGCCGTCACAAATAAATAGATATTTCCTAAAAAAAAGATCATCAACAAGTTGGCTTCAATATGATGAAGCCACACATATTAGGAGCTATTAGCATTAGCAACACCTGCGCTAGCCACGAGAGCAACGTCCCAAATCAAATCTGCCGAATGATGCTGACTCGTCATATTTTCAAAAATCAATTTGCTCGTCCAACAACACTGCAGCTCTGCTTAGCTTTTGAACGACTACTTTTTCAGCCTACTAATCTGAACACGTGACTTTCTATATATGACGAGTATTTGGAGATGTTGATGAAAATGGCAAAGAAAAGTAACGCGAGCGTGGTGACACAAAACTGTCGTCTCCGAGCATCACCTCCAGGGCATTCTTTTATTGTCATCTTGCATGTGTGTGTGCTTGTTATAAATTCACACCCTGCTGCCTGTCGACGTGTGTCAGAGAGACACCTGTTTCCTGTCGGGATTCGCGCAACTTGAGCGCTCGGGTAATATCGTAGCGGGCAGGTGTTTTTTTGCCAGGAAATACGAGTGCAATTAACGCCAAGAAAACCAAAATAAATACGATGACTTTCATAAATGGACTCGGCTGTCGATGCGCTAAAATAAACACGGCGGGTCGGGCACGGCGAGAGCGAGCGAGCGAGCGAGCGAACAACTGGCGGAAGTCGACGGATAAAAGTTGACGAGTTTGACGGGAAGGAAAAAAAGAACAGGATGGCAGGCAGATGTTGCAAAAAACGAAGAGAGGAGATGTGAATTCTCGTGAGAATTTCGGTTCAAACTACAAATAAAGTCAGCTCGGAATGGCCTATTTAAATGTGCGATTGCAAATTCCACGGAAAATGACGATATCGAGACACAACTCACAACCCAACATCGTTTGGGCGAATTCCAAGCAACTACCTTTCGGAGTTCATCCTTTGGAAGACTTTCGGGTGATAAATGTGAGTTTTTCCAGCTCGTAAAACATCCGCTGGCTTTTATGAAGGTCGTTTTGTATTCGCAGGCGACGATATGAAAAGGCAAAGTGAGCGTCGCGCCACAAGTGAGATGAAGCAAAAATAATACAGAGCGCCGAGGTGTCGCCGCTGCTTGCAAAACTGCTGTTTGATTTAAACACAGCGCGTGTACTCACATTGATCGATGCTCCCGGCCGTTTCGACCCTCTCCTGCAAACACACACACACACACATGGGTTGTTATTACGACTGCAAACGGATAACAATTTGTGCCCATCCCAAAAACCAAAACGACCCATGTGTCAATTTGGAATTCTAAAAACGTCCAATAAACAAACACGCTTCTGTATTCTGTCTGATTAGTTTACCAAAAGAGAATAAATCAATCATGAACTATTTTCACCAAGCTAATCCATCTCCATCCCATCGCCGTTCCCCCGGTAGCGTTTACCGCAAACGTCGAGACCTGGCTCTTATCTAATTCGTCTGAGCTCCGACGGGGCTTCCTAATGAGCTGAGTGAAATGAAGCCAAAGGAGGCGAGTGCAAATATCTCCACGAGCATCAACAGATCAATGCGAGTGACCATGAAAAAAAAAAAAACGAGCTTCTTCCTTACTTGAGTTTCTCAAATTAGAGGTAAACTACGTGTTTCAAGAGATAGCCCTCGCCGCCATTTCCCCACCCGACACCGCCACGCCATTTTAACACGGCAATCATCCAAAGGGCAACGCTCGGCTGGCCTCAATTTCGCTCCAGGTGAGAGCTCGTCAAGCCACGCGCGACCGTTAGCTCGGAATAAACGTGCCGGGCGTGAGCCCAAACGAGGGTTCTTTCCAATTGAATTATAGAAATGGATCCAAATATTGAACGACCTTAAACACAAAATTGTAGCTTTTTTTTTTTTTTTTTTTTTTTTTGGAGATGTTCAGTCAGATGTTTTTCTGAATGGTTCGTCCTCTTAAGGCCAATTCGGTCGGGTAGATAAACGAGATGTAAAACCTCAAGTTATTAAACATGATCAAGGTGCAAAAAAGGTCGAAGCGCTTCGATTAAAGCGTGCCCGGCGCATTTCACGCTCGTAAAAATGCGAGCGCGTATGACAAACATCGCCCGACGTCAGGAATACAAAAACGCCTCGTTTTCTCAGACAGAGAGAAGCGACTCCATTCCCGCACTTGACTTTTCCGTTTTATGTTATAGGAAGTTTGTAAAACCATTGTCGTAAATTCCGCGTTAAAGTTGGCAGCCAAGCATTCTCATTGCTACCCACTTGGCTTTTTTTTTTTTTTATACGAGATTGGGAAGCTCAAGGAAGGCCGATTCTGATCCGATTTAGTCATTTCTAATTGCAGCGACCCTGTAAAGTAAATTTAGCCTATTTGCGCAAAGTCGTAAATTGTGAAGAGGGTAAAAGAAGCAATAAGACAAGAGTTTCGAAAAATATAGCAAGGCCTTAGGGTTCAACAAAGATGTTGCATTGTTATTTACCGTGGCTGGCGTTTCCAAAGATGTCTGCGGGATGTTAGCAGCGCCCATCTCGAGTCTCCTGTGTCCTCCAGCCCAGCCGCTCCCCAACAGAGCGGCCAGAACGGCAGCACAAACAGCCAGGCTGCCCATCGGCGCCTTCCCTGTATGGGAGAATCGATAAAAGAAGAAAAAGTTATTCTGTTGCCTTTTCTGCGCCACTAGAATTGAACCCACGAACGCTTCATTCCAGGTATTCTAGCTTTTGACTCCATTTTTTATTTTTACTCCTGCTACTTAGGGACTCAAACATGGATTTTCGATGATTCATCGACCATCAAAACCGCACAATAGACAGAATTCCTCATTCTCGATCGTTTTGTTATGTAAATTGATTATCACGCCGATCCCTGGGGCCAACGATGGATACAAAATGCAGATGACATGCTAACTTGCTAATGCGCTAACATCCATACAGTGGAGACCCAGCGAAATGTCGGCCATTTTGATTTTTACTTATTTTGATCATTATTAGGATCCTTCAAAGATGACAAATATAGAAGTGATTTTGAGTGTGGTCCAAAAGATTTTTTTAAAAGTCAGCCTCTGTTTTATTTTCCACTTTGATAGGCATGTCCATCAGATATCATACAGTCTGCCATTTTAATTTGAGTTTTTCATCCTAGACAGCCTCATTGTGATCCATTGTCAGTTTTGGCCCGCCTTTTTTGTTGGCCTAGCACAAAGCCCGCCAAATTGCACTAATCAGAGAAATTGTGAAATTAGTACTAATCAAAAGACTTCCAAGAGGGGAACAGGAAGCGAATGCTTCACTCTTTCGAGGAACTGACGTCGATGTCATTCGGCAGCCGTAATCGCCGGCGGGCTGACGGGCGCTCGCTCTTGAAAATTAAGTGGCAAATGAGATCTGCCAGTCACTGTCTGCTAATGTGTGAGCCGCGCACACACACACGAAATTCAAGTCCTATTTTCCCGACGCATGGACATCAAAACTTCCAAAATATTGATTTTCTTTGTTTTTACTCGTTTACCTTCACCGGGCTTTGAAAAATGGTCACGTCTGAATATAGCCGACTCGCCTTTAGGATGTATCAGCTTCTTTTGGCCTTTTGTGCTGACTTTTTTTATTTAGGTCAATGTAAAATATTCATTCGCTCCGCTGCAAAGGTTTTTTAAGAGAGTGCACGGAAGCACACGAACTGCCCACTGCAGGTGCGGCTAAGTCGCTTGCTAGCTCCAGTAGATGATCCCAGTGGTGTGATGATAAATCACCTCCACCGTTTGTCTTGCTTAGTAGATTCAATTAGAAATAATGAATTAGTTCTGAAAAAAAAGAAGGGACCGTAAGCTGGTATTTATTGTTGCGGATCTGAAGCTACGTCTGTTAGCCTTCCTGACAGGAAATAGAGACACAGAGAAGGATGTAGTTTAACACTTTGACTTAGATGTGACAGCCATGCACTCATCTCATATCAGCTCTCCTGGATTCATCTTGAGCTTTTGGCAGTCGAGGGACGGAAGGGGCGCAAAAAAAAAAAAAGTGACAGGTCAGCGTCAGCCTTGGGATCGCATGTTCTATACTCCTGCTTATCTCCCCCACGCCGCACATGAGCACTGGAGCTTTTTCACCCGGGCGGAAAGATAAGGTTATGAACTGTCACTCTGCGTAATGGAAACTCCGGCGTGGCACGCCGGCCCCTAGAGGACGGACGGAAAGTTGACGGCGTGTCAGTTTGAAGCGTTGACAGTGTCTGCTGGAAGAGATTTTAGAGATCATGACCCCCCCCCCTCCTCCCTTCTAATGCTGTATGTTTTGAAAAATAATCCCAAATGAGAAAAAGAATACGATAAATTTCTATTTCCATTTCGATGATAGAAAAAAAAAGGGATTCTCTTATCAACTGCCTGCAAATTTATTATCGTCCAACCCACAGCAGATGTAGCTTAAAGCGTTTGGACAGAAATAAAAGACATCTCGGAAAAGACTAAGAAGCTACCGTGTTGCACTTTTTTTTGTTTTGTTTCACGCCTCGTCGACTCCCGCTCGACTGCTCTTTGTCGAAATTCTGGCAGCTAGTGGGACGTGTAAGTCGGACACGTCGGCGTTCCTCGGGGAGACTCGGTCGGGGGAACATCATGACGAGGGCTAAATCCTGGATTCCCCCAGGAGGGATAAAGATTGCAGGAGCTAAGGGGACAGGGGGGGGGGGGGTCCCTGGTGGGCCTGTTCTGTACCACTACCAGTGGAAGAAGTCTATATTATCAATCAGTGATTCAAATAGACGACAGAAAATGGGAAATGATTTTTGTCCCAAGAACACGGTCGATGGTGTTTTGTTGTTCTTGTGCTGCTCCTGTTAACCACAAACTTCCCCCAATGCCAAAAACATTTATTCTTGTCACCCAAAATGACATTTGACTATATGAAACCAATATTTGGGAGGCAACCTTCCCGTCAACATGTTTTTCCCCGTGCTCTTGGTCAGCCGCCTATTTGCCTCGAGCCGCCGAAGCGGGCCGAGTCAGCAAAGGTCATTTGGGGAAGTTCGATATTAGTGAGCAGAATTTCAAGTGGCTACGGAGAAAACAGCGGCACAGCGGGTGGATGGGGAAAAAAAGTCACCCGTGTCCCTGTAGGCCACTCAGAATCATTATTATTATTCCAACCAAGTGTCTGTGCGGCTTTCGATTTCAATATCTCACAGCAGGGCTCATCACAGTGTGTCGCTAAAATGCCACTCATCATCTCTGTTATTGTTTTGAAACATTAGATGTTTTTGAAAAAGTCAGGAAGAATCGTCACTGATATGAAAGCTCTTCAAAGCTTGGCTGGGTTGGAACTACGAGGTCACATATCGGCTGGCGTCATACTAAAGTGCGTTTTGATTCGCCAGCGAGGTGAGTAAATAAAAGATGAGTTGGACAAGGAGAAAACTGGCTTGCCATCATCTCGGGTTGCTGCACGAGCTGCTGCACCGTCGCCCTCCATCAAAATCAACAACCAAGCTGAGATGCATAACCGGGGACGGACCGCAATACTTTTACTTTTTTTAGTTCTGACAAACATGGAATGTGTTTTAAAACTTCAGGATGTCTGTCACCCAGTTTTGTATAAAAGTCACCAAACTTTATTTTACTGGAATTTAGTTATTTCCCTGATTACATCACCTGTCGCTAGGCAGAAACAGGCCTCAACTGCCTTATAAATTAGGAAAAGGACTTGTCATGGTCACCTGTTGCTAGGTAGAATTCATTGGGCTGAAACATTAGCGACTTGGAAAAATTATGAACGTGCCAGTCACTTGTATCGTAAAATCGGCAAGCTGGGACACTGCCCCATTTAGAGCCAGCAAAAAAAAGTCTCCCAAAATGTCTAATATCTACACAAAACGAAATATTTTAGCTTGCGTGAGTCATATAAATGATTCACTTCCTTGTTGTGCTGACTGGCACAAACTGTCTCAGTCTTTTTGATCAAGGCACCATCTCGGGAACACAAGCACGAAAAAAAAAAAAAAAGAACTCGAAAGCACTGCCAGCGGTTACAAAATTAACAAGCGACAAAACGTCGTTTTACCGAGGAGGGGAACGTGAGCCGTCTGGAGAAATGTAACAAGATGGCATTCCAATGGCTTTCCTCCACCTAGACATTTAGTGTCTCCATACACATACATATTGTAAAAAAAAAATAAAAACTTTTTGTTTGGGTAGCAGATGTAATATTGGTGTCAACATGTCTGTGAGCCAAAGCACAATTCAAGCCGCCTCGTGGACTCAATAGCCCGCTGTGCTCATAGTCGAGCGGCGGAATACAATACGTGCTCTCCACTGTCATTATATATGATTATTATGATTATGGGCTGCTGCCTGGGAAAAAACAAAACAAAAACATGATGTGCTTGGCCATTATGTTGTACGAGTTGGAGATGCCATTGTATGATAGAAGCAAATGTCCAGCCAGCCATTTTCATAGTTCATGCCAAATGTAAAATGATGACGACGTATTATGCGGTTGTCTGTATCGATACGTGGGCCGATATCACGATACCAAGCGATATCACTGTTTCGTTTTGGTACCTTGGCGATATGGCAAGATATAGTATCATGATACTAAAATAGATTAGCGATTTACAACGATACACGGTCAAAATCGGGTTTCAGCACCATGGACAGCACCCGCACCGCAATGCTATGTAGCAGTACACAGGTGATCTTGGTTCTTCTTAGCTATTTCAAGTCAAATTATTGGGACCAACAGATTTTGAAATGTTTTCTGCACTTTTGATGGAAGCAAATATTAATATTGTGATGTAATTAATTGTTATTTTTTGTTTTTTGTTTTTTTTGGGGTGATACATCTTTTACGGCAGTCTAGCAATACGGCTTAAAACCACATTTCTTAATCCTGCTTTGAGGACACTCATCCGAAAGTTCCGCCACGTGACACCGGAGCCCCATCATCATAAGTCATTATCATAAATCACTCCAGCCAGTACGTGTGTGTGCGTAAGCCGACATGTGGCGTGCAATTGAGCCGCGCAACGGGCACCACTGCTGCAGACACTCACTATTGGCACGGAAAATGCAACCCAGCTCGCATGTCTGCATTTTAATCAGCTGTCACACAACACATAGAAACGTCGGAACAAACTTACCCATGTGACTTCCCGGACGAAAAAGAGGCAAAAAAAAAGAAGAGTCCAAGTGTGACAGCACAGTGTGCTTCTCAGCTCCGTGTGCGCGTGCTTTCGGATTCCCAAAGTGTCAGCGCCGCTTCGCCATCCTCCGGGCGCCTCTCTCTGCAGCGTCTTCTGTCCTCCTCCTCCTTTTAGGCTTCTCTCCTCCTCGTCGTCGTGTTGGTCTGAGGGCGCCGCGCACCTCCGCCGCCCTATTTCAAGCGCGCTGCCGTGCTGACGTAAGCAGGGGAGGAGGGGGGGAGGGAGGAAGACGCGGGGCAACACAAGCGCAGGCTGGGGTGGAGAAAGACATCCTGGGGGAAGAGAAAAGAAAATATTCAAATAAAATATCATAAATTAAATTATACATCGACTATATTAGACTACCACCCCCGAAAAAAAATCTTCCATCAAACTTGCATACGTCATTAATCATTAACACTTAATGCAAAATTCATCGAGACGATGAGAGGAAAGTCAATTAGCGAACTCGTTGCGGTGTAAAACAGCAAAAATGAAATTGTGCTTATCACGCACATTCCTTTGAGTCTCGCTCTGCGTTAACTATCAAAAACCCAAAGACGTTTATTGCCGTCGTGAATGGGCTTAATGGCGGGACTGGTGTTTAACGGCCTCGTTTACGCGCCGTAGGTGCAGCGGTTAAATTAGTGGGGGGGGGGGGGGGGTGCCTTGCGCAAGAGCGCCAACTGTGCGCCAACTGACTGTCAACAAGTTTGCGATGGGACGTAAATTGGTATTTACCCGAGCGGTTGCGATCAAACTTGATGAAGCAGCATGTGGCTCGACACATCAATCGTATGTTTGCCGGCTCGCTGTGTTTTCCTCGTGTTTCTCGCGGCGACATCAAAAACCGCTCAAAACACCTACTCCTTAAGCAGCGATCCATACTATTGACGGAAAGCACACATGATCAATTCATAAAAGCAAACAAACTGGAGGCGACGTCTGTAGGCACGCCCGAGTCGCGAATCGATCCTGCCTAAATGGAACGAATACGTCGGAGCGCCGCGGGGGAGCAAAGGAAGCCGACGCGTCGGCTATCCCTGGAGCGCCGCCGCCGCCGGCTACGCGATTGCACAGATAATGATGCTAACAGCTAGCGGTGATCATTAGCCGGGCCCATCAGCCGCTTAGCCGTGTTTGCACTAGCTGCCATACATCAGAAACATAATATCCTGCGAGTCTCCCGGGCATATGTCGGCACTAAAAAGGTCTCCTTGGCGTATCTGCCGCTTCTTCGCTGACGGCCAGTCGTAACTCGTCTTTATGCGCCCGCCGCCAGGGCGCATGATTCACGCGCGGGAACGACGACATTAGCGCTAGGTGTCAGCGCGGCCGTGAAACACGACGTGTGGTGTGGCGGGCGGTCCAAATGGCAAGGCAAACTGTGGACGGACAGATCAATATGGATATTAATATAGGTTGATGCCGGTGTATATAATTTGAGTTTTTCTCCTGCATAGAAAAAGTTTAATCCGCAATCTGTGCCCTTAATAGTTGAGCTAAATATGCGGTACGCCATCATCATTTAATCTGATTCCAAATCAATTTGACAGATTGTTTTAGACAAAGTAGTCATTGGCATCTGCTGCGTCGGCATGTTCCGCATTGATCGTGAAAGGCCACATCTGGACGGCGAATTTAATCAGGGTCGTTATTAAAATGGAGGGGAAAAAAAGTCTTCTATCGGGGCTTGATCATTTTTATCTTTGTGACTGTCGGGACAAATGACAGGAGAATATTCATTGAA
Source organism: Syngnathus scovelli (assembly GCF_024217435.2). Lineage (NCBI taxonomy): Eukaryota > Metazoa > Chordata > Actinopteri > Syngnathiformes > Syngnathidae > Syngnathus > Syngnathus scovelli. Next base: position 2,454,654 of record NC_090861.1, read on the forward strand.
ACGCAGTAAAAAGTTTGGATGATGATGAGTCCCCGTGGCATTTCACGCCGTCGCCATTTAGCGCCTTAATACCTCCGACGTGGACAATCAGCCTGAGGTCATTTCACAGGGAAAAAAAAGTTGGATCGTAATCCGCCCGTGAGCTATTTGCTACGACACTTTCAACCATTTTCCAGGTTGTTGTACCAACGTTATCTGATTTTGGCATGCTGTGTTTCTGTGTGAAATAAGCTACATGCCGCCTTGGCTGGGCTCTGTGTGAAACCTAGAACATCATTGTTGGACAAATACTTTATCAAATTAGACGATAATACGTAATGATTGTGAGATGCTGTGCTCTGGATGAAAGTGGCTCCCTTTGCTGGGCTCTGTGTGAAAATATACATTGCTGTGATTTTTAGGGATCTCTGTGTGAAAAAGATTATTTTTATCCTATTCATATTCCAGGGGTAGAGCGACAGGATTGATGATGATCGGCGTTGGCGTGGTTTATAAACGAGCGTGGGCGTGCGTCCCTGCCAAAACGCCCAGAAGGCGATCAATAGCGCTGATGTGCATCTCAGCGATTACGTCTGACCTGCAGCCCGCTCGGCGAGCATCCGCGTGAGTTACTCGTCGCTCCCGTTGTAATTAATACGCAAAGGTGATGAATTTGCCGCCGTTCAGTTTTATCACATTAGACCGGTCGCCTTCGGACAGGAAGCAATTTGCAGGTTGGATTCGGGTTTGCTATTTTGCTTCGGCGGGCAGCGATGCAGCTGTTACTCATAACTGTTTGAGTTTTTTTTTTTTTTTTACCTCTGGTAAGGTGAATTTTAAATCCCAGTATAAATTGAACGTTCACAAAATGAGGTCATTAATCATAGTTAACTTTTTTATTATTTGTATTAGTGCAAAAAAAACATTGGAATGATGCAGAATTTTTTTGAAAATTCAGATGGTGCTCACCATTTTGGTTCATGCCCTAAAATCACATCAAGAACTTCTCCCAATCGTCCAAATTAAACGTGATTCATTTCCGACCCTCTCCAAAAAAAAAAAAAAAAAAATCCAATTGTCGTCATCTCATCTTGTTTAATGGCTCGACGGCGTGCTTCATTGACATGTTAATGAAGTGCATTAAATAGGTTAATCTAATAAAGGGCTGGCGGTGGAATGGGCACAGGCGAATTGCGTGACACGGGTGAGGCGCTCCGCTGGAAAATGATGGATTTCATCCAATCCCAATGAAAACGATCTGAAAAAAGGCTCACGCACGTCTCACCCTATCCTAACCCCCGCCGCTGCCGTGGCCAAATGATCAGACCACCGCCGACTTTTTTTTTCCTGGTAAAAATGGACACGTCTGCACCAAATGGACTCGTTCGAAGATTCATACCCCAAATCCGGTTTAACTAAGCAACACTATTATGTACTTAAAGTCAAATAAACCCGAGATTGCAATATTGGAATCCGTCAAACGGTGTCAGTCAAAAGTGAGTTTTATTATCTCCTCGTGTGTAGCAAATATTGTAACGTTCTCGTCTTAACATTCTTCAATACGAAATCTAGCCGGCGGCGTTTACGCTTTTTGGGTTCAAAGTATTACAATAATTCCCCCCGTAAGATGGAACACATGTCGTGTGGAGCCGATTGGTCGCAGATGAAATGTCACTCAAGTGTCAGCTGCGAGGCAGCGGCGAGTAAATTGAGATAAAACAAATAACATATTGCCTCGGGGGCCCACGCGTGCGGACACATCTGAATCTACCCGAGCACGCCGCCGTCCAATAATCGCAATCCCGGAGCGCTAACGTGACATTTCACAGCACATCAAAAGGTAGATCCTGCGATTTCCTCGCCGACTGTCACACGCGTTGCCGTCTCATATTTATTTCCTTTAAAATTGCTCTCAGTCAAGCGTGGGTGCTAAATCGGTCAAAGGCAGCCATGACGGCGGGCGCTGATTGCAGGCCGCGATTGGATCGGACGCACTTTCACACCGGGAGATCCGTCACGACCGTTTGATCGACTCTTTGAGTATCCTGATGGCAATCCAGGAATGTGTTTTTTGATAAATGTTCACAATGATGGATCCGACAGCAGTACAGCTCTGGAGGAGTTGAGAAGTTTCGATTTTTGGTTGGCGACTATGTCATCAGGTTGGACAAATTGGTGTAAATCGTTCTAATATTCACCTATCGGAGTCGTTCATTTGCAACGGAATGCTTCATTGTGCCTGAAAAAGAATTGAAAGTCAACAGATTATGTTTACTTCCAGCACGCAGCTTATCAAAGCGTCATTAGGCGGCCGCCGCTACCGCCGCCGCTGCCGTTTTATATTTGCGCCTAATGATGCGTGTAATATGGCTCCTTTCGCCTTGGATGCGGCGTCCCCCCATCACGGACGGCCAGGCTATTTGGACCGAGCGCCGCGTCGGTTTTGGACGCTGGCGCATGTGCGTGTCATTTACTTTTTCCAAATGATAGCAATGACCCTTACCCAAAATAAGCGCAAGGGCACAACATGTTCATTCCACGTGGGCTGCATCGGATTCACAAAAGGAATTATTAAGCCGGTACAATTGTGGAGGACGTGCTTGATCAAAAAGGAAGTGAAGGTTTCAAATTAAATGGCTCTTAAAAGATTCCTCGAAATAGTTTGAGTTTCAGGTTAAATACAACTGAATAGTATTTTCACTTCTTTGAAGCACTCAACCAAAATAATTTTTTTTTCCAGAAATATTTGCTAAGTGCTTTGTATATTTTTCTACCCAAAAATATTTTTTCTTTTTTATATGAAGAGATCAACTCAGTGATGACGATGAGGAAGTTGCGTTTGACTGAAACAAAGTCAAGTAAGGCGACCTTGGCGCTGCTCACGCAAAGTTTTCTTTGGCTTCCGGCGGCGGCCTGGCGGTCGCGCGGCCAAGCCGACTTGCACCGCGGCGACGACGGCCGCATATGGCGGGGATCAAACAATTAACCTGCCGGTGATCGGCCCCTCCGACGGAGCGTCGTAATTAGAGCTAAGTGGCCCTGAGACTGCCGCCCACTAATTGGGGGTGGGACTTCCTGCAAGCCAGAGTCTGTGCGACCTCTCGCTTCAAGCCACTCCATGACTCTTTGCTTGTTTGATGTAAATAGTCAAAACATTTCCTATAGTTCGTTTTTTTAATTTTTTTAAACAAAATTGACCTTTTTTTGCGACCAAATTCACTACATTTTGGAGTTGCGTTGACGAGCCGTTTGTCCCTACTACAACCGGTTTTCCACTTGAACAGCAGGTGCCTGGATGGCACTACGGAGGGCAGTCAAACACGAATATTCATTTACAGGTTAGCTAGCGGCGCTAACGGCACTAGCGAGACACACGTCGTCACTTTTTTTTTTTTTTTTTTGCGGCTTTCTGGCTAAAGGCCGATGGAGCATCCCAAGGTCATCTCGCGCTACACCGACTTATGCTAAAAGTCCCAAACAGACCGAGCTGGGCAGCAGCCATCTTAGCTTGTGGCTGAAAGATCACTTCAGATAGTATATTTAAGGGCAAGACAGGGGTAGGGTTTTAAATGAAGGTTTCAAGTCTTGGTTAGGGTTTCAAATAGGCGGGATTTGGTCATCTGGTCCAAAACAAGGCTCGTAAGCGTGACAGTGATCTATTTTTATGGATCCTCACCCCTGGAGAGACCACACACACACACAAGTACACCTGCCGGAGGAGACTTTCCAGGTCAGTGAGCCCAAGGTGAAGCCGGAGCTACCAGGAAAACATCTGGAAATGTCAGTGCTTCCCTCAGGAGCCGCTATGGGAGGGGAGGGGCTATAGCGTCAGGTCGGGACCACCGGGGCGGGGTACTCGTTGTGAGCCTTATTGATTGCGGCAACCGATTTGCGGCGACCGGCGGGCAAACAAGATGGATGGACTTGTCAGCGCTTGTCATCGCGCCAGCCCCTGTTGATGCCCCGCCGCCGGGTCCGGGTTAAGTGAGGAGGACTTTAGAAGCAACAAATGACGACTGGCAAAGACGTCCTGTCAAAAGTGACCTCGGGAAGGCGACCAATCGCAATTTTAAATATCAAATTAAAATGGATGTTTTGGGGGTTTTCAACTTTTTAATGGCTAAGTCACCTTTCGCCAACCTCCAAAGCAGAACACCTGCTCAGCCAGCACAATTTACATTGCAGATAGAGCAAGGGGAAAAAAAAAAAAAAAAGTCTACATTACTTCCTATTTCTTCATGTTTTTTGACAAATTATTCATGTTGCCTTTTAAAGTCCCCCGGAGAAAGCAAGCGCAGGAAAAGACGAAGCTCCGTTTTCCCGCCCCCCCTCGGGGGAAAAAGCTCTGCATTAGCCAAACGCTAACATACCATTAATTCCGCGCTAAATAGTATTGACTTCAGCATTTCAAATTGGAGTGTCACTTTTTTGCTATTATCGTTAACCTTGAGCGTCCTTGAAGATTAGCACTTGGTAAAAACACAATTGAGTTGGAAAGAAAAAACGGAGGCCATTTGATCAAACAATTTCTTTCCTGCAATGTGTATGACAAGCGATTGCAGAGCGCAATAAAAACAAACGGAGGAAGAGTTTGTTTCCGAATGGAGGAGAAGAAAAGCCCGGGGTGTTTGCCTAGCAGGGGGTCTGCGGCGGGGGAGTTCTGAGCATGTTGCGCGGCGGGGGGCGGCAAACACCTTGTAGGAGATGGCGGCTCAACCAAAGCTCTTTGTGTATGTGACCACGGGGCTCTTGTCGCTAATTGCTAACGCGACGCCGACTGCAATTGACATTTGTTCCACCGCATGCGCGGGGACAATGATTGCGACGTCACAGGGAATTTAGTCAGAAATCAAAAGTATGACCATATTGTCCATTTTTACTTACAACACAATGCTAACATTAGCATGTGTGCGTTTGAGTTTTTGCTAGCAATTCCACAGAGGACAGACAGCATTACCTAAGATCCTTGTGTGCTATTCCATCACTCACTTTTGTGTGGGTGCGGTTGTGTACGCGTGCGCGTGTCAAGGTGAAGGTGAAGCTACAGGCGACATCAGCTCTTCTCCGATTAGTGGCGCCTCGCTTCAAAGAGATGCTTCAGGTGTACACAACCTGGAACGCATTGACACAGTCTCCCTCCCGGTGCCACAGGGGGCTCCTTGGCTGTGGTTCGTGTGAAGAAATGGAGGGTTTGGAGTGAGCGCCGGGAAAAGGTTTTAGTCGGCAAAAAAACGTTTCCTGGGTGGCACCTTGAGGGCTTTTGCAAGCTGAAATGAATGCGATCGCCTAAACAGTCGTTTAAACTTGCGTTGAATTGCTAAATATGTGATTTGGGGAACAAATTGTAGATGTGATAGTGGAAAGATTTATTTTGAAAGCAGCCCAATATTGACGGGATGCTTCCTGGGTGGTAGAGTTAGCGAGAATTGCTGATTATGTCACGAGAGGGGAGTTTGAAAGAAATAGTAATGTGGTAGACGAAATTCACACACAATATAGTGTTGCGCTAAATGATGTTCTGTCAAGCGTAGCGACGCCTGACAATCTAATTGGAAGTGTGCTAACAATGAAAGCTAACCGGAGTGCGGGTGTGAGATGTCAAAAAGTACAATGGTGAGGAAGAACAGTAATAAATGACTGGATACGAATTTCCCCAAATGACTTTTTATAACAGACTGAACCCACCTCGCGCCCAAAGTCCGCCTGGAAAAGCTCCAGCAAACAAGCAAAGCACTCGAAGATTCCGGCTAGCGCGAAGGAAAGGGAAACGCATTGCGATAGGATGAAAGGCAAGATCCTGGCGGATGAGCCTCGGGCCGGAGACGTTATTATTAGCCGGGAGAGAGAGAATCCCGCGGATCAATGGCAGCGGGTAAAATGGGAAGGAAGGGTGTTTGACTGTTGACGCATCTGCTAAAGGTTAATTAGCAGGTGGAGAACACAATTCGCCGAGGAAGAAGGCCTCCACTTTTAATGACTTCACAAGTTCAGTTTGATACAGAAGGTGCGAAACATTTCTTCAACAGCCTCCATTTTAATCAAGTGTATAAATTCATGCGTTGAAATGAAATGCAATCATTCAATTAAGTGAATTAAATCGTTCAAATAAGGCACACAAACCCTGCCCCGGAATGCAAATGGTACAGTCTTACTTCATAATTACTGAACCAGGAAGTAGGCGAGCAAAAATTTGAAATCAATAATCTTAATCCATTCCAAGAAAAAAATTGATAATGAAAAATGTTGATTTCCTGCAATTGTAAACTGATTACGCAGCTTGTTACGGTTTTAAAAGCGGCATCCATCCATATTCAAAGGCGCAAATGTGTTTCTGCTGAAATCTTGACTGGTGAGGAGAAGTGGGTCACACCTTAGCATCAGCCCAAGTGGAATGAAACGCGCCGTGAATCATTTAGAGAGTGCGGAGTCGGGTCCAAATGATGTCGCGGGTTGTAAATGCTCATACAATATGCCTGATGCTAACTTGTGGCTAGCCTGCTACGTAGGCGTCGACAAACTAGCTAGCATTTTTGATGGACGCTTGCGACGTCGTGTTCCATGAAGCAAAGGTTTCTTTTTACGGTGATTGAAAGGTCTCGGTTGTTTTGGTTTTTTCCTGAGTCGGCACTTTGTCGAAGCGCCGTTGCCGAGCGAGTGACCTTTCCCCCCCCCCCCCCCCTCCCTGCCGCGTGAGGCAACATCCTCGTTCATTCATAATGCATATAAGCGCGCGGCGTATGCGGCATCTCGAGGAAGAAGACGCACGGGTTGACTGATAAGAAGTGATTTTCCACAAGGGGAGATTAATGGCTGTCCCACCTGCTCGCGTCCCCCGGCGGTGGTCCTTTAAGAGGACGCGATAAGTCAACAATGAGTCTCTTGTGACATTTACTATATCACCAGCTGAGTTTTTATTTGTCACTTTCAACCTGTCCTTAAAACACCAGCTGATAAATGATGGCATAAAAAGGCGCGTTGATGCTACGCTAACTACTACTAAGATATGTGGCGATGGATGGATAGTCACAAATCAAGAAAGCTGGGATATGAAATCTTACAGAAGTATGCAATTTCCTTTTTCCAATGTCCTATGTCACAATGTCAATTTACACGTGTGTCTTCATGAATGCAGTCATTGGCGGCCGTGCTGGGCGCTGGATGAGATCCAGCGTTCACGCTGGCTGCTCCAATCTCCTGAGCCTGATTGAATGGGCTAAGCCTTATCTGCTGGTCAATATCATACGCGGAGCTGCGCAAGCGTGGGTGTGTGCGTACGCTTGTGAGTGTGCTTGTAAATGCTTGTCGAAGTAAAGCCGTGCATTGATTGAGTCGTAATAAAGGTGACGATGGAGGGAAGGCTTGAATTTGGGCAGCTCGGCGGGGCGGGGGGAGGGGGGGAGGGGCGGTACAAGGACAAAAAGGAGCACACACTATACGATGGATGGATGGATGGATGGATGGATGGATGGATGGATGGATGGATGGATGGATGGATGGATGGATGGCGCTTGACTTGTAGCACCTAATTGCTACACGAAATGCAGACAGTTGATTGACAGCTTCCGTGGTTCACTTCAAAACGACGAAAATAAGCGGCTCGATTATAAAGTCAACATTAGAAGTTGTTTGCTTTGTGCATCATTCGATACGAATAAAGTACAGACTGAAAAGTGAAGACTACCCGTCGCGCTTACGACATCGCCCGTGTAATTGCGACGCCAATCCTGTTATTTCCTATTGCTGGGAGGTAAAATATCACATTAAATAAAACCTGAAGTGTAAACAAGATGCCAAATAACTTATTTATTTCCTCCTTCCCTAACACGTGAATGTTTGGGTGCTAATTTAACAGCATTAAAAAAGAAGAAGAAAAAAAAGGTGACCACGGTTGCACTGGGTGAGCGCTAACGAGAAAGTGATAAGGGAGCAAATTAAACACGGGAGGCCGACAAATGTGCGAGGGGAAAAAAGAGAAGGCGGCGAGACATAGATAAGAAGCGAGAGCATTTATGAGATGAAATTAATTAAATGTTTGCGGAGAGGCCGCTCGTAATTCACGCTGTCGCCTCCGGGGGGTGGGGGGCCTGGCGTAAACAAGACCATCATAAAAAATACAATTATAATAAGAAGAACAATCATAAAAGGAGACTATGGACCTCAAAGCGGCCAAAAAACACTTTGCCTTCGGAGCTCATTTGAAAATACCGAGTTAATGTAGTAAATTTTGTATTTTACACGCAAAGCTATATATTTTTTTATGATATTTTCCCACTGTTCATGTTTCATTACTTAAATTTGCATTGTTGCTAGGCAGATTGCCGAGGGCTCACTTTCGATTGCCCCGATGGGAACGGCCCATTGTCGCTAGCGAGATTCCGTCGGTGAAATCATTATTATTGGTTATCACTTTAATAATGCACATTTATGATGCAAGTTTCAGATATGAGCCTAGCTTATAATAGGAGTTCAAACTAATTATGTATCATTTATAAACTTGAGTATAAAACAGCATCATCCAGCGGCGGTTCGGAACCCGACCAGCCACTCCACGCGACATTCATCTTAATCACCAGGCAGGCGCAGATGCACAAATCCATATTTGGATTGGGAGCAGATGGTTGCTTTTGTTGAGGAGATGAATTATAGATTAATAAAAGCAAATATTTGAAGGCGGCTGGCGTGCAATTAGGTTGCTCCGTATCCTGGAGTCAGGACCGCAGAGACCCAAAAAAAAAAAGCTGCAGGTGCCTCCAAGAACACATCTGCTAAAGTTGGGGATCACCCACAGGAATATTTTGATTAATTGACCTGCCGTCGCCATTTGTGCGTGCGGGTTTTTTTTTTTTTTAAATTGTGTCTACCAAACACAAACTTTTTACAAACTTAAATTTAGAACCCAAAAGAGCTGAGTGGGTATTAGCTCCGCCCCCAAAGCCAGTTTCATTTTCAAATTTGATAGACATGTCTGTGGAATATAAAAAAAAAAAAAATCTTACTTGAAAGGATGCAAGTGGTCTGGATTGATTTCCTTCACACGCTTGCTGCTGACGACCGGCTGTCTTTTTCAATGTGTCCCGCGTTGCTCGTCTGATGACATTCAAAAAGAAAGCGGCAGTTGATCGATTTTGTGCTGGGGCTGAAATCAACAAAAATCCTCTTAAACAGCTCAATTGGACGCACTCCAGCCGTGCGCATGTTGTGTGTGTGCGTGCGTGCGTGTTTGTTGAACTGTCCTCGCGCTCATCCGACAGCATCCTTTCATCCGCATTGATTAAGTGGTCAGACTGTTTGGCTAGAGATAATGTTTTAATTAATGGACTTCAATATCCAATTAAGATGAGATGTAGATTCTTCACGGGGGTCCTTTGAATAAAAGACAGGTGGGCCGAAGGGGGCGCTACAGGCTGTTGTTTGGATCAATAGTCGCGGAGAGACAAGTTGTACATAAGGATGAACGGAGACTTGAAATCTATATAACACACCTCCGCTCAAGTGGGAGAATAATGAAATTTGGAGTCTTATTTTGGGAACGAGCAATTAGCGAGTCAGCGTTTGAAATGACCTCAGGTGACCTTTGATACCCGCTGCTTTTGCTCGCTATCGCATTTGATCAAGCTCTGACCTTGCCGAGTTCATTTATTTTGACTTTTTCGTGTTTATTGTCCAATAATCACACCAGATAAAATAGATGCTTTAAAAATATTGTCTTTTTTAATTTGGTGTCGCACTGGAATAGTGGGAGTTTGTGATTTGGACTTGCTAAGAGCTAACCAAGCGTTCCCACCTCGTCCGCATCGTCACAAAAGACGTTATTTGTTTTAGACCTTTGATGGGTGGCCGCGCCCGTCTCCATCACGGTGGGACAAAGGACGACTCGGCCGAGTGGATTTCAGATCCACGCTGGGAGAATGAAGTGGAGGGGATACGAGGATGTTTTTCTTTAAGGTCAAATTGAGGGCTCTGAGTGTTTTTTTTTTTTGTTATCTTCACGTGGCGGCCCGGCACAAAAGGCGAGTGAGAGTGCAAGCGAGCTCACGACGTCGTTCGCCATTTAGCGGGAGGGTCGTTGGAGTGCACGTGACGTGGGAATAGTAGCGCGAGCTTTTCATTCTGCCACATTTGCATGAGCGCAACGTTGCTCCTTTGCTTTTTTTTTTTTTGTTAGAACTTTTTCTTGCATCTTTTGTGAAGCGGCGATCCGTCGGGTCGTCACAAGTCTTCATATCAAGTGGAACTGGAGTATGCGCAAAAAAATCAAAATGTCTTTATGATGTAAAAGAGGCTCCGAAGTTCACTTGATGTCACAATGCGATAGTGTCAGCTCACCAAAAAGAAAAATTTGAAACTTTGCCTAACAATTTTACATCATTCGAAGATATATTAAATATATAATAAGTGTAAATATATATATATTTTTTTTATTCATGCATGCCTGTATTCATATTTATGGTTTCTGCTTCCGATGGCAGAGCGCTGATGAAAAGCCGTCCATGAAAGCGTGATGGCACATTTGCATCTTTTCATAGCCGCGCCGTGCGGACTCTATTGATCGTTATGACGTCTCTATTAAAAGACGGCGAGCCCCGTCAACTGCTGTCCAACTTAAAGGACGCAAAGCGCACATGCTTTTAATCAGTGTGCCGATTTCCAATCATGGTGACTAAAGGAAGAGCATCAAATAGCTGTCATCCTCCGGGGAACTGAAATACCGTCGAGACGGTGTGCTCATCAAAAGCAGCTTTCATCCCGTGTCCGGCGCCGTTTTGTCCAACACGTGCGTCGTAAAAGTAAATGAACGGCCATTTTGTCCTCGCTAATGGCGGGAATCAGTGCTCCTTTTTCCGCCTTGCTCTGATGAATGAATCATTTTCATGATTTATGGTTTGACGTTGGAATCTCCAAGTGATTGCCAGCCAATATGGTACTTATCATTTTTTTTAAATAGTGGAAATATTGATGAAAAAAATACAAATAATTTTTAAATCATTAAAACGGCTATATATTTTTATTTGCTTTGTCACCAAAGCAAATTTTCAGGCAAAAGTGACACTTTGTCGTAACGAGCATCTGTTTCTTCCATCTGCGAGGCCCGCCAAACAAGCCCCATGAATATTCACGTCTTTTCCGGGCGGGCGGCGCTCGGCGAGGAAGACGAAAGTGAGTCCGAGGCGACAGACGCCTATTGAAGGCTCCGCTAATTCGGAACCGCCTCTCCCTATTGTCGCCTGTTGGCTCCCTCTTCTGACTTTATTACTCGCCTCCTACTTCATTCCGCAAACCCGAGTGAGGACGCCTGCATGAATAATTCAGCCATGTTGCGGGACGATAACAGCAAATTAGACGCGAGCTGGTGTATTGACGGTGACAGTAAGGAGCTTTATCCCCATTTAAGTCAAGTGACACTTTGTGGGACAAATTGGGGGAAAATATGACGGCTGTCGATTAAAGGCGTCGACAACCTTCCAAATTTCCTTTGTAATACGTTCTGTGCTGCTTGACTAGTCAAAAGGCGCTGCACTTTTTCTGATCCATCTCAGAGGGCGGCCATTTTGACACTTGCTGAAAATGGCATCAACGTTGCCAGTTCTCAGGTCTCAACCAATCACGGCTCGCCAGTATATTCCACAAATAAAGTATTAATCGTGGGGCACATGTGACATATTATCAGAATGAAGACATTATTAATGCAGTATTGGTGTTATGGAAAAAAAATATTACGTCATAGCGGCAGTAATAAGAGTGCATGTTGAGTGCATGTTGAAAAGCTTTCAAAGTGTCAGATAACCACATTAGGAAGGAAGCCGGTTTTCTTTACGTTTTAATTTTCTCATGATGATGCCGAAGCTATTAGTATTTGTGGCGCCATTTGGCAGGCCACATTACTGGAGGTGGCGACCTCTCGCAGGCAAAGAGAGATTAGCTTTGGGCGCAATTCCAGCGCCAATGTTTTCTTCCACCGACCTCCGACCCCGGCTTCTGCCGGCGTGAAATATGGATGTGGCTTCAATATTTAACGTCTATATCAAAGCCAGCCTCCAATTGGACGCATGAGTTGGGGAGGGAGAAATAAGAGCTTGATGTCCACAGAAATGTAAACGCATTATTCACGCTGCTGGAAATTCTGTTCCTTCTGCTGCTTTGCTAAAACTTGATTATGAAATTAAAACAAAACAATTTCTCTTGACCCGGAGGAATTATAGTCATACTACAAGTAATATTGGCAGAATTATGACTTATTGACCATGAGGAAATGATTATTTTTCTCGTCATGTCTTAAATGAAGCTGTACTGCATGCTCACTTGAACATATTTTTTTGTAAGTGTCAAAAAAAGTAACACACGGATGCCGTTTTAGCCCACCTGCGCTCAAAAAGTGTTAATCCGGTTAGCCGCGTTAGCTCGCTATCTGTCCTCAAATGCGCAGGAAGCGCGTCGGCGTCAAGCGGGCAGGCAGGTAGCGAGCACAAAACGGAATTACAGAGACAAGCGTGGAGCTTGGCAAATGTCGGGATTTGCTTGCCAAAGATCAACGTAATCTGGTAAATGTCACGAGCGCAAAGACGGGCTGGAGAGGGAGTTAAAAAGAAAAAAAGCTTTATGGGATGCAGGATTTGGTTTCTGAGGATAATGTGAGGAGGGATGAATATTTGAGCCCTTTTGTTTAGCTACACAAGGTCACCAAGTTATACTTGGCCTTTGCGGAGGTCTGCGCCGTTCAGAGTGACGTTCCAGTTACGAACGATCGCCTCGCAGATGAAAACCTGCCTCCCTCGCGTCCTTCCCACCTGTGATTCCTGCTCGCCTTTTAGCTGACCGCGGGACGTCAGGCGCTGGCCATTCATCACAGCAAACACTTATCGAGCCGCTCGTAAATCTACCGCTCTCAGAGTGGGGACGTATGCTTTTCCGGAAACATTTCCCAAAATTACCGACATGAGATTTAGCAGCGGAAAACTGCATGAACATCATCAGTCAATAGCTCCGAGTTGAAAGAAGAAACGATGAGACGAACAAATGGTCCATTTTGGTTTGAAGGTCCCACGTTTCCCAAAAGTTACTTAAATTTGTCCTTCACTCTGTAGCACATATCTGGCTGTAGCTGCGCTAGCTCGCAGCTGCTGCTAGCACCCTCCCCTCCACCTGCTGTCCACTCGTATTAGCATCAGTTAATCGGAGGGGCCAACGGTGGGGTGGTCCACAAACGCCAGCTGGGGTGTTAACTTGGCCTTCTCAAACTCCCCAAAGCTTTGAATTCACTGAAGATTTTATAATAGCCGTTAGCATTTAGCCGATACCGGGTCAATATTGTAAGTAAATAAACCTCGCCGAAACTTTGACTCTTTAGTATGTATCTGTATGAAAATTTCGTAGGCCGCAAAAGCGTTTATTTACACCAACAAACTCACGAGCACCAACTTATGTCTGTAAATCCGCTTGTTTGTTTCCAATTTCACGGCTCAAAATGGTGTTGTGCATCAATAACTCTCTTTCAGCCTTTCCTTTTCTTTCTTCCCCGCGATTCTTTTCAACGGGAGGCTTTATCCGACGTGCCTTCTGTTCCATTGTGTCGTCGACGGCCACCGCGGCGCCCTCATCAAAGCCAGACTAAAGGGCGACGGGAAGAGTTCAGCGCGGAGTACAAAAGAAATGACGCGTACCCGCCTGACACCCACGACTCGTGGCACATTTTACATTGTAGATCATAAATATAACATCTCAAATGGGTTTCTTAATGACAAAAATGTATAAATCAGCTGAAATTATTTTTTAATATCATTTATCTTCCCCCGGAAAATAGTATAGTATATTGTTGCCTTGTTGATAAGAATCCATTCCACAAAAGCTCCCTCCCCCTTGGTGGGAAACGATCAAAACGTTTCCCACCAAATGATGCGGGGATTGGTGACGATGAAATAAATGCAAAGGTGGTTAAAAATAAAAATAGCTGCATATGTTCAGGTGATCAAAGCCAGCGAGAGGTAGTGGCAGACAGGCATACAGAGACGCTTGATGATGATGACGGCCATCAAACAAAAAAGGAGAGAGAGAGAAAAATGATTTGCTAGAGGAAGGAAGTTGTCAAAGGATAAAGATTAATTTTCAAAAGGTCCTACATAATGTTAACAAAAGTCTTGGGACACACCTGAAATAGAGCGGACCCTGGAAAGAGCTATCAAACTCACTTCAAATTAGTTCCTTGACACCAAAAATACACAAGAGGGCGCTATTTTTTATCTAATAAAACTGGACTCACTTTAACATGACGCAAAATTCGAAATGGGGGTTTACAGTATACATTTTAGTAGCTACTAGCTTCATAATCTTTCATATGTTCACGCTTTGTCCATAATAATGCATGAAAATGAAATTAATCCGTTCCTACCTGTTTAGTTTGCTTGTCTCGTCGTCGCTAGTATGTTCTTGTCTCGGAATTGATATCTTGTGGACACACAAACATTTTAAAAATATGATATCAAGGGTTGAATGTTAATCACCACGGTTTATACTTACCAGTCAAATCGTCTAATTTTTTTCTCAGTCCAAGAAACAGTGTGAATTTTAGTGTAATTATCAACGAAATGAACCCGTTGTGTCTATTACAGGGGTCGCAAATGTTTGTTTTGTCGATTACATTAAATATCAACCTGATCACACACCTGCGTCGATTTACTCATGGCGGAACACTGCCCCCAAGTGGCGGACACAAGATGGCTTCCATTTGACGAAAAAAAAAAATAAACACTCAAAATTCTCGACTTCATTTGTGCTTTATTGACAAAACAAAAATGACTCTACAATTGATTGCGAGAGCAATGTTTCTCTTCCACACGACTAACTATCCACCCCTTTGTTTAACTTGATATTTTAAACAATATTTCTAAAGAAAATGGGCGCAAAAAGGCAGCGAAAGGGTGATTTACAAAAAATTGCAAAAAAGGCCACACCAATATGTCCAATAAAAAGCGTTAGTGTACAATGACATTTTTAAATCAAATCTTTAAAAAAGTGGAGAAACATGATTTTGTCGCACAACTTAATCATACAGAAGTAACTGCCAACAAGCCATACTGCACATGCGTACACAATAGGCGGCCATTTCAGAAAGTTTATCTTTGTACGCCGTCGACAAAACACAACAAATTATCAGCTATTTGTCCAAATAAAACAATTGGACTTTAATCAAGTGGATTTTAATAGATTTCACTAACGTACCCAATTTTCTAATAGCTCAGTGATTCATGAGTTACTGTATTTTTTATTTTGGTTACATACCGTCTACTTTTTAAATGACTGTTTTTATTCAGTCTAGCTTGATTTTCCCATCTTGATTCTTCTTTGTGTGCTTAAAAAGGCGTTTTTAAATAAAAAGGCATTAAGTATTTCAACATTAATGAGGAAAATGGTGAAAATATTTGCATCCTTGTGGCTCAAAGTTTATCTATATGCTGCAACTCTATTTCTGGGCACATTTCGGGTAGTCGAGTGCAATTACTGCGTGCGTGTGACGGACAAGAACTTCACCGAAGTCATAAAACAAAAAGGAGCCCAACCAAGAGTCCTGCACGGCAGCATCGGGCCAGTCGGGGGCAGGAAGTATCAAAGAGAGAAAAAGTAATGCCTGCGCCAAAGTGACATTTCATGTGTTGGAATGTTGCACTACAATGTAACAAATCCAGGAAGCTTATCCGAAAGAGCTTAAACAAAAGCGCTCCCATAAATATTGACTTTGCGACAAAGAGAAGACGTGGAAGGGAGATAATTACAAAATGTCCCTATGCAGACAGACTGGAAGAGGGCAAGCAGCGACCCGACGACGGCGATCCATCGATCGCTCGAGCGAGAACAGTTCCGAGCGGCGCGACTCAAAAGATGTAGTCGCGTGTCATTTTGAGGGACGGCATGGCCTCGTTGACGTTCTGGTCCAGCCGGTGGTACTCGACCGTGTTGCGAGAGCACAGGCTCTCCTTCCAGCGGCGGCTCTGTGCGAGCAGGAGGATCTGACAGAAAGAAATGTGACATCACAACCGGGATTTGCCGATTGCGTTTTTGATTGAAATGACCACTGACCTTCCTCTTGTTGTGGTAGGTGATGTAGATGATGGCCACCAAGAAAGCCAGGATGACCAGGTGGAAGAAGAAATGCGAGTCCTCGTCCTCCGTGTTGTAGACGCCGGGGAGCTTGTGGCTGACGTCTTCCTTGACGTCGGCCACCTGCACCCCGATCACCGTCCGGTCCTGGTCCTGTTCCTGGTCCTGGTCCTTATCGGCGTCATCGTTGGTATCCAGGCGATACAACTCATCATTGTACCCTTCCGGCTCGTCGTCTTCATCGCCATCGTAGTCTTCGTCCGGGTCCAGGTGAGCTGCCGCTTCTTTGCCGGCGGGCTGAAGCAAATCCGACTCAAATTCTTGCAGGGTGTTTGTGGTTTGCGCCTCTGAGGTTTTTACATCTAAGAGGGTGGTCTCTTCCACTGTGGGTTTGGTGGGTTCCATTTTTTGGGGGTCTTGTAAAGTTTTGGACATCGCAGGTGACTCCGTGATGCTCAGCACCTGAAGCGCGACATTCCCTTTTGTCTCGTCAGGGGTCGGTTTGTTCTGCGTCTCTGACGAAGCGATGAGCACCGCAGATCTGTCGTCTTCTTGCACAGCCTGGTTTGGACTTGCCTGCGGCTGGTCGACTTTGGGGACGCTGGGTTGGACCGGATTGATCTTCGGGGCCTCAGTTTGGACAGGCTCGATCTGCGGGTCCTCAGTTTGGACTGGCTTGATCTTCGGGGCCTCAATTTGGGCTGGCTTGATCTTGGGGGCCTCAGTTTTGACAGTGTTAATCTTGGGGGCCTCAATTTGGATGGGGTTGATCCTGGCCTCGTTTTCGACGGGGTTGATCTTGGGCTCGGTTTGGATGGACGTTACGTTGGGAAGCTTGAGATGTGTTGTGTCTTGCATCAACACTTTTGGTTCCGTCTGAGTGTTTTGGCTACCTGTGGTCTGGAGAGGAGTTTGTGGCAAGTCTGCCTGTTCGTCCTGGGTGGTCCCACCTACAAACAGAAAGATCAAATATGACTCGGTCACTTTCGACCCGCCGCTCAAGCCATTGAGCCGTTTACAATATGCCCATTTTTAGTGAATATGCATTTATTTAAAATGTCTGACGTGATCATGCAGGGCGAAACCTCCATTCAGACACTGTGACTGATTGCTAACTACATAGGTATGTCATTAGCATGGAATTGAATGTCATGTCGAGGCGTTGCCCGGTAGGGAGGAGTTCACATGAGGCAAAAAGGATCTATTCATACACGCAAAGTATAAACAAAGAACAGAGGACGGCTTTGTGGCGTGATAAAACCTCATGACTACATGTATTCACAAGCTAAACCTTCACGCATACCTCAATTTCAAAGAACAAGCACGTAGAGTAGGATATATGATACTGTACTTGAAAATTTGCTGCATTCAAGGACTCAGCACAAAGTTGTAAAACATAAAATGATGCAACAAATAAATAACTCTTGCTGATCTATGATGCACTTAAGTGAATTAAAGCCCCTTACAAAGTATTGTTTGGATCGTTTAACAAAACAAAGTTAGGAGCTACTTTAAATATCATTTGACCAAATTTAATTTAAAGAAAATTAGAGGGAGAAAAAGTAACATCTAAATTAACCGAGAAGCATGAACACCTTAAATTACAATCTTTGCATAAATCACGTCGAGCGCTAAAATCTCGCGACAGGTTACACGTCACAAACGAGCTCTGTTATAAATCACATCGCCCGAACAATATTATATAATTACAGAGTTAAGAAATATATGTTCAAAATAGGGTCGAATTGCGCAATTGGCAGCTGTCAGTCACCTCAAGTGACTAGCTGACGTGCTAGCCCCGATCAGCGAACGACATAGCACTATGACACGCTCACAGTTCTCCTTTAAAAACAAAATAAAAAATGAAGGCCAGAATACGATTTTACCATTAATTGAAGCTGACAAGACGCCACCAAGTAGCAAAAGCTGGTGGAATACAACAAGTAGGCAGAGAGGACGACTCTTCTTCCTGTTTCGTCCCATCGTCGCCATGTTGGTTTGATACGAGGGAGAGACGAGGAAGGGGCGCGGCTTAACATCTGACGTAACTGCTTAGATGCCGCGTCATAGATGACGTCAGATAGTACTCGAACGTTTGGTTATTTATAAAAGAAACAAGTGGCGCATGTTTAACTGCATGTTTAAAAATAGGAAAACACACCCTTTCTGGTTTGAGATGTTTTTTTTTATTTATTCAGGAAATATCAGGACCACTATTAGGAATCTGCGGAGTACCACCACTTCCCATTAAGATACAGTAACTCTTATCCGTAAGTGTCCATTATGATCGAGCGAGTCTTATTAAGACTTAATCGGGTGTGTTAAGCTACACAGGTCTGGTATGTAACAAGACAAGACAAAAAAGAATGTACAGATTGGGTTGTAGTGTGTGTATGGGTGTGTTCTTCATGTTCTCATAATTATTGTGTCATTAACGTCATTCTTTCTGCACAGCTACACAAAGGACACACACGGCTAACGTTTTCCCGGTTTTGTTGGTTTCAAAATATTAAATATTCCCTAAAATGTGATCCTTTAAATGTGAGAGGCGCTCGCCCATCGGCTTGCCTCCGGCTGTGGCACATCTAGAGGTAGAGGAATGGGAAGGGTCAGGGGGATTGTGAGGGCTAAATTTA
The DNA here is from genome assembly GCF_024217435.2 of Syngnathus scovelli. Taxonomy (NCBI): domain Eukaryota; kingdom Metazoa; phylum Chordata; class Actinopteri; order Syngnathiformes; family Syngnathidae; genus Syngnathus; species Syngnathus scovelli. The sequence continues at coordinate 2,473,358 of NC_090861.1, forward strand.
TTTTCATTTAATTTGGGTAATGGAGTGGACATCAAGGAGGGGTGCACGCTGGCCCTACGCCTGGAACTCCAGGCCGAGGCCCAGCTTGTGGCCGCCGGCGTTGATGTTCTTGCCGTCGAGGAGGGCGGACAGCGTCAGCTTGATGCCTGAACAGAGCAGAAAAATTACATTTCCATTATTTTGATATTATTATACAGAATCACCACTACCGGCGACTCAGCTAATGTGGTTTTCTCACCTGGCTTGAGAGTCTGAGTGTATCCGAGGCCTACGAGGCTGGAGTTGTTCACCTTGGCCTGTAAGAGATGGCAGAATCGTGCATGTCAAAAAAAAATACATTAGAGAGGGGGGACATGCATTGTCATATTTCTGCCAGTAGGGGGCATTTGAAGTTCACTCAAGTTATCAAAAATAGCCCTCATGCTTGCCAACAAGCAACGACCAAATGTTTAGTATAAAAGGTTCAAATGTCAAGGTTCACTCACTGAGAACGATGCATCGGGATCAATCTGGTACTTGGCAGCGATGCCAAAGCGGGTGTTACTGTTGCCGGCGGTCCAGGCCAGATTGACGGCTGTCTCCAGCTGTTCGTTCACCTTCTGGTAGATGGAGCCGCCGAACTCTGTGCCGTCGTTTCTGCCAGAAGCAGGAAAAAAAAACCAGTTGAAATATCTTTAGCGCGATACTGTTTTGCATCAGGTGGTTATACAAACGGGAAACTTCGTTTGACCTCAAGACGTAAGGATTAGCTGTGAGCTCAGCAGGGGGGGGCTTCTGCCTACTTTGCCATAACCTTGCCCCCACCCACCCACTGAGCGGCATTAACTGTCTCGCCCTTCCAATCGAAGGGCTTTTGCTCCTTTTGATCGCGCTCAGTCTCACCTGCAGCGTGTTAAATCCCATCGCTGATGTAAAAATAACTACAAGGCGCTCGGCAGTAACTTGATATTCCGCTCCAAAAAAAAAAACTAGCGGTTGTCGTGTCAAAAGACCCGCAGTGTTGTATGAAGCTTACACGTTGGTGTGCAGCTGGAACTCGTCCGTCTTGTAGCCGACGGCAAAGTTGCTCTGAGTGATCCGGTTGCGACCGGCCTCGAAGGTCATCTGGTAGCCGGCCAGCCAGCCCTCGAAGCCCAGCACGCCAGCGGCGTGCACGGCCGTGCCGTTGATGTCGTAGTTGATGTCGCAGCCCACGTTGATGTGGTCGCACTTGTAGGCGGTCTTCAGCTTGCCACCTTTTTTGCTAGAAGCGGTTCAAAAGGACACTTCTGAGCAACTCACAAAATGTAAAACTACTCAACATTTGATTTCATTTAAAATGGAGAACATCCTAGAATTAATTCCAAAGTGTTTCTTCTTAATCTATTAAAATAGATTTAAATAAAAGCGATACAAAGTTAATTTCCCAACAAAATGATCTTACCCGGTATTTGGTGAGAAGGAGGAGTCCAACGTCAGCTTCAGACCCTTGGTCAACTGCAAAGAACCATCAGAAAACGTAAGCAGAAGAAGAAATCTAAAGTCCATGCCGCATCTCCGGCGCCCCCACCTGGTCTTCGATGGTGAATTCAGTACAGATGGTGTTGTCGGTGTTCCACTTTTCCGTGAAGGTTAACCCGTGCTCAGCCCACTTGTACTTGGTCTCCAGGGAGCCGGCCACCTTGCTGGTCTCGGTGTTGGCCGATCCCGTGCTGGTGAATTCCTGCACGTAGCAAATACGAGAACGATTGAATCAAGTCTACTTATGGGAGCAACGTTAGCGTATGATCATCTTATCAGAAGTCCTACCAGTCCATTCGCAGACTTTGTTTTTAAGTCCAGTTTGATGAGTCCGAAGCCTGTGGAGAAAACAAGTTCATATCTCCCCACTTTAAGTGTCATTTGCCGCCAGGCCTTTACTGCTCACCGAATCCTTTGGTGAAAATATCCCGGGCGGACTTCCCCAGGTCGGCGTAGGTCGGAGGTACGGCCATGATCTGCAAAAAAAGGATAGATACCACAACTTAAGGGAGGACAGAAAACGATTTTTATTGCATTGTCACTACAAGGAGCTGGCAGCTCCATTTAGTCAGGCCATGTCATCACTTGTGAGGAAGCTCTTTCATCACCGTAAGACTTTCGACAGTGACGCGGTTTTTGCACTTGAGCAGTCACGCAGGTAATATGATAACATTGAGGAGGATTTCGATAGCGGTTATGTGTACAATGTGAAGTGTTTCTAAAGGCGAATAGCTCCTCCATGCCTATCAGGATTGGAGGAGGAGGAAATCCTACTTCTCAACCTTAGGCATGACTTGTCAAACACCTTTTGCCAACAACTGCACCCTTTTCCTGTAGTTATGTCAAAATCCAACTGAATTCGCTTCCGTCTGGTTTGTCACAGTAGATTCTAAGTGTGTCAAAGTGAAATTTGAAAGATCCTTGACTAACAGTAATAAAAAATAGTATAAAAATTCCAAGGGCTTCGATGCATGTAAATGATTGATTCCTGCTGGAGCAAACCAAATGATTGATTCCTGCTGGAGCAAACCAATGAATGCCGATCACCCACTGCATTCTCAAATTGTGTTTGCCTTCTATTACTAGTACAAGTGTTATAGAATCGTCTACTTGGTATTGTTTATTGTGTTGTTTATTGATGTATGACAAGTCAAATGACCCCAACATATCGTTCTATTAGCATTAGCTACTAGCCTCAAAGGTGGACAGCGGGCAAACCGCCCCCCAGCAACCCTGTAACTTCACCGTAGTAGATATTTACAAAAGTTCGTTTGATAAGTAAAAAGAGGAGCATTCCCGACTAAATATACATTATTGCTCTTCCCAGCGGGATACGATTGGTCAAATTGGGAAACGACCGCATCATAAGTCATTAGCCGTCAAGCTAACAGCGGGCCGAGCCTTGTAGCACCATTCACCTCTACAACTTTAAATGCTAAAGCTATGAGCTAACACGCCGGGCAAAGAGCCGGTACGGATACGCCCCCTGATCCAAAGCAGTACCGACAATTTTAGACTTTCAAATCCGTACCTCAGTGTGCGGTTTCCCGTACAGAGCGTGTGGACCGTCACGGAGGAAAAAGACGAGAAAGGATGAGGAAGGAGGAGGCGGCGGCTCACGTAGAGCACGTTACGAGTCAAAGATAGTACGGCTGTGAAAGGAGCAAGATGTTTTCCCCCCCCCCGAGGTGGCAGTTTATTGGTCGCAGCAGGTAGAGAAGCGTCTTGTTCATTCAACATTGAGTTTTGACGTTATAAACTTTTATTACTCTGTAAGTACACATCAAACTAAAGTAAGCATTGAAAAAGTGACTTGATAGAAGTGTAAGCGCCTAGGAAAATCTACGAAAGCAGATTCGGGCCAGTGAAGAATAAAAAGGTGAATCCTGTCACCCCCATTTTTTTTTCCTTTACTGACCCTAATCCTCTTCCGTACTTTTGCGACTAGACTTCAGAACACGTTCAGGTTCTCCGGAAATCCGAGCGCCAGGGTGAGCACAGCGCAACTTAGGGTCACGAGGCCGGAGCTTGTGGTAAAGGTGATGAAGGAGCATTGCCCACGTTGTCCAGCTCCACAGTAGGACGCAAGTATGGAGAAGCCACACGTGATGGCTTCTCGTCTTTGCAAAAGATTTCCATGCATCTTGATACAGAGCCAGTAAAGATGACAGTGCAGCGTGCTGGACAAAAATGACTATCCATTTTTTGATCATGAATACATTCCGACATAATACAAAATCTATAATAAGAAACATCACCACATCAGCGTCACTGAAAAGCATTTTCATGATCCAAGCGGCGCACGAGCCAAATACTTGATAAGGAGTTTGGTTAAATGATTGCCATTTGGTCGTAAAACTGAGGCAACACGTAATCACACTTTGTCCTGAAGTGGGACGACAAATCCAAACCAAAAAAAAGTCCGCCCCTGACTACAACTTGGATTCTTTACTCTGACAAGTCCATGCGTCAACGTCCTCCGCTTCTTTTTTCTCTGGACCTTTTCGTCTGTGGAAATTGTGAAAAGGCAAAAATAAAATAGTTGACAAATATTTTGGTTTCGATTTGCACGTCCAGCACGACTGACCTGTATATGGACTGCATCTGTGTTAGGGTCTCCGGCAAAGGCTTCCCAAACGACTCCGGCAGCAGGAGAGAGATGAAGGCTCCACAAATGGCCAAAGCTCCCATCAGGATGTATGGCAGCGCCTTGTAATATTGACCTAGCGTATTCGAAACGTTCATTTGTTTCATTTGCTCTCATCATTGAGCGAGATGTTGGACGTACCGAGGTAGATGATGAAGGGCGAGATGATGGTCCCCACTCTCGCCGCCATGGAGCAGCAGCCCATGGCCGTGTTCCTGATGACGGTGGGGAAGAGCTCGGACGTGACGGCGTACACGACGCAGAAGGCTGCCGTCACGCCGAATTTGCCCAGCATCTCCAGCAGCACGGCCACCCACGGAAGATCTGAGCCCAGGGCGACCAGGCGTCTCGTCAGCAACGATGGTTGAACTTGCTAAATGCGTCTCGCAAAGTACGGAAGACTCACGTTACCTATGGGAATGAGGTGCACGCACAGGATCATGACTCCGCCCATCATTAGCGTGGACGACTGGCATAGGCGGCGGTAGCAAAAGTGCAGGAGTAACAAAGCGATCAGGTAGGCGGGGACCTCCGTCACCGCCGACAGGAAGCAGTTGAGGTACGGGTCTCCGTGAAGATTGGACGTGTTGAGGATCAACGCGTAGTAGCTGATGGTGATGACGAACCTGCAGGAGTCATGTAAGTCCGAACGAGTCAATCTTATGATTTTGTCAATGTGTCACGAGGACGGTGATTTGCGACCGGCGTGGACTTGAAATGGGTTTTCACTTACCACAGAATTGAACACAACAGGTTGATGGTGAATATGTTGCAGTTGCGTAAGATGGAGCCAATGTTGTATTTCTTGTCTTTCAACAGCATTGCATCTTCAATCTGGAACAAAAAGTCAATCCCGTTACGATTGTTTTTACAGAAATTTGCCAGCTCCAATTTAAAGCTCATGCTAAAACGACCTTTCTACGTGAACTTTACTTTTGAGACGCTTACCTCAGCCTCTGTGAAAATGGCCTTGGGCGGGGCAATTTTATTCATCCTAGCAGCGTCCATCAAGATGCTCTCAGCCTCCGCCACTCGACCCTGGGAGAGCAGCCAGCGTGGCGACTCGGGTATGAACCTGTACGAAGGCTGTTAGCTAGCAGCGGAATGATGCTAACCCTAACCCTAACCCTTACCACCACAGGGGGATGTAGATCAGTCCGCAGGCGGCCATGGGGATCAGCAGCATCCGCCAGGAGCGCAGGAAGTATGCCACGGGTGGCATGAGCATGTAGCCTATGGCCGAGCTCATGAAAACTCCCAGGGAGCAGAAGACCACGCGGGCTTTTGGGCTCAGAATTTCTGTTCCTGAAGACAAAGCGTGTAAAAACGGGGCTAATATTAGCAAAGCCATTTGTTAGATTTGTTCCTTGTTTGTTGATTTCAAATAAAGTACAAGTCTAGATCTGCTAGCTCTAAAACTTAGCTTTAGCTAACTACAATGCCTTAGCTTGGATGTTATGGCAACGGAAGCCTCACTCTGCATATGCATGAGCCCCCTCCCCCCCCTCGCCCCCCAGAATGCCAGAAGCTTTGTATGAAGACGTCCAGCAACTGAAGACAAAAATAACTCCCATTTAAAAGTCTCATACCCAGCACAAAGGCGATGATGTAATTGGAGAACCCGCCGGCACCGACCAGGAAGTAGATGAATGTGAAGATCTCCCAACTGTTTGAGAAGATCTGCGCCGTTATGCCCACTGTCTGGAGGACCATCATGGTGAACAGCGCTGGCTTCCTTCCGTATCTGTTGATAGGAAGCACAGATACTTGTTTTTTAATGCATGGGTGGCTCCAAAGATTTTTGCTGCCCACCTGTCCGACAACTGGCCCGAAAGAAACGCTCCCACCAGCACGCCCAGGTAGTGGATGGAGGTGGACAAAGGGATTTTGTGTGCGTTCTCGCAAACCAGATCCCACTGAAGAAGGTGGACACGTTTGTCAAAACCAAAAAGAATCTTGCTGAAACTACAAACGAGTGAAGCTTTTTTGGCTGACCTCGGTGGCAATGGTCGACTCATAGATGTCTCGGCTATACGTCCAGCCATCTCTGCAGGCTTCTAAAGGAATCCCAGCCACGTCCACCTCCACGTCCGGCACGGAGCCGTTCTGAGAGTAGTTCTTAACCATCTCCAAGTTGAGCCTGGTGCAAGAGCTGAGCCTAGCCATGCCATCCACCGTCTCCGTCGGGATGGTCACGTTCCTCCACGCCTGGCTGATGTTGGCGTCCTCGGGAACGTAACAGTGGTGGGACGGCGTGTCGGCGACAAATACGATGTAGATACCGATGAACCCGTTGGGGTAGATACTGATAGCCAAGGCGAAGAAAATCCGACGCTGGAAGCTTCCCCACGGTCCCAAAAAGGACGTGACGCTATCGTAGTCTCGCAGTTTAGGCTCACCCATCGTCTGACGTGCCGCGAAACAAATGGTGGGAAAAAAAGCGAGAGCTTCGTCTGTTCTGTCAGGAGTGGTGACATAGTAACTGTCGAGTCGGCACTTCTTATTTTCTCCCAGACAATTGGCCTTGGAGAACGTGTTAATGGTTAACAAGTTCTTGAACGAGCGTTATAAATTGCTTTCTTGCTCCTGACGACGATTCGGCCACTCCGAAAAGTCGCTTGGGATAAGAAGCCACGTGGCTGTTTGGAGTAGATGGTGCTTTGGATGTCTGGTGGGACCCTTTGAAAGGGTAAGCTGAGATCTTCTGCTTTGCCCTGTCGGAGATAACAGCACTATCAGAGGACGTGTGCAGTACCGTGTTTTGGCCACAAGTCGATGAGTAAAATAAAAAGCAGTTGATATTTGGCTTTATTTACATTTCAAGTCATTCTAAAGACTGGTGAGGTATCCATGTGTTTTGACATCAAACACAAATGGAAAGTTCTACAAAATAATGATCCAAATGTCCATCGGCAACCATCAGCACACACCAAAAGTGAATCGTTGCGAAGACTTCGCAGGTCACTTTTGACTTTGTTGTGTTTTCCCCGGTGTCCGCTCGCTCGCTTGGCTTTCTGGATAGTTTTTGGTTTTGGTTCCACAGCACCACCTGGAGAGAAACCAAAAGAGTCTATCTATTGATCTTTCCTTGTAAATATGGAGCTAGTCGGCCTCACCCTTGCCATTCCTGCATCTGTTCCAGAGTTTCCGGAAGGTCTCTGTTCAACGTCTCCGGGAGGAAGATGTTGACCACGCAGGAGCCGACGGTGAGGCTTCCCATGAGAATGTACGGCAGGGCTTTGTTGTAAGTGCCTGCCGCGAGTAGAAAACGCTAGACGAGGCGGGCGGGTAAAAGAAGAGACGGACGGACGTGCCTAAATAGATGACGTAGGGAGCCGTGATGCTTCCCACGCGAGCCGCCGACGAGCATATTCCCATGCCCAGGTTCCTCAGCACGGTGGGGTAGAGCTCGGCCGTGTAGATGTAGACGATGCCGAAGGCCACGGTGAAGCCAAACTTGCCCGTCATTTCCAGAGCTAAGGCTACATCCTTGAGGTCTGAGAGGAACGTCGAGTCATAGCTCTGAGGAACTCGCCCATGGTGATTGTTGGAACTTACTCGCCGGGATGAACTGGATGAGCAGCAGGACTCCTCCGCCGATAAGGAGAAAGACGGACAGGAGAGCTCTCCTCGGACATCTCTTCAGGAGCCAGGTGGACGCGACGTAAGCGGGTACCTCGGTGGTCGCTGACAGGAAGCAGTTCAGGAAAGGGTCCCCGCTGAGGTTGGAGGTGTTGAGGGATAAACCGAAGTAGCCCACGTTGATGGCCATCCTGCTTGACGAGACCACGTGAGATTCAGACGGAGCGTCAAAGCGCAGACTCGTCCGTCGGGATCGGGCTCACCAGAGAACCAGACACATCAGCGTGACGCATCTCATGTTCCTGGATCTCAAGACGTCCAGCATGGTGTACGTCTTGCTCGGAGGCAGGGACTGGAGATGCAACCACATCCATCAACCGACGGAAAAGCTGAATTTGACCCTCGCCGCTCTCCCTCCCGTAACCTAGCATGAAAACGACTTTACGCGGAACTCCACCTGGGCTCCTCTGAAGATAACAAGCGGTGCCTCCACTTTATTCTTGCGGGCGGCGTCTCTGACGACGGCTTCGGCTTCTGCCACTCTTCCCTGAGTGATCAACCACCTGGGAGACTCTGGGATGAACCTGCGAGCACACACGTTTGAAGTCCCAGATGCTCCTCAACCGACTCACCTCGCCTAGCGTACCACCACAGAGGGATGTAGACCACGGAGGTAGCGGACAGAACAGCAAGGAGGGTTCTCCACTCCCTGATGCCGTACGCGATCCACGGAAGAATCATGTAGCCGATGCCGTAGAAGAGGAACGCCCCGAGCGTCGTGAAGATCACCCGAAGCGTCTTGCTCAACAGCTCCGTTCCTGACCCAAAAAGAGATGCCCACTCTGCGGCAGACACGAGGCGAGACAGACGAGACCCTACCGAGTACGAACGCGGAGATGTAGATGGAAACCTGGGAAGCTCCGACAAACAGGAACATGATGCAGAACATCCTCCACGACTGGGAGAAAGACTGCAACAGGACCGAGATGCACTGAGCGCCCAAAGAGACGAAAACGATCTTCTTTCTTCCGTACCTAAAGAGGGAATAACGAGACCGACCTTAGCAAGCGTTTCTTCGAATCCTTTGATCTGAGAAAACGTAATCAAAGTTAGCACCATCCATCCATCCATCCATCCATCCATCCATCCATCCATCCATCCATCCATCCATCCATCCATCCATCCATCCATCCATCCATCCATCCATCCATCCATCCATCCATCCATCCATGATCTTATTGCAAAACAAATGTTATGGCAAGTGTCTAACAGTAGAGGGCGCTGTTTTGTGGAACAGTTCCTCCCCAATATCTTCATTTGTATCCCTCACTGAGGTTGCAGTACCTGTCAGAAAGCTGGCCTGAGATCAGCGAGCCCACCAGGTATCCTACGAACAAAGACGACGACGCAAAAGGAACTTTCCACTGGTTGTCGCAGACCAAGTCCCACTGTAAAGACACGCCATGTCACTTCCTGCCCTCACTGTCGTCACGTGACAACCATGCCGACCTCTGTGACGATGTTGGCCAGGTAGACGTCTCTGCTGTAGCTCCACCCGTCCAAACAGCCCTCCAGCTCCAGGCCCGCGAGGTCCACGTCCGTCCCGGGAGCGTAGCCCTCCGTCGACAGGTTGCGCACCAAGTCCAGCTTGTAACGCCGACAGCGGCTGCGTACCGGCCGTCCGTCCTCCTCGCTGACGGGAATGATGGCGTCCCGCCACTCCGCCGTCAGGTTGACCTCCGGCACGAGGCAGCGGTGCTCGGGGGCGGCGCCGACAAAAACGATGTAGAGCCCGTTGAATCCGGTGGAGATAAAAATGGTGTTGAGGAGGATGAAAGTCACGCTGAAGTGAGGTCCGGTTTGACCCAGGAAGGCCGTGTCTCGGTTATAGTCGCCCATGGTGAAGCGACGCTGCTGCCGTGTGCTGTGGCGACTCTCAATCGCTGAGCGGAACCTTGGGTGGGCCGCTGAAGCCTCCTCCCCCTCCCCCCTCCCCCCTGCTCTCATCTGGCAACGGCAATCAGGACTCATAGAAGGGAAAACTGATTTATCCTGACACCCTGTCCCCTCGACCGGCTCATTTGATTTCCTGGGATTTGATCAAACGCTTTCAAAAATGGCCCGGTCCATCTGCACGACCCCCCCCCCACCCCCACCGCCATCGCCGCCACAGCAGTAGTTTGCTCCAAACAACATTCCACACTTTTAAATTCTCTTGCACGTGCTTGTACTCTAAACGGTGCTAAGTAGCTGCTTTCAAAAGAACTTCGCTTTAAGTTCACGCCGGGCAGTGGAGGAGAATTTACGCTTAATTGTTAACGTGGAACTTTTTTATGGCTTTTCTCCTAACGCACACTTTCAATCTCAATCCGTCAATAAACATCCACGGGTTGAACGTGGTCTTGAGTTAATGTTGTGCGGTGTGTGTGTGTTTGTGCAGCAGAGCGTGAGGGTGGCGCTGGTTTCACTTGAGCGGACCAGTCCAAAATCAGAATCGCCACGCAGGATGGAGAGCAGGATGGACTACGAAGGCGCCACGGCGTTCCTAGGGGACTGGGGGCCTTTCCAATGTGGCCTGGCCCTGCTCCTCTGCATCACCATGATCCCCAACGGCTACGCTAGTTTGGTGCTGGTTTTTGCGGGCGACACGCCGGCCCACCGCTGCTTGGTTCCGGCGGTCAACCTGACGGAGGAGTGGCGTGACGCCAGCATCCCCCTGTATGAGGACGGCCGACCCGCCGAGTGCTCCCGCTACCAGTTGGAGGCTCTGCGGGCTTACTCGGAGGCGGGCTGGCTGCCCTCCCACGTCAACCTGAGCGCCGTGCCCCGAGAGGGCTGCCTGGACGGTTGGGAGTACGACCGCAGCATCTACCGCTCCACCATCGTGACTGAGGTTTGGCCTTTCCAAACGAGTTTCCGCTGAGAAGTAAATATGACGGCCATTTTGTTTTGAAGCAGCCAACTTTTTGTGTGCAGTGGGACTTGGTGTGCGGACAGGGATGGAAGAAGCCGCTGACGTTTTCGCTCTACTATTTCGGCTGTCTGGTGGGATCCTTCTTGTCTGGACAGTTCTCTGACAGGTTGATAAGCACAACGGCGAGGATGTGTTTGTAGATCCTGATTGATGGATGGATGGATGCTCGGCAGGTTTGGCAGGAAGAAGGTACTGTTTGTCACCCTGGCGAGCCAGACCCTGAGCGCTTTTCTGCAGGTCTTCATGCCCTCCTGGACAGCTTTCTGCGTCCTCCAGTTCCTCGCCGGCATGTCCGCCGTCTCCAACTACCTGGCTGCTTTTGTTCTTGGTATAACCATTTTTTTGGTCGGCATTTTTTGGAGGGCGGGAAAAAGGATTTTTGTTTTTGCTCTTCCAGGAGCCGAGCTGCTCAGTCCTCGATTGCGGCTCTTCTTCACCACGGCGGCCTCGAACATATTCTTCGCCTTGGGCTACGTGCTGCTACCGCTTCACGCTTACTTCCTGCGAGACTGGAGGACCTTGCTGCTGGGCATCACCACGCCCGGGTTCCTCCTTTTAACTCTCTGGTGGTAAGGTGCTTTTGAGATCTTCTGCCCGGATGCCCGCTAATGTCAACACCGTGCAGGGCCATCCCCGAATCGCCTCGCTGGTTGCTATCTCAAGGAAGGATCGCCGAGGCCGAGGCTATCGTCCGACTTGTCGCCAAGAGGAGCAAAATGGAGGCGCCGGCCAAAATCTTCACCACTTTGCAGGTTAGATGGTGTCTTGCAATGCTGAAAAAGGGCAGGAAGAGGAAACGAGTCCTCAAATAATCGAGATCTTAAATTCATTCAGCACACTACAATCAATCATTAAGCCAGCATATCTGGAGATGTTTTTGCTCTTCTAAGAACATTTTTATTTTCTTGCCCTCTATCTGGTTCACTGCTCAATGTCCAACTCCCGACAATAATTGACACACGTGTGTGTATGTGTGTGTGTGTGCGCTCCGATGCGGAAGTCAGCGGGGAACAGAGGACCTGCTGGAACTGGAATGTTTGCCAAAATGTACACTCTCTCACCCCGACATGTTTTGACCCTAAGCCCAATTTCAGTGTGTGGCACCTGCGCTCCAAAGCAAAAAATGACTTTTGCTTGAAACTGGTAGTTTTATTCCAGTAGTTTCTCTTAAGACAATAAAATGTATATCGAGAGAGCTGAAGAAATCAAATGGAGTGAGAGCAAGGGAAGTTAGCTAGCAGCTAGCTAACTAGATGTTTTTAATAAACTGAGCTTTCATTTGTCGTGTAGAAAGAAGGTGACTCGGAGATGAAGAAGTACAACATCTGCGACATGCTGCGCTCTCCTAACGTCCGCTGGATGTCTGTTCTCCTGTGGTTTGTCTGGTGAGTATCCCATGGAATCCTTGTGAGCTCTGTCGCTAATCAATCTCCTTTGGCAGGAACACCATCGCCATGGGCTACCTGACGCTGTCGCTCAACACGTCCAACCTGCACGGCAACGCCTACCTCAACTGTTTCCTGTCGGGGGCCGTGGAGATCCCCGCCTACCTCCTCACCTGGCTCATGTTCCGCCGCTGTCCGCGTCGACTCACCTTAGCCGCTTGTCTCGCCTCTTCGGGATTCTTCCTCCTGGTCATCCAGCTGGTTCCGGCGGGTAGGGGACCGCCCGCTTCCGGCATCCGGCATTGAAAGCAAACCATCCAAACGCCCGGCAGATACGCACTGGCTGGCGATGACTCTGGAGATGTTGGGCAAGTTCAGCTTGACGGCAGCGTTCGCCCACATCTACGCTTACACGGCGGAGCTCTACCCAACCGTGCTGAGGAACATGGGCATGGGCTCCTGCTCCATGGCCTCCAGGATAGGCAGCATCCTCGCACCCTACATCATCTACCTGAGTAAGAACGCACACACCCAACAGCCAAAGTTCTCCAGACGCACGTTCTCTCACTCTTTTGTGGCGCAGGAAGCTATTGGGTGTCGCTGCCATACATCCTGATGGGCGTCCTGATCATAGCGGCGGCGTTACTCAGCCTGCTGCTCCCCGAGACCTACGAAATACCCTTGCCGGAAACCATCGCTGAAACGCAGCCCTTTCCCGGGTGAGCCGTCGCCGGGAAACCGATATCAGCGTTTGCGCTCAATTGCTATAACTCTCTTTCTCCTCTAGGTGCTGCCGAAAGGAAGTCTACAAACCCACAAGCACCAAAGAAGAGAGCCAAAGGCAGTCCGTGGATGTCCAGTGAACCCATAGAATATTGCTTGTAGAAATCATTCCAATTATTCTGTAACGGATTTGTGATTTTATTTGATTGAATGACAATTTAAATGATCTTTTTTATTCTATGTAGAAATAAAAGATACATGTCACATAGAGCAAAATACTGTGGATGCCAACTGTGTGGGGACAAAAGAAAAGCAGTGACTCAGTAAAAAATTAATAATAATTATAAGGTGCTGTTTATTGGGCTGGTTGCGCAGGGAAACAACCACTCCTGCTAAACTGGAGTCACATTTGAAAATATAGAACAAAAATAGAAGATTACCATATATTCCACCTTTGACCTTCATTGCGCGTCCAAAACGAGCTGTGGCGACCTCTAGCGGTCATGAATGGATGCATGGATACTTTATTGATCAGTGTCTAGCAGTCTCAATACCCCAGAGCGGGTACATAAAAGAGAGGATAATACAAAACAAGAGAATGCTTTATGCAATTAATAAAGAATAAATAAATAAATACAATAGCAGTTGTGTGATCTGATAGGTGGGGGCGGAGTGGTACCCTTGCGCCTTCTGGTTGAGCGTCTCCCCCATTGCAGATTCTCCATCTTCCGCCGACTGGGCAAAGGGACCAGCCTTCGTCCTGCACCTTCTCAAAGATTCCACCTATTCTTTAACACATCTTTGTAAGTAAATTGTATCACGATGCATACAACATTATAGTTGCGTGTGATTTTTATTTAGTTTTCGTCCGTGAACATAGTGACGACCAAGCTAGCTGTCAATCAACCGGAAACTGGGCCGACTGTTTTGTCTTTACTGTTTTGGTGAATATTCGAATACATTGTGAATGACACCGGTGATATAAATTAAAAAATGTCATGATGTAGTTGTTCGTTTCTCTAAGCATTGTCACTCGAGAGAAGCCGCGGTTAGCATACATGCTAGCTAGCGAGCTAGCCCGCTAGCATTAGCGAGCATCTTGTAGAGCGCCACTACCGAGGTTAAAACAAACCTTATGACATCCATATGTGCACTATTAGTTGATATAACATATTAACGACAAACCAAATGTTATTTGTTGTGACAAACTTGAAGATGTTTCGTCGATAGGGCGGAACGAGACGTGTCCGGTCAATTCATTAGGTACACCAAATAAGATGGAAAAGAAGAGCTGTCCAAAATTCTGCAAATATGGCTAAAGTATTCGCACAATGTACTTAAGTAGAAGTAATTTCGTTGAAAAAGTGGCAAAGGTTGAGGTACTTTAAGGACAAAACAGTAAAACCTATGAAAAGTGTAAATACAGATTCCTGTAAAAATCAAACATAGTGTATGTAACCCTAATCGTTCAAAAGTTTGGGGACACCCAGACGATTTAATTTCACATGGGTATTATTATGACAGCAGCTTTTGCTTGTGTTGTTGAATGTTCTGTTGTTCTCCAGACGCCAAGAACCACAATCATGACGGACTCCAAGTATTTCACGACAAACAAAAAAGGTGAGGACAAATGTGGGAGAAGCAAACGCCAGCAGTCAGTCTTCTGCGTCATGCAAAACATTTTATTCACTCTGCCAGCAAGCGGATTCCAAAGCCATTTCGTTTTACAGGGGAGATTTTTGAGCTGAAGGCCGAGCTGAACAACGAAAAGAAGGAGAAGCGAAAGGAGGCTGTCAAGAAGGTCATCGCCGCCATGACCGTGGGCAAGGATGTCAGGTAACGCTCGGTCCGTCAAAGCAGTCGGCGACAAAACAAAAGCTTGCAGCTCCACGTTGTGAGCTGAGCCAGCGAGTGTCTTTGCAGCTCTTTGTTCCCGGATGTGGTCAACTGCATGCAGACGGACAACCTGGAGCTGAAGAAGTTGGTGTACCTCTACTTGATGAACTACGCCAAGAGCCAGCCCGACATGGCCATCATGGCTGTCAACAGCTTCGTCAAGGCAAGCTCACCCCGTCGCCGTGCCTTTCCGCTCGGCTCGGGCCGTCTCACGGTTGCCCCGCCGTCCCCCCCAGGACTGCGAGGACCCCAACCCCCTCATCCGGGCCCTGGCAGTCCGCACCATGGGCTGCATCCGAGTGGACAAGATCACCGAGTACCTTTGCGAGCCGCTGAGGAAGTGCCTGAAGGACGAGGACCCGTACGTGAGGAAAACGGCGGCGGTGTGCGTGGCCAAGCTTCACGACATCAACGCCCAGATGGTGGAGGATCAGGGCTTCTTGGACTCGCTGAGGGATCTCATCGCCGACTCTAATCCCATGGTGGGAATGCGCGTTTGTTTCTTGTCCGTCCATCAGCATTTGTTGGAGAAACCGCCGAGCCTCTCGCTCTCTCTCTCTCTCTCTCTCTCTCTCTCTCTCTCTCTCTCTCTCTCTCTCTCTCTCTCTCTCTCCAGGTTGTCGCCAACGCGGTGGCCGCACTGTCTGAGATCAGCGAGTCTCACCCCAACAGCAACCTGCTGGACCTCAACCCCCAGAACATCAACAAGCTGCTGACGGCCCTCAACGAGTGCACCGAGTGGGGCCAGATCTTCATCCTGGACTGCCTGTCCAACTACAACCCCAAGGACGAGCGAGAGGCGCAGAGGTAACCGCTTTTGTCTTTTTTCCATTTTCGACAAATAATGGGATGGAGCTAAGCTGACTGTTGTTTTTCTTTGCCTGTCTTCAAAGTATTTGCGAGCGCGTCACTCCACGGCTGTCCCACGCCAACTCCGCGGTGGTCCTGTCTGCCGTCAAGGTACTGATGAAGTTCCTGGAGCTGCTGCCAAAAGACTCGGACTACTACAACACGCTGCTGAAGAAGCTTTCGCCGCCCCTCGTCACCTTGCTGTCCGGCGAGCCCGAGGTTCAGTACGTGGCTCTGAGGAACATCAACCTCATCGTCCAGAAAAGGTGCTTGGGTTCAAACGGCGGCGGCAGCACTACTTTTTCACACTCAAGTCTTGTGTTTTGTCTGCAGGCCTGAGATCCTCAAGCAGGAAATCAAAGTCTTCTTTGTCAAATACAACGACCCCATTTACGTGAAGCTGGAGAAACTGGATATCATGATCCGTTTGGCTTCTCAGGCCAACATCGCCCAGGTCCGCATGTCTGCCTTGAAAGCGACAAAAGCCACCGCCACTTTCGCTCTTCACGTTTGCTGCTTCGCAGGTGCTGGCCGAGTTGAAGGAGTACGCCACCGAGGTGGACGTCGACTTTGTGCGCAAGGCCGTGCGCGCCATTGGCCGCTGTGCCATCAAAGTGGAGGTAGGACTCGATGGAGACGTCGCTTCTTTCCCCAAATGGTGGCCGAGAGCTTCCGTTTGGGAGAGTCACTCATACTTTTGCTCCGCCTTACTTTCTTTTTTGCAAATCTAGCAATCGGCAGAGCGCTGCGTGAGCACCCTGCTGGACCTCATCCAGACCAAAGTCAACTACGTGGTGCAGGAGGCCATCGTGGTCATAAGGGACATTTTCCGCAAGTACCCCAACAAGTATGCGGCTGCCTCCGTCCGACGGCCACCCTCGGCACCGCGGACGCCGCTTAGCGATCACGCTCCCGTTGTAGGTACGAGAGCATCATCGCCACCCTGTGCGAGAATCTGGACTCTCTGGACGAGCCGGACGCCCGCGCCGCCATGATCTGGATCGTGGGCGAGTACGCCGAGAGGATCGACAACGCCGACGAGCTGCTGGAAAGCTTCCTGGAGGGCTTCCACGACGAGAGCACTCAGGTTCGCTCTGAAGCCAAAGCCTTTTTATTTGTGTTGGTGTGGGCGTGAACGAGGTTCGCGTGTGGCCGCGCAGGTGCAGCTCACCCTGCTGACCGCCATCGTCAAGCTCTTCCTGAAAAAGCCGTCCGAGACTCAAGAGTTGGTGCAGCAGGTCCTCAGCCTGGCCACTCAGGTGAAATTTGCTAAAATGGCTGGCTTCTCTGCGGCGACCTCCCGCCCTCCCCCCTGAACTCGCTCCGTCTTCCGCAGGACTCCGACAACCCGGACCTACGCGACAGAGGCTACATCTACTGGCGCCTGCTGTCCACGGACCCGGTGACGGCCAAGGAGGTGGTGCTGTCGGAGAAGCCCCTCATCTCCGAGGAGACTGATCTGATCGAGCCCACGCTGCTGGACGAGCTCATCTGCCACATCGGCTCTCTGGCGTCCGTCTATCACAAACCGCCCAGCGCCTTCGTGGAAGGCAGCCACGGGATCCACCGCAAACACCTTCCGGTCCAGCACAGCAGGTAGCCAGCCCCTCCACCTCCTGGCACGAGCGCCAGATTGCAAATTGTCCTCGCTCTGGCAGCATCGACACGGGCGAGAGTCCGCTGAGCGGCGGGCCCGCGGCGTCGGCGGCGGCATCCTCTGTGGATCAACCGCACGTCATCCCGAGCCAGGGCGACCTGCTGGGTGACCTGCTCAACCTGGACCTTGGCCCTCCGGTCAACGTGCCCCAGGTTTCCTCCATGCAGATGGGTGCCGTGGACCTCCTGGGTGGCGGACTCGACAGCTTGGTGAGCTTCTACCACCAAGGTGTTCAACATGCCAAGCTCCTCAACTCATAATAGATACTTAGCATCCACAAAATGTGGCAGTCTAGATATTTCTTAATGACGTTGGTGCAGAATGTATTTTCCAGAATTGAGTGATCCTCTTGATGGCTTGCGGTTGCTAAGAAAACTCTCTGTCTTGTCTCTGTGTGTGCTCTGTCTGTCTTGTTTGGATTCTTTTTGTTTGGGGGTGAGGGGGGGCTCCTCTCTCTCTCTCTCTCTCTTTTTGTCTTTCTCTTTGTCCCGTAGCTGGGAGGAGACCTGGGCGGAGGTGTTGGGGGAAGTCCAGCTGTAAGTGCAAGCCGCTTCTGTTTGGCTGCTGCGCTGCATGCTTGGTCTCAAAAGGGCCTCCCTATCCGTCGTCTGATCGATTTCGGCTCGGCACGTTTTGGCCCGTCCGACTTGTGTCTGGCCTGGTCTTTAATGAGGCCATTCGCTGCGTCGCAAACGTCCGTCTTTTGCGGGCCAAAACATGCCGGGCGGCCTCTGCCTCGCTCTTCTTGCATATACAGTTGCACCAGCTGCTTCTCGCGTGCTTCTTCTCAGCTTGGTAGCACTTTAGTCGCCGGCGGCGTGTTTAACCTGAGCCGATTCGCCCGCCCGCTTCAACTTGGGCGGCGGCGTTGTCGTTGCTTCAGGTGGGTCAGAACTTCATCCCGTCGTCCGTCCCGAGCACTTTTGCGCCGTCGCCCACTCCAGCGCCTCCGGCCGTCACCGGCAGCGGCCTCAACGACTTGTTTGAGCTCTCCACGGGCATGGCCATCGCATCCGGAGGCCACGTGGCCCCGAAAGCCGTGAGTGCGAAAAGCGATTTGTTTTTTTTTTGCTGCATAAATCCAATGGCGTTTGGACCGATCGCACCTCTTTTGCAAGGTGTGGCTGCCCGCGGTTAAAGCCAAGGGACTGGAGATTTCCGGAACCTTCTCTCGCCGCCAGGGCCACATGTACATGGACATGACCTTCACCAACAAGGCCCTGCAGCACATGACCGACTTTGCCATCCAGTTTAACAAAAACAGGTGGAGTAGAACTGAACCGCCCCGCCCCATCCCGGTGTACGTTTCAAGGCGTCCTTGTGCTCTCCCTGCAGCTTCGGGATGATCCCCACCAGCCCGCTGCCCATTCACACTCCGCTGATGCCCAGCCAGGGCATGGACGTCTCTTTGCCCATCAACACCATCGGGCCGGTGATGAAGATGGACCCGCTGAACAATCTCCAGGTGCGCAAACGCGTCCGAGCGACAGACATGTCGGTTTCTGAAGCAATTTTCTGCTTTGGCGCAGGTGGCTGTGAAGAACAACATTGATGTCTTCTACTACAGCGTCCTCATCCCTCTCAACATATTCTTTGTGGAAGATGGAAAAATGGGTTTGTTGCTTTGACCTTCATGGGTGCCTTTGGTTCCCCACGCAATTTGGCCAAAGTTGTCAAGTGTGCCTCTTGTGTCTTCTCAGAGCGCCAGGTGTTCCTTGCCACCTGGAAAGATATCCCCAATGAAAATGAGCTGCAGTACCAGATAAAGGAGTGCCACCTGAACGCGGGTAGGTCCTGCAAACAGCCCAAAGTCAAAGCCAGTGTGCAGAAAGAAAGAACGAACTAACGCGCGGAGTGTGAGAAGGGCCAGGCCCCGTCCGTCACGCCCCCCAAAAGCAGACTCGTCCTTCAACGACCTCAACTTGTTGTTTTTGTCCACCCACTTGCTTGTCTTGTAGGACACTTGGCCGGAGGGAGCCATCCACTTCTTTTGACCATCAGTCAACTCACGGTTGCATACGTTTTCGGAATCGCTGGCCGCCCGTGCTAGTTGCCCGGTTCGTTCGTTGAGAGCTCCCTCGAGTCGCTGTTAATTAGCCGTCCTTTTCCTCCTAGATGCAACGTTTGTGTTAGCCTCCAGTTTTAGCATGTGTGTGTGTGTTGCTAGCTAAACTGAGGTACCCGGTGGCAGAGCAACTTTTGGCTTCCACTAGTGTCAAAGTTGCCACGTTATTTATTTTTCCCACCTGACTCTAAACTTTCAGACACGGTGTCGGGCAAGCTGCAGAACAACAACATCTACACCATCGCCAAGCGTAACGTGGAAGGTCAGGACATGCTCTACCAGTCCCTGAAACTCACCAACGGAATCTGGATCCTGGCCGAACTGCGCATCCAGCCAGGCAACCCCAACTACACGGTACGCCGTTTTGTGTCTCTAAAAACAAAAGTCTACACACCCCTGCTTAAATCTCGACTGTTTGCAATTGAACGAGGGAGGGGTGTGTGGACTTTTTCTACACGCACATATGAGTGACCCCGGCCGATCCCACAGCTGTCCCTCAAGTGTCGGGCCCCCGAGGTGTCTCAGTACGTGTACCAGACTTACGACGCCGTGCTGAAGAACTGAGCGGCCGGCTGGCTTCGCCCTCGCCTTCCTGCTCAAAATGGTGGCCAGTCATCCATTTCCCTCCCGCTAGATTAAAAAGGGTAAATGTCATTGTGATCACGGCTCTGACACACACACACACACACAACGTAACAGTTTGTTTCTCTGCTGAGAAACGATTGGACTGTGAAAATGCATTCCATCCGTAAATGTCTTCATGTATAGATCAACTCGCACATTTTAAACACTCAACGTTTTGTAACACTCCAGCTCCCCCCCCCAACTTCCAGGACCAAGCATTCACTTTTTTTCCTCCTTGTTTTTGTAAGTCTAGCTGGAAATAATCTGACCCACGGCGGCCTGCCGGCGCTTTTTGGTGCTTGTTGTAACTGAACAAACTATTGGCCTTCAAATTGAAATAGATTGAAGCATCTCCTCATAGAAACGTCCCTGTGAGAGTATCGTTTGTGTCGGTGGGAATACGTAAACGTCCTTGTCGTAGACTTTCTCCAGATCAGATTTTTCCTGCGTATTTTGTCTGTCATGCACATCTTTATTGTTGCGCCACAAATGATCTTAATAAAGTGTCAAGCACTAAAATGCTTTTGTGCGTCTAGTAAACTACAAAGAGCTCTTTTTCCAGACACCAACTTTTTTTTTTTTTTGGGTGAATAAGTGACCTTAAACTTTTTAAGGCCAGCTAGCGTTATCAATGATTGTCCGAGCGATTGTGCAAACGCTGGCCGTCAATGTTCAACCCTGCCGACACGTGTCGGACGCCCTAAAGAAGAACCGCTGTCCGTCCGACGCTGCGTTCAGCTGGCGACCTCGTGACCGTCGCTCACCCGCCAATTTGTTTGTTAGGAATCCCGCCCCAGGGGGGAATTCCAAGAAAAGACGCCTTGCGCTAACATTGATGCAGCTCGCGTTCACTGAGGGCAGAAAGAAACGTTTAGAAAAAGAATCGAATGGAATCCATATTGCAATTGACATTATTTTTTCAAGGTCATCTTCCTGTATATTTTTTAACCAAGACGATCGATACATGAACATCAAATTCTGCACCAATGTTTCGGCCTTCCCTGGTCCGGCGAATAAACCGTGAATGAACGAGTCGATACGAGTCAATAAAATCAAGTTGGGAAGTTTTCCCGGTTCAGACGCAAATTCGGATTGCCGGAGTTTAGAGTTGGAAATTGTAATGACCAGCAGTTTTTGGAGTTATGCCTGTTCACAATGACTCGTCTTCGTGTCGCTCAAGTTATTACCAGCAAGTCTCGCATGAACATTAACAGACACCGCAATGAGGTGGGGGTCGGAGGGGTGTGTGTGTGTGCTTGGGGAGGGCAAGGGGGTTTCATCGAGAGCCAAGTGACATGTCAAAGTCTGCACACCCCGGAGGAGGACTTCTCGCCGTGGTCTGGCCGTCGGGACCCGGTACTGTACAGTAAGCAAACGTTCGGAAATCCTCTTGTGCACTTTTAAGCCTTTAAGGCGACTCAGCAGACTGCCGGGGAAAAAACAACCAAAAAAAAAACCCGTCATGACAACTTTCAGTGGCTTGGGTGTTTTTCTGACAGGTTGATTTGAAGGTGAGAAGAACGTCATCTTCAGGATGGGCTTCAGTGAGCTGCTGGATGAGGTGAGTGATGTGAAAGCGTTGGGAGAACCGGCTGCAAGTGTGGAGTGGAGAGGAGAGTGCCGCCGTGCCGCGTGCGGTGATGTGTCCGATTCGTTTCAAGTCGGCGGCGTCTCAAAAACCCATCTGGCGACCGGTCCATTTTGGAGCAGGTCCCACCAGACCAGTTTTGTCCCTTTTGACGAGCGACCGGTGTCAAGCTTGTCCACGTGCCCTGCTATGGGCGAACGACCGGTCCATTGGTTGTCTGTACATTGAGCGTGTGATTGGCCAAACGAGCAGTCCCAATGATGCCGTAGAAAGTTCTGGCTGGAGCGGAATATTTCAGTCCACTCCTGTGTGCCACCGCTCAGATGGGCGGTTTTGGGCGCTACCAGTGGCTCCACGTGACCCTCATCAGTTTCCCGGGCCTGCTGATGGCGAGTCAGAACCTCCTGAACAACTTTGTCTCAGGGACCCCCGGCCATCACTGCAGCGTGTCCACCAATCATAGCCTCTGGAACCTCACGCAGCAGGTAGGTGATCAGTTGGCATCTCGCACGACCGCTCACCGTGCCATTGACGCCACGCCACGTGCTTTAGGTGGACCAGGAAGATGTTTTGAAGGCCTTCATCCCAATGGACGCCTCTGGAACGCGGCTGGATCGCTGCAGGAGGTTTCTGGGCCGCCTACTTACGTGGGCTAGTGGCACGTGGGTGACGTTAGCTTGCTTTCAGATACGTGACGCCGCAGTGGGAGTTGCTAACCGCCAACAACTCGGTTAACGTCAGTCACCTGCCCACCGAAAGCTGCGCGGACGGCTGGACTTACGAGTCCTCGGAGTTCCGAGCCACCACCGTTTCCGAGGTGAGTGGGACGTTTACGCCATCCGGCAGGAAGTTGTCGACATCCAGCAGCAGCAGCAAACCATCCGGAATGGATTGTGTGTCTTCAGTGGGATTTGGTGTGTACGCGGCGTCCCCTCAAGCAGATGATCCAGACGGTGTACATGGGTGGCGTTTTAGCGGGCGCCGTCGTCTACGGCGGCCTGTCCGACAGGTGAGCCTCTTTGCTTCTGCAGGTGCTTCCCTCTGGTGGACGCTACCGGGCATTGCAAAAGGGGACAAAAAAGATGATTATGTTTTTATCTCAGGTTCGGGCGGCGCTCTATCCTGATTTGGTCGTACCTGCAGCTGGGCGTCCTGGGCTCCTGCTGCGTCCTGTCGCAGTCTTACTCCATCTACTGCATGTTCCGCTTCCTGAGCGGCATGGCGGTGTCAGGCATCATCCTCAACTCCGTCTCCCTGAGTATCACCTTTACGTTTTTACTTTGAGGTTCTCGGCGGGCGAGCGAGCGAGCGCGTGGCCTTGATCAACTGCGCCGACGCTCTTCTCGTTTGTCGTCAGAGGTGGAATGGATCCCGACCAAAACCCGGACTCTGGCAGGAACGCTCACCTCCTTCTACTTCACCTTTGGTCAGATGCTCTTGGCTGGTTTGGCTTATTGGCTCAGGGACTGGAGGAAGCTGCAGTTGGTGGTGTGCGCTCCCCACTTCCTCTCCTTTGCCTTCAGCTGGTCGGTGCTCGCCGTCGCCACGGTGTCGCTCGCCTCCAAAACGGCCCTCTGATGAAAAGCCTGCTCACAGGTGGTTGGCAGAGTCACCGCGATGGCTGGTCCTTCGGGGTCGATCCCAGGACGCCTTGAAGACCCTCCGCAGAGTGGCTCTCATCAACGGAAAACCCAAAATGACGGAAAAGCTGACGCTGGAGGTTGTCCTGTCGCGCATCTACTAATGAAACCCAACCACTTGCTGGCCCAACTTGAAATTCCTTGGCGTGCCACAACGGAAGCTTGCTTGACGTGTGACCTGCAGGTGCTTCACTCCCACATGAGCAAAGAGATGGAGTGCCATCGCAAGACGCTGACCGCCTACGACCTGCTGAGGACGCCCGGCATGAGACGCATCTCTGTTGGCCTCATCGCCGTCTGGTGAGGAACAACTTACTCCCACCCGCCACCACCACCAGCAGCCATTCTCATGATTTCCACCCGTGTTCCTTCCACAGGTTCTCCACCAGCTTTGCGTACTACGGTTTGGCGATGGACCTACAGAAGTTTGGGGTGAGCGTGCTAATATTTTGGCTGCGCCACATGCTAAGCTAAGGGCTCCCGCTCCTCGGTGCAGGTGAGTATCTACGTGATGCAGCTCATCTTTGGAGCCGTGGATTTTCCCTCCAAGTTTGTGGCTCTGGCCATGCTCACTTTCCTCGGGAGGAGGGTGACTCAGGCCTTGTGCCTCCTCATGTCCGCCCTCTTCATCTTCGCCAACACCTTAGTCCCGACGGGTATCGCACACTCAAAAACAAAAATCCGCTTGTGCGGTTTGTGGACACAGTTTGTATTCCTCTGTCAGACATGCAGGTGGTCAGAACCACGTTGGCGTGTCTCGGTAAGGCCTTCACCTCGGCGTCCTTTACTACCGTTTACTTGTACACTGGAGAACTTTACCCAACCATCATCAGGTATGATTTCTCAAAATGTACACTCAAACTATTGGTCGTATTGCGCTTGGCTACGTTACTACCGACGACACTTTGACGTGGAACCTGGCAGGCAAACCGGAATGGGTCTGGTGTCCACGATGGCCAGAGTGGGCAGCATGGCGGCCCCCGCCGTACTCATCTTGGATGAGGTAAAGCCATATTATTAGAAGTGCTTTCTTTGCAATTAATACCATTTGGCACCCCCTCCAGGTTTTCCCCGCGCTGCCCAGCGTGGTGTACGGGGGTGCGGCCGTGCTAGCTTCGGGCTTCGCTTGCTTGCTGCCGGAAACGCTCAATGCTCCGCTGCCGGATACGATCCAGGATGTGGAGGAGAGATGGTCTGGAAAAAGGCACGCCGGCCAGAAGGAAGGTTCGTCAGAAGACGAGCAAGTGGAGCTGTCTTTAAAACAAGTGAAAGAAGTTGAAGGAAGCGGTCTCAATGCCCTTTGACCTATTATGGCCACTTATTCACCGATGTGATCGTTTGATCCATCTTTTATTTGTTATGTAGTAATCATATGATGTGTTGATTTACAATTGTAACCCGTGTCTTTCATTTATATGAAAATAAGCATCGATTGATCCAATTAATGTGCCGTCTGATACAGATACGAGAAATATAAATGGTAATGATGAAAGAGACTGTTTTGTTTTCAACTGTTCTGTCGTCATCATCTTGTCTGTTTCAAAAGAATGAACATGTCAAATAAGTTAAATATGAATAAATTAAGTAGTCATTGTTAGCTTTCATAATGGGATGTACGGGTTAAAGTTTAACAATAGATCTACACGCGAGTCGATAATTGAACACATAAAATCCAATGTCATGGATGTCATTGTCGGGAGAAACACGATATGTTTCACCCGAGTGAAGATAGAATAGAATCATGAATAATTATCAATAGCCCTCCGTTCTTTTCTTATTTTCATTTCTGATGTGATTTCGTGAGGAATGAAAAGATGTTTTTTTATGTGTCCGACTGTATATTGTGAACGCCTCCTTGCGTCAAGTGACTTTTTGTCGTTCATAGGATGGATGCTGGCCGATGTTTTGTTTAGCGTAAAGACGAGCATCCTGGTGACGTCATTGCGCTTCCGCGTCTCCGACCAATCGGACCGCATGTCCTCCGGGCTTTCATTTGACCGACAGCCGTGATGGCCAATTGCAGAGCTCCAATACTCTGACCCTTAGCACAAGGGGGCGGGGTGACGCGCGCTCGCTAGCACAGCGGAAGAAAATGGCGGCCGTGGCCACCGAGCCAGGAGCTGCGGCGATTCGGACGGCAGCGACCACCGACAACGGCTCACTGGAACCGAGCTTGAGCGGCCAGGGGCGCATTTTAGACTCCCCGGAGCCCGAAGGAGCGCCTGAACCCGAGCCAGCCGTGTCGCCCGAGCTGGCCGCGGAGTTGTTTAGCGCTCGCTTGGGAGACGGTGGCGACGGGGAGGAGCGCCGCCATGTCAGGCTGGAGCCGGAGCTGGACCCCGCGGCGGGAAAAGTCCAAGGTGAGGTCGCCGCTGGCGACGCGCTCGTCCACAACCGGAGCGCCAGCTTCAGTCTCGGGGAAGCGTCATGGAGTGACTCGGCGCAGGCGGCCTACTGTAGCATCCTCGCGCAGCCCAAGCCCTCCTCCTCCGCCGTCTTCCTGCACTCCTTCCCGGCCCCCCGTCACCCGCCCGGCGCCGAGGCCGGCCTTTCGCTAGCGGAACCGGCGGAACCGACCACGAACGCCGCGGACCAGGACCGAGGCTACCCGGCTTCTGTCCAACCCGAGCAGAAGCCCGTTGCTAGCCAAGACGCCGGATTGGTCGGTACCGCGGACGCGAATCCGGATTCTGAGGAAAGGGGCCCGTGTTGCATGGACCTGACACCGGATGTCAAGCCTTCCGAAGTCTCGTCGGGGGCTGAAACCGTGTCGTGCGCGACGCGGCACGGCGGCTGCGTGCAGGACCTGAGCCTCAGCCTCGGCTCCGAGGTTCGGGTCTCCTTGGACCACGTCATCGATGACGCGCTGGTTGTGTCGTTCCGAGTGGGCGAGAAGCTCTTCTCCGGCGTTCTCATGGACATTTCCAAAAGGTACGACAAAGGTGGATTATTTCTTGACAAACAACATGAAATAACTTTGTGAGATTTGGCCACCAGCCTTCTACTTTTCTGCCATTCATATCTGTGAGTCCATTCACACAACCCGTCGTCTTCTTTATTTGACAATTCAAAATGGGCCAAGAGCTTAGTGAACCACTTTACATGTTGAGTTTGTGTCTTGAAGGTGTTTTATTTGGATAGGTTGTCACATTTGAGTCTCTAAGGTTCTCCTTCCCTTTGCACAGGTTCGGACCATACGGAATTCCCATTACGCCCTTTCCCCGGCGGGAAGACCAGAGTCGACCTCAGAGGGACGCCATCCCTGCGGAGGCTCCCGTGTCCCCCAAGCAGGAAGTGGCCACGGATGATGATGCGACACCTTGCCCATGGAGCTCCAAGCCGCCCCCACTGTTCCAGGAGGGGGCGCCGTACCCGCCCCCGCTGTTCATCAGGGACACTTACAACCAGGCGTTACCTCAGCCGCTGCCCCGGAAGATCAAGAGGCCCAAGCGGCGCTACCGCTGCGAGGAACCAACCTCAATTATGAACGCCATCAAGCTGCGCCCCCGCCAGGTGCTGTGCGACAAGTGCAAAGGCGTGGTGGTGGCGGCCGGCCGTCGGCCGGGCACCGTAGACCTGAGAGGCGAAGAGGTGTCGCGGCGACGGAAAGCGGCGGAAGGGCCCGTCTCGGCTGAAGTCAAGCGACTAAGGAGTGACGACAAGGGCAGTCGCAGCGACAGACGCGCCCCATCGGGGATCCGAGTGTCCGCTGCCGCTTCTGCGTCCTCGCCTCGTGTCCTGCGGGCTGTGTCCTCGTCCTCGTCCATGCGTCTGAAGCTTAACTCTAAGAAGGTTCTCCCCAAAGGCACCCCAGCGGATCGCTCCAAAACTCGCCAGGTTCTCAAGAAGCTGGCGCGGAACTCGCAGCCGTCACCGCCGCCTCTGCCGCTTGGGGAGAACCAGGACAGAGAGGCCGGAGGCGGCGGGGGCAAAGCCTTGACGCGCGCCGCCGCCTTGCAAAACCACAACCAGAACCAGAAGGTCCACTTCACCCGCCGCCTGCAGCACCTTAGCACCACCCTGGTGGGCCCCGCCTCGCACACTGCGCTGCCGCCTCGAATGCGCCTCAAACCCCAAAGGTATCGTACCGACGACCCTCAGGCCACACCCTCCTCTTCCTCCTTCTCCTCTTCCTCCTCTTCCTCGCCTCCCAAACACACTCGCTCAGCCGCCTCTAGCCCCAAGCTTCCCGCACACGAGCCCGCGCCGCCCTCACCGCGCCTCGCCCCCAGTCCCACGCCGCCCGCTTCTATTTATGCTGCTACGGAGGCCAAGGAGGCTCCACCTCCGCCTCCTTCCCACCCCCCGCACCACAACGTCTCGGAGACCGTAGACCCGGTTTCCTTAGTGCCCCCCTGCCCGGCTTCCGCCGAGGCGCTGGTCGGCGACGAGGAAGGAGGTGAACTGAAACGGCATCGCAAGTCTTCCACCTCGTCCTCCTCTTCCTCGTCGTCGACGACGACGACAACTTCGTCGTCTGTTTTCTCCAAGTCGGTGTCCAAATGTCTGCTGCCCGACGGGCGCACCGTGTGCGTGGGCGACATCGTGTGGGCCAAAATCTACGGGTTCCCCTGGTGGCCGGCGCGGGTGCTGGGCATCACGGTGGCTCGGCGGGCCAATGCCGTGTTGGCGGCGCGGCAAGAGGCGCGCGTGTCTTGGTTCGGCTCGCCCACCACCTCCTTCCTGCCGCTCTCGCAGCTGTCCCCCTTCCTGGAGAGCTTCCAGTCGCGCTTCGACAGGAAGCGGAAGGGCCCGTACCGTCGCGCCATCTCCGAGGCCGCCAGCGCCGCCAAGCAGCTGACGCCCGAAGTGCGTGCGCTGCTCACGCAGTTTGAGACGTAGCAGTAGAACGGGACGCCGCTCCCGCCCCCTTTGCTGCAGGATGTCACGTGCGATCGTGCCAGCCAGCGCTCTGTTGTTGGGAATCGCTGTTCTGAGCGAGCGAGCGAGGTTGAAGATTTTTGGGGACGCGTGCATTTTATGGTTTGTTTGTTCGGGCTTTGTTTTTTTCATGCTGTGACGGAGACAAAGAACTAATAGAAGCTGTGAAACCGTTCTCCAAACTGAGGTCATGGGGTTGGAGTTGTCATTCCCACTCTGAGCCAGTTTGCCAGGACACCCCCTCCCCTCTCCCCCCCTCTCTTCCCATGATGATGACAAATGGTGTATTTTCCCTCTCTGTTTGTCTCTTGCTCCATTTTGGGGAAAAAAATTCCATCTGTTTGCAGATTAGCAATTCTGAACAAAAACGAGTTTGTGGAAATGTTTTTTTCCCCCCCCCACCTTTCTCTGATGTTCCAAATCTTAAATAAAACTTCCTTTTGAATTGTGGTCATTTGAGCTTTTTTTCTTCTGCCGCCACTGCTGCGCCTGCGCGACTCGACGCTTTTTTTTTTTTTTTTCGGTTCTCGGCTTTTGTTACCTGCAAACAGAGTGTTTTGAAGCGAGCAGAGTGGGAAAATACTACCACGTTGGCACACGGACT
Organism: Syngnathus scovelli; assembly: GCF_024217435.2. Lineage (NCBI taxonomy): Eukaryota > Metazoa > Chordata > Actinopteri > Syngnathiformes > Syngnathidae > Syngnathus > Syngnathus scovelli. Next base: position 2,501,973 of record NC_090861.1, read on the forward strand.
AAATTTAAGACACAAACGCGCACGACTGGACCATCGTTGTTGTTCGGGTCAACTAACTGGGCCCTAGGTCACGGAAAGCCACTTGTCCGACAGCTCGGCCACTGTTTGACATTTTTGTGCTGGAGTTAAACAAACGGCATTATTAGCAAGACAGTGATGATGACGTAACATCTCTGTCATTGCAGCTCCGCCTCCCTGAAGAGCTGCTGACGTCATCTACGCCGCCGTCATCAGCCTGGCCGTCAGTCACACGGACTCGACTCACCAATCAATATTTAATGAGTATATTTATGAAGCCGAGTGGCTAATTGCTCCGCCCTCTCTCCGGCGCCACTATTACGTTAGCCTAGCCTAGCACGCCAGCTTGTTAATCACCCTAGATGAGTGAGGCCAGAAAATGTTGCATGTGCTGTCAAATCTAATGGATTGATTAGGGTAGGGCAATCAATGGATTTTTAATTCTTGAATGGAGTTTTTGTTTTTTTGCAGGAAGAGCTCTTAAAGATGCCGTCGGGATGTAGCCGCTGTAGTCATGAAATGAGCCAAATCCAGCATCATTACTTTGATTGGCAGCACACTTCCTCCTGAAGGCCTTTGTTTCCAAAAGTCACATTAGCTTGAAATCTCATCAATCTCATTTACAGGTACAAAAAGTCATCAACAACTCTTCGCTTATCAAACAACTAATTTAATCAATCGCTTCGAGACTTGAAATTGTCTTTAGAATTTTGGCCTTTCTCCAATCGATATTTGCTCCTTTCTCTTGTCCTACATGCAAGCAGACCAATTGTCTTTGTGTTGAATTAAAATGCAACATTGGCAAACATCTGCTGTTGCATTTTTGCCGACTTTCTGACGAATGTTAGGGAGCAAACAAGGAACAGAATCATCTTCCACTCATGTTTGCACATGGATGGAATCACAAGTGAAGGGAGAGTTTCTGACTTTTTAGGCCAGGTTGTCTGCCAGGATGTTTCTTTGATTGTGTTACCGAAGCATGGAGCTGTCGAACGGATATGGGAGTCAAACTTTTTCTCCAGATTGTCAGCTCCACGCTCATTTGTTTGAAGTAACAAGCATCTCCGAGCAGTGGCAGGGCAGACACCCTCCTCCTCCCCTCCCTGGCAGGAGATGATGACGTCACGAGGCAACGCGCTAGTGATGTCCATTCCGGTTCTTTTAAGTGAACTGAATCTTTACAATCAGTTCACTCAAAAGAGTCGTTCAAAACAATCGTTCACCGAATCGTCGCTACACTTTCTTCATTAATTAATTAATTTTTTTTTTTTACCTCGTGAGGTGTACTTAATAACAGGCCACTTCATTGGGGAAAAAGCGAAAGTGAAAAGTGCCACACCTGCCCTCACCCCCACTTTCTGATTGGCTGTTTGATCTGTGACGTCACTTGGACACTCCATTAGGTACACCACCATTTTCAGGTGTACCTAATAACAGGTCACTTCATTAGGGAAAAATCGTGGTCAGAGCTTAACTGAAAGTGAAAAGTGCCACACCCGCCCTCACCCCCACCTCCTGATTGGCTAATTGGTCTGTGACGTCACTCTGACAAACCATTAAGTAAAGTTGGTAAACGGGAAATGCAATTCACTGACTCGTTCGTGTACTCGTTTTGCTTTACGGCGAGGTGGCACCAGCTTCAATGTGCATTACCGACACCTACGATGTGGGATAAGTTACGTCATTGCATGTTGGTTGAAGTCATGAACTGAAAGAAGAACGAATAACTTGACGAAGTGATTCGTTCACTCACGTCCACTGAATAGAGTCGTTCTTTTGAACGAATCGTTCACTCACGAGCCAACACTACAACGCGCTTCCTCGCGGGAAGAGACAAGGTAAGGAGCGGGACGATAAGGTGGTCGCGTCGGCGAGAGGTGGCGCTAGTAGCCGTGGCCTCACGTCGATTTGGATGACACCGGTTCCGCAACCGCATGAAAGAGTGGCGTGTTCGAGAAGCCTCGACCTGTTGTCAACAGAGAAGGGAGTGTTGTGGTTGATGCTCGACAGCCGTAGTCCGCGCGCATGCAACAGAATGGCGCGAGCAGTTCGAACGGCTCCGAAGACGGCGGCGGCGGTGGGGAGCGACAGTCTCCATCCCGAAGCCCCCTGCTGCTGCCGGCGGCGACGACTCGGGTGAGACGCTTCATCCAGGAACGGCGAACGCTGCCGCTGCCCAAAGTCATGGTGGTGTTCTCGGCCGCTGGTGACGCCGAGAAAGCCAACGATGCCATGGCCGACGACGACTCTGGGAAGCCGACCACCCCGGCGGGGGCGGCGGCGGCAGCAGCAGTGACGAACGTCTGCAAGACCAAGCCGGCCTGCTGCCCGCTGGACGCCAAGCAGGAGCAGGAGGTAGTCCGCTAGAATGACATTTACCAAAACAGTTTGTTTTCAATTGTTTGCAAGAATTCCACAAATAAAAGCAACCTATGACGTCATCACCAAGCGCCGAGCTGTTTGGCAAAATGTGTAGTTGAGCTGCTGCGTTGTGATTGGCCTACAATTAGTCACGTGATGAGTGTTGTGCTTTACAGTGCTGATTATAGACTTAAACACGACAGACTAATTCCCAGTTCACTTAGTTTGGGGGACAAGCCCTGCACACAACTGATATCCAGTACTCTTTGAACATAAATTCCTCCTGAATGTATAATTAATGTGCAAAAACTGTTAATGACACTATTAATTGTGGGTATTGCAAAATGAGCAATCAAGCGTGCCTTTTTTTTTTTTGGTGAAGCTTCCAGAGGTGGTCTGTCTGAACGTGGGCGGCTCTCACTTCACCACCCGGCTGTCGACGCTGCGCCGCTACGACGACACCATGCTGGCCGCCATGTTCAGCGGGCGCCACCACATCCCGCGCGACGCCGACGGGCGCTTCTTCATCGACCGCGACGGCACCTACTTTGGGTGAATTGCGCCTATAAATTTCAGGCAACTGAACTGGTTGACTGAAAACAATCTTTGCCAACTAGCATGTTAACAGACAATGGGGAAAGGCCGTAAACGACTCGCAACTCAAACAAGTCGTGACTTGTGGTTCCGATTGAGTAGTTCCAACTATATGTGCTGTCGCTGCGGTGAAGGGACATCCTGAACTTCTTGCGAGAGGGCGAGCTGCCCCAGCGCGAGCGTGTGAGGGCGGTGCACCGCGAGGCGCAGTACTACTCCATCGCTCCTCTGCTGGAACGCCTGGAGGACACGCAGCCGCTCACCGGAGAAAAAGTGCGCCAGGCCTTTCTCGACCTGCTTCCCTACTACAAAGGTTGAGCCAAGGCTTTGATTTGATATTTGACACACCAAAGAAGTCACCAAAATGTAGTTCTCAGCCTCTTCACACTTTCCATCAAGTGCGTTCTGTGCCGGCAGACAATCTGGAGCGGATCGTGGAGATCGCCAAGCTGCGCGCCACGCAGAAGAAGGCACGCTTCGCTAAGCTGAAGGTGTGCGTGTACAAGGAGGAGATGCCCATCACGCCGTACGAGCGGCCGCTCTTCAACTCGCTCCGCTTGGAGCGCACCGGCGAGGGCGGCGAGGCTAAGCTTTTCGAGCACCACTGCGAGGTGGACGTGTCCTTCGGGCCGTGGGAGGCGGTGGCCGACGTCTACGACCTGCTGCACTGCATCGTGGGCGACCTGGCCCGCCGCGGCATTGCCGCCGAGCAGCAGTGCATCGGGGTGTGCGACAAGCACCTCGTCAACCATTACTACTGCAAGAGACCCATCTACGAGTTCAAGATCACTTGGTGGTGAGGGCGGCGGGAGGGATGAGCATTTCACATTTGCTCGGTTGTTGTTTTACAGAATGTTCCGAACTCCGCTGTTGTACTGTCGCATTTTCCCGCTTGGATGTATCAGCTACAATCTTGATCTAGATAGCCTCAACCCATTGCCGATGACTGACGGGACTGTTATGCTCATCCTTGCTTCTAGAACTTCACTCGTTCTTATTTCAAGCATTCCGCCTGCCGTTTCACTTTTTTTTGTATAAATAATATAGTGCGTACAAGCAATTGTTGTGATGTAGCGCTTTGTGCTAAGCTAACGGGACCCCCCCCTTGCGTCCTTGTACTTGATGAAGTCGAAGCACCTTGTGATTGTAGCCGAGAAAGTATATCTTTTGTACCTCATCGCTAGACTACATTGATGTCCACATTGTTTTTTTTCTTGTGTTGTTTCTATAATCATCTTATCCAAAGTAGAGTTTGGCTTCTAGGAAGCTGTAGTCGTCACTTTTCTTTGCTTTGTATTGTATTTTATGACTGACACAAATCGAAGAAAATATATCTATATATGTACGGATGCCTTGTTGCACAAGCGGCGGTGTTTTTATTAAAATAACGCTTCTTAAAATCATCCAAGTATCTGTTTTTTCTGCCTTTTCTTGCCTTTCTCTCTCCCCAATGTTCAGTGTCGCTCGCCCATCCAGGAGGAGGGCCGCGGTGGCTGGTCCTGCCAGTGCTGCTGCTGGAGGAGGAGGAAGAGGAGGAGGGATGGCGGTGGTGGTGGGAGGAGGCTGAGGGGCCAACAAGCTCCCTCTTGGCAGCCTTGCAGCAGCAGCAGCAGGAAGGATGGAGGCAGAGCAAAAAGGACCTTTCTAAACCATCCACGCAGTCGCTCGGCATCAATCTGGAAATTCTGATGGGAAGGAAGCGAGTGCGAACTATCCGGGCTGCCCATTCGCTGCAGGTAAACATTTTTTTTTTTTCTGTGATGAATGTCTTGGTACAGAAAGGGCACGGCCGGACGAGAAAAGGGGGGGTTGCATAACTCGACGAAGATGCTATTAATGCTGGCGACGTGTGCGGTCGTTCCGTGACGTGATGAGAGCTCCTTGGAGGAAAAAAAGGGGGGGGGGGGGGCGGAGGGAAATGTTGCCGGCAGCCCGCGGCCTCCGTTGATACAAGCCCTCGCATGTGCTGCCGTTTGCGTAAATATTTAGCAGAACTATCCTTGTTAGTATTATTAGCACTTGTACGGTGGGTCACCTGCATCGCCATGACAACGGGCTCTTCCTGTACAAGCCCCCCCCACCCCCACCTCAAATAGTTCAACCTGTTTAGTAACGTGAGCTCCTGTTGTTTGCAACCTCGTTTGACCTATGGGTCCCTGAAGGGGTCACGGGGGAATTTTCCAAACAGTCCAACTCGAGTGATTTTATAAAAATGGTCAGTAGAGAAGTCATGTAAAAGGTCAGAGGCTAAAAACAAGCCTAATCAAAAGCAACCTTTCATCTGGCGCCCTGATTTATCATCCAGTTAGAAATTCCAGACAGGCCGGTAATTCATTTAAAAAATATCAAAGGCTCCTAATTTGATGGTGAGGATGTTTTCGCTCAGCGTCTCCTGACCTTTATACATGGAAAAGGAAAATGGGTCAGTGTCATGTCACAGCGCCACTCAAGTCTTGAATAGCCACCCCCTGACCATATGTCACACATGGAACGCCTTTGGGGGGGGCCTTCAGTGTGAGACATATGGTCCAAACGAATTCACGTGGAGGACCAGGCTTGTGAATCTCATTTTATTTCAAAAAGGGATCCAAGAATAAATGGCGTAACTGCCATTGCGGCATACACCTGCTTAAACAATCCCATTTTGTGTTTGCTAAAGCCCAATCCCCAAACAATGGTCGCTTAGCAACGGCCGCCAGATGCTCCGTCGAGCTTTCGGATTTTTTATGACGCCGCACAATGACGCCTATTGTGGAGGCCGACCGGCAATACCTGTATGTAGAAATGCCCCACGGGTTCTCGTATACTCAGCAAAAACGAAACGCTAACGTGCTCTGCTTACTTTCAAAGACTTGATGATTAATTCATGGTGATTGAAGCAGTTTAAGATTGATGGGGCAAAAGTTGACCTCTTTAAATAAAGCCGCTACGGCTAATATGCTAGCAATGTCTCATTTTATTCAGCCTGATATTTATTCGAAATTATATGCGACATTTTGCGATTAATAAACATGGATTATTATTTTACTTTACCCAAGTTTATTACTTGATTATAGTCGATTTTTAAATTGTCACCGCACATTTTTTCACTGCCTTTTTCCTATTGAAAATAATGAGACTCGTGTTATCCAATGCTGTGGCCCGTTACAGAACATTCCTGCTATATCGTGAGTACTTGATAGATGGAGCCGTGCGTTGCCATGGATACCAGGGCTGCTCAAGCTCAAAATATTCCCCTGTGAATGGAGTGCACAACAGCTTCAACGCCGTCGTTTGTTCCTGCCGTCTAAAAGCTCGGGGGGGGGAGGCAATAATAATATCGTGAAATCAGGCGTGCAAATTAAGTACAATTAGCAGATAAATAGTTTTCCAAATTTTCCAATGTGTTTCTTCCCCAGCCTTGAATCCATCCAAAACCTCCATGGAGCAAGATGTGGAGAGCCCGGCCATCAGCAAAGCGTCCAAGCTGCCCAAGCCGGGCGGCAAGGATCTCCCCAAGCAGCTGGCGGCCATGGACCGGGCCCGCAGGGTCCAGCGCTACGTCCAGAAAGACGGCAAGTGCAACGTCCACCACGGTAACGTGCGTGAGACCTATCGCTACCTGACGGACATCTTCACCACGCTGGTGGATCTCAAATGGCACTTCAACCTTTTCATCTTTGTCCTGGTGTACACGGTCACGTGGCTCTTCTTCGGCTTCATGTGGTGGCTCATCGCATACCTGCGGGGGGACCTGGAGCACCTAGCGGACGACCGCTGGACTCCGTGCGTCAATAATCTCAACAGCTTCGTGTCGGCCTTTCTGTTCTCCATCGAGACGGAAACAACCATCGGTTACGGATACCGGGTTATCACGGACAAGTGCCCCGAGGGGATTCTCCTGCTCCTGATTCAGTCGGTACTGGGATCTATCGTCAATGCCTTCATGGTGGGCTGCATGTTCGTCAAGATCTCCCAGCCCAAGAAACGTGCCGAGACTCTGGTGTTTTCCACCAACGCCGTTATCTCCATGAGAGACGGCCGCCTGTGCCTGATGTTCCGGGTGGGGGACCTGCGGAACTCGCACATCGTGGAGGCCTCCATCCGGGCCAAGCTGATCAAGTCCAAGCAGACCAAGGAGGGCGAGTTCATTCCCCTGAACCAGACGGACATAAACGTGGGCTACAACACGGGCGACGACAGGCTGTTCCTCGTGTCCCCGCTCATCATCTGCCACGAGATCAACCAGAACAGTCCCTTCTGGGAGATCTCGCCAGCCCACCTGGCCAAGGAGGAGCTGGAAATAGTTGTCATTTTGGAGGGCATGGTCGAGGCCACCGGTAAGTCGCCGGCCCCTTTGGGAAAAACATTTGTCCGATGTGGGGTTGACTGAGAGATACGGTCGATTGGACGGACGGACGGACGGAATGACTGAAAGGTCGAGGCTGACGGATTGATGACACATAATAAGTAGATGGCCGGACGAATAGATTAGCATATGACAACCCTTGATGGACGCTTTGAGAGTGATGGACGGACTGATAAGAGCAGACAAATAGACTGAGAGTGGGCGGAGCAACTGCAATAAAACTGATAGGGAAAGACTGACACCCCCAAGTTGCGTCCAATCACCGCCAATCTTTTCCGTTGTCCTCAGGCATGACGTGCCAGGCCCGCAGCTCGTACGTGAGCAGCGAGATCAAGTGGGGCTACCGCTTCACGCCCGTGCTCACGCTGGAGGACGGCTTCTACGAGGTGGACTACAACAGCTTCCACGACATCTACGAGACCAACACGCCCACCTGCAGCGCCCGTCAGTTGGCTGATATGAGTGGCCGCGCCCGTCTGCCCCTCACCTGGTCCATGGGAAGCAGGCTGAGCCAGCAGGGCCTGGCGCCCGAGCCCGAGCGCCAGGACGCACGGACTGAGCGCAACGGAGATGTCGCCAACGCTGAGAGCGAGTCCAAAGTGTAGCGCACACACGCTCGTGCAGGCCACGATCTGGTCGTTGGTGAGAAAACAAGGCGACGAGTTCAAGTCTCACCGACCGCCAGATCCCTCTTATTTTTTCTATTCCGATATTCCTATAGGGACGTTTGCATATTAAGTATTTTTGTACATAATATGTTTTGGACTCCATTTGGTTTCTCGGGTTTGCCGTGTGAATATTTGGCAGATGTTTGATACTAATACGCTGGTTTAGCTTTGGCTTGTACATAATCTACGCCTTACTTAAGCCTTGCCTACGCTCGCAAACGACTCTTTCTAAATATTTAGAAACGTGCTCGAATTGTTTTTAAGCTTTTGGTGAAATGAACGACAGCTTGTTTGGAATTATTTGGACGTGTTTATTAAACAAAACATGTTTGCTGTAGTCTGGCCAATAAGAGACGAGGTGGTGATCATGTGATTTACGGGCTGGACAAAATGGCTTCTTGCATTCAGACGCAAGGGAAGAAGTTGGGCTTATGATGAAATGCAAACTTTTGTTGAAGAATATGCGAAACATCCTTGTCTAGAACACAATAAGATTGGACAATTGCAAGGAAAGAGAGAAGAAAGCGACGCCATCGAAGCAGATGTGCTTGGACGAGATATTACAGGTAGTCAAGCTTCGTGGGACGAGCATTAGCACATTTAGGGGACATTTTTAGCACAATATTTCATTCGTCTTTTCAATGTGTGGACATGCCACCCAAATAAGAACGAACTTGGTCATATTTCCAAACATATTTGGAGACGTTTGTTAGTCTAGACAAGGCTTTACTGTATACAGTCTGTAAAACTTTGATCACCTTTTTCCTCCCTCCTTCCAGAAATGTATCCTAACGGGAAACATTAGGTACAGCTGCACATTGTAAAGAAAGGCAATGCAAAAGTATCAAAATTGTAAATCAACTAGCGCGTGCAGGTGTGTCTAATGCGGTGTCCCCTGTTTGCAAACGCATGTACAAACATGAATTAATCTTGTAAGGTGTATTTGATTTATCGTGAACGCAATCTCCGCTTTGAAAAACCAATGACACCTCTTCTTCTAGGCCCCGCCCCTTTTCCGATTTCTCTCTAGCACTCGACACTTCCTGCAGAAAGCCATGACCTTTGACCTGCCCTTTAAAAAAAAAAAACGCCTTTTCACTATTTTGCACATAAGAGCAAACCTCTTAACACCACCCCCCCCCAAAAAAAAAATCACATTACCAAACAATATGGCAGTATCAATAATAAATAAACTTTTAATTGCATTTCTGTTTTTACTTGTTAGTTTGTGTTATTGTGTCAGGAAGCAGCTGGATATTTATCCAGGAGGGTTTTGTCTTGTCTTGCAATGTAGCCTAGCCGTATAGCCTCAAGTAGTTGTATTAAAAACATTTTAAAATGCAGCTAATATTTAAATAAAAGTTAAAAATGTCATAAGTTTAAAAAAAAAAAAAATAGCAGCGTTAAGGTGGGCCCTCGTTCAAGTTTGTCCAGTTTTGAGTGAGCGTAGTGGACTTAATTTCGAAACACTGAAAAGCGTATTGAATGGAATGCGTGGACCTTTGCAAGCAGATGTGTTTGGATTTTGTCAGCCAGCAAAGAGCCGGTCCGCCGCAGGCTCGCCAAGCTGGTCGTCGCCGTCGGCGGGCCGGCTCACGTTCAGCGGGTATTTCTCCAGGACGTCCCTGACCTCCCCCCGCACGCTCTCGGACCAGGACAGCAGCTCGGCGTGCAGATTGCGGGCCGCCTCCATCAGCGTGTCCTGGCGGCCGTCCAGATCCGACAAGAGGGTGAGGTTGCGTCGCAGCTGGGCCAGCGCCGGGTTGAGGGCCGGAGAGTCGGTGGCGTCAGGGCGGTTCCGGTCGGAGTGCGGCGAAGCCTGCCCTGACATGTAGGACTGGAACTCCTCTGTGGTGAGGTTGAGGGACTGGGCGTCCAGCTTCTCGATGAAGGCCGCCGCGCAGCACTGGGTAAAAACAAGCAGATGTTGGCGCTTTAGAACATTGACAAGCTCGTCTTTGTGGAGTGGCTTGGAGATCAGTGTTGTGGAATTATTTCATATTTAAAAGGAAAACCGACCAGGTTGGTGAAGTAGTAGCCGTCCTCGCCGGTCATCAACCTGCTGGGGTTGCAGAAGCGTGTGATGTACTGGATGTTGGACTGCAGTCTTGGCGGGTTGGCCTTGAGGACGATGTAGATGAGCGCCGGCAGGAAGTCGTCGGCCGACGCCGGCTCGCTCTTGGTGCTGCCGATGGCGGCGAAGATGTGCTTGCTGCAGCGCGTCACGCACGCCAGCTTGTCACGGGGGACCTTCCTGGAGTCCATCTCGATGATGTCTGGAGAGGGGACAACAAATGGACGACTGCTGTGGAGAGCGTAGCTAAACCTTCTTTCCTCTGAAGACACTTAGAAATTCCAAAAGTTACCAGTGATGGCTTTGACCACGTTCTCAGAGGCTTCCGGAATCTCCTCGTCCATTGGCACGCAAAGCATCTGGACATTGACCCAGTGGAGCGCTCTGCCAAGCAAAGTTGAGTTGAGACGGCCGACGCCGGCGAGAACCCAAGACGCGCCACGCTCACCTGATTCGGTTCTGCATTGCCAAGTCCTTCTTCTCGTCGTCTGTGGTTTCCGGGCAGAAGACGTTTTTGTACAAACGAGTCATGATGTACTTCTCCACCTGGTCCATCACCTGCTCCACCGACTCCGAGGAACCTGGCGGAAACGCCGCAATCACGCAACGCTTTTATTTTGACGGAGGAGATGATGTCCTTGTCTTGGCCCACCTTTGAAGTGACTCATCAACCGGTCCGCCAGGCCCTGGTAAAAGTCCTGAACGCACTCCGACACTTCTTCTGCGTTGAGTTCCTGAAACAAATCAGTTTATGGAATGTGTTTGCATCCTGGCTGCCATATTTGCAAAGCTGCTCTGAGGGACTTTAGTGGACACCTTCTTGCTGGACATGCTGAGCAGAAAGCTGCGGCACTGCTTGTGGATCTCACGTCCGGGCCGCTGCAGGTTCTTCAAGAAGTCTGCAAAGTCCTTGGACACCTGGTCCGAGTCAAAGCTGGCATGGCGACTCACGGATGGACTGCTCACCTTCACCTCCGGGGACTCTGATGCCAAAAAAAAAAAAAGGTCATGAAAAAAAACCTGCACAGCCTTGAGCCACGAGAAGACATTTTACACAGACCATAATTAATTGATCAAATATTAGAAGGTTCTCGTTTCATTTTGTCTCGTTTGGTTCCAACTTTACCTTTCTTGGAAGCGCTGCGCGATGATGAGCTGAAGAACTTCTTGACGGTGGTTACTTTGCGTGTCTTCTCGTTGGTTTTCTTCTCCTCGAACTTGGAAAAGGGTCCGAGCGAGGACTGGGACGAAGGCGGCGTGGACTGGGTCTGGGCCGGAGCACCGTGACTGCTGGCGTATGCGGCTGCCTCCTCCTCTCGCTGCAACCTGGTCCAATACCACAGCGTAATAAAAAAAATAATCAACATGACATGTAATCGGTATTGTTGACTACCGCCACCTAATGGATTGGAGGTGCAGTGCAGTCAATGCTAACTGAGGACATTCTGTACATCGCAGCATTTTACTTATTTCATGATAATACACAAGTCGTACTTTTCAGCCAAGGCCCAGTCGTCCTGGATCTGCTTCTGGCGCACCCGTTGGTACTCCTCCCTCCAGCATTTGGAGCACAGGCCCTGCCAGGCCGCGTTGCCATAGTAACCGCATCCCTTCTTGCACAGGAGCTCCGACTGGTCCACGTGGATGCCGCGACGCTCCGTCTTCTGACTCATGCTGCAAAACAAGTAAAGGTTTTTGGTGGTAAGTCAAAATACCATTAGCACACAAATAAACTCATGGCAAAGGGCTACTTTTGTCTAAATGCTCTGCATCTCAGTATAATCAAACCAGGCTGGATACTAAATGTCTATCTGTGCCCATGCATGTTTCTTTGAGGGGCGGGGCCTGCTGGTGGCGTGTGACGTATGCATGTGAGTATCAGGGTGTGAACTTTGGTTGACGGCGGTTCCATTGTGTTTGAGTGTGGGTTCATCAGTTGGTATTTCGAAAAGTTGCCCACAAGGAAGGGCATCATAGAAAGTACACGGTGAACCCAAAAAAATGCGGGCACGATCGATGACACAGATGCTCTCCTCATGCTACCCTAAGACACAAGAGGCTCCATTTTGCTGGGCTTTAAGCATTGCTATAATTTGCTGTCATGTGCTGACCTGCATTCTAGTCCGCATTGCATTTTAACTTCGGCATTTAAACGTCTATAAACATTTTTGGGTTGCAAATGCACCTTCAGTGGCATGTCGCTAACGTTAGCCCCATTTGCTGCAGCCAAACCGTGTTGGACGACTAAGAGAAGAACTGCAAGCTGTGAAATTTTAATTTATCACAAATCTATGATGTGAAATGCTCACCTGTTTAGTTTTTGATGCACAAATGTTCTTTTCTTTCAGCTCCGATTGCGGTCAACTTTGCCGAACACGACGAAAAGCTTCTTCGAGATTCTCCTTTGTGATACGGTCGAAAAGTTAAACGATCTCCAGAATAAAATCGCGTACTCCTTTTGACGATAAATATAGCAAAATATCCACCATTGTACCTATTTTATTGGGTCCATCAGCCTTCAGACAAGAGGGAGGGATTTAAGAATGACGTCATGGGGCATATAAAAAAAAAAACGTCGACATTCGGGCCACGTGATTGACGGAAATAGCCGAGTGTCTTCGTTTGGATTTTGTCTCGTGTGGTTTGACGTTTGTGGTTTGTTGAGTCATTTTAATTCAGCAAATTATCATTAGATGTGTGTTTTTCTTTTTACAATTACAATATATTCATTATGCTAGTAAACACTGGGTAATTGGTGCAATGTTGTACATCTCAAATGAGTTATTTAGCAATTTTGCTGTCTGAATTCATTCCAAAAGTGTTTTGTCACCACAAGACTCGGTGAGAACATGCACATTGTGGAGAGAAGGGGAAATGTGATGTTCCAATGGCTGACCGGTTTGCGACACTGACTGTAAGTAAACACTCACAAGGTCGCAGGTACTGCGGACTAAAACAAGCTTGTGTTTGCACACACACTGTCAGCTTCAGCCATGATCCTGCTGGGCCCCACGTTGTGCCTTCCCTCGCAGGCCACCATCCAGGAACTCTTCATGGTGGCCCGTGACGCCAACGCGGTTCCGAACATCTCGCTGGACCCGGTCCTAGGCTCCTTCCTGTCTCTGGACTCGGCGGCCGCACTGCAGCACCAGTACACCTCGCTGCAGAGAAGTTTGAGTGAGGGGCAGAGAGCGGCGTTGGGCCTCCGCCTCAACCGAGAGCTGCCGGGCGGCAGGGTCACGCTCGGGGGCGTCGGTGTGGTCGCACTGGCTTTGTCCTTGCTGTTGGATCATGTCGCCCAACAGGTCCGTAACATACTTGTTGTAACGTTGACTGATAAATTCACAAGTTTTTTTTTTTTTTTTTTCTATTTCTTCATTAGGTTAGAGGCAACATTTCAGTGGAGGCTGGCCAATCGCCCTTGACTAGCCCGCCCCAAAAGATTTTTGGCATTGCAGTCTCTTCACGAATCGGCCGTATTGCGCACAACTACCTGAGCCTGATCCCGGGTCTGGCCAACGACCAGGAACTGATGGCCGAGACTACGGAGATCTACGACAATTGGCTGAATCTGGAAATGTTGGACCATTATCACAGGATGACCAAGAAGAAGAGGATGAGTTCTGTGTCCATGCAGCAGTGGCTGACCGGAGCTGCGTTTCATCTTCACATGAGGATACACCAGGTCAGTGAACCTTTTCAAAAATGCTTTTACTGTCTTCCTGGTAGTCTCACGTTACACTCTTTTGCTTGAGCAGGTTCGTCTTCATTCGGTGCCGACTGGGTCGGCAGAGTCTCTTCGTTTGTCCTACAAGACGGCATTAAACCATCTGCTGCAGGGTTACACTGTCTACCTCCACAGGAATATTCAGGAGACCGCAGCATCACCAGCAGAGCATCATGGTAACGGAACCTGCTCCAGTGAGCTCTCCTTTAACATCAGCCAAGCGAAGACTCTCGACCAGACGAGCCACGACGGCATTTGTCGAACACACAAAGAGGGCCTGCTGGTCATCGAGCCGGGCCGAAACGTCAGTCACGGCGTGTGGCATCACCCCTGCGAGTCTCCGGCCATCCAGCAAGCTCTGGTAACGCGCATCATAAACGCGCAAGACCTGGAGCACAGCAGAAGCTTTTTCCTGCACCCCAAAAAAGTCTTCCAACGACTGCTCACACAAGAGGATGCTTTTGAGCTCAGCGCAGACGAGACGGGTCTGGAACCGTTTAAGTAGGAGCAAACCCCGTTTTTGCTATCATACACATACAACAATGTGAGGTAAAACAGATTTATGTATTTAATTTTTAGTCATCGTCGCATGTGTTGTTTTGTGTGTGTCAATATGTAAATTATAAAAAGAAAACAAAATGTTGAATATTTTGGGGAAATTATTTTTTTTACGTTTTGGAACTACAGCGTCATAAGATTGCCCATAGGTGACAGTGAGTACATTTTATTACTTAATGTGCTATCCTACGCCTTTTAATTATTTTTTTAGAATCGAAACTATTTCATTCAGTTAGAAGAAAAGGAAACCGCTGAGCTCCTCCCCTTTTATTTTGTGAACATACGTCACGTCCGGTTAGAAACTTCGCACGTCGCCTGCGGTTGATGGTTGACTGTAGTCGTCAATTTTATTCGTCCAAAAGGAGGGCTAAAGATTTTTAAGTTTTACTTTAAAAAAAAAAAAAACCTTTACAGTGATTTCTGTTTATCCCGTGAAACACGTTTCGTTCTCCCAGAAGTGCGAATTAGTTCGGGACAATTCGTCGACGACCAAAGAGAGCATTTGAGCGGTAAGACGACAAACGAGCCCATGCGTGATTTCCTCTTCGGGTTTTGTGTGCCAACCTTCGAGACTTGCCTCTTTTTTTTTTTGAGTGACAATAATGCGCTCAATGCTAGAATTAGCTTCTAGCTAACAACTACAATTCCTGGTTTTCCCCACAATTCACACAAGGACTTCCTTTGGTTGGTTTGTCAGTCATTCAGGATGGACGATACGGTTTGAGTTTCGTTTCACGCGAAGTGGAGAGATAAGAGCCAGAAGAATGAAGAGTTGTAAATATGTGATTTAGGGCTATATAAATAACTTTGACTTGACTTACAGAGGAGGAGATGACGTTCGACGGGGATCGCAAGCTCGTGGCCTGCGGCTGGGAATGTGAAGAAGAGGAAGATGGCGACTTTTCATCGTTTGATACAGTGCGTTAGTGAGACTCGAGTGAGCATATTAAGTTGTCTGTCGGGACTTATGCCTCTTATTCTTTTTTCCATTTTTTCTTAAGTCTCACATTGTGCATCCTGGTCGTCCTCTCAGCTACCATGTTAAAGGTAAATCTGAGCAAGAAAGAATTAACTAGCAGCCATCATGAAGTTGACACGGTCAATCTTGAGTTTAAATAAAAGGTGCAGATGTGAAACCTTCATGAGTTAGTGAAGCAAACATTGATTGTCTATGTTTATTGGCACATGCGGTGGTGTTCTCTGGCTGACTGCATTTTTTGCGTGCATGTGTTTAGCCTTCATAGCTGAATCCTGGAGCAAAATGTCGTTGTGTGAAATAAGCAAGTCAGCATATATGATGAGACTTCACACCTATTGGATGCCCCTCCTGTTGGACTTGGATCCGATGCACGACACCTTCAAGTGGGCCTTGCGCTGCGGCGTGCTCAACCCATCGTAAGTCACCTCGTCGAACTTTGTGCATGAGCAGCCCTCGACATGAGCGTCCGTATCCTTTACTGGCTAAGTAACACATTAGTTTCGAGTCATCAATTTAAATCGCGAAGAGAAATAACTGCAACGTGATCATTTTTCCTGTGTATGTCGTGAAGTGACCCCACCCATGTGAGTAAGAAGATACTGACCAAGCTGGAAACCCTGGAAGCAATTCTCTACGCTCTGGAGATGGCATGTGTAAGTCCAATCTTTGCAGGCTCCATCTGGGTAACCTATGCTCTCATATCTCTGCTCCTGTCTTGTTTTTCAGTGCAGCAAGGAAGGAATATTTCACCTCCTCTTCATCGCCATCCGCCTTCGTGAGGTAGTCTGGGGAGGGGTCGATGAGATATCTGCCGTTCCATTTCCGAAGGATTCGCTGTTATCGCAAGACACTTCTGAATGGCCCCGTGTGTGTTCTGTATGTGTACTCAGCACCTGCCGGAGGCGCTTGAGGATGCTGAAGTGTTCTTGGGGGACGAAGGAAGCCCTCGTAACGCGTTCCAGGGCGACAAACGTTTGTGCTACGAAGTTTTGTCCTACATGTATGTCGAGTGTAAGTTGCCTTTGCTTCACACTATTATCGGTCCAAATCTCACTGTACAGAAAAAAAATGTCTGGACTGTCACAGCATCACTATCAAAAATCCTGCTTGCTAATAGAACCTTTAGCTGATGTCTCAGGCGGGTTTTTGTCTCTCTACAGTCGCCCGTTTCATGGCTGACATGGTGTGCAACAACAGTCGGCGAGAGGCCTGGTGGCGACTGCGCCCCAGTGAGCACGCTGTGATGGTAAGACTTGACATTTTTTTTTTTTTTTTTTTTTAGTTTCTTCGTGTCAGAATTTCCTAGTTGCCAGCATTTTGTTAAAATGTATTCTTTGTTGCAAGTCCAGCTTTCTTACCAGTCACTCTCTGACAGGAAAGCGACTCCCTCAAGAAGGGGGGAAACCTTCTTTTTCAGGAAGAGAAGTACCAACAAGCAGTGGTTGAATATTCCAAAGCCATCAAAAAGAAGTGTGTGTCCCCGACTCCACCCCCACGAGGCTGTGTGACTAGAAATTATTTATTAAGCTTGATTTATTTTTTATTTTTTTCCGCAGTCCTCAGAACCACATCGCCTTCGGCAACCGGGCGCTTTGTTATACCCGCAGTAAACAATTTCTGTGAGTACACCTTTCATCATTGAGAAGTGAAACACTGCCCTCTGCTGGCAACTCTTTCCTAGCGCTCAGGCAACAGCTTGGATTTTGTTGGTTTGTTTTTAAGTGTATTTTAAACAAGCAACCCCCCCAACGGTCTTTTCTTGATGCGCTTGGTGGTTTGAATACATATATTTTTTTTCATTTGTATACAGAGAAGCTGCTTTCGATGCAAAACGGGCCATTCTGATCGAACCGAGTTTCGTCAAGGTACTTTTTGTTCTTCCCCTGCAGTCGAACATCATTTTTTCTTTGTGCGACTAACGAGTTCCACCATTCCATTTCCAGGGCCACTACCGCTACTGCGAGGCTTTGTTTTTGTTGGGCGAGGTGGAGTGGGCCTTAGTCAGAAACAGCGTTGCACAGGATATGATTTCCGACCCTGGTGGAGTCAAAGACCTCGAACAGCAACGCGACAGATTTAAGACCGCGCTTCGAGAATCAACTGGATGTAGCAAAGGTTCGCTTGACTTACGGTTTGCGAGCGCTGTGTCCGAAACTCACACTGGTGTTTTCCCGTTTCAGCGGAACCCCCCCAAAAAAAAAAGAGCACAATGGATAAGCCTAAAAAAAAACAGAAGCCAACGTAAGAGCAATGAGCATGTTGACCAAATTCAAAAACCATTAGCTGTAGATCATGTTTTATTTTTGTTTTGCTTTGCTTTGCCTGTTCAATACACTTGAAAAAGGAGAGTGATTTTTTTTTTTTTTTTTTTTCGAATCAATCCTTCCCAGTAAAGCCGAGGACACTAACAAGTCGTCAGTTGTGGAGACGCAGCAGCTGTCGGGAAAAGGCAACAACACCACCAATGATAACGATAAGTGCAATGACGCATGCAAGGTACGTCAACGGCCTCAAGACACGCCCAAACATTCTTGTGACGCCAGTGTTGGAGTTCAAAGTGAAACTTACTTGTCATTCGTTTCTCGTGCTAGGCGACCACCGGAACGATGAGCAAGGGGAACCAAGCGGGTATGTTTGCGTTCCAATTTAGAGCTGATTCCATGTGTGTGTGGGGGGGTTCCTCTCCTATTTATTCATCTCGCGAGCTAGCTAAAGAGATCGCTAACTATCTAGCTATCCATTTTTTCCCCTTGTGTTTTTTTTTGTCTTTTTAGAACTTCTACAGAAATAACAGAAAGCTCATTTATTCATTCATTTTAGCAGATGATGTGAAGTGTTTCCTCTTTGGGGGGAAAAGAAAGTGCCGTTCGATTGACTCTCTTTGTCTCCGCGGCAGTTAATGACAAGGCGGCTGCTGCCAAAGAGCCACCCAAAACTCAGAAGAAGAAACCCACGGCCAGTAAGGATGTAAGAATGAGCCTTACTATTTTTTTTACGCGTTCAAATATATTCCAAAGTGTGAGAAGGCTACAAGTATCCATCCCGGCAACGGGCAGCGGTTCACCATCGACGCAGTGTTGATTCTTGCTGTGTTGTTTTCCTGCTTTCAGCACGCACACGTGACGCCTGACCGAAACCAACTCGCCGAAGAATCGATGAGGCACGTGATGACGTCGGCCCATTCGTACCTGACCAGAGAGTGCTATTACAAAGCCGACACCTTCTTCACGCAGGCGTTGGGCCTGCTCGACTCCTTCACAGCGGACGAAAAGAAGGCACGACTGCACCGCAGACCACTTTGGATTGTTATATTGATTGATTGGTTTATTTATTGATTTGTTTTTAATCACCAGAAACTTGGATTCTCTGCACTGGATACGCAGCTGGTGCTTTACGGCCGCGTGTCTGCCTTGATTGAAATTGGCAAACCTCAGGTAGCTCCTCACCTATTCATTATATCATGTTGACATGGAATGTGAAACCTCCAGCTCAGAATTTTTCTTCTTGGTTTTCATGGCTTCTGTAGTTAGGTTTTTTTTTGTGCTTTAAAAGGATTTTTTTTTTTTGTGCGGCAGGAGCTGTCAGAAGCTCGCAAACTTCTGAAGAAGATCCAATCGTACGAGGAGAGGCTTTTCCAGTGTCTGGTTCGCTACGCCTACGGGAGAATTTACCTCAAGGAGAAAAAGTACAGTCACGGGAGTTTTGGCTCAGATTGATATCTCGAACGCTTCAACTCAAGTCGATCCTCCCATTCAGGTTTGCGACGGCGCTGGAACATTTTCAAGATTCTCTGCAGATGTTACGGAATCAGATAACGCCGGGTAAACTCACCTGGCCGCAAACCGACCAAATTGTCAAAGAGACCGAGACGGACTGTTTTAAAGTAAGACGACATCCGGGGCTCGCTTTTGGAAGCCGATTTGGATTCTGCCATCTCACGTTGCGCTTTGTCGCTTCAGGAACTTCTCGAGGAGTCCATCAACTGCTGCAAATTCCCTCCTCGGCCCGATGGCACCTGTCGGTTTAACGGCTGCCTTGGCCCTTCCGAAAATATATACATCACCGAGCCGGATTTTAAAGTAAGTTTCCCCCCAAAAAAACAAAAAAAAAATTCCCTCTTTACGTCAATACATGGTCACACGTCACCCGCAGGGCTTTGTTGAGTTCAAGTGCAGCCAAAAGTGCCTCATCCAATACCACAACGCCTGCTGGAAAGCCTGCAAGCCTTCGTCCTTTGACAAGAGCCCGAAGGT
This sequence comes from Syngnathus scovelli, assembly GCF_024217435.2. Taxonomy (NCBI): domain Eukaryota; kingdom Metazoa; phylum Chordata; class Actinopteri; order Syngnathiformes; family Syngnathidae; genus Syngnathus; species Syngnathus scovelli. Next base: position 2,521,553 of record NC_090861.1, read on the forward strand.
AACAGCCCACCGCCACCGTTTGTTCCCTTTGCCTCCTCACCACGTCCTAATTTTGTGCCTGCTTTACAGCCGTGTTTGACTCCCGACTGTTCCGGTACAATCGACTCTGTCAAATTTATTGACGCAACGGGCCTGGTGAAACAAATATTGGCTACCGGCCGACGGGCAGAGAGTCCGAGAAAACCCAAAGTCAACCAGAAGCCTCCTGCGTGGTGAGGAGTCGCCCTCAAACTAATTGCGTGGGAAGTCAAACGGAAATAAACTAGGTCTTTTTTTTTTTTTGCAGTGTGAAGAAATCCAAGGAGAAGAACCAGTGTAAAAGTGAGAATAATAAAAATAATAATAAGCAGCAGATGTTGGAAAACAAGACCACCGCCGTCAGTGATGACATTTCGCAGCAAAAAAATAAGTCCGCCGTGCCGACTCAGCAGAACGGTAGGTACCACAATGCAGTCGGGTCCCAAAGGACGTGACGTGTCCGATCATTTATCACTTGGGATTCCCATTTCCAGCCTGGGTGCTGTACCAAGACAGAATCCTGGTGCAGGTCAGTCAGATGATGCAGCTGCTGCGCCAGGAGAAGGCCTTGGCCGCGTCGGACGTGAGCGCCTGCCTGAAGCCCTGGCTGGAGTTGGACTCGGCGCGGGGCAACCAGCTGGCTGCCAAGATGCTCAACTGGGAGCAAGAGCGTCTGGAGACCTTGGATCAGGCCATCGAGCTGCTCCTCCAGAGGAAGAATCGCGTTTGGGCGCGCATCTTCATCCATCTGCTGTCCAATACTTCCAATATCAACGCGGAGCTCGGCCGCTGGGCGGGACGGCTCGACGACGCAGGTCAGAACTCGCTCATCGTTATCGTTCTTCCGCTGTCGTCGTGGGAACGTGTGTCTGAGCGCATTCCTGTAATGTCTTTCGAAGATCTCAAGGCCGCCAAGTCCTTTGTCGAACGCAACGCGGAGCACCTGGATGATGTGGACCTTGCCCCGCTGGTGACCTTTGCCCCTTTCAAGGAGATTATTTCCGAGTATTGCACCCAAGACTCCAACTTTTTTTCCCGCAACCTGACTAAACATATCAAAGAGGCTCCGCCGCACCAAATGAGACTTTTTATCTGGACTCTGGAGGAGCATAAGGACATCTATACCTCCTTTAATATTTTACTTGATGAGTATTTTGTTAATATGATTGGTACGTATTCACACCTCATTTTTAGATGTTTAGATGCATCATCATGTGACCTTCAACTCTGCAAATTTCCCCCCCTCCCCTCCCAGGTGGACATTTTTCAGTTCTTAAGAAGTCCGGTAATCCAAATGTAAGCAACACAGGAGACATTCATGCTTCAAGGCAGCGACGAGCGCGTCACACTTTTCACAATCTCTTTTTCAGAGTTTTCCTGCGGGCGATAAGAGTCGTGGGCGAAAGAAGAAAAAAGATCCAAAGGTGCGCTTACGCCCGGGGTCGCTCATACAATTTCAAAAGTCCCAACGTGTAATTTGTTGCTCTAAAACTATCTCGTCAGATTCTTCAAAATTTTTTCGGGAGTGAAAACGACGCAGCCGATGAGTGGGCGCAAGAAGATCCCATGTAAGTCGTGTCCGTCCGCTCGTGATGTCCAAATTTAAAATTGAATACTTGAATTTTCCTTAACAGATTTTTCCTGGACCCCGATGAGCCTTTTAGTATTCCCAACCACCTTCGGGCGCAAGTGGCCGACTTTGAGGAACAGTACAACGGCGCAGGACACGCGAGACAGTTTAGTCAAGTTTTGGACGACAGTCCAGATCCCGCCGTGGAGAATTTATACGAGTGAGTACATCTAGTTTGAGTCCTTCACCGTGGCGGCAAATCAAATGACCCCCTTCCGTTTGCCCTCGTAGCTACTTTGCCCAGATTTTCGAGGAGCACGGCCCCCTGCCGCCCGACGATCCCCTGCTTCACAGCGAGATGGCAAACTTCCCGCCCAAGGCTCAAGTCAAGATCCGACAGGCGGGCGGCGTTACGAGCTTCCTGCTGGAATCCACCCGCTTCGTCACCATCGGCCGCCGCGTGGGTTTGGACAAACACGCTGTGGCCCTGCGGCAGATCAACCGCCCGCAGTCTCCCCGCATAGTTTCACCTGGCCCAAATATAACTTTGAACGCGGCCAAAGACCCCAGCGACGGCTCGGACCACGACAATCTTTCCCCCGACGACTTTCGATCCCTGGATCTTTATACTTGCGAGGTGGACGAGTCCTGGGAACTGTGCTCCTATGGAAGTCATTTAAGTTCAACCCCACCAGAAGTCGATGTGAAGAAACATGCCGAGACACAGGTAAGATCCTTTAGATGATTACAGTCTGAAAATCATCATCTCCTTCATTTAGACGTGAAGCAAACACAAATGTTTTACCCTCAGACATATCAAGGAGTCAAGAAATGCGTTGCGGTGAACACGGAACCTCTGCGGCCTTACGAGGACATCCAGGTCAGTGCTTGCGTCGAAGTTCCTGTCCAGACGTCGCATCCTAACAACCGATCTTTCTCCAGGGTGGTATCAACAAAAGGATGGAGATAATTCAACGACTGCAGGCGGAGATGAGTAAAATGGAGGAAGACCGCAAAGCGGTGGATCTGGAGCACAAAGAAACCTTGGCGTCCTTGGAGAAAGACATCCAGGAGATCAGCACCAACATAAACGTGAGCCCCAGAACTTGAGCGTGAAGCCTTCGGATCTGACTCGTGTCTCAAATGACTTCCCTGCCTCTTACTCCCCGTCAAGATTACGGACAAAGAGATGAGCATGTTCCAGCGGAAGCTTGAAGAGGAGGTCAAGAAAGACCAGAAGGAGAAGAAAGCCAACCAGGAGACTCTGAAGGCCCTCAAGATGGAGACGGCAAAATTGGCGGAGGAGCGAGAGAGGTGTGTATGGAAAAATAAATCAAATGTGGTCAATGTGGAAATGATGTTCTGATTTGCTCACGTGTAGTCTCACCAAGCAAATTCGAACTAACCAGGCCAGCTATGAAGACAAGTTTAACAAGTTCTTGGAGCTCAGGTGCGTCTTTCTTTCAGCACAATAAGACGACTTTGTGCGATGATAATAATAGCCTTTTTTTTTTTCCACCATCTTCAAGCCACCAGGCCGCGGCCGAGAGGATGAGTCTGGAAGATGAGATCAACCGCTGCAAAAAGTCCATCGCCGCGGCAACCAGAAGATCCCTCAGCGCCCAAGTAAGCTCTGAAAACTACTTTTGGAACTCGAGACTCGTTTTGAGAAACAACGTCCAAATATTTTGAGCGGCGGAACAATAGAGCACCACAGTCATCCATCCCAACTTTGCTCCATCAGTTGTCCAAGTTGGAGAGCAGCCGGGACCAGTATATGTACGGCCTTCACGCCCGGCTGGCTGACGCCAAGACTCTGCTGGCCAAGCTGGATGAACATGTGCCTTGGTAAGGAGCAGAGGAACCAGTCCCCTTTTAGACTCGGCCTCGACTTAACTCCAAGTTGTCCTCTGCCAGGTATCCCTCCCTGGACGCCAACAGACACAACGTGAGAGCCAAGGTCCAAGAGCTGGAGCAGAAAATCGCTGCTGCTGAGGTAGACAAATGAGATCAAATGCTCCACAAAAAGTCATCTCCTTCTTTTGTCAAAGTTCTTCTTGTATCTCCAGATTCTCTACAAGCAACAAGTGGAGCAAGTCAAAAGTGGCCAAAGAGTCCAAGACGTGCTCAGTCGTGACCGGGCCGATCTTCGAGTCTCTCCGGTAAGACTTCAAATAGCGTCGGCGGGCGATGTCAAAATAATCTTGACTCGGCTCACTTTGCTGAATTGTTTGCAGTTGTCTTCTGATCTTCACGCCTTGACCATCGTTGACACGCCGCCGGTGCCCGCCGCCGCCGCCTCGGCAGCAGAGAACCCGACGAGACTCGCGCAAGCTGGAAATACGATGCTCGACAGGGCCGTGGACAGCCTAGGGGCCATCTTTCCCGAATATACCAGGTCACTAACAGAATGTTGATGCCTCGCCTTTTTCTTCTGCTTCAGTGTCGTTACGATTTCAACCACTAACATTAACCGACCTTTCGTCCCCCACCAAGGTCGGATTTCATGAAGTTTTTGAAGGACCTGCGCTCGGCCAATGGCGGCACTCTGGCCTGCTGGAACTTGCAAGAGGTGGTCAGTGGAGTCAGCCAGCTCATCCTGGACCAGAAGGTAGACCATGACAAAGACCAGCACTCGGCCTTGGTTTCATCACGCACTCACATTGGCCGTGTCCTCGCAGGAGGCCGTCGCATCCGGGGCCAGATCCAAGACCACCAGGCTTGGGGATGCGGCCACGCCCCCTTTGGTAGACCCACCTTCGGTCTGGCAAAAGTCAGTCTCCCAAACGCCAGTCAGCTCCAGTCCGGTAAGCCCAAATGCTGTCACTCCGCTTCGCCATTGCATTCTTTCAATATCCGCCATCTGCTCCAACGAGAAGCTCCGATCCGATGCTTTGTGTCTCGTGTGCGTGATTGCAGCTGAACTTGGAGGACGATTGCATCATCTGTCAGGAAGAAATGAGTCCACCTGACTGCTTGGTTTTGGAGTGCAGACACACCTTCCACAAAGAGGTGCTAAGTCAAATATTGAAATATGAGACCAAAAATGAAGCCAGAAGTCAGAAGAATAGTCTTGGTCAGTCCCACATGTTTTTGTTTTTTTTTTTCTTTGTGTCCAGTGCATCACATCGTGGCTGAAGGAGAACACCACGTGTCCCACCTGCCGGCGGGACACGATGTTCGGCGACTTCCCTTTGCTGCCCGGTAGGAGGCGCCAAGCCCCATGATGTCATTCCTTTTTACTTATTTGTTCTCAGTTCTGATGAATAAAAGTTTTCCTTTTGAGGAGTACACACTAACACATTTTCTTGCAGAACTTTTATTGGCATTTTTCAGAAGTTCATAAAAAAAAAAATCTGAAAATAGGCGAATGAGCATTAATCTGGTATAAATAGAACTGACTTCCATTAGAGCCAATTGTTGAAATTCAAGGTTATTTTTTACTTTTTTCATCATCTAAAAATGCTCAGTACAGTACAAAAAAAAATCCATCATTGGTGCCATTCCTGATTGACAAATATGAATAAATATTATCAATAGAAGCTGAGTACATGATACATGTGTAGACAGTGGTACCTTGACTTACAAAGTGAACGCATTCCCTGACTCGGCACTCGAATCAGTTTCGATGCCAACGCTCAAGACACTAAGCGAAAAAACCAAAAACGTTACAAACGTGTCGGGCTACTCCAAAAGTAAAGGTACCGCTGTGCGTATGACCGATAATAGGCATGTTCAAAGTATGTACACTATATATACACACGTGTGCAGTGGAGGGGGGGGGGGCTGACTCCTAGAAGGAGGAGTGAGAAGTTGCGCAATATCGGTCACGTCGAACGAGAGCACAGCTTGGCCACGGATGAGAAGAAGCTGAGGCCCCTGGTGGCTTTGGGTTGTTCTCTGACGATTGCGAGTTGGGTTTGGAGGTGCTTGAAGACGGCTTCATCAAAAGACTCCTCGTCCAGCGTCACAGCCTCCACCAGTTTAGTGGGTGAGCCAAAGTGGACCAGGAGCTTCTTGACGACGGGCGTGATCACCTCCTCGAGGTTAGCCATCGTCTCGATGTTGTCGATGTGGTGCGGGCTGATCTCCTCCACGGCCCTGCACGACAGGTGCTCCACCGCCAGCATCAGGGAGTCCATCTTCAGAGACTGCTTGCATTTCCGTGGCAGGCGCTGGCCCAGCTGCGTGGTCAGGGTGTAGGCCAGGAGGCGAGTAAGCTTCACGTTGAAGGACGCCGTGCGTTCCCGCCTGGGAGAAAGTGTGGACGGTCCCGCCTCTTCCGCGGGTGTTCCGGAACGCTGTGACTTGGAAGCTGCGGAGGTACTGCTTCGGGTCCGGAGGATCCCTTTGCTCACTCGCTGGCTCTTCGGGGGCTCCCGGTCTTCTTCCGTGTTGAGGGCCGCGACGACCATCTGGTTGATCTCGCTGACGGCACCGGACACTTCGTCGGCGTACGTCTCCTCGCCTTGCGGCTCCGTCTCCATCCAGAGGAGCAGCTGCTGCAGGAACCTCCAGGCCGCGTCCTCCGTCATGGCGTACAAGACCTCCGGAGACAATTTCTGCCCGCCGTCCCAGTTCTTCTTCCCCCTCCGGCCCCACAGCACAGAGTCCATGAATGGCGTGTTGGAGCGGCTTGAAGGCACCTCGTAGACTTCGCTCTGACAGGACATGATGTACTCGTATAGGCGAGAGGAGAGATCTTGGGAGAAGCTCCGCAGCTTCTCGTCCATGTAGCGCTTCAGTTTGGTTGCGCGCACTTCTGAATCCATCTGGCCTAGGTCGTCGAACATCTTGGCCACCCTGTCCTTGATGGCCTCAAAGTCAAACGCGGGACTCTGCGACGGCCTGACGTGTAAGGTGCTGGATCTGAAAGCACCCCCCTTGGGGTCTTTGGGGGACTTTGTCGGATCTAACTTGAGGCACACGAGACACGCCTCTTGGTTTTTAAAGGCACGTTTGAGTCCTCCCAGCATTCGCGCAAACTGCAGGCGTGCGAACTTGAAGAAACGGAACCTGCGCACTTTGACGTGGCCGTCTGGGCTGGCTGTCTCCTGCGACTTGAAAAAATTCTTCACTTTGCTGGAGATGAGCTTCAGGTTTAGATTGAAGCGGGTCAGGTGGCTATCCGTGCGGTCTCCGGAGCCGCGAAAAGGTTCCTGGATGATGCTTTTGGTGATGTCCTTGGCGGCGATCAGAGCGCTCTCCTTGGCCTTTGGGTCGGATTGTTGTTGTTGGCACACCTGCATTTGGACGATATCGGAGTCTTGACTCACGGTCTCGATGTCCACCATGCTGCTGATTTGGGCGGGTGGGGGTGGTGGTGGAGATTCGGGCTGGGGTTTCTCGCCCTTATTGACCCGAGACCACTTTAAGAGGATTCTGCTCACGGCGTTGGTCATGTCGCCTGGTTTCATAGCGGAGCGGCCGCACAGAACCACGCACGGCGTACGCGCCCGAGCGAACACGTGTCTCAGATACTCCACCGCTTTCCGGAAGATGGAGGCCAGGTTGCCCACGCTGGACATGGTGCCGCGGATGAAGAGCGTGGGCTCCGAAGGCCACTCGTCTGTGTTTCGGGCCACGGACAAGGCCGAGGTCACCCGGTCCTTCACCTCCGACTCTACCAGCGAGGTGAGCTCCACCGCGCCCTCGTACTTCTGCGGCGGGAGGTCCAGGGCGGCGGCGAAAGTCTCGGTAATGCACTCGCTCAGCTTCGGACTGCACCGGTCGATGGCATTACTCACCTGCAGCGGTGATGGAGAACAACCAAGTGCACGTTGAAACAAACAAAAAAAACCCCAGACAACTATATCCTGCAGTCCAAACTTTTTCCACCTGTCCAGAACTCACCTGAGCCTGAGACGATTGGCCGCGCAGGTGCTCGCTGATGGCGGGCTGCAGTTGCCGCACTACCTCGGAGGAGATCCTCTGGATGACGTCACTGATCGTATCGGCGATGATGGCCTGGGTTTCCGAGTCGGGGGTCCCGGCCACCAGCAGAGCCCACTGGGCTGCGGAGATGAGATTGAAGCGGGACTTGACCAGTTCTAGGATGGCGTCCACCTTGAGTAAACGATCCGGCTCCATCTCGGGGTCGCTTCGGTCGGCAAAAGGTGACGTCACAGATTCGGATCCACTACATTTAGATCGCGTAAAACCATAAATACAACGCACGCAAACACAAGTGTTTCTGTCAAATGCCCCCCGGTGAAGTGTCGGCCTTGATCTTTGTACAAAAGGTGATGTTATCGGCGAACTCGCCACGTCTGGCTGTGGTCGCCCATGACCAGCCGTGACGTCATAGCGTGTAAGACTTTACCTCCTGTGTTGTAGTCCTCCTGTGTATCCTCAACTGCTCATTGAGGAGAAATATGTCACCTCTCTTATGAGCGTTGATCACATCCTTTAAAGTATTGTGTAACCAAAATAAAAACGATTGTCAACTTTTTCCAGAAGCTCTCAAAGTCGTATTGATCCTTTCTCCCCGCGGATACTCCTGATAATCTTAACGCCAATTAAACAAGCATCACGTGTATCCCAAAATGCCAACACAATATGGACGTTACCAATTTAAGAAAGAAAAATCACAATGTTGCAATAAATTAATATTTTTCAGTAAAATAGGCGTTCACTCCTTTTTTAGACCATATTTTTAATAACGCCAAAATGAAGGTATAAAATCAATTGTCCGTGACTTTCGAGAATCATGATACACGATCGAAAATTAATTTGGAAAGAATATGTAAATAAGGCGCTTGCCATGTCTTTTATTTTGAAACTTGTACCGGAAAAGTGTCAGGATACTCATGTTGGTTTCCGCTACCATCCCGGAAGTAACCACTCAAGCGGTCTAAATTGGCCAAGTTGTCCAAGATGTACATTTTCTTTACATGAAACCACTGACTTGGCGTGTGACGACCGGAGATGAGCGTCACGTTGGACATACGACTGAAAAGGGCCAACAAAGTTTATCATGAGAGTGTAAGTATCTCGAACGTGAAGTGATGCTACCGGGTTCAGCTAACGTCTGGGTTCCGACTGACGTCATCGTCTCATGACTTTCTCGTTAGCTTTTTCTTTCCTCAAATAGTTTGTTTTGTTCGAACCGTTTGAATCCAAGTTGAATATGGGCGAAAAGGCAACTTTGTACGCGAAACCGGTTTATTTCAAACTGACAGCGCCCCCTGTCCTCTGAGCCCAGCAAAAATAAGTCAATTAATTCTGTCATTTAATCTATTAAAATGGACGGACTTGTATTATTGTGCTGGATCATGCTGTACGTCAAACTAATCCCAGACAAAACCCATTTGACTTGTTTTTATTATACTGTATTGGACCCTGTGTGAAGTTGTTCCTTTCGAAACATCTTACAGGAGCCTGTGGCCGGCGTTATCGTGCTGGCATGCAAGGAGGCGATGCAGCATCACGGCATCTCCCTAAGCATGGAGGGCCTGGTCAATCTACAGCTGAGCTCCAAGAGTGTGGGTGTCTTCGAGGCCTTCTACAACTCAGTCAAGGTAACGCAAGTGAGATGGATGAAAAAAATAGCCTGGAAAACTTTGTCTCTTATGTCTTGATTTGATTTCAAGTACAATGACTGCATTTGACTTTGCTTCTTCAGCCCATCCCGCTGATCAGCTGCAGCATCGAGGTGGCCAAGGCCGGAAAGATCCCGGGAGGCAAGACCGAGATCCCCTTTGAGTTCCCCCTCAAAGCCAAAGGCAATAAGGCTCTGTACGAGACCTACCATGGGGTCTTTGTCAACATCCAGGTCAGCGCGTACATGGAGCCATCTATCTCCGTTCTTGCTGTTCTTCTGCAGATGTTCAAAATAGTCCGCATTATTGTTTCAGTTGAACAAACTCTCACAAAAATGGCGTTTGTTGCATGCAGTACACTCTCCGCTGTGACTTAAAGCGCTCGCTACTGGCCAAAGACCTCAGCAGGACCTGCGAGTTCATCGTGCACTGTCAGGTAAGGAGAACACACTCAAAACACGTCCTGCAACATACAAGTGATTTTTTTTATTTTTTAAATAACCCTTTAAATGTCATAAATATACCTTCATTTGTGCCATGTGTTGCTGTGTCTCATGTTCAGCCGCAGATAGCAAACGTCAGCGCCACTCCGGTCAAGTTCACCATCACCCCCGACACCCTGCAGAACATCCGCGAGGTGGCACAAACCTTTTTTTAGACTCCCTCGCTGTCAAACCCCAACTCTGACTTGCTCGCCCATCTTGGTTCTCAGCGGAGTTCACTGCCCAGGTTCGTCATCCGAGGCCACCTAGACAACACCACCTGCGCCGTAAGCCGGCCGCTGACCGGAGAGGTGATGGTGGAGAGCTCCGACGTTCCCATCAAGAGCATCGAGCTGCAGCTAGTTCGAGTGGAGACCTGCGGTGAGCCTCCTTCCTTGACTTTGCCGAGTGTTTGATTTTCACGTCGAGGATGTCGTGATGTCATGTTTTCTTACCCAGGCTGCGCCGAAGGCTACGCCCGAGACGCCACTGAGATCCAAAACATCCAGATAGCCGAAGGCGACGTGTGCCGCGGACTGCCCATTCCCATCTACATGGTGTTCCCCAGGCTCTTCACCTGCCCAACCTTGGAGACCACCAACTTCAAAGTGGGTCAGTAGGCACCAAAAGCGCTCGCTTGCCAACGTTGCTACGACGAACCGAGCGTGTCGAGCAATGTGCACTGTGGAAGGCGGAGGTGGGCAAACCTGTTACTCTTCTAATGGAGATATGGAGCAGTTCATCTTAAGAACTGTTATTTTTGAAAGAATAAAACCCTCTGTTCAATCATCAGTGGTAGCGCATGGCTTCCAAAATTGGTTTCTGGATAAAAAGCGGAGAAAATGAACTTTTTGGGCAAGTAATTAATTTATTTACAGATATATAACTGACTCACTCACTGCTACACATTTTGAAATCTAGACAAAACATAGGACAGAAATTTAATTTATGTAAATACTTGTTTGCCGCTGATTTAAAAAAAAAACTGACTTAGCAACTGTCCCCACTTCTGTAGGGAAACACAAGAAAAGAAAAATATCCATCCCATGTCTGGTGTGATTCAATATGATCGCTTTAACACTGGCATGTTGAGCTAAACTACGCGTTTGTTTTCCTCGTAGAGTTTGAAGTCAACGTTGTCATCGTGCTCCACGACGACCACCTGATCACGGAGAACTTCCCTCTGAAGCTGTGCAGGCTTTGAGTCCACGGGAGTTTTGTATGGCTGAATAAAAGAGTTGAAGAATCGAGGTTTGAGTCATTTAATTAAAAAAAAAAAATAGTGTCTCTGAAAGTGCAGCTTTTCCCCTTTTCAGGTTTGAATGAAGCAGCGCACAAGTTTGAAAGGCGAACCAGCAACTCCAGTCCAACTGAAGTCCGCTGGCTGGAGCTTAGCGAGTCAACTTAATCCGCCACGTTCGGTTCATGACTCGCTCGGCCTGAGAACCTGCAGTTTGCGGGAGTCGATTCATGCGCAATACATGATCGATAACTTCCGACGGGATCAGCGACACGGATAGCAGCACATTAACGACGCCAGGGGGCCCTGGGGCGCTTCCCGGGGGGCTCGTAGTTGGTCTGTGAGATGCTTCGTCACCACGTTGTCAAAATACGCCTCGTCCAACATCACCGCCTCCACCAACTTATCGGGCGTGCCGAACTCGGCCAGGAGATTTTTCACCACGGGTACGATCACCTGCTCCACGTTGGCCAACGTCTCAATGTTGTCCACGTGGCCCGGGCTGATCTCCTTCAAAGCCCTGGAGGACAGCTGCTGCACCACCAGCATCAGGTCGTCCGCCTTCAGCGACTTCTTGCACTTCCTGGGCAGGCGCTGGCCCAGCTTAGTTGTCAGCGCAAAGGCCAAGACCTCACTCAGGTCATTCAAGGACAGCGGTTCTCCAACAGAAGAGGCCGAGGTCATCGTGCGGCTTTCGGTAGCGTAGGAGGAAAACTTGGCGCTCTCCTCCTTGACCACCTCGTTTGAAGTCTCTCTGGAGAATTCTTCCCCCTGGGTTTCTTCCGTGTTGAGCGCCGTGACGACCAACTGGTTGATCTCGCCGACGGCGCCGGACACTTCGTCCGCGTATGTGTCTCCGTCTTCCGTCTCCAGCCAGAGGAGCAGCTGCTGCAGGAACCTCCAGGCCGCGTCCTCCGTCATGGCGTACATGACCTCCGGGGAGAACTTCTGCCCGCCGTCCCAGTTCTTCTTCCCCCGCCGGCCCCACAGCACCGAGTCCACAAAAGGCGTGTTGGAGCGGCTCGACGGCACCTCGTAGACTTCGCTCTGACAAGACATGATGTACTCGTACAGACGAGAGGTGAGCTCTTGCGAAACGCCTCGCAGCTTCTCGTCCATGTAGCGCTGGATTCTGACTGCGCGAACATCCGGGTCCAGCCTGCTGAGGTCTTCAAATAACCTGTTGACCATCTCTTGGATGGCCTCAAACTCAAACTTGGGACACTGCGACGGCCTGACGTGCAAGGTGCTGGACCTGAAGGTGCCTTTGGAATCCCCTCTAGGGGACTTTTGCTGATCTGTTTTGAGGCACACCAGACACCCTTCTTGGTTCTTGAAGGCACGCTTGATTCTACCCAACATGCGTGTAAACTGCATGCGCGCAAACTTAAAGAAACGCAACTTGCGCAAAGTGACGCTGCCGCCCGGACTAGCTGGCTGCTGCGAGCTAAAGAAATTCTTCACTTTGTTGGAAATGACCTTCAGGTTGAGGTTGAAGCGCGTCAGTTTTTCCACACGATCCCCGGAACCACCAATGGGCTCCTGGATGATACTTCTGGTAATCTCCATCGCAGCCAATTTAGCGCTTTCCGTGAGCTCCGCCTCGGAGTCATCGCTATGTATGTCCAAGTCGTCCGGGTGAGGAACCGTCTCGACGTCCACTATCTTGTCGACTTGTCTGGGTTTGATTTGGGGTTGGGTTAGGGGTTGGGCTTTCTCCCCCTTATTGTTGCGGGACCACTTCATGAGGATTCTGCTCACGGCGTTGGTCATGTCGCCTGCTTTCATGGCCGAGCGGCCGCACAACGCCACGCACGGCGTACGCGCCCGAGCGAACACGTGTCTCAGATACTCCACGGCTTTCCGGAAGATGGAGGCCAGGTTGCCCACGCTGGACATGGTGCCGCGGATGAAGAGCGTGGGCTCCGAAGGCCACTCGTCGGTGTTCCGGGCCACGGACAAGGCCGACGTCACCCGGTGCTTCACCTCCGACTCCACCAGCATGGTGAGCTCCCCCGAGCCCTCGTACTTCTGCGGCGGGAGGTCCAAGGCGGCGGCGAACGTCTCGGTGATGCACTCGCTCAGCTTCGGACTGCACCGGTCGATGGCACTACTCACCTGCGGCGGTGGAAGTGAATTACCATCCTCTTAAAATGCTTGAACGTGCTCTTTCACAACGGTTCTGACCTGAGACTGAGACTCTTGCAGGTGCTCGGTGATGGCAGGCATCAGATGCCTCACCACTTGGGAGGAGATCCTCTGGATCACGTCGCCGATGGTGTCGGCGAGGATGCCCTGGGTCTCCGAGTCGGGGGTTCCCGCCACCAACAGAGCCCACTGGGTCGCCGAAATCTGCTCGAAGCTGGCTTTCACCAGCACCAGGATGACCTCCTTCGGAAAAGTTTCTTCGTCGTCCATCTCGAGATGGCTTGGACGCAACTTCACCGGTCGGACGACGTCATCGATTTTGACAACGGCTGACGACGGATGACTGAAACGTCAAAATCTCACTGCAAAAGAGGTTTGTAGGAAAATTGAAAGTTGTCAATGTTCTCATTGAATGTGTCCGAGGTGGATTCTAAAGGGGAGGGGGGGGGGAACAACAAAAATAGTTTTACGCTTTTGCTTTTATTGATTTTCAAATATTAACATCTTGATATTAACACCCCTCATCCCCCCTCAGCATGGCTACTTGAGTCATGACAACTTCGTGACCCTTCAGAATTGCGTTTCTCCAAAAGCCTGAACTATGGTGCAATTCATTACTGATTTAAAAAAAAAAAAAAAAAACTACAACAAAGCTGTGGTTGTCGAAATTTCATTCATCTGCCCCCCCAGGCCAAATATTTGAGACCCTTAATAAACAGTACGTTGTCATAGCAACCGTTAGCATTCATCATTGTCGCTGAAATATATATTAGCATAAGCATTTTCGAAAATGTCATTTGTACTACAGATATTTCTTGACTCATTTGATCCCTCACGTTTTATATTTAAATTTATTTCCGCAAATTTTCCAGCTTGTCAGGTCATACTGAGTTTGTGAACTACCTGTGCTTGTATTGTCAGTGTGACTCACCTGTGTCGGAAATAAACAGCAAATTGTCGGGAGTCAAATGGATGACAAATAAGAAATGGAATATTTGTGTGACTCTTGCAGGAGCTGAGTAACAAGAGGACATACAACACAGAAACTCGAGTCACGTACTCACATTCACAGTGTGACGTCACGGCGACGCATGACCTACCACAGACACACGTCGCCCGATTGCCTGTGACGTCATCTTTTGTGCAAAGATTAAGGCCGACGCCTAACGTGTGGCCATTTTTGTGGACCGAACCTGTGACGTCACAGCCCAATCCGATGCGGCCCCAAAATGGACGCGGAAAGTTTCATTCATGGTGGACATCGTCATCGAAGAGCTGGTAGGAAGCTTTTCTTACTTATCTTTCTTATCAAACCGCTACTGGGAAACCTTTTTTATTATTTCTAACAGACCACTTTTACATATTAGCTGGTGTCGCTAATTAAGTACAAAAAACAAAAGAAAAAAATGCCCAAACGTAACTGTTGTTGCTGTTTCTATGAGCTCCTGTAGGTGGCAGTAGCCTCCATTTCAAATTATTGTCCATCAAGAAGATAGTTGTGCCATTCAACTCGCGTACTGTATGCACTTTATAGCGGCTTGGTTGGACGGACTATATTATATTTTGCTATGTTTGCATACAATATGTCAGTGAAAACACGAGCTGTGTTTTTAGTGTTTATAGAAAATAGTTTCAAATGTTGTCACAACAGGAGTGTGAAGTCCACTAAAAAGAGAGGTGAAAAAAATAGGACAAACTTTTTTCCACAACTTTTCACTCTGGGATATATTAAGTTTCTTTTTTCTCTCTCTCTTACACAAAAATAACAAATGACATTGGCATGTGCAGCAGAAGTACCAATCAGGAGTGTAACATGTTCTCGATTGTAGACTCGATTAGTCTTTGTCGTCTTGCTCCAGCTTGAGTTTGTCCATGTTCCTGGGGAACGCGGCATCATTGCTGAGCTGAACTTTATCAAAGAAGTTGAAGTCGGCCACGTATCTCCCGTCGGCCGAGCTGAAAATCACCGGCTTGAACTCGTAGCCCCACAAGATCTCGTTGGGGACGTAGGACGTCCTGCTTTGAGTGGTCGCCGCTGTGGACTCCATGGTGGCGTTGAGCGTCACCAGAAGCTCCATTTCACTGCTGTGCAGATTTTCCGCAGTCAACCCGGCTAGTGGGCTGCGCTCGTCCAGGATGTGGTAGAAAGTCAGCGGCAGGATGAGAAAGGGGAACTCACTGCTGGAGTCCATCAAGAAGTCCACCGAAGTTTGGTGGACTAGTGTCTTCTCGCCCTCTTGGGTGACGTAAGCGCGGAGGAGCTTGCCGCTGAGATGACACTGGATGAGCAGACTCTTCCTCATGTTGGCCACCTGAATCATGAGGCAGAATTGTCCTTGCCGGCGGCACACCACCGCATTGCGGCTGAACTTGATGGTCTCGGCTCGCTTCTTGGGTCGCGCCAACTTGGCCAGAAAGGCTCCCGTGACGAAGATCTCGGCCAGGCCGGTGATGACCAGCTGGGCCACCAGCGTAAAGATGGCCAGCGGGCAGTCCTCGGTGATGTAGCGAAAACCGTACCCGATGGTGGTCTGCGACTCCAGCGAGAAGAGAAAGGCGCCGGTGAAGGTTTTGACGTTCTCCAGGCAGGGAGTGTGGTTGGAGCTGAGATTGGGCTCAAAGTCGCCGTTGCCCATGCTTATCAAGTAGAAGAACACACCGAAGATAAACCACGTCATGATGAAGGTCGAGGCGAAGAGGGTGAGCTTGTAGCGCCACTTCATGTCCACCACCGTGGTCCAGATGTCGTGCAAGTACAGCTTGACCATGCCCTCCACGTTGTTGATGCGCACCTTGTTGTGGCCGTCTTTGGAGACGATGCGCCGACGGACTTCCGTTTTCCTCACGGCCATCGCGGGTCTAGATCTTCGGGTCTTAGGACAAACTGAGGACATGGAACCGAAGTGGTTAAAACTCAAAAAGTATAAAGCAGATAAGGTGAAGTTAGTTGACCAATAATTATGCGCTGTAAATTATTAGATGATAAGCTACTGTAAAGTTTGACTTGAGTTCCAGCTGTAATAACTGAGTTAAAAATTAAACCGTAGAAATAAAATAAGTGGAAACCTTTTTCACTCTAACACGATTTAAAACGACAAATCACAATTGAATAACTTAAAGTGCATTGTGGTCATTTTAATGCTAAAATCAATTATAAGGACATTGGAAAATCCGTCTTGGGTCAAAGAATGCAGTTTTGGGTTGAAAGTTAACTTTAGCGCAGTAAACCATTGCAAGAGAACATTCATCGTGATGCCTTTCTCACCTTGCCTCTTCTTCACCTCGTGTGTGTGATCACGCCGGCCCGTCAACATCTCCGCTCAGCTGTCGTCGTCTTCAGATTTTCTTTCTCCTCCTTTTGGCCCGCCTCGCTAGGTGAACTTTAGCACACTGTGGAAAACGATCTCCTCTCGTATACCTGGCCACCACAAAGAAAGTTAAGGTGGGGAGGGGGGGGGGGGGAATGGGCCACTCCGGAAAGATAGAAGTTTTGTTTTGGCGTTTTTTTGTTTCACACTTGTTGTCGCTTTCAACACTCGCCCAGATTTACGCCGATCCTTCTCTAAAGGTCACCACGGGACTGATAGTGGTCCTGCAATTGAAAGTAATTCTCAAAAACTTTTTAGGGATGATGCCACATTTAGTTGTTTTTTTTTGGCAACACAAGAGGTGTTTTATGAATGACTCGGGAAGTTGAGCAAGGGCTTGGCAGTGTTCCAATGTTTTGTCAATGTTGTCACGTATTAAAGGATTAGCATGTTCGATTTGTTTATTCTTCCGCTTCTGTCAGTCATCATGTAGTAATACAAAACAATTGTCATGTAGCATTTGCTATTTTTTGGGATTTGGGCAGTGTCATCCCAATTTTTTTTTTAGAATTTTACTGCAGTGATTATATTTGTACTCTAAGTTGATGATTGATTTTGAATGATTTCCTAAGTCATTGTCTGAAAGTCAGTAAAAGGTTTTACGATGGTGACAGCTTGGCCCAAGGTCTAATTAAATCAAATTTCTACTGGGACATAAAAACAAATCTGTAAACAAAAACAGATAATCTTTGACCCCAGGTGGAAAAGAACACCTGATCTCCTGGTGTCCCGCTCGATGACCTTGAATAGCGAGCTTTGTTATTAACTGCATTGTTATTGGCTACATTCCTTCAGGTTATATACTTGCTTGTGACACCACCATATCACACCGACCCGTTTCCGTGTTGCTTATCAAACCCGCAGGGACATTGTACTCGGCGTACTGTCTGATTAAAATAGGCAGATTCTGTATTTAATGTTAATTGGGTGCATTTCTATTTAATCTTTAAAAAAAAAGGGTTTCAAAATGGAAACTACTCTTCGTGGACAATCTTGAAAATTGTTTTTTAGTCTTTTCATTTCAAGCTACAAAGTTGGGTGATTGCATAATGCAATTGTTTTATAAACGGAATAGCAATAACGAAACAACGGTTTATGTTGATGCAAAACATTTATTTCAAGAATCAAGATGCAGTTGGAGCAAATGGATGTGTGGCGATTCTTAAACATTTGTCGCCCTCGTGTGGTCGTTTGCGAGATAGCACATTGGCGGAGGCGTTCACTGTGGTTGAGTGTTGGCTTTGAGGATTCCTCGCAGCACCTTGTAGTTGCCAAGGGGCTGGTTCTCCTTGGGGGGGTAGCAGGGTGCCAGCTCTGTGGCATAGGCGTACGGGAAGCGCAGCACCCAAAGGCCGTCGGGCGGCAGCACCAAGTCCGTCTTCTCCGGGTGGAACACCGGGCAGGGCGGCGGCCCGGGCTGCACCTGTAAAATACATCCAGTGAGCCCAAGTTTGTAATTATTGAGGTTGTTGAAAAAGTATGGATGTGGATGTTTAATATTTAGTGGATAAAAAAAACATTTCAAAGTCTGCTTTTTATTTTCAGCGGTGTACGTTTTCACCTGAGGGTTGAGGGTGACTTCCAGCGGGGCGTCTGGCACAACGATGAAAAGCCGCATCAGCTGAGCAAAGTGAGGCTTCACTCCTCGTCCCTGCGAAGGCGACGGCACGTAGAGGGGCATGTCGCTGTTGAGCACCCTGCCAGCAGGCTCCTTGGCACCGCCCGGTCCCAGCACCTTAACAACCTTGTCGGGCCCCGAGCCGATGAAGCGCCGCCCCCGGCCGTCTTCGTATTCGAAGCCCACGTAGGCCCGCGCCGAGTCGTCCCGCCGCCGGGTCCTACCTGGTCCGCCCACGCCCCCCCGCTTTCCCACTAGCGTCTTGTTGGGGACCGGCCACGAGGACGCGCCGCCATCCAGGGGCTCGCTCGGGTCATCCTCGGACCGGGAGCGGATCATCAAGTCCCACGGGAGCAGGAAGGAGGCGCCGGGGAGGAAGCCGGGTTGGTCCAGCCCTGTGTGGCAGTTGTACGACTTGGCCGGGCCCAGTTTGACCAGGGACCAACTGGAGATCTTGGGCAGGAGGCCCTTGGGGCATCCCGAGTGCATCATTCCCGGGAGGTACTCCACGGTGGAGGGCTGGCGGTCGGCCAGGCTGGGACGCTTCTGTTGCACTTGGCCGTCGGCGCCGGCCGTCGTCGTCGACTCGCCATCCCCGTAAGGACCCAAGCTGCCGGTGGACTGGCCCAGGCTGAGCGCCAAGCTCAGGCTGGTGTCGCCGGGCGTGTGGCTGTGGGCGGCGCCGGGCTCCCTTAGCCGGTCGGCGTCGGCCTCGGACGGCGGGCGCTCTGCCTGGTTGCTGGCCGGGGCCGGGTCGGGAGTGCTCGGCTGGAAAATGGGGAAGTTGATCCGCTCCAGCTTCCCGCAGCATTTCTCCTCCAGGGCCTGCAAGACGACAAGAGTGGAAGGCAACACGGGTGAGCGCTGAACTTTTTTTTTGTTTTCCTATATCTAAAAAAGACCTGGTAAAACTCGTAGTTTGCTGCCTGCACGTCAAAGGGGTCGTCGCGGGGCGCCTGCTTCCTTCCGCAGTTGCAGGAGCTGGTGGTGCGCCCCCTGCTGTTGTGGTTCAGAATGGGCGGGTTGTGATCCATGTCCGTTTTCTCTCCTAGCCCCCAAAGAAAATTTGGAGGTACGTTTTGAATAAAACGCACCATCTCAGGCTGCAGCCAGCCAATAGCTTTCGATGCTCCTACCCGATTGCGGCAGAAGGTGAAACTTGTGAACGCAGTGCTGATCGGATAGGCTGCGCTCCTCGCACAGCTGGTGCCCGTTGCTCCAGAACTTGTAGCAGTCCTCGTGGACCTGCAGGGCGTAGCGCTGGAAAGCCACGCCACGTGCGTGCTGACTGTAGACGCGCAGCGCCTGCGCCAGCTGGTTCTTGTGCACGGCTGTGGTGTAGTTGTGTGGCAGGTTGGCCTGGTACGCACTGTGGGCCAGGGGCAGCGCCTTCTGGCACCGGTTCTCCGAGAACTTGGCGTCGGCGTCCAGGAAGCCGTCCAACACCTTCAGCTGGCCCTGAACCTTGGCCGCCATCTCTGCCACGTCGTCCTCGTCGCCACCGGTCAGCGCCTGGTGGAGCTTCAGCGCCACCTGAGCCAGAGAAAAAAGAATTTCAATGAAGTTGTGAAGGTTTTTGTCGGACCTGAGCAATTAATTGACTTTTAATATCTGACCTGTGCCCACTTGGAGTAAGACGGCAGCTCAAAGTGGCATGGCTGTGGGTTCCGTCCCACGCTGTCATCGAAGCCTTTCTTGGTCAAAACCAGCTCCACGTGCTGCCAGAGGAACTCCTTCAAACTGCAGTCGGTCGGCACGGCACCCATAGTCGCGCCCGATTGTTCCACAACGCCCTGTCGGGCCGAGGGCCGCGTCTGTTGGTAGCGGCGCGGGCCGGACACCAGCGTGCCCGAGTCCTGCTCGCACAGGACGCAGTTGGAGCGCAGCTGGCCCAGCAGGGAGCCCACAGAGTCCTCGTCAGATGCGGGCAGCACGTAGACGAAGGCCTGGTTGGCGGGCACGGTGAACAGGCAGTTGCTGCTTTGGTTGGTCAGGACGCGACTTTTGCGGAAGATGCGGTAGATTTGATCCTCCAGGGCGTGCTGCAGACGCCGCCGGGGCGAGTGCTTCTTGGGTTTGTCCGGGTGGGTGCCTGACTCTGAACCATTGGGGACCTGGAGAGGAAAGGACCCATGTAGGAACGTTGAGGGTTTTAGTGCAACAAAACAAGTGACTGAAGGGAGCAAGGCGCATGAAATGACTTCAACTACACATTTTAAAACACAGATATTTGCGGTTTGAAGTGAACAGTGAAAACTTTTAAAATTCTCTATATTTCATGTAGATGGATGACCTTGAGAGTTCCGCTCATCTGGAAGACGAAGAGGAGCCGAGGCGGGCACGGCCGACAGTTGACCTTCCATTCCTTGGACACTGGGCAGTCCTTGACGGCGGCCCAGATGAGAGGCAGCGCCTTTTGCCTCAGGGCGTCCAGGGCTCGGAAGAGCCTGTCGTAGGTGACGTCGAACGTGTGGCTCGGGTGGACGAGCAGCAGGACGTGGCACACCGAGAACAAGTAGAGCAGGCGGAGACAATGCTGACGCTCCAGCCCCTTCCAAAAGTCGTGCGCATCGGCGTGGCCGCTTCCAGCGCCCGGGGACTGACAGGCTCGCAGCAGCTGGCGGCCGTCGCACACGGAGGTGAGCATCAGGTACAAGACGCGGTTGTCCGGGTTGTAGAGCGCCTGGATGCCCCCGCTACCGTCTCCGTTGTCCGCACCCCCGAACGCCGAGAAGACGTGCTTGTCCGCCAGAGTGTTGACGAGGGACTCTTTGAGGGCGTTCAGCTGCGTATCACTTTTGCCGAAGATGCCCACCACGCACAGACCGTCGTCCCGGTGCTCGGCGTCCTCTGAGACGGCCGATCGCAGAAGCGTCTCCAGGTCCACGGGGAAGGCCATGTTGACTTCCTTCATCTTCTCATGGACCAAAGATACACCGGGGGAATCAAAATAGTGAAACACCAACTTCCGGGGTTACAACTAAAATGTCCGACTGAACACAAAAAACAAATATACTGTTCTTTCACGCATAAATTCGCTGCACAGTTTATGTAAGATGATTTTTACCGGACCAACGTTAGGGTAAGGGGTTTCAAAATAACAATAAAATATCAACAACTATATAGATTCGTGTATGAGACAAATAGCTTGCCAGAATAGTAAAATATAAAGACCACACAACTTTATTGTTGCTGCTCTTTTAAAACCAAATAAACTAAGTTGGAAAAACAATAGCCAGTTAAAAAAAATCATATACTCCTACTTTTTGGTTTGCTATTTTTTTGTAATGAAATATATTCCATATTAGTTTTAGAAGGACTTCCCAAGAACGGTACTGTGCGTGCGCGTTCATGTAATGCGCGTCTACGTCATCAATGACGTTAACGTTCTTCCGATCCGACGAAATCCCATCTCGCGGCGCGCCCTCCCATTCGGCGGTGAACTGAATGGGGGCAGTCCGACACTTAGCGAAATTAAGTCCGCTAGTACCTCCCTTGTTTCTTCGCTCCACAAGCCGGTAGTTAACCCTCCACCACCGCTATCGGGCACAAGCTAGCTCGGAAGCTCGCCCCGTGAAGAACAAAAGTCCTCAGCGTCGAGTTCGGGCCAGCGTGTCGCCGCGAGTCTTCCCTGCCGACTGAAGCGAAGCGACGGGCGGAGCTGCAAGTGCAAGCGTGTCCAGGAATGAGCAATGATGGCCGGCTGTGCAGCAGAGGAGAAAACCTTCCGACGGTTCTTGGAGCTCTTTCTCCGGGAAATGAACCCTCCTCTGCAGGACAGCGACCCGCTGCCCTTGCGCCCCTTGACGGACTTGGTGTGTG
The DNA here is from genome assembly GCF_024217435.2 of Syngnathus scovelli. NCBI lineage: Eukaryota > Metazoa > Chordata > Actinopteri > Syngnathiformes > Syngnathidae > Syngnathus > Syngnathus scovelli. The sequence continues at coordinate 2,543,360 of NC_090861.1, forward strand.
AGGACGAGGTGGAGGGGGAATGCCTCGATTTGTGTCTGCAGCACCTCTACAAATAGTTAAGTGAACACTTTTCTGCTTTCCGTGAAATGTGCATGTTGCTGGTTATTTATTTTCGCGGGGGTGAGGAGCATAAACGACCAGGCTGGGTGTGACCCCTTCCCCGGAATAACGAGTTGCATAATTTTTGTTGTTTTTACTTGCACGTTAGATTCACTGGCGTTCTGCAGAGCCACTTGCGGAAAAAAAAAGTCCCCCAAATCCAGAGGTGAACCCCCGGTTTTGCGTAACTGGCCGACGTCATCGTTGCATAGGCGGGGGGGTGGGGGGCATCCTCACAGTCTAAAAATAACCCCACCGGTTCTGTTCTGTTATTTGCCCCCATTTGACAAATTCCAGACAGGAAGAAAAGCATCAAAGATGCATTCTAGAGGATGATGTACTTCTTACATAATGTCGTTACTCTGCAGTTGAAAATGGATTGTGTGAATGTGCGTGTGTGCGCGCGCGCGCATGTGGCCGTGTACAGACTTAGTAGAAATGGGAAGGAAAAAAAAATGTGTGAAAATGAGATGCTGGCCTGGTTTTGAATCCAAAATAGGTGCGGAAAGAAGTGTACTGGCAAGGGGAAGCACTCATCTAGGGCACCCGCGCCGCACTCATGTCTGGAAAGGAGTGTGTTTTTTTTTAAACACTCCGTGGGCGTGTGGAGGTGCTCTGAGGTGCTCCAGTGGTGTTGAAGAGCAGTTATGTCAAGGGTCAATAATGAAACTCGCGGGGGATGAGGGAGATGTTTTGCAACATGTATTATCCATTGATTTTTCGATTGCATGAGTTGTTCCTTAGATCCCAGCTAAGGTTTTGGTGAGCTCCTACTCACTAAAACTAACTGAAGGTGAACTTGAATCGTGGAGTGACACCCAAGGGTGTTGTGAGAATGCTTGACAGTTTGGTGAGTTGAGAGAAGTAACACCGCCGCAGTCGCTCAGACTCGGATGCGGCAAATTGGCTCTTACGTGCTTTGGGTTTTGACAGTCTCGGGTGTTTTTGAGCGTGGCGGAATAAATTGGATGCATCCTGTTCCGGCCGGCTGTTTGAGGTCATCCTCAGTTCGTTTCTTCTCCTAAGTCAAGCCTTGACTGCTGATTTGAATACCTGAGCGGGGATTTGAGCCCAGAACTTCACTGTGGCTTAAAACGCTGACGGCAAACTCGACTTTCCATTCCTCTACCATCTCGTAATCTGCTCCTGCATCCCTTTTCCAGTGGAGGCCGTCACGTTAGCGTTTGGCTTCGACATTGTGCGGCACTCAAGGCCGGCGGGCGGGCGGTTTCCTTCCTGCACGTTGTTATTGTGTCGCGGCTCCGCCCCCTTTGCTTCCTCCGCCAGGGTGACGACAGCCTAGATTTCCTGTTCCTGCGCTCTTGCATCACAAGTAGGCTGGTTTTCAACACATTTGCAGGTCACATTTCATTGCACTTCCCCCGAATTGGACTTTGCCTAATCGCTTGTCTGTCTGCTCGATGTTTGTTTGGCTACTTTTTGCACAGCTTTGCTTATTAGTAAAGGTTCAGGAAGCTCCCACGCTTTCAGATTCATCTGCAAATGTCATGCTTTGGGCAAAGTTGGGAAAATATTTCTCTTAGCTGTGGCCCACGCTCAGAATAACGATTGGTTTTAGATCTGATTTTCAATTAAGAAAAGCTTTACTAGCTTGAGCTTCTGCTTTTTTATTTGGGCTCGTATCAAATATTGCCTTCCCAGTCATTTCCCTTTGCTACGTGATTGTCTTTCCTAGCGACTCGCGCAGGCGTCTTCAGCTTCACGCGTGAAAACGTTTTTGGCACGACCGTCCGCAGCCGCCCAAGCAGACTCGCGAGCGCGTCGGCCCACTACGTGGACGTCTACCAGCGGGTCTGCTGATTCATCCGACGTGTCATGAGATTGTCTCTGGGCTGAACAGCTAATAATAGTCGCGCGAGAAGAGAGTCCAACGCCTCAACGGATGCGGAGGCCGGTTAATGGACGTGTTTTTTAACCTCAACTTTGAAATTGTTCACCCAGGAAAATTAGCTCGAGAACACTAAAAGGGCTCATCTCCAAATTTGAGGCAAAGCCCAATTGACGTTGACTAAAGTGACAAAATGGAATTGCACATTGACTCATCGTAACAATTGAAAAATTGAAACGCCCCCATATCTTCACCTAGCAAAAGCCTGCTAGCTTAATGCTAATATATGATGTGCCTGAAGTCCATAAGTGTTACGGAAACACGGGTCTAATGAGCCAAAATGTCCTCACGGGTGTCTAGCGATTAAAAAAAAAAGAAAAAAATGCAAAGATGTGAAGACACACACACACACACTCCCACATACACACACACAAGCAGAAGATAATAGAGAGGAGATCTTCTCTTGTGCGACTCCCACAGCTGTTAAGACGCAGGGGGTTGATCCGGCTTCCTCCAGTGTTCCCTTGCAAAACACACACACACACACACACGTATTTAAGTCTACAGTGAGTGTGAAAAGTGCCGCCTCGCTAATGAATGCCGACAGTTCCGCCGTGGCGTCATGACAACCGTCTTTCCACAGCGCCGCCAAATAGGTGGCACCGTGCTTAACCTGCCGTGTGTATTACAAGTGACTCAGTAAACTGCAGTGATATTCACCTTTTTTTTTTTTTGCAGAGGATAAAGAATATATGTTTACATTTGTCATTTACATAGTCGCTACTTGTTAGCCCGTCCACGGCTGTTCAGAGGTAAAATCGGGACATCGTCTGATCGGAAGCATCCTTTTTAAGCCCCGACGAGCTTTTTCATTTGCACGGCCATCCATTAGCGACCGGCTCGTGGGATGTGATCCTTCGCGCCAAATGTCACATCGCCACGGCAACGTTCCAGAACGGTGCGCCGTTTGAGCAGCAAAGGTGATTTTGATGACAAACGGGAGCGGCCCACGTGCGAGGCGATGGACTGACCTCCTTTCAAGATGAACTAGTTTCATGCCAGAGCTGAGCGATATGGCACAGAAAAAAAGAAGTGTTCACTTGAAATGATTTCACTGGTCTGTGTATAAACCAGCAACGAGTTTTCCTGTGTGAGCCAACGACAAACAGAATGTGAGGACTTTGCAAAAGTCCCCCCCCCCCCCGCCATCTGTCTGTCTGTCTGTCTGCTGGCTTTCCAATATTTAATCAGAGCGCTAAGAGGCTGGAAAATGTCATCCTAGGCTTCTTTGGGCCTTTCTGGAGCAAACAACAACAAAACTGAAGCCACCCCGTACTTTTCTGGCAAAGGATTGAGGAGACACTGAGTATCACAAGAATGAAAATGAAGACTGGCTCCGGTCCCAATTTGAAAGTTTGAGCACGGCGCTTTTGGATGTCCGCCGTCTGTTGGAGGCTATTCCCGTACTTTCCCCTTCTGGCTGTTGTGGCGCTGGCTGGCTAGTGGCGACGGGCTGTCCCAGGTCATCCTTTAGAAATTAGTAGCGGGCGTAATCCCTTAATCAGAGCGTCTCGTTGGGATTAGCACAGAGGGCGGCCGGAGTTGCTACTACTGTACTTCTCGGAACACTCCCGGAACTTTTGCGTGATTTTCATCCTTGGCTATTATTAGGGATGGATATTATTGGTGAATGTTGTCTATAATTGGTCTAATCAATGTTTCTATCAAATCTTATCTTCTATTGACGTTCAACTTGTTAAACATGTTTTATATGTTCATCTACCGAAACAGATAATAGTGAAATGAAGACCGACCGGTCTTTTCCAGCCGTGCCTCGCACGGAGTTTCTAAAGGCGGCGCCTTCATTAATTCCAACTCTGGAGAGTTGGCCCCATTTTTGGCAACACGGTGACCTTCAAAAAAAAAAAAAGTATGCAGCGTCCTCCTTTCTTTGCGCGTTTAAGAGCCAGCTTGCTCACGACGGTCGTATTTCAAATGATGAGTCATGGTCGACGTGGACGCTGGCGGGTGACATGAATGCAAAGCAGCTTCGGCTTGTCCTCAAGACAAACTCGAAATCCCCCAGGATTGCCCTTGAAGTGGCTCAACGGCGGTTGGAGGAAGAAGAAAAAAAAAAAAAAAGGCACTTCCGCTAACAACCCAGGCTAAACCTCAAGTCAAATATTTCACAGCTAGAAGGTAAGACATTTGAAAAGTCGAGCCAGCACAGCAGCTGAACATATTTGCGGCCTTTGTGGGGCCGTAAAGCAGCGAGGAAAAGGCAAAATGATTGATACCTTCTGGGGAGCTCTACAAAAGCGCCAATTTGGACAGGGAGCTATTCTGGGCCCGCCACTCGACCCAAGTGCCGCGAGCCTTACGTAACACGCTTCCACTTGTGCCGAACCGGCCGGGGTTCCTAAACTTCAATATACGTTTTCTCGTCGTGTTTTTGCTTTGCTTTTCTAATGACTTATTTTTCCCAAGAAATAATCGCATGGCTCGCGTGCCTCTCGACGCTCGCAACGGCTTACATCACAAAATAGCGCAAGCTAGCATCAATGATAAATGAGTCACTTTCATGCCACGGCTTCTGCTCACGCTTAAAAATGGACTTTATTTTTTTGCTCTCTTGGATTATTAAAGCTGACAAATTGACAAAAATAACTTTACAATGGAACATGGCCATCATACTAATTATGCATAATTTTGGCTGTTTTGAAACTTTTTTTTTTCCAGATTTACCACACTGGTGTACCTAATTTTGTGGCAGCATCTCATGCGAGATGCCAAAGCACCACGTGGCCTGCCTGCCCGCCTGCCTGCGTACAAATGAATTCATTTACGTCGTCTAACAGCCTTAAAGGACTCGCTGTAGCAAAAGACAAACGGACCCTCTGCGAATTATATAATCCCGTGCTCTTGAGAATAACGTGTTTTCTCAACCCCGGCGTCTGTTGCACACGCATCAATGGGTTTTTGTTTTCAAAAAAATTGCATTTTGATTGATCGGTGAGAGCGAGAGCAGGGAAAACGACGCTCTCACCTCCGTTTCTTGGCTTCGGTACCGAAGAAGAAAAAAAAAAATAACGGCCGACGTGGTGGACTGTCTGTCAGTTGGCTCTGTTGCCGTGGCAACAACCTTGATGCTCCGTCGCAGGGTAAAAGCAAGCAAGGAGGGGAAAAAAAAAAAAACATGACCGCCGCATGCATGAGTCATCGGCGAACACATACCGGCAGCCTCCTGCGCAAAGCATGATGGGAGAGCTGGAAGTTGAATCAGTCAGGGAAAGACGAGCACATAGATACGAACATTTGATGCAGAAGAATTCTACCTGGAAAAAAAAGAATCCAAGAACCGGTGTAAGAAATTTAATAAAATATTATCTAAGCATACATTTTGACACATTTTGGACTGAATAAAAGGGAAATGTGCTAACGCCGCTAGCCGAGATGCATTTCTTCGCACATAGTGATGCACGTCTGACTTTTTGCTGTGCGCTCCGGGGCTGGTGCGATTAAGCCGCTTCTTTTAATCCTCCTACGCGCCACATGACTTGAGCGTGATGCACGAGCGCCGGCGAGCTCTCATTGGCGCGCCGCCTTCGTCTCCTGCGGGACCACCCGGGCCAATCGGATCTCCTCTCCTCAGCATCCGCCCCCTCTGTGGAGTAGGGGCGATCTATGAATGGAAAGAAAGACCCCCTCCATACTTGATCGTGACTTCCCTTGTACGGTTTTGCAGTCGACCAGCTGACCTGGGTTGATTTCTGACGCAAACAAGTATTACAGGCCTTTCTGGTTGTCATTAAATTAGCATGATTGCATTCAAAGCAGCAGCCTGACATATTGCTCACTCCACTTCCCCAAATAAACTCAGAAGAGGCTAACTGTGCGCTCTTGTTCAAATCCGCAGTAACTGTCCATGCTCACTGGCGGCAGCTTTGGCCAGGGCCACGTCGGACAGCATCCTGCAGAGCGACCTCACTATCCACCACCTCATCAAGAGCATGGAAGATGGAGTCGGACCCTTACCACGTGAGTCTGACTCTGCCATTGTCACGTAACGAGAATGGCTCTAGGATTGAGCTCTGAGGGACACCGGTAGTAGTGCTTTGCTGCCACCTTGTGGTATGTTTTCAGTTTTCACTTGAGGATTTTAGTGAATCAATTGACCTCTCTTTCTCTCTCTCGCTTAACTTCCAACTTCTCTAATCTGCCTCTCGGAAAAAGTAAAACAGCTCCCGCTGGGGTTTAGACAGCGACAAAGTGTGTCACTTACTTGCAGTGGAAACGGGGACTTTCCTAAATTGGAAGTGGGATGCACACGATTTGTCACAGTCTCCTTTCCGATGTTTCCGATCACATCTTAAAACCCGAATCTGAACTGTCGATTGTTGACACGCTTGACTCATCGGTCCGTTTGATGGCACGTCAGAGATCGAGGCGGTCAAGTTGGCGCGGCTCATCTTCAACCGCCTCTTTGACACGTGCAACGCGTGGACCAAGGAGCTGCCCTACCGCCGCCGCCCGCAGCCCTACTACGAGACGTCCATCCACGCCATCAAGAACATGAGGCGCAAGATGGAGGACAAGCATATCATCATCCCCGACTTCAACACGCTTTTCAACATTCAGGTTTGGCCGCTTGCCTCCAAAGATTTTCCTTCGTTTCAAGGTCTTTAGGAGCCTTCCGTCCAAAAGTCCCCAGTTCCTCCTAACAATGTGTTTTGTATTTTTAGGATCAAGAAGAACAGGCGTTCTTTGCCGTGTTTGACGGACACGGAGGCGTGGACGCCGCCATTTACGCCGCCAACCACCTCCACGTCAACCTGGCTCGCCAGGACTCGCTAAGCCAAGACCCCGGCGAGGCTCTGCGCCGCGCCTTCAAAATCACCGACGAGCACTTTGTCAGGAAAGCCTCGCGGGAGGTAACGACGGCACATTTTGTCCTCTCTCCTTGAAAAGCGGCGGGTGAGCTCCAAGCCGTGCTCTCCCTCCGGCAGAACCTGCGCTGCGGCACCACGGGCGTGGTGACCTTCCTGCGCGGCCAGACCTTGCACGTGGCCTGGCTGGGAGACTCTCAAGTTATTCTGGTCCGTCGGGGAGAAGTGGTGGAGCTGATGAAACCGCACAAGCCAGACAGAGAGGTCAGGCAGACGTTCCAAATGAGAAAAGTGTGGAACCAAAACCACATTTGACTTTGTTTTTTTCAAACGTCCGCAGGATGAGAAGCAAAGGATCGAAGCTCTGGGAGGCTGCGTGATCTGGTTCGGGACGTGGAGGGTTAACGGCAGTCTGTCGGTATCCAGAGCTATCGGTAATTTGACAGTCCGGCACCGAGAGTCTGATGAGGTTTGAAAGGCTCACGGAAATTTTTTTCCCAGGCGACTCGGAGCACAAGCCCTACATCTGCGGCGACGCCGACCATGCCGCCTTCCCGCTAGACGGGTCGGAGGACTACCTCCTCCTGGCCTGCGACGGCTTCTGGGACACGGTGAGTCCGGATGAGGCGGTGCGGGTGGTGAGCGATCACCTCCAGGAGAACGCCGGAGACACGGCCATGGTGGCGCACAAGCTGGTGGCCTCGGCCCGCGACGCCGGCTCCAGCGACAACATCACCGTGGTTGCCGTCTTCCTGCGGGACCCGCGCACCCCGCCACCACCCGCCAGCACCGAGGAGGAGGACGACGAGGGCGCCGCCGAGGTGGAAGAGGAGCCCGTGGCCGATGCCAAGGAGGAACCCGAAGAGGAGGAGGAGGAGGAAGAGGAGGACGCGGGAAGGGCGGAGCGAGGCGGCGAGGGGGGCAGCGCGGCGGACAACGGCGGCAAAAGCCGCGGCGGATGGCCCCTGCAGCAGTGCTCGGCGCCCGCCGACCTCGCCTACGAAGATCGGACCGACTCCTTCACGGACAGAACCAGCCTCAGCCTCGGGGTGCCCGCGCTGGGGGGTCGCATGCCTATCCTGCGGAGCTCGCACTTCCTAGAGAGGCGCCCGCTGAGGCGCAGATCCCGCCTCTCTTTCACGGACCCGCTGGGGCCCCAGACCACCTGGCTGTTCGGCCGGGTGCCCGGGCCGAGACGCCACCTCAGGTGTCGCCGTGGATTCGCCGAGCCGCCCGCTTCTTCACCCCTCCACGCCATCTGGAGGCCCGGCGCGGCCGTGCCCCGACTTTCCCGCGACGCCACCATCTGACGGGATCCGCCGCCCCGACACGGAACCACCTCCCTCCCTCCCGTTTATCCTCCTCCCATCTGACACGTTTCTTTTTTGGCTAGTTTAGATAGTTGTGGCTCCTGCGTTCGTAAACGTGACAATTGACTGGTGGTGTCTGTCCCAAACCAACAAAAAAAAAAAAAGCAAATGAAACGTAGTCAGTGTCAGCCAGCCCACCAAACACAAGCTTCGCTCCAAAGTATACCACCACATCATCGTGAAGCTACAAAGCTCCCACACTGATGGTTTTTGCTCATTTCCAACTTTTCCACATTTGGCGAAAAGATGCATGCTTTTCATTGGTCGGGAGGACAGTTGGTTCCTTTCAGGGTTTTTGACACCGATACCACTGACCCCTCTCTCGTTCCGCCGTTGACCCGGCCCGTTATCCGCCCACGGCTCGTCTACAGATAAAAGCGCTTAAATGGTGGATTACAGAAGATTAGTAGTTACTTACCTGATTAGATGTTGTATCATGCTTTCCCCAATGTGGATTTAGGCCCGGCGTTAATGGGCCTTTGGGAGAGGACAAAGGGTGATTTGGGGATGTGTTCCGTCGATGTCTGCTGACGCAATTATTGTCAGCGGAACACAGCGTGGAGACTTGAAAAGCTACAGAACACGTGCCTTCTGTCAAAGCCACCTTACCCCAAAACCTACTAATACAGTCTGGATCATCAGCATCATTTATTTGGTTTCTGAAAACCAAGTAGCCAGCTAACCAATCGGGTAGCTCGATAGCCATTAGCATATCAGCCGAGTTTCCAAAAATACCTTGTCTTAAACTAGATTGGAAACCAGTTAGTTGGCTAGCTCAGAATATAGAGATACAACAATTAAAAAAAAAAAGACCAAGTGTATTATTTTGGTTTCCAACATCAAGCTGATTTTCACTGTCCAGTTTTCTAATCTTGCTTCTTTACTCACATATACGCATATTACGCGACACTTGAGCTCATCCTTTTACCATTGTTTGCACATTTTTTTTGTTACCGATGACCCTAAGCTAGCGAGCAGACCAGTTTTTGTTGTTGTTGTCTGTAAATAAAACTACAGTATTAATCACCTCTGCGATGCTAATGTCAATTACCGCGTAATCCATAGCGTCACTTGAATCCAGCAATTAAATGATAAACCACATGTAATCCTGCTAATAGACCTTCTGGGTATTTCACAACTTTATGCTAAATGACCACTAACTGGCCTAATGTAAATTAAATGGTATTACATTAATTCCCATTTAGTGTGCTTAATGAATGATTTTATATTGGTAGTGTTTTTCTTTTTTTTTCCTCAAATGGTCACTTGCTTTCGTATCATTGCGGCTATCAAAACAACTTCGCTCCCGCCTGCTTGATGAAGTGACCCATAAAATTTGCACATTCAGTGACGTACGTGCGTAGCTTGTTCGTCGCTCCCCATAAAAACGTTTCTGCCTTTTATTTGTGTCGCTGAACTGTATAAACGGTACCGACACAGAACCGAGACACATTTTCCGCCTTCAGAGTCGGGAAAAAAAATTTGGGGTATTTGGCGATGCCTGTATTTTTGTGACACTCGACACCCACTTCTCCCGGCTTGTTGTGTTTAAAGGCTGTCACTGTTTCCTGCTGCTACATATTGTAAACGTGACCACCGATAGTTGTTCAATCATTGTGATCGCTGTAGCTGCAGCTTTATTTTATCCGCCTTAAACCACATTTTGCCAGTCGCTCCCTTCACTTTGTTGCAAACTCTTTTATTTTGAAAGCACACATCTTGCAATAATAACGCTTTTTGAATCGCTAGTACAGGAAGATTCGTATTGGTTATGAAATGAATACTGCTTAGATATCATTGTGCTGTCAAAAAAGGTTTCATCTTTACCCTTTCTTAGTGATAAAAATGAACACTGTTGAACTAAATGCACATTAAATCAATTTTGATCCCGTTTTCCATGAAATAAGGTAATATTTTCTAAATGCCTGGCTCCTCGAATGGTTTTTGGATGTTTCTGCAAGAGGCAACCCAGAGTTGCACACTGATGAAGCACTCATAAGTACTGAGTGCAACAATAGCCCCCCCTTTTTTTTTTGTCAGAACTTGAACCTTGATTTCAACTCATCTGAAGATTTGCCTTTGCTTTATTCATTCACAATCAGTGTTAGCCCACTCTAGTTGTCATCATCAGTTGATCATTTGGCTCGCCTTTCAGAATTGTGCTTTGTGTCTCGGAACACAGAAAAGCTTTTTTTTCTCTTCTTTCTCTGTAAGCAATAATGCGGTGGGAACAAAATGATGTTCCCCGGGGGGGTTTGTCCGTGGACAAAACGAACCCCCGTGAACATGTGCCGTTTAAATTGAGAGCAAGTATTCAATAGAATTAATATGTACGTGTATGATGTGTGTTCCTCTAGTATATACAGTAAATAACTAATACATGTGTATTGTAACTGGTGACTTACTATATCATGTATATAAAGACTAGAACTCCACTTCACACTGCCTCATGTCTTGTTTTGTGGCAATGGGAGGTTTAATTCTATTTTTTTCCAACTAAATGGTAAAAGGCCTTCACGCGTGCAAAAAAGTGGGAAACATTGCCACCTACAGGCGAGAAGGCGCAATTGCGCCCTTTTAAAGCGAAAGCAAATCAACAATGAACTGAAGCGCGAGCGTGGGTTCAGCATGCGTCGTTGCTTGTCACAAAAAAGCAACCCACGCACATATTTCAGACACGGAAATAGAGGAGCCATTGTCGAGCAATTTATTCTTGTACTATCGAAAGCCTAACTAGAGGCACGCAACTCATTTGAAAGTGTTTCAACACATTTAATGGCTTGCTCTCACCCTTGCAGGCGGAAGTGAACTTAGTACGTTTTACGCATGCGCAGAAATAAGCAGACGCGGACAATACACGTGGAGTAAAAACGATGTGGACAACATCATTGCAGTCTGTGACAAGCTTCTTTCAACGGTCTTGACCAAGACAAAAAAGGAGCTGTAAACTTCGAGAATTCAGTTTAATTAGCGTAAACATCATGAACACGCTGCACGAGTTTCTGTGGCTCTTGTCAACAAGAATTTGTGGTGGTCGCCCAAAATGAACATGGCCGTTTAAACCACTTCCGCCAAGACGATTACGTAAGTTCCGCCCCGACTGAGTGAGTGTAAAGTTTCATTTTCGATTATTTAAAATCTTGTGACGTATCATTAAATTGGGAAATCAATTCCTTAAAAAAATAGCAAAGAAAAAAAGGCGGAGTTAAACGTTTAGGTCCCCCCCCACATTGAGCCACGCCTCGAAGTGCTGCGTTCAGGGGCGTGCAAAGCTCACTGCATGCCTGGGGGCAGGGGCTCGGGGGAATGTTTATGAACCTCCCTTGAAGCAATCTCTAGAAAAAAAAAACTTACTGCACTGGCTATGTTTGTGGACAAAATTTCTTTGATCCAATCAGAGTTCGGATTAAAATTTAATGCACACTGATCGGATTATCAATGGACATAAAGCAGTCCACTCATTCAGAATAAATTCTTGACCAGAATGGTGGAAATATTCTGAATGGGGTGTGCATATGAAGCATTTTTATTCCGATTAGGCTTTTAAACTGAATAAAAATCCCCATTTAAACATAGCCGCTAAGAATTGCTGGACTCTTACATTCTCCATGATCAGCCTTGTGGTACTAATGATTAGCAGCGATTATGCGATACATTTAAACTTAATAATGGTGGTACTTGTACTACTATATTCATTGTGTTGAAGTCACGTCAGGTCGTTTGTGTTCTCATTTGCATCTGTTTGTGAGTGGGTGGTACTTGAACTCCTATCAGCTTCTGTCAGGGACGACACACCCTGACACCAAACTTCTTCTGCGAGCAACTTTCAAGCTGTCTTCTCCCATAATGTTGCTTAAAAGGCCGCGCAGGTTGAAACAAGCTTGGCAAGACTACGCAAGTCGCTGCCGTATCGCCGCGCTGCCACGGCAACGACGACAGGTCACATGCCTTTTCATCAGAAAGCCAGCAATGCAACTCGCTGGGCCAATCACAACGCTGCTCATCAGCAGGGTGTGACTTGTTTTGTGATATATTTAGTACGACCGACCGCAATAATTACCTCAAGGGGTTTCACAGTTGAGGACCACCCAAAATCCCAACCTTTACCTATTTTAGTTCTGACACCGCTTTTACCAGCTCAGTGGCCGAGGAGGAGAGTGTCCGCCCTGAGTTTGGGAGGTCGGGGGTTCAAACCCCCGGCCGGGTCATACCAGTGACCATTATAACAATGGTACCCATTTCTTCCCTGCTTGGCACTCAGTGTAAGGGGTTGAAATGGGGCCCCCCCCTGCTGCTCACGATCATTGCGACTTTAATTTAATACCAGCTCAGTGGCCTAGTGGTAGAGTGTCTCCCCTGAGACTGGAAGGTTGTGGGTTCAAACCCTGGCCGGGTCATACCAAAGACTATAAAAATGGGACCCATTGCCTCCCTGCTTGGCACTCAGCATTAAGGGTTGGAATTGGGGGGTTAGATCACCAAATGATTCCCGGGCGCGGCACCGGTGCTGCTCACTGCTCCCTTCGGGGATGGGTTAAAAGCAGAGACAAATTTCACCGCACCCAGTTGTGTGTGTGACAATCATTGGGACTTTAACTTTACGTCCTATGACATAAATGATGATCAAGGTGTCCCTCCAATGCTACCAGTAGGCCTTGAGATTTTGTCGCTAAGCGGTGACCCATCATCAATGCTTTATGAACTCACCATGGGGTGGGGGTTGGGGGGGCGGCACATGTACGTAACAATCGAACCGGTCCTGCTTACAGAGCAAATGTGCCATTTAGCGGCTTTCAACTGTGACTTGCTGACCAGCTGCTGACTTGTGTTTTTACTGGCGATTACGGCGGCAGAAAGGCGCGGCGCGACGGACAATGGCACCGAGCTTTATGTGTCCCCCGAGCGGTTACACACAAAGAGCGGAGCGCTCCGCCATTGAGTCGCACGGCGACCTGTTTACTATCCGGGGGCCTCGGTAGGCCTTAGCGGTAGAAGGAACAAACTGGAGTCCAAGCGTGCCAGCAACCTTGAGTGAATATTGATTATCCACCATGTTTATTCTCTTCAAAGGCTTCTTTATAATGACACAGAACAATCAAACGGACAATGCAGTCATAAATTAAATGTCAACCATCAATCACTTCCCATGTACGCGCATTGTGGTAGAGAAGCAAGAATAATTGACTTTTTGCAGTCGAATGCATTGAGCCTGAAGGCGTCATCGTCATGTGACTTTGAAGAAACTTGGCTGACTTACTTTTGTGTAAATACTAACAACAATCTTATACAAAATATCGACTGGTTGACTACTCCCCTGTTTGACCAACTGCCTATTTGATGAATACGTCACTATTAATTTGTTTGCTTTTGCAACGCACCGCCCTTTGGGTTTGGGGTTTTCTTTCTTTCATAATAATTTGCGGTAAGGTTGGACGAAATGTGCCCTTCGTTGCATTCATGTACTCCACCCAGTTCAAGTGTGACAACTTCCCAGTCCAGCACAAGAGTGGTATGCAAGCGACGCAACTTAGTAACTGTCCACTTTTGCCTGCATGCATGCCTTACTACTACCCCGTGTGCATACTGCATTACATAAACAAAATTATTTTATTTTTTTACAGTGAGCTGGAAAATGAAACTGAACGGAACATAACAGAGTGCCTTGTAGTCATTATGAAACTGGTGATTACAAACCAAAAGTACAGCATCAAAACAAAATTACGGTTACTTCGAGAGACATGCGCACACGGCGTGGACACGTGCGGGGTGGGTAGGTGGGGGGGGCAAAAGAGGCGTTCAAGGACACGCTACTTTAGACAGGTCAACACTGTACTTGTTTATTGAGTCGACGACCAACAAAAGTTAGGCCTCTTTCCACTGTTGAGTCAGTTATCTTTTGGGGGTTTGAAAATGCAAATTTGAATAAACTAAGATTGCTTTAACACGAATACGTGTCAGTACTCACGTTTGATGGATGGATGAATAGATGTATAGTAATAAAAAGTAAGCATTTCGTGGAAAAAAAGTTTATTTAAAAATACAGACATGGCACAGATGCAAACATAATTTCAAAATGGAATCAAAACTTTTTGTAGAAAGGCTCGATATTCGAAGTTGAAAATACGCCTTTTTACCTGAGGACACTGAACGTAGCTATACTATGACGTGTCTCGAAGCTTTAGTGCCGCGTTCACGCTGTCAGAAAAATACACCTTCAAATTAACTACGATTGGCTCAACAAGCTTACGCAGCAGTTGTTATACTGTACAAATGTTGCGTTTGAAATTACACGTACATTCGTTACAAAACAATTGCAAACTGGAATCGAAATTCGCATCAAAAGGGGTCGATATTTGAAACGGAAAAGACGCGTCTTTTTTTAACCACAAAACCGTGAACGCAGCATTGCTATTACGTTTCACGGATGCGCGCTCCCGACTGTACGTGCCTACTCCCCCTCGACGGCGTACGTGCGCGCCCCCTAGTATCGCGTGGTGGAGAGCGACCATATTGCTGCTAGCAGCGGAGGTAGGGTTGTTCTCCCCTCGTACAGGCCTATCGGACACCGTTCATTTTTGCATTTTTTCATGTTTGAAACATCCGTGGACGTCTCTGCGACTTGGAGCGAAGCTCGGTTCGTCTGAGAGCGACAGAGGAGCGTCAAACTCGCAGCGAACTACTTCACTTTTCCCCTTCGAGCGAATTCGGACCGGGGGAGGGGGGGAGAGGAGGAGGAGGACTGGTAATCCCGAAGGGGGTGGGAGAACGACGGCTCTTGCAAATGGCCACTCAGGTGGAGGCTCTTCTGCCGGCCAACCTGCTTACCAAAGCGGAGGAGCGCGGTGAAGTGATCCGCGACGAGCCGGAGGTCGACGGGGCCAAGCGGAGCCAGGCAGCGGGGGTCGACGACGAGGAGGAGGAGCCCGGCAGCCGCCGAGGCGGCGGGCACGGGGAGATCTCTGAGAGTCCCACGCGGAACACGAATGCGGACGAGGGGGGCTGTGACAGCGAGGCCAAGGCCGACGAGGAAGGTTGTAAAAGCCGGAAGGAGTTTACCGAAGCGCCCCCGCCCAAGGTGAACCCGTGGACTAGGAAAATGAACCCGGTGACTGTTGTCAGTGTGAACGGACAAGCACATCACGGTGAGTAATTTTCGTTCGCTTCTCTTCCTTCCCCTATGCCCCACCGCCTGTCACTTGCGTGTCCGTGGGTCCATACAGCAAGTGTCTGTCAGGTGGGCCAGGTAGCGGCCGTTCATGGTGTGCAAATGTCAAGTCCTGACGGATATATTTGGAGTCCGTGCATGCATCCATGCACCCCTCCTCCACTCAGGCTATTCCTGGAGTCCAGGGTGGCTAAAGTGGAGCCACTGGGTGTCTCGTTGCACAAGGGACGCCATTGCACGCACACACATACACATACGCGCACCTTTTCATAAGTGACTTGTTTTGTTTTTTTTTGCTTTAAAGTTGTGATGCATCGTAGCGCAACGTCAAAATCGTGCACTGAAAGTCGATCAATGGCCGACTCAAGTAGGCTTTTTGGGTGTTTAAACGCACCCGTCACGGGACTTTTAAAACATTGGGTTGACGTAACTGACGCGCCTAGTCGGCTAAAGTGCGGTTACTCGTTTTTAAGTGGCTTTGTGCAAAGACAAATAGATAAATCGATAAACAAATAACTGAGGGGGAAAAAAAGAGTGGAGACGCCCGCCCCGGCTAACAATAGCACGGGCCTAGCTTAAACGCTCCAAACATTTGCCCTCATTTCCACTTTGTTCTTTTTAAAATGCCCGACGTGCCTTCAATGCACTCAATTATGTTGTTATCTGGCGAATATTTGGCACGTTTATTAATGCACTGTAACAAGCGAGTAGGTTTGTTGTGAGACGTCACGTGTTCACTCCACGTGTAGACGGCATGGTAAGCTCGGCTAACGGACGCCAGCTAGCTAATCGCAACTTGCTGCAATCACGCCCTTCTTTTTATTCTTGTGCTGTCGATTGTTGCGCCGCTTGTTTATTGACCCGATTGTCATGTCGCCTACGCGACGCCGAGGTCTCCTCTGCTAGCAGTTAGCCGTGCATGCTAACGTGGCTGCGTGCAAGTCATGGTGATTTGGCTCACGAACGCTCGACATTGTGATTAGCAACGTGGTGCCTTTTGTCATCCAGAGTAATCTTTTCATCCCAAAATATTAAGAGGTAAGGCCCCTTTTAACCCACAACAGGGCCCCGGTCAACGCAAAGACTTTTCGCCATTTGTCCACCAGCGCCACGCTGCCGCTTGTATTGAAAATCGCACAGCTGTTAGACGAAGCTTCTGGCAGGCGGTCCGGTGGACTTTAAATGTAAAAGTGCTGCAGCATCAGCAAGTACATCGGACTTATTTTACTCCGATAAACAACTATTCGCTGACCATATGATTTGACACCTGCCCACCCCACTTTCCTCTCTTTTCCGGGGTCCAGAACGTCAGGAACAACGCTGTCCTTTTGCGTTCAAACGTTGATAGGAAGACATAGTTTGATGACGTGAAGTAGGTCAAGCCTCCTGGAAAAATAGGCCTCTTCCAGCAAAATAACCACATAAATAATTCCCAATAGCTTTGTGCAAAAGGTCATAGTATTCTGGCGAATTGCAAAGGCAGTGAGTGCTATCTAAAAAAGCAAAACCAGTAACGTGCAGAAGCACACAGATTGGGTCGAGGACAGGTAACAAACAAGATGGAGCCAAAGCAATACCAGCAAACTTAATGTTGCGCTGCCTCCATCTAGATCATTTTTACTGATTGTGCAAATAAGCGAGACACGGCCAAGCACACGCTCAGTGGTCATTTGCTTCTTCCCTGTCAGTGTGAAGCGGGGCCTAACAGTTGATTCTTGAATAGAGGTCAGTATGTGTGTACTTAGCGTGTCCTTGGATTAAAATCAGTCCTAGATAAGAGTGGAACAGTATTTCAACATCGCAGGTGGCTTGTTTGTAGGACGGCGACATGGGTATGGCGCATTCTGCGAGCACCGCCTCAACCAAGCCTTCGTGTTTTGAGGCCTCACCATCTGTTTTTGAGCCCAAAGTTGCCACGGTCTTGTGGATTTGAGAGCAAAGGGAAATATTACGTGTCTCATGCCGCTTGTGATTGGATTGGAATGGCAGTAAACTCGTGAGCCCTAGCAGCCATGACTTGTCAAAAGACTCCTAAACAAATAGCTTGGAATGCAATAAAAATAGCCCAGGGAGACTGGGAGCAAAATCCGGGTCCACCTCAAGTGGCGCCCACGCAGTGTATCGTCACAAGGGGTTTTTTGTTGTTGCGTCATCTGCTGTGCAACAATGTTGACACGAGTCACATGAGGTTGAAATGCAGATAGGGGCCCTCATCAATAGCACCCTCTCAATGCTAACATTATGAAACCCCACATGCGGGCTAACGTGTAGCATCGGTGTTGCTAACTTCTAAATCTTGAAGCAATAGTTGAACTCAAAACGGCAGAGCGACGCTTCTAAGCAGACGATACTCACAGGCATAAATTCTTTATCCTCAGCAAAGAGCTACCGGTAGCTTACTGAGTAGCTGAGACGTGTATCAGTGTGTCCATTTTAATTTTTGTGGGCGAGGCTGAAACGACGAAGGGCATCTCCCCCGGTTGTCGTCCTCCACCCAGTCGACACGCGTGCACGCAGACTATCAGCTGGTTGAGAGGAGCTCTTGTCTCAAGCGCTTCATCTCGGACCGCTTTATCTGCCGCAGGCCGAGTCTGCGCCGGCCGATAGAGCTCGGCAGGGTGTGGACCGTTCACATCCGTGGCGTGTCCAGTGTCGGGGAGCCTCCGGGGATCTCTGGAGACCTCTCATCCAAAACATTTTTTTTTTTTTGCCTCAAGTCTGGGGTTTTCCTTCCTCGCCCGACTTGCGAGCTGATTGGATTAGCATGTGAGTCATTGTCAATACGGTGAACACTCGCTAGATTCCATTTATCTTTCCTGCCCCCGCCCGCCACAGCGCTCATTTTAAAGCGAGTGCTGTTTCGAGTCCGTACAGCAGCGGCACAAGTGGCTTCCCTTTTTTCTAAAATGTGGAACGAGCACTTTAATGTGTAACAAATCTTCCGTGACTAATGAATTTAGGCAAAATCAATAAAAACATTTTAAAAAAATGGACTAATATGAGCTTATTGGTGGCAATTTTGATGTAAAACGCGGTGCGGCAAAAGCGTTTGACAGTTTTAAGGCCGGTTTTGCCGGTGACGTCACGCCGGCCGAAGCCCTCGTCAATTAAGCCGGCTGGGATTTATTTGTCCCACTCGACCCTCCCGCAGGCCACAGCCCGCCGATGAATTATTGCGCTGCATTTGTACACAAAAAGCAGACGAGAAGGAACGCCGCCTCGCTCACGCGCTCTGGTGCTGCTGGCCAAGTGCTGTGCAGTAACTCATTGTCCGTTTCCTCCATATTTGGCTCTTGCGAGCTCAACGCTGCCGCTCTGTCGTTACGCCCCCCCCCCCCCCCCAATGTTTACAACGGCGAATTGCAGGCTTGTGAGGAAACAAATGCCGCTTTTAATTTGAAACTCTGGCACCAGCCCGAGTGATTTTTGTGCATAATGGCGCGGCGGGCGCACTTGTAAGCGTTATGAAAAAGATCATTCCAGCTTTTCTAAGCCTGGACACGCAGCAATTCGGCGAGACAAAGCTCTCGTTTGTCAGCCGCCACGTTGTGGAATGCGCGCCGGTTGCCAGCGCAGCTGACGTTTGGCACCTTGCCGCGGATGCTCAGCTCTGACGTCGCTCTGGCGTTTGCCAGTGCCGGTCGTTCTGGTGAGACGCCGCAGTTATCCGATCCCAGCGCCGTCGCCCCCGGGCTCCTTGGATTGAGTTTTCTGACGCGGGCGGTCAACAGGGGCGAGTACATAATTCATAGTCCGGCTGCTTTTCTTCAAGCTCAACAGCGGCGGCACAATCGTTCACCTGACTTGTCTTGAACTGAGTCATGATGACGACGGCTACTTTAGACTCATTTTCAAAAGAATCCGCCTGCTTTATCTGTCATAGCAAAAAGACACAACGTTGCATCAACAATGATGTCACATTAGCGGCCAGTTGTGGGCCGGAGTTGACATCCAAGTGATCATCTGGTTGAAGAACCTCGCGAGTAGATTAAATCGTCTTCCTTCAGTCCATAAGGGCGGGCGGGCGGGCGGTACTCAATCCAAAACCGGTTTTAAAGTGTCTTTCCGTCATAGTTTGTGATGTCACAAGCGACGCTTTCCATGATTAAACCGTGGTCAACTCTGTGACTTTTGGCGGACCTTTCTGGTAATCCGCTTGTCTTTCAACCACAATAAACGCCGAGTCATCGTGTTGACGCCTTTTCACGTCAAGCACCTTTTTTTTCCTCCTGAATTAATGACACACCACACCCGTTCATCCATTCAACGTCCCGTGCTACAATTGGCTTTGAGAACTTTGTGGAAGGTCACAAACGAGTCAGGTATACTTTGATACGTAAAGTTTGAAGGTGTGGAAAAAGTTAAGAGACTTCACGCCGTTTGCTGCTGACTCATTCCCCATGTTTCCTGTTATTGAAAGAGCAGCCGCAGCATCTTTAAGCGGCCTGCCCTTTATTTGGAACTTTGTCCCGGAATGTGAGGAATGATTGAGGCCCGATAAGCTGATGAAGGAAATCACTTAAGATGGCCGACGACTGCGCTGCGTTTTCCCGCTCTTGACACGTGCGTTCTCGTCTCAACAGAGTCGAGCGGTCCCGCCAAGGTGGTGAGAGCGGGCAACCCTCCCAAGACCAGACGAGGAGGAAAGGTAAATGTCGCCGAATGTTACCCCCCCCCAAAAAAACTAATGCTTTCATGTTATTTTGATGGCTTTCACCAGAAGTTATGCGGTGTTAATTTGTAGTTTGTGTAATCGTGTGCTTGGCAATGACGGTTTGTGACCCCGTCCGCTCAGGTCGGCGACTTTGGCGACACCAACAGCTGGCCCACCCCGGGAGAAATCGCAACTAAAGACATGCAGGTGGGTAATTTTGGTTTTCTTTCCCCCTCTATTCGACTTTCATCGGATTATAGTCTACGACAAACAAAAAAATAGTGTCTGATTATCCACCAAATGGAAAGGTCTTAAGGTACGTGGCTTCATTTTACCAAGTGCTTCTGTTGCATAATAAAGGCGTCAAAGCACAACCTCAGAAGCACCTGTCACTTCAAGCCGCTCAGCCTAGTTCAGGCTCGGGTCCCGACACACACACACACACACACACACACACACAAGCTTCAGTGGCAGCCCCGGGCGCGCCTGGCTATTTCAGAGCCGTGGATGTTCTGGCGTTGCTCAGCGGTGTTATGTGGGTCAGCGTCATGGGAGCCTGGAATAAATGCCACCAGACACGGTGAGGGTGGGGGGGAGCTGGTCACCGCCTGGGAAGGGATGTCCTTTTAGGGATCCCCTCTTGGTCACCCGCCCCCGGATCGACGATGCCTCCGCCGCCGCTATTTTGAGGGACTGTACGAGCGTGGCGTAATCGGAGCGTGTGCGTGCTGACGCTTTCTGTGATGCAAAGGTCAATCTTGGGAGCAAAGAGATCTTGGCTCGCGTTATTGTGTTGTCTTTGTCCGGCTTGTCCTTTTGACTCGTGTTTGGTCGATGGGTAGTTGGTCCGAATTCAGGATGGCCCTACTTCTTCTCGTCCCCGCTGACATTTACCATCCCACGCATAGCTGCACCAATACCATGCATACCTTCATCCTCATCCATGTATGTTCTCCAAATCCAAATGACTTCCCCTAACAGGCAGGCCTAGGTTTGTTCCCCTCCAGCTCATTTGTATCTGTGAACATTCTTTTTTTTTTTTTCTTTTCGGTGTGCCTTTTGTCATCTCGGTCCACGTCATTGTCTCCTCTAAACTGCTCTTCCCTCCCTCCCTCTGTTCAGATCGAGGCAGTGACACGGACCGTGTCCTGCCCGCCGACGGTCAGGCAGGTCAAAGACTCGTGGAGATCCTCTGTAAGTTTCAAGCGGCAGCCCCTCGTCGTTTGCCCGCAACCTGCCCCGCCTGTTAACAGCCGCTCGCCGTGCGCCATTAGCACGCCAGTAGAAGGCTAAACCATGACGCTAGTCAACGCAAGATTCCGAATAAGTCGAACGAAACCGCTCTTCGTATTCAAATTGAAGAGTGGCGTCAAGCTTTCCCTTTTCTGCATGTTTTCAAACCAATTGAATATTTACACAAAGCATTAAAGGCGACATGACATCAGTCTCTTGAGTTGTGAACATCAATTAGCTTAGCTAGCTCATTAGCAGCGCTGCCATTTGAACTAGCCCGTTAGCAGTGCTGCCACTTTAACAGGAACATCAGTTAGCGTAGCTCGCTCCATCGTGCCAAATCACCGAATGGATTTCCAGGTCCGACTCCAAAGTTGCAACAGCTCCATCCAGTGTTTCTCCTCACCCTCATGACTTGTATTTTCCATCCGCCATTCAACGCTTGGACACTTACAGCAGGGTTAAGTGGATTACACGTGCTGCCGTTAATCAGTCTGGTGCTGCTAATCCCGCTGCTACGTTTCCCTTATAGCGTAAATGGCCGTTGACTGGATGCAGTTGGAAGAGAACGTTTTCCTGTTTGATTATGGTGTCAAAATTTGGTTGGGCGTGTTGAGTGTTCTTTTGGGAGGTGGATTAGAGTTTTTTTTTTTAAATACAAGGAGGTGTGTGTGTGTGAGCGTTCAGCGGCATGGAACGCGGTGTACTTTAATCGACTTGGTGAGAACGCTTTGCATGATTTCCTGCACAAACAGCTCGCAGTGTCGTCGTGTTTGCGGCGTCGTGGCTCTCGTAGGGCACCAGCATGTGCAAATTTGTCGCTAACGCCTTAACATCTTGTCCCATGAAGGCCCACAGGAGGATCTCCACCAAGAAGGAAACCAAGGAGAAGCGCGAGAGCAACGAGGAAAGTAAGGAGAATCTGAAGACCAACAAGTCGGACGACTCCGGAGAGGAGAAGAACGGAGACGACGACTCCCAGAAGAACGGCCAAAAGAAAAAAGGTGAATTGGCTCAAACTTATGCTCGCTGGGTCCAAGTTTGGACAATTATACATAATCAGCACTGTGAAATTCGGATCAAATATCATTCTCTGATGGTGCTACGCTGTTAATTGCAGACGTTTAGGCCCAATGTCCCGTTCTGTTCTGCTGACTATGTTGAACCTTGTCCCCGTGACCACTGGATGTGTGGACTTACGGAGCGCCACGTCACTTGAAAGAAGTCGTGTCATTCCCACATGCACTGTCGTTCACTTGTTTGACCGCCTCATTCAGCTCACTGCGCAAAGAAATAGATCACTCCTTCCCCCTGCTGGCCAACAGAGTTACTGCAGCTGACTCAATGCTGTTATCCGTCTTCAATTTGATTCTCCTTCCCTTCAAAGAACTATAGAGGAAAAACTTTTCTTTGTAAATCTTTTTTAATTCTTCACGGGTCTGCTGTGTGATCGCAAACAGGAAACAAGCAGAAGTGGGTCCCCCTGATGATCGAGGGGCCGCGGGAGCGCTCGGCCTCCCGCAATAACAGCAGGCAGAACGAAAATCTTCGCCTGCCGCCCAACGCCAGGAACGACCTCCGTGGTAAGCTCTTGGCCGTCAGTTTCACGAGACAGTTTTATACTCGATGACTTCAACTGTGCTCTTCCCGGTGGTGGGTTTGGCGCGCCCGTTGCAGACTGGCACAGTCAGAAGTACGAGCGGGAGTGGCGCGACGACCACGACGAGGTGTCGAGCGTCAAGAGTGAGGGGGCGCCGTTCCGTGGCGGCTTCCGGGGACGCGGGCGCGGCCGAGGAAGGGGCCGGGGACGAGGACGCGGCAGAGGTATATTAACAACATATTAAAATAAATTTGGAGGTTTTTTTTTTTTTTTTTGTGATGTTTGCACATGTGCTGTATACATGATGAGATATTCATGTCTCTTCTCTGACTTTCCATGGAGAGAGAACTTTCACAACTCTGATTGTGGCATTGAAGCGTCACCACATTTTTTTTTAAAGCAAAACTAACTTAGACTTAGTCCCCCCCCCCCCCCCCCCCTCTTAATCGAATGCAATTTCAAGAACCCTTTTGGCACCCCCTTCAGGCCACTACTACTACCACCAAGGCTACAAGTCGTACGAGATGAAAGACGGACCCTACGAAGCGAAATTCAGCAACTCAGTCACCTACTACTACGACAACATGAGCAGCAGCGACCTCTACTCGGTGGACCAGGACCTGCTCAAGGACTACATCAAGAGGCAGATGTGAGTTTGGAGTTGCAGGAGATGGGATGAGCTTAATCTCTTGGATGAGTTTCAATTAAAGAGTAGTTGTTAGAATTTGTGAAAACATTTTTTTTGTTTTGTTGCAGTGAGTACTACTTCAGCCTGGACAACCTGGAGCGCGACTTCTTCCTCCGCAGGAAGATGGATCAGGAGGGCTTCCTGCCCATCGGACTCATCGCCAGCTTCCACCGAGTGCAGGCCCTCACCACCGACGTCAACATCATTCTGGAAGTACGTGCACGATAGCTCCTCTTGAGAGTTTTTTTTTTTTTTTTTATGGTGCACAAACTGATGAGTTTCTCATGTCTCTTCTGACGTCACTGACGAAAACTTAAAACAACTCTGATCGCAGCACACGAATAAAAGTGACACATTTTATTTTTACAAGCTAAGCTTCGGCGCCTGTTTAACGCGCGTTTCTCGGCAGGCTCTGAAGGACAGCAAGGAAGTGGAAGTGATTGACATGAAGATCCGCCGCAAAGTGGAGCCCGAGAAGTGGCCACTTCCGGGCCTGAGCATGCCCAACCACACCGACTTCGCGCAACTCATCAACTGCCCCGAGTTCATCCCCAGGCAGCCCAGCGAGGAGCCCGCGGGTGAGGATGCCTGCCGCCCGACTCCATAAGTTCCTGAGCGGACTTTGTTTCAGATTTGAATTAGCTTGATTGTCATCGCCTCACTTGTTATGTGAGATGGTCTCCTCCAATGATCGATGCCATTGTCCTTCAGGGTCCCTCAGAGCCTCGACCTCAGCGCAACGCCCGCCCAAGGCCGAATCGGACACGCCCTCCAACCTTAAGACAATGCCCAAGGGCCTCTCGGCCAGCCTCCCCGACCTGGACTCTGAGTCCTGGATTGAGGTCAAGAAGAGGCCCAGACCCTCGCCGGCGAGACCCAAGGTTAGCCCGGAGAAGGTGACATCATCATTCTAGCCATCGATCGGCTCAGTTTATTTTGACGTAGCTCAGCATCCCATCGTTTTGCTCATTTGATCGCGCCACCTCACCATCATCCTCATCTCCTCCTCCCGCCGGATTGTGGTCGCGCGCTAACGCAGGCGCCCTCCTCACAGCAGCAGCGGGAAAAAGACGACGCCAGCCGTTCGCCGCTGCCTCACTTGGGCTCCTCGCCGTCTTCCGCCAACCCCGCAAACAAGGTGACCACGTCAAACCCACGGCCGGCTTTGCACCGGTGAACTGCCGTCTCGAATAAGAACAAAGTTGTCTCATCAGACCTTGTGCTCGCAGGAGGGCGGCGGAGAGCAGGACGAGCCCGAGGAGCTGGACTTCATGTTCGACGAGGAGATGGAGCAGATAGACGGCCGGCGCAACACCTTCACCGACTGGTCCGACGAGGACACTGACGGCGAGATCGACGACCACGACGTCAACAAGATCCTGATCGTGACGCAGACGCCGCCCTACCTGCGCAAGCACCCCGGCGGCGACCGCACGGGCCACCACACGTCGCGCGCCAAGCTCTCCAGCGAGCTGGTCAAGGTCATCAACGACGGGCTCTTCTACTACGAGCGGGACCTGTGGGACGACACGTACGAGCCCGAGTACGCCACAATCAAGGTGAGGCCGTTTTGGCTTGTCCAATTCATAGAATAGAAAAGAATAGGTAGCTTCTCAGCGCTTCCGTCTCGTCGCCGCCGCCGCGTTGGAGACATTTCTGTCCCAAAGTTCGACGCCGGAGCAGAAAGCTTCTTAGCTTTGAGCGGTTTCTGGATGCGCGAACACAGACTTTTGTTCTGGGCCACTCGTTTTTTGTTGTCGGGCTCTTTTGTGAGGCCTTCACGTGGTTGTCCAGCGCCGTGTGGAACAGTTTGTGGGAGGAAATAAAGTGCGCGGCCGAGCGGACTGAGCGCTAGCGGGCAGCAGCTGAAGCATCAAGTGTGAGTTGGTCGTGAGTCGTTCTCGGTGTTTGTGAGCCGGCCTCGTTTTTTGGGGCGGCTATTGTTGTCGTCATGGAAGGTTTCACATTTGTGTCTCCGGAATGCGGCGGGAGCGTGCGGGCGAACGGCATAAAGGTGAAGTGAGCCCTCGTCTCACCAATATTTTTTTTTTTCTCCACATAATTTCCATCTCCTGCAGCTAGAGGTGGAGAACTTCAAGAAGGTTCACTTGATCAGTCGTGAAGAGTTTGACTGCTTGACCCCAGAGCCCCCCGTCGACCCGAACCAGGAAGTGCCCCCCGGGCCCCCGCAACCCCAACAGAGTAAGAACTCGCTTTATTATTTTGAAAAGCCGCAGCCCAGCACACACTTGATGATAATGAAGTCGACCTTGCGTGCCTTTTGTCCTCAGTCCCCACAGACGCCCTTGCGAACAAACTTTTCGGCGCACCAGAACCCTCGTCGATAGCGCGGTCGCTCCCGACGACCGTGCCAGAGTCGCCCAACTATCGCGGCGCCCGCACGCCTCGCACGCCACGCACCCCCCACCGGAAGGACGCCACCGCCACGCCGCGCTTCTACCCGGTGGTTAAGGAAAGCCGGCCCGTCGACGCCAAGGTGAGATGCTCAAATGCCCGCTTGCTCTTGTTTTTGTCTCAACGGGCCGCATTGATTCTGCTCAGACCCCGAGGAAGCGCAAGACCCGACACAGCTCCAACCCGCCCATGGAGTGCCACGTAGGCTGGGTGATGGATTCCAGAGAGCATCGCTCCAGAACCGCCTCCGTCAGGTGAGGCCCGTTATTTAGCGGTAGCTGCCGAGGGCACGTCCCGCTCACTCTGTCCGTCGCCCCAGCTCAAACGCCAGCCCGTCGGAGGGCACGCCGGCCCTGGGCAACGTGGGCTGCACGCCGCAGTCCCTGCCCAAGTTCCAGCACCCGTCCCACGAGCTTCTCAAAGAGAACGGCTTCACGCAACACGTCTACCACAAATACCGCCGGCGCTGCCTCAACGGTAAGCACGAGTCGAGCGGCGCGCTCTCCGATCCGTGCCTTCGGCCCAACCTAACCGGGACTCCCATCGCAGAGCGCAAGCGGCTGGGGATCGGCCAGTCCCAGGAGATGAACACGCTCTTCCGCTTCTGGTCCTTTTTCCTGCGGGATCACTTCAACAGGAAGATGTACGAGGAATTCCGCCAGCTGGTGGTGGAAGACGGCAAAGAAGGCTACAGGTGAACCAGCAGCCCCTTCCCTTCCTCCCCCAATTGAACGCGAGTAACCGTCCGTCCGCTCTGGCTCTTCTAGGTACGGTTTGGAGTGCCTGTTCAGGTACTACAGCTACGGTTTGGAGAAGAAGTTTCGGCCGGATATCTTCAAGGACTTCCAGGAGGAGACCATGAAAGACTACGAGGCCGGTGAGACGATAAGCCCGCAAAGTCGAGTCGCCTACTGATCAACGCAAAGGCCCGACACACACTTGTGATATAACAAGTTTGCCCAAATCGGCTTTCGTGTTTGTTTCTGCGGACACACCCATCCTGCTAGTGATGACTCAGTATAATTAGAAAAATGTCACCCTGCAAGATATTTTGAATGACCACATTCCTAAAACGAGATCCTGCGGTTACCTTTCCGGATTCACAGGTCAGCTGTACGGACTGGAAAAATTCTGGGCCTTCCTCAAATATTCCAAAGCTAAGGCCTTGGAGATCGACCCCAAGCTGCAGGAGTGCCTCAGCAAATTCAAGCGTCTGGAGGACTTCAGAATCGACGTGGGTCAAACGGCGCCTGAGACTCGGAGAAGAAACGCTGGTTTTAATCTGTGTCGCTCCTCTCTCATGCAGCCGCCGATGGAGGAAGGAGGCCGCCGGCGTCACTCGTCCAGCGGGGACAGCCGGCGCCGCCACCCCTCCCATCCCTCCAGTCGGCCCCACAGCCAGAACAGCTCCAGCCCCATGGGCGGCGCCACCGCTGCCGCCGCCAAGGACGACGTCAAACCCGAGGCCAAGACGCTCAAGTAAAAACGCAACTGGGGGATATCAAGTCACATGCCGCTGGTTCAGGGGGGAGGGGGTCGGTTGGGGTTGCCCCATCAGCTCTCCTTTGGTGCATCACTATATTTTTTTTTTTTTTGCTTGAGAAATGAGGAAGAAAATCGTCACAAAGAGCTTGATGGATGCGTTTTAAGTTTTGGAGATTTTCCTTTTTCTTTTCTTAACAAGGCAAGCAAGCGACAAGGTGTCAAACACATTTTTCTTTGCAGATCATTGCCACTCCACCAGGTGGAGGTATTTTTTTTTTTCAAGGTTATTTAACCATCCACTATTTTCATTTCCTTCCCTTTCAAGAATTTTTTTTTTTTGTGGTGTGGCGGCCTCTGGAAACAATTTTACGATGAGCACATGCAACGACGGCCCTGCTGACATCCGAGCGGACCAAAGCGCCTTCGAAAAATATTTGATTTGCTGGATTTTTTTTCTTTTGTTTTTATGGACAAGTGGGAGGGGGAAAAAAAAACATGCTTCAAAAAGGAAGGAGGAGAAGCAGAGTTGGTTGCGAGTGGCCTTATCGTTAATGGTTTTGCCCTTTTTGTTGGGAGCACGTTTTGCCAAAGTGTTCCAACTGTCTTCCAAGTGTCATTCGGATCCTGTTACGAGTCCCAACTTGGCTTTTGTCGTGTGGCTTTCTTCATGCTTAAGCGCAACCGGCGTTCCTTTGGAGGAGATTCATGGACCTTAAATGGAGGGGGCGGGGCTTCCTGACCTTGTTTTTGTGCGTCCCATCCATCAGCATCCATCCGTCAAGGACTGGAAGACTCAATAATCCGCATTACTTGAAGGAGCGGGAAGTGGCGCAGGTGCTTTGGGTGGCAATTTTTTGGGGATGGGTGGGGGGGGGGTCCTCCTCCTCCTCTTCCTCCTCTTCTTCACACACACGCAACTCCTTGTCTTTGGCCAAGTTGGTTCCTCATGGACGTCCTCCCATCAAGATGTAAATGTGAACTCAACCAATGAAGAAGAGAATTATTTTTTTTTTTTTTTGCTCGACGTTATTTCCGCCTTACACGTATACGTACTCATTAACATGTTGACGCTTCTGGACTTTTTTTTTTCTGGCAGTATTGTTAGTGTGACGCGGGCGGGGGTTTTGTTTTTTCTTTCCTTTTCCCTTTTGACGTCTGGAACATGGAACGTGTATTTAAAGCGACAAAAGGGAACGAAAAAGCAAATCTTGTTTCATGTTGAAATCTGTTAAAATTCCCCCCCACTCTTCTTTTTTTTTTTTTTTTCATCAATTGGCGCCTCATCAACAGTTGGATTACTTTTTTGGCGGGTACCGTAAGTCTTAAAACAAATCAGTCCACTTTTTTTTGAGTCTTCCTGACATGTTTAAAAAAAACAACTGCAATTATTTGCCTTCCGTTTTTTGTTCTCGTGTGGACGTCGCCCTCATTTTATCTTCCGGTGCAAGCAGAGCCGGACCCCCCCCCCTCCTTTTTTCTTCAGGGAGACTTGAAGAGTTTTTGAAGGGACACGATGGGTGCATCAGTGTTTTTATGGAGGCTTGGAGACAAATGGTGGCCGAAAGAGTGGAAAAACGGATATATAGTGTCAAACGCACCTCTCGAATTAAGGTGCCCCTGGCTTCCCAGTAACGGGTTTATTTTAGCCGGGTTCGGAGATTCGTCCGTAATCTAACCACCCGAGTTAAATTAACTCCTCCGGAATCAATCTAATTTCTGTACGACGCCAATCCCTCTCAAGTCACCCGAAGCGCGTGCCGAGTAACTCAATTCGAGGCAGGACTTCGAAGTGACCGCATCGTATTGATGGCTCCCCGCTAATGTTTGAAGTTCTTATTCGTTACGGATATTTTTTAGATGTCTTTGTTAAGACCTCAGGGATTCGTTTGTATAGCGCACCCAAGCACTAGTTTTGCCGAAGTAAATGTTCATACGGGTCCGTTCCACTTGGTCGCTCATGCAGTGAGCCGACCAACTTTTTTTATTCGAAAGAGAATCGAATTAATAAAAGTGTGACAATAATAGCATTTAAGAAGAAAATTAATGCCCTTTATATTATTAATTCTAACTTCGTATACGTAGATCTAGCACTTGACCGTCGGAGTTCTTCACCCCACTTAATTGCTTCGAAGAGAATAGCGACTTTCTTACCGAATAAAATTGTCGTGCTGTCTTTAGATTTGCCCAATAATTAATTTGGAAGGCAAGTCTATTTTTTGATCGTGTCCTATTTAACTTTTGACGCGGCCCGACAAAAGGGGAACTGGGCCGCGTCCGACGGACAATCGAAATACTTTTATCCTCCACCAACTTCACTGATTTATTTTAATCATCGTCGTTATGTTATTTAAAGGAAGTAAATTCTCAACCGAATTCACTTTCAACAAACTCAACTCTTCCGTTAAATATTTACGAAAGTTATTTAATTCTCTAACTTGCTCAGAGTTACTTTTTACACGGCCCGTCAAAAAGGGGAAGCGGGCCTGAGCCTTCGGTTGCATATTTAGTACAAATCCGCGCACAACGAAGTAAGTAATATACAAAACACATTTATTAAAGAAACATGAAATAGATTTACAAATCTCAATTACTCCAGAAACTGAACAATTTCACTCACTGATACCCGTGTTAATAAAATCATTCAATCCCAGAACAATTCGATTGCAAAACACAGTTCATAAAAAAGGGAAGAGGTAAATACCAGTTGCGTGCTATTTTTGGTGGAAGCAAAGTCGAGTGATCAGTTCGATCTTGCTTCTAAAATCCAAATTAGAGAAACAGGCTGGCCACGAGGAAGCCGGCGGCCCGATGACTATTCCCCCCTCTCGCTAAAATACATAAAAACGGTCATCCTCACCAATTTCTCGTTTAAAGTTGTCCAGTCCAATTTTTAGGAGTAAATCCAAGTTAATTTCAGTCCAGTGATCCTGCGTCTCACACAAAAATCTTTGGGACTTTGGAAAAAATCTTGAAACTCCTCCGGGCCTCTTCACGTATCAGAGCTCTTTTGGGGGGAAAGCCCTGAGGCTACTCCAGCAGGACCTTTTATAGACCTCTCCGTCTCCCCCCCTCCCCTTTCTTTTCTCCTGTACTTTCCCTTTTCACCTTTGACCTACTTTCTGTTACATGACTTGTTTTCACCTTTGACCTACTTTCTGTTACATGACTTGTTTTTACCTTTGACCTACTTTCTGTTACATGACTTGTTTTCACCTTTGACCTACTTTCTGTTACATGACTTGTTTTCACCTTTGACTTACTTTCTGTTACATGACTTGTTTTCACCTTTGACCTACTTTCTGTTACATGACTTGTTTTCACCTTTGACCTACTTTCTGTTACATGAATTGATCGAATTGACAAATAATATTGCTTAAAGCGGTTACAGAGTACATTTTTAGCCAAGCAAAAAATCAAAAATAAAAAACACATAATAAAAATTTCATTTGTGCCTCCATGCGTGACTTACACTCTGACACCGTGTTCCTCTTTTCTATTTTAACTGGTCTAGCTTATCCTGGCCTCTCTTTTGGTCTCATGTTTTGGTCTGGCGCCATCTTTTGGACAAATTTGGAAATATCAGCTCTGTCAATTTATCCCTGTGAACAATCCATATTCTACCATTTGGACCATCTCTATCTCCATGTTACATGACACCCCCTCCTTGGATTGAAAAACAGGTATAAATTTTCTCTGCTCACTCCCTCCCCCGTTACGAGCTAGGCAGTCATGTCGTCGTCTCCGTCTGAGATACTCACGACCTCAGCGGTTGTTGAAGTAGGGCAGGCCGCCGCCATATCACCTTGTCTGGCGATCTCTGCGAGGGCGTTGATCAGGCGCGACAACCGACTAGCAGCGTTGTCGTCGTCAGCGTGGTTCTCCACGGCGAGGGCTCTCAGCTCCGGTGTTGAACGCCCCGTGGCCACACTCTCGACATCTGCCTCCTCATTTTCAGCCTCGCTCCCGCGTCCTCCGTCTCGAGCCTCATCGTCGTCCTCAGACTCAGAAGGAGCTGCATCCACATCCAGCGGGCTTATCAGATGCAGACGGACCTCGTTCCTCGGGCCTGGTGTCTACCGCGTCATTCGACATGTTGTTCTCTTGGCTACCGGCTTGTTTCCTGGTTTCGGAGGCTTTGCGCTTCATTTCTGCCAGCACTGGACATGTCTTAAGGGTGCGGTGACGCTCCGGACCCCATCTGGTGTTTCCTTTTCCATCACATCCAGGCGTGGGACACACCTCGAGGCTCCCCACATACACCGGGCAAGCTCTAAATGAGCGGTGGTGTGTTGCCCCTGGTCGGGCGCTACCGCTCCCGTCGCAGCCAGGAGTAGGGCAATTTGCCGGATACAACTTCGTCCAATCAAAAGGGGTCCAGTCTTGTAGAATCCTCCTGGGTTGGTCACTTACGCCACCGCCCTCCGCTTTTGGACATGATAAGTTTCCCTCCTGGACTTTTGCTTCTGGCAGGAGTGAAGTGGGTTGACTTTCCACTCGGACTTCTGGTTCTGGCGGGAGAGAAGTTGTTTGAATTTCCACTTGGGCTCCTGCTTCTGGCGGGAGAGAAGTGGTTGAATTTTCCTCCGTCACCACCGATTGGAACATGCTTCCTCCAG
The DNA here is from genome assembly GCF_024217435.2 of Syngnathus scovelli. Lineage (NCBI taxonomy): Eukaryota > Metazoa > Chordata > Actinopteri > Syngnathiformes > Syngnathidae > Syngnathus > Syngnathus scovelli. Next base: position 2,575,420 of record NC_090861.1, read on the forward strand.
CTGGACATCCCTGTGCCAACTCCTGGCTGGGACCTTTATCCCATTCTCTCGCTTCCGACCGGTCAAGGTCATCTGTCTCCTTGGCCTTTTCTTGAGGTTCTATCTCCGCTACTGTGCCGTGCTCCTTTCTCGTTTGTATTTGTTCCCTAAGAATATCCCGTATCTGGGACCCGGTGTTTCTTATGGCTACAAATTGGCTAAGCCTCTTGGCCTCCAATTTGATTCCCAGTGAATATATTCCTTCGTAAGGAATGATGGCCATTTTCACTGTAATCCCTACCAGTGCTGCTTCACCCTTATTCACTATAAGGACTGATCCGACTTTATTCCCAGGGGCAAAACAGTATATTCCCTTTTTGGTCACATACTGAAAGTCTTTGTTACTTGTGTCCAAAACACTTCGATAGCAGTACATGTTGCTCACGGTCGGGCTTGTTTCCGCAGGGGCTGCCTCCACTTTGACCAATGGTGCGTCCTTGCACGCCAACAACTGGGCTACAGCCCGAGCCCAAGTCATGGGCCTCCAGGGTCCCTCAAGCAAGTCCCCAAGGACTGCGGTTCCTCCTGCGGAAAGAACCGACTCACGAGCAAACAAGGCCATTTCGTCGGCCTCTTCTGTATAACTGTCGGGGGCAGGCCGGCCGACTGGCCTTGGCCAAGGCCAACAATGGCCCAAGGCCAGATAAAGGTTCTTCATGGCCTGATTATTATCATATGCCGGCCAAGACGCTCCTCCCAACACTGGATAGAGGGTCGCCAGGGGGGTCATTGCCCTGGTAATTTGCCATCCCTCTGCTTCTCCGACTTTCAATAATTTTCCTCTTCCCATGCGATCTAAACACATGAGGCAATATTTCAGCTCATCGCCGTCCCAAACACACGTGCACGAGCTAATTTGTCGAGCCCGTACATCCGTAGTTGGTCCGATCTCCCACTGTGAAAAGAACACCATTCGTGCCAAGATGGTAATTCGACACTGGTGGCATACCATGGCATCTAATACTTTGACTGGAAGCTTGTCCTCATTTCTCTGGGCAAATTCCAGCTCTCTTACTTCGGTGGTCAGTACAGGTGGCATCATGAAGCCTACTCCCGACCACATAGCAGGCAACAGGTTGGGTGTCAAACAAATGACACAAGCTTCGTTGACCCATGTCCAGTGAAAATGTTCTGGTCCACCGGGTGTGCAACCCCGCTTGGCCAATCTCACCAGATTTAGGGCCCTTCCGGTCTGGATCCCATTTGGTGTTCTTCTTACGATGACCGCACCTTTGTGTGCGGCCATGCGCACGAAGGCTGGGATTGTTCCGTGGTCCGTTGCCATATGTTATAAATTACTTCTTGGCTTGACTCGGGTCAGCCGATAACGGCTTCAGCTGTTCAACTCCTTGGATACCTTTCTTCTTTAGTCGTACTGTGTTTCTATCCAAAACTTCACTAACTATGTCCGAGCAGTCGTACTTGGCCTTCACTGCCGTGTTGCTGTTCAGGTCCCTCGACTTGATCCACACCTTCTGTCCAACGCTGATCCGACACTTCTCTTTATTCTGGGACAGCCGTCTTGGGTTCTGCCCACTTCTTGTGACACAAAAAGTCGTTGGTTCAGTTATTCGGACGGGGAGGGCCGGCTGCTTCTGCTCCTCCCGTTTAGGTCTGCAACCAAATCAAGCAATTTAGTACTCCACTCTTTTGGGATTCCTAGCCACATGCACCCATCTTCTAGTGTCTTGATCACACTGTTTGCATTGGCTTTCCTCACTGCTTTCAGCCCGACGTGTCCTGACATCGAGTCAACCAGCACAACAAGGTATTTCTCACCCTTTGCGCCACTTATTCCCATGGGGCCAGCTACGTCCATACAAACCGAGCCCCACGGCACAGTACTCCTAATCTTCAATCCATCCGTGCGTCGTCCTCTTCGCCCTGCGTTGTTTTTGTTGCACGGATTACAATCCCGCAGGACCGCACGAATCGTCCGGTCAGGGACCCAGAGTTCCAGCATCTCTAACTTTTTTTCGCGTAGGCAGTGGACCCGCGTGGCCTAGTGCTTCATGCACTGCCGACACGACTTGCCTCACGCTCTCATCTGGGACCACTTTTCCGCGAGGGGTCTTGTCCCATTTTTCTGCTCCTACAACTTTTATTCTTCTTTTCTGGACGTATCAATCAACTTCGTTATTACCTCTCCAATAAGCTCCTTCTTTCACATGAGATTTCTGGTGAACCACATCCAGACTCAAATTTAGCCGTAACTCGGCTATCTTTCTCCACACTTCATAGTGGGCCACTAGTTTTCCTTTCGCGCCCTCGAAGCCATTCTCTTCCCAAATGGCTAGATCGAATTTGAGAGCTTGCTCACAATAATGACTATCAGTTATAAGTCTTACGCGTCCAGCGTGATTTTTTTTTTTTTTCTAACAGTCCTTCCAACACTGCCGTGGCCTCTCCTGTTTGCGCGCTGCCGGGTGTCTTTCCTTTGCGGCGGCAACGCTCCACTCCATTTTGCTTCAGAACAAAACCCCAGTGGGCATTCTGCTCTCCTTCCTTTTTTGACCCATCGGTGTAAAGAGTCCATTCATAGGGCTTCTCTTCATCCGCGTTGAGAGGCATCCTGCCTCTATCGACGGGTTTGATCCCACTATGTACTCAGTCCATTTCTGAGGCCACTTCTCTAAGCCTCCTCCATACAATATTACACATGCTGGTTCTTCATGTCGTCTTGGAGAGTCTGGATTAGACCCCTCCTTTCCGGTTCCTTTCATAGGATTTCCAGGTTCGGGATCTAATCTCCTTCCACCGCTAGCCATCCTTTCAATGAGTAGCAGTTTCTCTAGTTGTAGGGTCGAGCTGTCTCCTTTCGAAGCCTTTCCGTGCGCATTCGGAACAGGGTCGATTCAGCTCTTAGTTACTCAGCGGCGCCCTTTGCGTCGCCTCTACTCAGAACACCAATATGAGAACTTTTGCCTCGCTTATTGATGCTCTCAACGGTGGGATGCACTTCTTTTTCTTTTTCCTTTTTCCCCACCAGGTTTTCTACTGACAGGAAATTCTAACAAGGGTACATTCAATTGCAAATTCTAATTCAAACGTTATTGTAGCGAACAGGAAATGACGACTAATCATCAGCCCGAAGCCACTCAGCCTTTCAATTCTTGGGAACCTGTAAGTCACAGAAGGTCTCCAACAGTTAAGAATCATGTACCATACAAGCCTTAAAAGAATTATCTTGGCTGTTTTTCTTCTGCCTGGAGAGTAAGTATAGTTACTACTCCTGGTCAGCCTTTACTGTAGTCTTCAACAGCAGGAAAAAAGAAAAAAGAAAAAAAAGGCGGAAAAAAGAAAAATCCTTTTGTGAGTTCAGCGGACAAAAATCTGTAATCCTCTGATGCGTCCGGGAACAAAAATCCTTGTAATCCACACAGGTGTCCAAAAACAAAAAAATTTGTAATCGACACAAGTGTCCGGGAACAAAAATGTTGTAATCCACACAGGTGTCCAAAAACAAAAAAATTTGTAATCGACACAAGTGTCCGGGAACAAAAATGTTGTAATCCACACAGGTGTCCAAAAACAAAAAAAAAAATTTGTAATCGACACAAGTGTCCGGGAACAAAAATCCTTGTAATCCACACAGGTGTCCAAAAACAAAAAAATTTGTAATCGACACAAGTGTCCAGGAACAAAAAAAAAAAAAAATTTTTTAAGGGAGAATTGAATGAGAAAGAAAAAGGAAAAGGAAGAGGGGAGACAAGTCTTCTCTTTTTATCTTTCAAAATAAAAAGGCCTCTCTTCAGACGGTCTCCTAATTGGTTGCCTTCTCTTTGGCCTTGGCTTTGGCATGAAATCTAAAACATTTGCAGGCTCCTCATCGACTGGTTCATCTTCTGTATTTATACCCAATATCCGTGCCCATGTACCGGCCCCTCTTTCTCTTGCAAGTTCTGCCGCATACTCTGCGTACACTACAAACATTACTTTCAGCACCCCATACAAGTACAAGCTGTGAAGGATCTCCTCCTTACTCATGCTTAAAGTAATGTGCTGAGGGGCAACGGTCACCGTTTACTATGACACAATACAGTTCTAATCCTCCCGTGCTAATAAGGTTCTTTTCTAGGAAACTCTATTCCTTAAAGAGACTGTACTTATGTCACTCAAGGCCGTTCTGACATTTATTTGTATCAGTGAGCGGAATTAGGACAGTTTCTGGGAAGAAAAAACTGAAAAACTCCACACAGGTTCGTTTTGGAGCTGTGAGCAAAACAAAAAAACAAATGTTCTTCTATTGTCTCATTTGTATTTTTTTTTTTTTTCTCTAAACTTTTACTCACAACCCCCCTCCTACTCGTTGGGCGCCAAAATGTCAAACGCACCTCTTGCAATCAGGTGCCCCTGGCTTCCCAGTAACGGGTTTATTTTAGCCGGGTTCGGAGATTCGTCCGTAATCTAACCACCCGAGTTAAATTAACTCCTCCGGAATCAATCTAATTTCTGTACGACGCCAATCCCTCTCAAGTCACCCGAAGCGCGTGCCGAGTAACTCAATTCGAGGCAGGACTTCGAAGTGACCGCATCGTATTGATGGCTCCCCGCTAATGTTTGAAGTTCTTATTCGTTACGGATATTTTTTAGATGTCTTTGTTAAGACCTCAGGGATTCGTTTGTATAGCGCACCCAAGCACTAGTTTTGCCGAAGTAAATGTTCATACGGGTCCGTTCCACTTGGTCGCTCATGCAGTGAGCCGACCAACTTTTTTTATTCGAAAGAGAATCGAATTAATAAAAGTGTGACAATAATAGCATTTAAGAAGAAAATTAATGCCCTTTATATTATTAATTCTAACTTCGTATACGTAGATCTAGCACTTGACCGTCGGAGTTCTTCACCCCACTTAATTGCTTCGAAGAGAATAGCGACTTTCTTACCGAATAAAATTGTCGTGCTGTCTTTAGATTTGCCCAATAATTAATTTGGAAGGCAAGTCTATTTTTTGATCGTGTCCTATTTAACTTTTGACGCGGCCCGACAAAAGGGGAACTGGGCCGCGTCCGACGGACAATCGAAATACTTTTATCCTCCACCAACTTCACTGATTTATTTTAATCATCGTCGTTATGTTATTTAAAGGAAGTAAATTCTCAACCGAATTCACTTTCAACAAACTCAACTCTTCCGTTAAATATTTACGAAAGTTATTTAATTCTCTAACTTGCTCAGAGTTACTTTTTACACGGCCCGTCAAAAAGGGGAAGCGGGCCTGAGCCTTCGGTTGCATATTTAGTACAAATCCGCGCACAACGAAGTAAGTAATATACAAAACACATTTATTAAAGAAACATGAAATAGATTTACAAATCTCAATTACTCCAGAAACTGAACAATTTCACTCACTGATACCCGTGTTAATAAAATCATTCAATCCCAGAACAATTCGATTGCAAAACACAGTTCATAAAAAAGGGAAGAGGTAAATACCAGTTGCGTGCTATTTTTGGTGGAAGCAAAGTCGAGTGATCAGTTCGATCTTGCTTCTAAAATCCAAATTAGAGAAACAGGCTGGCCACGAGGAAGCCGGCGGCCCGATGACTATTCCCCCCTCTCGCTAAAATACATAAAAACGGTCATCCTCACCAATTTCTCGTTTAAAGTTGTCCAGTCCAATTTTTAGGAGTAAATCCAAGTTAATTTCAGTCCAGTGATCCTGCGTCTCACACAAAAATCTTTGGGACTTTGGAAAAAATCTTGAAACTCCTCCGGGCCTCTTCACGTATCAGAGCTCTTTTGGGGGGAAAGCCCTGAGGCTACTCCAGCAGGACCTTTTATAGACCTCTCCGTCTCCCCCCCTCCCCTTTCTTTTCTCCTGTACTTTCCCTTTTCACCTTTGACCTACTTTCTGTTACATGACTTGTTTTCACCTTTGACCTACTTTCTGTTACATGACTTGTTTTTACCTTTGACCTACTTTCTGTTACATGACTTGTTTTCACCTTTGACCTACTTTCTGTTACATGACTTGTTTTCACCTTTGACTTACTTTCTGTTACATGACTTGTTTTCACCTTTGACCTACTTTCTGTTACATGACTTGTTTTCACCTTTGACCTACTTTCTGTTACATGAATTGATCGAATTGACAAATAATATTGCTTAAAGCGGTTACAGAGTACATTTTTAGCCAAGCAAAAAATCAAAAATAAAAAACACATAATAAAAATTTCATTTGTGCCTCCATGCGTGACTTACACTCTGACACCGTGTTCCTCTTTTCTATTTTAACTGGTCTAGCTTATCCTGGCCTCTCTTTTGGTCTCATGTTTTGGTCTGGCGCCATCTTTTGGACAAATTTGGAAATATCAGCTCTGTCAATTTATCCCTGTGAACAATCCATATTCTACCATTTGGACCATCTCTATCTCCATGTTACATGACAATAGATGAGAGGGGGGAAAAAAACTGTGTGCTTGGTTGGCTGCGCTCACTTCTTCTCCACCTGACGGGACCTTTTGGAGGATTTGGGGGATCTTGTGGGAGTCGGCCAGCCCTCTCAAACAAACTCTTAAGAGGGCGCCGCGTTCTCGACATGAGCTGGCCGCAAAATGGTGGAGGGGGTGCCGAAGATGCAGAGAGAACAAGGAGAAAACAAAATGAGCGTAGCAGTGTGTGAGGAATATGGCTGGTTATGATGTCTGCAGACTGAAAAGTACAATAATGTCATAAAGCCATAAAACATAGAACAAAAAAAACCCAACAAAATCTATATGAAGCGTTGAAATTGTTCACTGCATCACTCAAAATATCTTTAGGCTTGTCATGAGGAAAAAAATGTGAAAACGCCTGGAAAAAAAAATATAAAACGGAAAAATGTAAACTACTTGAATGAGAACTTGTATTATAACATTTAATATTCACTATCTGCTTTGTAGGCTGATGTGATTGGCTATTATTAGTGTTATTTGTAATTTGTAGTAATTATGCTTATTTTTTCCTTTAATAAAGAAAAAAAACCACAAAACGGACAAAAAAACCCTCAAAAAAACCTTGCCTGCTGAGTCATCATTTCCAGACGTTGTGCCAAAGTAAACATTTATTTCGAGATTTGTCATAACAAAAAAAAAAAGAGCAGCAAGTAGACAAAGTTCATAAAATGGTTCATGAAAGTTCAATTTCATCATGTTCAAACATGCACACGATGTCTTGTTCCACCTCTTTCGATCAAAGTCGGGCAGTTACGATGATCAAATGTCAAACATTTTAGTGGTGTGCTACAAGTGATTGTCTTCCTCCCTAATTTGCTCGTAATTGTAAAATTGTACATCACACAAGGTATTTTTCCCCTCATGTAGTTCCTCTCGCAGCCACTAGGGCCCACATTAGTTTCACAGAAAGTTACCAGAACCATACTGAATAAACCTCAGTCAGTAAAAATAATCTTAGTTCAAAGACAATTAAAAAATAAGGGGATTTTTAAAACTGATCAACAGGTTTTAAAAAGGTGATAAAATCAAATTGGGCGGTCACTGGCCCTTCTTGGGGGTGTCGGGGATGCTTTCACTGAGCGGGGTGAGCCCGGTGAGCAAAGTGTGCCGTTCGTACTGCTTGCTCTGCCGGAACTTGCTGTCGGTGCCGTGCAAGCGGTCCAGCACGCCAAACACACCAAAACACTGGTTGAATCTTGAGAAGAAAAAAAAAAAAAAAGTGTGTCACTTGTGTTTTACTTTTTAACATGTCACAGCAACCTGCAAAGTTCCACAGGTGACTCACCTGAGATGGTGAAAGTCGTGGAATTCTGGCGAGGGCAGGAAAGGCAGGTGGTACCCGCAGTGGGAGATGGTGGTACTAACCAGCGCCAGGCAGTACCACATGGACGTAGTGGAAATGTGCGAGCCTAGCAGTACCGGCCCGATCACCACCGGCAGCAGGTTGGAGAACTAACAACGCAAATAAACTAAGAAATTCACATTTCCAGACTCTCTGTAGCGCCGCTGACTCACGATATGCTCCAGGGGATGAGCGTAGGTGGCGACCAGGCCGATCGGAGCGGTCCATTCGTGGTGCTGCTTGTGGAAACGCTTGTAAAGGTTGGGAGTGTGGAACAGCCTAACGGGAAGACATCAAAAGTAAGTTCACTTCCAAGAGTATATCACATTTTGTTGTCTTACCTGTGCGAGTAGTAAAAGAGAACCTCCTCCAGGATGGAGAAGACGCTGAGCTCGGCGAGGGCCCAGTGGAAGGTTGGCAGCTGAGGGCCGCAGGGGTCTCCTCTCCAGCTGCTTAAGTGGTAAGCAGCCACCACGGTGGGCGCGGAGATGAACAGTTGGTTGAACAGTACAGTCTTCAAAGCGTGACGCAGCTTCTCCGGCTCCACCTGCACACAGCCGAGCGTCTTGAGTTCAAATTGCGCAACGTAGGCAAGAAAAATAAGTGCAAGCTCAATCAATACTTTGATAACGCTCAGATATTGACCTACGGGCACACGTTATCAGCTCGTTATCTATGTTTGACAACAACAACAACGGCGGCGGCAACTGCGATAGTCAAACGGAGGACTTTGACACGGGAGCAACCAAGCTAAAATAACAAATGCACACTATTTTTATTTTTTTTTTGTAAAATGTTAAGCTATTCTGACTATCCATCCATCCATCCATCCATCCACGTTGAATCGTTTTAATCAATTGGGCTAAAAATAAACTCGCCGAGCAACTTTGTAAACCCGAGTGACTCAACTCTGACTGAACAGACGTTTACGAGCGCAGATAGTGGCGCAGCCGTGGTTGCATCACATTGGCCGTCAATAGTTTGAGACAATTAGAAATCCTACCGGGTTGTTCTTGTCGGCTTGGATGCGGTATCGGGTGATGAAGGACGGCCTCCCGGTGATGTCCGCCACTAGTAGCGCAGCATTGAAGCCCCAGAACACCACAGTGGGCACTAGCATCGTGCCTGGTGATGTCATAAATCAAGATTATCTTTAATCTCGGGCAATACACTTTATGATCATATGTTTATAATTCTCCTCCCATAGATAACACCAGACTTTCCCCAGACAGTTTTTTGAAACAAAACAAAAAAAAGTCCAACCGACGCTCCTTACCCATGTAGAATAAAGCCTCATTGTGGCCCTCAAACATCACGTAGAGTTTGGTCCACAAGTTCTGCCAAAAGTCTCCTGAAGCTCCCCAAAACTTTTGAAGATGCCTGCAGCAGAGAGCCAAAACTTTGTTAGACCACAATAGTCATAATTCTGGATTTTAGACGTATAAGGGCAAAAAAAAAAAAAAGAATATAAGTTCGCACCATGTCAATGAATTACCGAACGCGGCCAGGAACAGAACTCCGGACCCGATGACGACGGCGGCTTTCTTCACGGAATCCCACAGTCCTCCCGACGACTCCTGCAAGGACAGAAAATGAAGCAAGATGCTGGAGAATCAATTGCTCAAATCACTTCAATCGTTATCAATCATATCAGAACATGTGATTAGTGATTAATGTGGCCTGCATCTCGTGTCGCCTGATCATCCTGGAAGGGGGGGGGGGGTAGATCTTTTTCCCAGAATGGGTTTCTCAAAAGTTTTTTTTCCTTGCAGAGATTGGGAAAATTTAGACCAGGACGCGGTATTCATTTTTGCAAATTCTGGTGAAGCCCTTCGTGACTCAATATAAGTTAACTCAATTTCGTGGCGTTATGTAAGTGTGTCTGTTATTTAATCCGGTGGCAAAAACAGGAAAACACACTTGGCCGAGCTATTGTGTAAGGATGTTTGGCGGGATGTAAATGATGGGTTTAAAAATACACAAGGGTGTCATTTCAGGGTGAACCTAAAAAGCATTCTTCAGTGACCCTTCCAGTCTCCATTCCTTTGCAACCTATTGATCACCTCAGTGGCCACTTCCATGTTTTGCCTCTCTTTTTCATCCCACCTTTTTGTTAAACTGGTGTATGTATATTCGTTGGATGACAAACTGAGACACTACATTTTGTATTTGAAGAAGAACTTACCTGTCTGCTGCTGCGTGTTGGTGCTTCCCTCATGACTGTGAACACCAATAAATAATTAGTAATGGTCTATTTTAGACTTTCTCAAACTTAAAAAAAAATGTGATCCTTTATAGATCATCAAAGTGCACTATATTTATTATATCTTCAGTGTTTTAAAAGCGAAAAAGTGAGGCCAGGTTGAAGTAGCTCACCTGAATAGCGTGTTTATCCTGCGCAATGTTGAGTCTTGTGCGTCACAGCCTGGGCAGGAGGCTTTTAACTGCTTTGTTGACAGGCGCTGTCAATGAGCTCGACTCTCATTGGCTCGTTGCGGGTCAGCTGACCAGTCTGGTACCCGGAAGTACGGGGTACCAGTTTCAAGTTTCTCTCGTTTGCCTTTCTTTCCTCGATATGCAAAGCCAGCAACATCGTGTTATTTTCATGGCACCTTTGTCATTACACTTGTTGGTTTAACTTACTCATTCCTGCTTTGAGTGTGAGTATTTTTGCCTCTTGGGAAGTAGAAAACATGGGTAGAGATGATGACGTCCATTATTATGTAAAAAAAACAAAACACGTTTTGTCGTGAATGACATTTTGTGACAAAGTGCAAAGGAATGCAAATGTATGGTTTGTGTCAAAAGCACCTTAAGTCACCTTTCATGCCATGGGAAGAAAGAGGTGTGTGTCACAACACGGGACAAAAAAACATGAACTTGTCAAGTGAAAGACAATTTAATCATGAGTTCATGACATTTTCTGCTTGTGTGCTGTTATGTGATGACATACCTGGAATGGCTGAACATCACTGAGAGGTTAAATATATATGTGAGTAATTTGCCCTAAAAATTTGTAATTATTTTTTTTAGGGTATTTTTAGACTAGTGGGGGGCAGATATCCTTACGAAACATTTTGCATATAGTTTTAATGAAAGATGTCCATCAATGTCTTTTTTTGGAAGGGGGGGGGGCATGGTCCTCCTTACCAGGGGTCTAGAAACGCCCCTGGCTACGTTGATTATAGCCACTATACATGGTTTTATTATTATCATTTCTTCCAGTATGTCGGTTGTGATAATTACATAAGAATTCCCTTATTTCGGCTGTGCTGTTCTTGCTTTGTTGTTGTTTTCGGTCCAAGAAGCAAACGGAAGCCGCGGGTGTCGTGGGGGGCGGGCTGAACCGGCTGCTATCCCGCTGAGTGGCGTCGTTGGGCGGCCGGCAGCTCTCAGCTCATCTCACTGTGGATTGTGGGAGTCGACGCTCGACCAAGCGCCAGCTACAGTCAAACAGCGACATTTTTACGCCCTTGCACTCGCCTTTTTTTTTCACGTAAGTACGCCGTGGTCGTTACTAGTCGTGTTAATGTTGTCGCGGTTGGTTGTGCAGTTTTTAGTGACATATTTTTTTAACCGAGCGGAAGCCGAGCGAAGGCCGAGGTGGCGAGCTCTGGCACGGGGAAGGGGGCCGCGGCCGCCGACACAACCAAACAAACGGCTGCGGCTGCGGCCGCCTCGACTGACATGTTGCGGAAATGCTTCCGAATGTCAGAACCTGGTTCGGAAGTAAGCTCGGCGAGCTCCAGTCAGTGCGGCGGCCCGTCCGGAGGCCACCTCCACCTGGCGTCCAACGGCGGCTGGAGGACGTGCATGCAAGCATGCTAGCGAGCGTCTTGCGAAGCTTTTGCCTTCGCTCAGCGTCGCTTTGCTTTTCCGCTCCAAAATGGAGCCACTATTGACCAGCATACACCTCGCAGTCTCATTCTGACCACAAAAGAACGTTCTTCACCCACTTTGGCATCTTGTCCCAAGTTATTATCACCGTACATGGATTTTATTTCTGAAGAAACTTGCGATTGCAGTGACATTCAGGCCTCATTTGAATATTGGCTAATTACTGCGTCAACACCCTAATGATTTTGAAAGGCAGCAGAATAGTGGCTAATTCCATGTCCGTGGGGTGTGACTGCAAAACTCAGAAGAAGAAAGGCACGTGTGATAGACCGCAAGTGCAATAAGCCACACTGTGCCACCAAAATAAAATGACACTAAATTTATTCAATGAATATTGTCTTTTTTGTACTTAATTTGATTTGCACAAAACATTTTTTTCTTCTGTGGCACTTCTAGTCTTTGTACGCTCTCCATAACGGTGTCTCACGTGTCCAACAGGAGCGTCAGCGGACTCGTTGGGAAGCATGTCGAGTCGAGGAGGCAAGAAGAAGCTGACCAAGACGTCACGCTCCACCAAGGCGGGCGTCATCTTCCCGGTGGGCCGCATGCTGCGCTACATCAAGCGCGGGCTACCCAAGTACCGCATCGGCGTTGGGGCGCCCGTCTACCTGGCGGCCGTGTTGGAGTACCTGACCGGTGAGTCTGGACGCCTTGGTAAGGTTTTTATGCATGTCTGCCACCGCCCGTGCATTGATTGATGACTTTGCTCCGAGGCAGCCGAGATCCTGGAACTTGCGGGCAATGCGGCCCGAGACAACAAGAAGGGTCGCGTCACGCCGAGACACATCCTGCTCGCCATCGCCAATGACGAGGAACTCAACCAGGTAGTCAAAAGGAGTATTGTCAAAAAGGGGATGGATACTGTTTGTTATTTCGAACTATTTTGATGATTCGGCTTTGTGCAAATTAAACTTTTTTCCTGTTTCTCGCACTAGCTCCTGAAGGGCGTGACCATCGCAGCGGGCGGCGTCCTGCCCAACATCCACCCCGAGCTCCTGGCTAAGAAGCGCGGCGCCAAAGCTAAGCTGGAGACGCCCCTGTCGCCCGCCCCGGAGAAGAAAGCCAAGCCGGCCAAGAAGCCGCCTGGCAAGAAGGCGGTCGGCAAGAAGGGTGCCGGCAAAGCCAAGGTAAGACGGCAGCAGCTCGGCGGGCGACGCCCCCTCGTGACCACCGGCTGTCTGTTTGCAGAAACAGGGCGAGGCCAGCAAGACGGCGTCGGCCGACAGCACCACCGAAGGCTCGCCGGCCGACAGCTTCACCGTCCTGTCCACCAAGAGCCTGTTCCTGGGTCAAAAAGTCAGTCGGACCAAAGCCGTGACGCAGGCGCTGCCAAAGCATGATCATTAATTAGCAATTGGATGTCATTGCGGGACCACAAAAGTGGAAAAGCACGTAGCGGGCGCATTTAATCGCTGGGGTTGCTCTTTTGTGCACTAATCTGCTTTACTGGGAACTCCAAAGTTGCTCACAAACATGCATCTCAAATTGAGACATGTGAAGACCCACCTGATTATCCAAACAGGATGTGGCCCAACAAATTCATGCAATTATCAATTATTTTTTTTTACATTATAATTGAATTGAGTTAGAAGGGGGTACAAAAAACGTCCTTTGAGGCTCAGGTGGTGTCACCTTGGTTTTAACAGCTTTGCTTCCTTCCTCCTTCCTTGTCGCTCTTCCTCGGCATGCCTCCCTCCCTCGCCCCCGCAGCTCAACCTCATCCACAGCGAGGTCAGTAACTTGGCTGGCTTTGACGTAGAGGGGGTCATCAACCCCACCAACGCCGAACTTGAGCTAAAAGACGATCTAGGTGAGACGCCCCCCCCCTCCTCCTCATAACACCGCCCTTTCCCACTCCACCCCTCCCACCTTCTTGTGACCCCAGCATGGCTTTGAAAATTAAAACGTCAAAGCCCCGGCGGCCACGTTTGCACCTCCGCCTTTCGGGTGACTTGCTGTCAGGCGGCCATTTTTGATCTGCACTTCCTGCCTGACAGAAAGTTGACTGCCTGCCGTTGACAAGAAACTTGGATGCCTCGCTTGGTCAGAAGCCGCAATGTCAAATTAATCTCAATCAACAAACCCAATTGCAGTCATTCAGTCCAAATGATTATTATTATTTTTTTTGCATTCTGACTAGGCAAGCTCCCGGCTTCCGTGGTTGGCCACCGGCCAAGTTGTTGTGTGGCGTGTTGTTTGACCGCCGTGTTGTTTCATCCGTAGTTGCAAGTTGTCCAAGCCGACATTTCCATAGTGGAGAGCGACGCTGTCGTTCACCCGACCAACTCGGCCCTCTATACGGGCGGTGAAGTAGGTAAAGGCACCAGTCAGCCTCCGTCGCTTCGGGCTGCTGCTCCTGCTGCTAATGCTCTTTTTGACACCGATTGGGTGCTTCCCATTCTGATCGGGCCACACCGCCAGTACAAGAGTTGTATCAAAAACGTTGCCCCTTTTGTAGCTAGGACAAAAAAAAAAAAAAAAGACAAGCACGATAATCCTGTTTTGATATTGCTCTCGTATTGGATCTGAGGCTGGATTTCCACTCCTGCTGCTCCAAGTAGCCGTTTCCAATTCAACGGCTGTTTTGGGAAGCTTTGCCTCGCCCCCCCCCACCCCCATTTGTCACTTCAACCACCAACTGCAAATCCAGCCTTAGAGCGTTGAGGCTTTTGTTTGAATTTAATTGCAAACTCCGGTGCCAATTTGCTTGCTTCTGTTAGCTCTCACTGCCAAATTTGGTTTGTTTAGCGATGCTCCAGTCAGACTGTGACATCTTGCTGTGTTGATTCCATTTCGATGTCATCCTGTGTGGCCTCTCTTGTGCGATGTCGCACTCGAACGTGTCCTGTGAGAGAGCGGCCGGAGCTCACCCACGTCAGATGATCGACAGCATCCTGCGTCGACATCCGTCCGTCCGTCCGTCTTTCTGTCTGCATGGCCTCCGCCACCTCCTGCTCCTGGTTCTGTCTTTCCTCCAGCGTGCGACGCTCCCGCATGTGTGATCACAACGTGTTCCCTTATAGGTGCTGCCCTAGAAAAGAAGGGCGGCAAGGAGTTAAGTGAAGCTGTGCTGGAGGTCAAGAAAAAGAACGGGCCCCTGGATGTGGCTGGTGGTGAGTTGCAGCCCTTTAGGAAAACACAGCTGCTGAAGATGTCAAACGAACCTTAACGTTTGTTCCCCCAGCCGTATTGACCGCCGGCTTCGGCCTTCCCGCCAAGTACGTCATCCACTGCAACAGCCCGGCATGGGGCTCGGACAAGTGTGAGGAGATGCTGGAAAAGACTGTGAAGAACTGTCTGGCGTTGGCCGACGAGAAGAAGCTCAAGTCAGTGGCCTTTCCGTCTATCGGCAGCGGAAGGTAAGGAAACTATTATATATAATATATTCTCTGTTTCTTTATATAAAACAAAAACATGCCGGTTTAGTTTTGCAGTCAACAAAGTTTGAGCAAGCGCCTTGAAAATGATGCCCCTAAAGCTACTTTCACTTAGCTGCATAAAATTTGGTAGACAAGTCTACCTTGAACTGACCCACAAAAAAATCCTTCAAAAGACACCTGAAGTCTCCCAGATTGGGTTGGCACAGCAGTTTTTTTTGATTGCCCTGGCTAATTTTGCGCCCGTCGTTCCAGAAACGGGTTTCCCAAGCAGACGGCGGCCCAGGTGATCCTGAAGGCCATCTCCAGCTACTTTGTGGCCACCATGTCGTCCACCATCAAGACGGTTTACTTTGTGCTCTTTGACAGCGAGAGCATCGGCATCTACGTGCAGGAAATGGCCAAACTGGAGGCCAGTTAAAAGCTTTGCGTATCCTTTTGTTCCCTTGCGAGACCAGGCGAATCTTTCGAAACAGCCCGCAACTTGTTTTTACGTTACCTTTGTATTTTTTCCTATCTGGTTTTTAATTTTCCTAAAAAAAAAACAACAAAAGAAATTATTTTCCAGACACACTGAGCTGACCTTTGAACGCAAACAGTGTGGACTAGATAAGAAAAGAGGGTTTCGTTTTCTGAAACGGGTATATGCATGTTAACAGCAGTATTGATAGTGACTTAAGAAGAAAAAAAAAATGTTCACCTTAGTTTTCATCGCGCTCGTAATCGTGCGCGTGTGTGTTGCCCCGTTTCTGCCAGGGAAACTTAAGTTAGCTTTTTTGTTTTGTGTTGTTGGATTTCTTTGTGCTTTGCAAAGAACCTTTTTTAATTTCACTCCAAAAAGAGGAGAAATGACGTACAAACTGACTGTTCCTAACAATCAGGTTCATCGGCAGTTTTTTTGTTTTGTGAGCAGGGCACTGTTGGTTCCTGAAGTTGTCTTTCTATCAATGTTTCTAGATGGAGTCTTTGTGGAAAAGTTCTAGTTGAAAATAACATAGCTGGTTATGTTGTATTTTGAATTTGCACATCCTAAAAAGGCACGGGTTCATTTGGAAGCCACCCGCGCGGCACACGTTGTTCTTTATGTATGTGTGTGTTTTGTCCCCATTAAGCCGTACAAAGCAAAAATTTCAAAGAACTGAAGTTAGAGGTGGCGTAACTGCTGTAGCCGCTAGGTGGCGCACTACGATCATGAATGGTTGAGAATTTGGTTTTCATGGATGTAAACTGTCAAAAATAATTTTCCACTTTCTTACGATAATTGAGAGGGGAAATGCTTTCTAAAGAAATATTATGTACATTTGCTGACTACATACAAAAAAATTAATCTGTACGCACTCGAATAATAAACTATCTTTGAAAACACCCCAAAAGTTGATTGTGCCGTGACCCATTTAAAAAAAAAAAAAAAGAGGGTCCAAAAACAGGGTTTGCTAAAATGTATTTGCAAAATCTGTATTTAACTTTTTTTTTTTTGAAATCTGTTCATTTCAGGAAATTTTTCATTTTTATTTTCTTCTCAAACACAATGTTGAAGCCTTTTGTTTGTTGGTCAGGTGCTTTTTTTTTTTTTTTGTGGTTGCATGAGAAGGCTGCCTGTCAATCAGTGACAGCAGACTTCACTTCACCTCTGGTGAACCTTTGCCTGGGAATTGGCCCTTAGCCTTCAGGTTATTGATTAAAGCCATTCGTTGAAGTTAGCGCGCTGACATAATACACCAGCGTTATAACAACATCGTTTTCTCTTTAAAATAACGATCGCAAAATCTGCCAATTTTCAAAGCGGTGAACTTTCCATGGAAAGAAACCCGCAATTCATCATGAAAACCTGCCAGATATAAACAATATGTAATTGCTTAATGGGTCGCTTTTTGGGTGTTTAGCAAAATAAACGTATTGTTAATTTGACACCAAAATGGAGACTGTCAAATTTGAATGATGAAAAAAAAAAAGTATATAAAATGAGCCTTTCAAATCCTGAAAATACACACCGCTGTCGTGTCAGCTGTCAATCTAATTTTGTCATGTCTTTTGTAAATAAATCTGCCTAAAGCCCCCCCTGGCTGGAATATACCCCCTTAACAGGTGCTTGCTAGCTAGCTCGTGAGCTAACAGGCTATTAAGGCGATGGCCTGCTTGGGAATTTAAATAACACTAAACTGTTTAAAAAAAAAATTACAGGGAAGATTTCTCATAGCTACCTAACTGCACTGTTGTGATCCAAGTTTTTTTCTACCAAGGAAAATGGTACACTTTAAAATTGGAAAACATAGAATAACAATACAATTTTGTACGTCATGTATTATTGCTGCAGTCGTGTGCTGTGCCGGCCTTGGCCACTGGGGGCAACGTAGAAATAAAACTAATACTAGGCTAAGTGACTTATTCATTTTTCATAGAGGCTAAAGAATATGCGGCGTGGACCCCTTGCTAACCGTAGATACAAACAAATCTCGGAATTGACTTCACTTTGAATACATGAAAGTTAAAGGATGCTCATAGCAAGATGCAAGGGAAGGGCAGGCGGGCGGGCAGGCGTTTCAGCAGAGTCAGATGGGGGTCATTTTCCCAGCCATGCAGAGAGGCCGGGACCTGAGACGCTCTCCGAGGGCAGCCCATCTAAGGGCTAATCCCCAGGAAATACATCCAGGTTTCAGCCGCTATTCCCCCCTTCCCATCCAAAAAAAAAAAGATCCGTAAATTCAAAGCATGTGTCCCGGGCAAGGGCCAATCCGAGAGCTGCGTTTCCCAGAGTCCGTGCTGATGAAATTTTTATTCTTTGCACGAAAACGTGAGCGAGGGCGGAGGGAAAACATAGAATAAAATAAAGCAAACATTGGAGGGAAGATCAAGGAGGAGGAGAAAAGGGTAAGAAGCTGGTCAACGCTTGGGGGGGAAAAAAGAAAAACGTTCCTTTATGAGTGCGATCATGTCTCTGATCTCCAGATATCAACAAAATACATTTTTCCCAGGATGACAGCAAAGTTGTGTTGTTGTCGTGGGAAAAGTACGGAATTGTCTACTCTGGATTGCTCGCTAGGCAGTTGAATAGTACAGCTCACTTCCCTGTCCACTATCAATCACCACTGGGGTTCCTCAGGGTGCCATTTTAAGGCATGGTCTAGTTTCGTTTTACACTTGCAATTTTGTCTTCATTGAATGTAACATGCGTGCTATTATATTGCAGGAGAGTCTATTTTTTTGGGGGTGTGGGGGACAAAAAAGTGTAAATCAACAGATTTATGGTTTGGTATTTGTGGTTTGGCATTCGCTGAGTCATGTTTTTTTTGAAAAATTTTCAACTCAAGTTTTTTACTTTAGGGGACTTATCCCTGCTTAATCAATACTTTTTATGTGACATCATCATTTTCTGTTGTAAATATAATTTGATGGCCTGACCCTCCGAAAAAAAACAACTGCCAAGTGGACTTTTTTTTTTTCTGCTAACAAGATCGGCTGGCGTCCTTTTCATAATCTGATCCTCAGCCATTAAAGCGGACTGAAGGAGGAATCTCCAACATAAGGACAGCTTCTATCCCCCTCACCCCCTCCCTCATGTCAGCTTCTGTACCCCCCCCCCGCCCCTCTTTGCTGGTCTCCGTGACACCCGAAAAGGGTTAAATCCCTCCTCGGGCCGCCCTCCTCACACTTAGCGCGGGCAACCCGATAGCCGACCGCCTTTTGATGGCCTGATTCCCCAGCTTAGGAGAATAAATTAAAAGCAAGCCTCCTCCTCGGAGCGCACCGCGGCTGCTGATTTAGGATTTGCATCTGGAATGGGAGCTTTCGCCTCCCTCCCTCCTTCCTTCCGCAATTTTCAGGGGGCTGTATATATTTTGATCAAATATGCGCCTAATGGAAGGCCGGTGCAACTGTCAATCAAACAAAGCCGCCGAGTTGTTGGTATGAGGACCTTTGAACTGAGCCCCCCCCCCCCCCCCCTCCAGCGTTGCTCCCTATCCTTGGCAATAGTTTCATTTAAAACACATTTGTTGAGTTATAGTTGTCAACAATTTGTCTTGTTTATACAAAGGAAAACAGATACCAAAGAACTCAACCTGAGTACAGTAGGCAAGTATTTGTTAACAAAGATGGCCACTTTGCACAAAGTGAAGAAGGCATCCTTGAAGGCGTGAGCGTGGCTATAAATGGCCTTTTATCTGCATTGGCCGGCTCGCGGGGGTTATTGTGAGGTTATCCAAGGCCGTGCACACACCTCCACACGCGCACATATTCCCACACCAGATAGTATATTCCTTCGCACACGCACGCACGGGTTAATGTGAGGGCCAGATCGAACGGGGTCAAGCCCGGCAGATAAACTCCGGCCCAGGAGGTTCCAGCGTCTCGGCGGATCTGCAAATCATTAAGCTCAAGGTGATTCACGGCGGCTTCACCCGGGGGATTGTGGGACCGTCCAGTAGTGTTGGCTCGTGAGTAAACGATTCGTTCAAAGGAATGAATATTTTCAGTGAACGGGAGTGAGCGAATCACTTCCTGTTCTTTTTTCCGTTCATGTGACTTCAACCAGTAGGTGTCGGTAATGCGCATTGAAGCTGGTGCCACCTCGCCGTAAAACAAAACGAAGAAAATGACAACTTCATCTTCACGAACGAGTCCAAACGAACGGCTCTGTGAGTCAACGTGTCAGTGAGTGATTTGCATTTCCAGTTCATCGCGAGGACGGATCAATGAGTGAACGAATCCTGACTTTCCCGTTCGCGAACGAGCTGTGAGTGAGTGAGTGAGTGAGTGAGTGAGTGAGTGAGTGAGTGAGTGAGTGAGTGAGTGAGTGAGTGAGTGAGTGAGAGTGGTTGAGTGAGTGAGTGAGTAGTGTGAGTGAGTGAGTGAGTGAGTGAGTGAGTGAGTGAGTGAGTGAGTGAGTGAGTGAGTGAGTGAGTGAGTGAGTGAGTGAGTGGGTGGGTGGGTGAGTGAGTAGTTGAGTGTGAGTGAGTGAGTGAGTGAGTGGTTGAGTGTGAGTGAGTGAGTGAGTGAGTGGTTGAGTGAGAGTGAGTGAGTAGTTGAGTGTGAGTGAGTGAGTGAGTAGTTGAGTGTGAGTGAGTGAGTAGTTGAGTGTGAGTGAGTGAGTGAGTGAGTGAGTGAGTGAGTGAGTGAGTGAGTGAGTGAGTGAGTGAGTGAGTGGTTGAGTGAGAGTGAGTGAGTGAGTGAGTTAGGGTTAGGAGTGAGTGAGTGAGTGAGTGAGTGAGTGAGTGAGTGAGTGAGTGAGTGAGTGAGTGAGTGAGAGTGGTTGAGTGAGTGAGTGAGTAGTTTGAGTGAGTGAGTGAGTGAGTGAGTGAGTGAGTGAGTGAGTGAGTGGGTGGGTGAGTGAGTAGTTGAGTGTGAGTGAGTGAGTGAGTGGTTGAGTGAGAGTGAGTGAGTAGTTGAGTGTGAGTGAGTGAGTGAGTGAGTAGTTGAGTGTGAGTGAGTGAGTAGTTGAGTGTGAGTGAGTGAGTGAGTGAGTGAGTGAGTGAGTGAGTGAGTGAGTGAGAGTGGTTGAGTGAGAGTGAGTGAGTGAGTGAGTGAGTTAGGGTTAGTAGTGAGTTAGGGTTAGTAGTGAGTTAGTGAGTGAATGAGTAGAGTGTGAGTGAGTGAGTGAGTGAGTGAGTGAGTGAGTGAGTGAGTGAGTGAGTGAGTGAGTGAGAGTGGTTGAGTGAGAGTGAGTGAGTGAGTGAGTGAGTGAGTGAGTGAGTGAGTGAGTGAGTGAGTGAGTGAGTGAGTGAGTGAGTGAGTGAGTGAGTGAGGGTTAGTAGTGAGTAGTTGAGTGTGAGTGAGTGAGTGAGTGAGTGAGTGAGTGAGTGTTAGGGTTAGTAGTGAGTAGAGTGAGTAGTTGAGTGTGAATGAGTGAGTGAGTGAGTGAGTGAGTAGTTGAGTGTGAGTGAGTAGTTGAGTGAGTGAGTGAGTGAGTGAGTGAGTGAGTGAGTGAGTGAGTGTGAGTGAGTGAGTGAGTGAGTGAGTGAGTGAGTGAGTGAGTGAGTGAGTGAGTGAGTGAGTGTTAGGGTTAGTAGTGAGTAGAGTGAGTAGTTGAGTGTGAGTGAGTGAGTGAGTGAGTGAGTGAGTGAGTGAGTGAGTGAGTGAGTGAGTGAGTGAGTGAGTGAGTGGTTGAGTGAGTGAGTAGTTGAGTGTGAGTGAGTGAGTGAGTGAGTGAGTGAGTGAGTGAGTTAGGGTTAGTAGTGAGTTAGGGTTAGTAGTGAGTTAGTGAGTGAATGAGTAGTTGAGTGTGAGTGAGTGAGTGAGTGAGTGAGTGAGTGAGTGAGTGAGTGAGTGAGTGAGTGAGTGAGTGAGTGAGTGAGTGAGAGTGGTTGAGTGAGAGTGAGTGAGTGAGTGAGTGAGTGAGTGAGTTAGGGTTAGTAGTGAGTGAGTGAGTGAGTGAGTGAGTGAGTGAGTGAGTGAGTGAGTGAGTGAGTGAGTGAGTGAGTGAGTGAGTGAGTGAGAGTGGTTGAGTGAGTGAGTGAGTAGTTTGAGTGAGTGAGTGAGTGAGTGAGTGAGTGAGTGAGTGAGTGAGTGAGTGAGTGAGTGAGTGGGTGGGTGAGTGAGTAGTTGAGTGTGAGTGAGTGAGTGAGTGAGTGGTTGAGTGAGAGTGAGTGAGTAGTTGAGTGTGAGTGAGTGAGTGAGTGAGTGAGTAGTTGAGTGTGAGTGAGTGAGTAGTTGAGTGTGAGTGAGTGAGTGAGTGAGTGAGCGTGGTTGAGTGAGAGTGAGTGAGTGAGTGAGTGAGTGAGTGAGTTAGGGTTAGTAGTGAGTTAGGGTTAGTAGTGAGTTAGTGAGTGAATGAGTAGAGTGTGAGTGAGTGAGTGAGTGAGTGAGTGAGTGAGTGAGTGAGTGAGTGAGTGAGTGAGAGTGGTTGAGTGAGAGTGAGTGAGTGAGTGAGTGAGTGAGTGAGTGAGTGAGTGAGTGAGTGAGTGAGTGAGGGTTAGTAGTGAGTAGTTGAGTGTGAGTGAGTGAGTGAGTGAGTGTTAGGGTTAGTAGTGAGTAGAGTAGTTGAGTGTGAGTGAGTGAGTGAGTGAGTGAGTGAGTGAGTGAGTGAGTGAGTGAGTAGTTGAGTGTGAGTGAGTAGTTGAGTGAGTGAGTGAGTGAGTGAGTGAGTGAGTGAGTGAGTGAGTGAGTGAGTGAGTGAGTGAGTAGTTGAGTGTGAGTGAGTGAGTGAGTGAGTGTTAGGGTTAGTAGTGAGTAGAGTGAGTAGTTGAGTGTGAGTGAGTGAGTGAGTGAGTGAGTGAGTGAGTGAGTGAGTGAGTAGTTGAGTGTGAGTGAGTAGTTGAGTGAGTGAGTGAGTGAGTGAGTGAGTGAGTGAGTGAGTGAGTGAGTGAGTGAGTGAGTGAGTGAGTGAGTGTGAGTGAGTGAGTGAGTGAGTGAGTGTTAGGGTTAGTAGTGAGTAGAGTGAGTAGTTGAGTGTGAGTGAGTGAGTGAGTGAGTGAGTGAGTGAGTTAGGGTTAGTAGTGAGTTAGGGTTAGTAGTGAGTTAGTGAGTGAATGAGTAGAGTGTGAGTGAGTGAGTGAGTGAGTGAGTGAGTGAGTGAGTGAGTGAGTGAGTGAGTGAGTGAGTGAGTGAGTGAGTGAGAGTGGTTGAGTGAGAGTGAGTGAGTGAGTGAGTGAGTGAGTGAGTGAGTGAGTGAGGGTTAGTAGTGAGTAGTTGAGTGTGAGTGAGTGAGTGAGTGTTAGGGTTAGTAGTGAGTAGAGTGAGTAGTTGAGTGTGAGTGAGTGAGTGAGTGAGTGAGTGAGTGAGTGAGTAGTTGAGTGTGAGTGAGTAGTTGAGTGAGTGAGTGAGTGAGTGAGTGAGTGAGTGAGTGAGTGAGTGTGAGTGAGTGAGTGAGTGAGTGAGTGAGTGAGTGAGTGAGTGAGTGAGTGTTAGGGTTAGTAGTGAGTAGAGTGAGTAGTTGAGTGTGAGTGAGTGAGTGAGTGAGTGAGTGAGTGAGTGAGTGAGTGAGTGAGTGAGTGAGTGAGTGGTTGAGTGAGTGAGTAGTTGAGTGTGAGTGAGTGAGTGAGTTAGGGTTAGTAGTGAGTTAGGGTTAGTAGTGAGTTAGTGAGTGAGTGAGTGAGTGAGTGAGTGAGTGAGTGAGTGAGTGAGAGTGAGTAGTTGAGTGTGAGTGAGTGAGTGAGTGAGTGAGTGAGTGAGTGAGTGAGGGTTAGTAGTTGAGTAGAGTGAGTAGTTGAGTGTGAGTGAGTGAGTGAGTGAGTGAGTGAGTGAGTGAGTGAGTGAGTGAGTGTGAGTGGGTGAGTGAGTAGTTAAGTGTGAGTGAAATGAGATCCACGTACTCGATCTTGTGTGAGGCTTTGTGCGTAACAAAAACACAACTTGTCCCTGCTTGAGTTGGAACCCTGACAGTGTTTGAAAACACGCTAAATGAAGAGCATCAAAGCTTGACGATAGCTTAAAAAAACTTACAAAAAAAAGATTGGATAAAAGCGTATTTGTCCAGCTGCTTTGCGAGCTGCAAATGTACTGTCATAAATAGCGGCTTCAGTTCCACTTGACATTTTTTAAAAAATAAGTAAATGCCTCGCCTCAACTAAATACCTCTGGAAAAAGCTTTGGTGAATGGGTGGGGGCCGCTGTCAGTCCACACGTCGCCAGTCGGCTAAGTTGCATCCCGGTCCCGCACCTTCCGACTTTTTGATGTAATTATGGCGCAGCCCCAAGCCACCCAGGATGAAGGCTCACCCCGAGGGCGAGCTTTGCTGACTCAGCAAGGCTTTCATAGTCTTTGTCCTCTTTTGTTTGCCACCTTTCGTGACGATGCGTACAAGCACGCCACCGCTGACTCACCGTTTGCCTCGAAAGTCGTCAAATTGCACTTCTTTGGCACCGATCATTGGCATCGTGTTCAGGCTTACGTGGTTGACATCAATTTATTGCAGCCTCCTCAACGTTCAAATATGTAGCAGATCTGCATGTTCATGAAAATATGATCATTGCAAGTGGCACTTGAGAATCCCTGACCATTTTTTTTAATACATATTTTGCATTTCTTTTCATCAAATGTCAACTTGCTTGGGATTTTGTTGCAAAAGAACATTGAACCCTCCCTAAGTAACACACACACGCACACACACACACACACAAATGGCACTGTGAGAAGGCGACAGCGAAAGGCCCCAAATCCTCCTATAAGCTCCTAATTGCGCCGCATTGTCCTGATGGACTTTGAACTCGAAATAGAGGACGGATAACACCAGACGCCATCACTCTTTGTGTCTGCGTGTGACAGGTCCTGGCTGGAGGTCCTGGCTGGAGGTCCCGTCTTCCTAAAAGTATCACGAGCGATGGCTTAATGCACCTGAAACTAATGAGCAGGACAGAAAATGGACATGTGTGGCCCACATAGCTGAGAAAACTCCACTCACTCACTCACTCACTCACTCACTCACTCACTCACTCACTCACTCACTCACTCACTCACTCACTCACTCACTCACTCACTCACTAGCAGTCACTACATTGAATTGAAAATATAGTGACGATCTTTTGATCTCATTGAAAGAGAAATGGAAGACTAC